>NC_092588.1:13637500-14290000 GCF_047663525.1 Anas platyrhynchos | reverse complement strand
CTGCTGTGGGGCCACAGACAAAAGTCGCTGCTGTTTGAGTGTCAGACAATGTCCATCACTGGGGGCTTTGTTCTGTGATCTTCCTGGGAGGTAAAGAGCTGGAGGGGAAAATACTCATCCCCTGCTGGGCGTTATTAATGCCTTCCTTTATGAAATGAGAGAGCCATGCATGAGCAATCCATAAACACAAGCTCGATGACCAGATTGGGGGCTGCCAGTCTGGCGAGGAGCCACCTCCTGCTTTGGCACGAGGTTACAAGGGGTGCCTCCAGCAGTTGCTTGAATCCTCACATTTTCTTCCTGGTAAGGATGGGCAACATGGGGGACTGCTGAAAGGAAGCAACTGTGCTCCTTTCCAGCAATGACTTCTTCCAAGCATCAAAGGAAGGAGCTACTGCCACTTGGCCCATCCAGGAACCCTGTCAAATAGCTATCTGCAGGGGTACAGAGCTGAGGCTGACTTCGTCAGCCTGCTTTTAGACAAATGGATCTCTGTAAATATTATAATATTGTATGCAATATATAATATATAAAATTATATGTATGTGCACACTATATATATATATATTGCATGTCTTGGTTTGCAGAAAGTTTAAAGTGTGTATATACACATTCAAGTATTGGTTGATAATACTTGAAGTGGTTGTGCCTTATTTTGTGCCTTATTTTTTAATTAGTGTTCTTTCCTAGCAAAAAGCAAACTGGGAAAAACACACAAGCAAACAGAAACCCACAAAAAAAAAACAAAAAACAAAAAAAAAAAAAAAAAAAAAAAAAAAAAAAAAAAAACTCCTGAAGGAGAACAAGAAGGAAACAAGATATCCAAGAGCAGGATAGGTTTCTGATTAGACCAGGGGAGGCATCAGATTATGACTGTATCTCTAATTTATGACTTGTTGTTTCTTTTTAATTTTTTTCACTCTGTGCTGAATTCTTCCAATCTTTTCAAAAGAAAACCTAGAAATCCATAGGTATTCTATGAAATATTGCATGAATTAATTACAGGGGACTTATCAAATGGTTTGGAATACCCCAACAGTGAGATTATCTATCCTGTAGCAAAGGAGTAAGCCTTCTACACTGTAACATGAACTGCTAAGAAGGAAAATCCTGACTGAAATAAATAGCACATGGAGCTGAGATCCTACATAACATAAGTACAAGTACTAAGGAAGTGGAAAGCATAACAGAGATTCCTTTAAAAAGAAAACACGGCACAATAAAACAACAAACAAACCCATGAGCAAATGTCTGGTACTTCTCTAGGAAGGACATTATGATTTATTCCATGTAGCCTTCAAGAAAACAAGACTAGAAGTCTGTTCCCACCCTTCCAAAAATGCACTCCAGCTCTTCTCGACATCTGTAGTCAGGAGTGACACTTGACCTTTGTTTTGGCAATTGCTCAGTTCTGGCAAACACATTTTGGTACTTCAGTGTATATTATCTGAGGCTTTGTTACAGGAAGAAACCAATGGATTCAGGTTTACTGTGCAACCCCCAGATGAACTAGTCATTACAGTTTCATGATTTTGTGTCTCCCGTGGCCTAAATATATTATTTTGTCTTCTCTTCTTCAGACCACTGCTCATGAAATAGGTGAAATGCTGCTATCCACCTCAAAAGCTTTTTGTGCAAGAAAGATGTTGAACAGATATTACCCTACCCATGCCTTTTGGTAGCTGAGATATCATAAGCATATAAAATAGCAGCACTGCACAGTGGCCAATGAAACCCACTTGGTAGAAAGATTCCTGGTTTACTTCATTGCTCCCATGTTCCCCAAACAGGAGAAAGGAACAGGATTAAAAAGAAAATGGAGTCGTGTACTTGCAGGTTTCCTAACACAGCGATTAGACTCCCTGTAGTCAGCAGTTTGGAGAACAGCAATATGAGAAAACAACTTAGAAAAGGAAAAAGATTGATGGTGATGCCAAAAATAATAAAAAAGTCAAATGTTCTTGTGTTCCTGCTAGATGAAGTGCAGCAAATTAAGATTTAAGATAAATTAATTAAAAATAAGAATATAAGTCATAAAACCCAGCAGGTACTGTACTAAGGAATACATAGAAAGCTTGCAGCATGAGGTGAGAGCTGTAACAAAACAAAACAAAAACTAACAAATACAGAAACCAAACCAAACAAAACACACACACATAAAAATACCCACAACCAACCAAGCAGGAGAAGATAAGGAAAGGATGAAATGAAGGCCACACAAGAAATTCAGGTAAATAATAGATCTTTTTTTTTTCAACCATATAAAGAATCACAGAATCACAGAAGAGATCAACAAAGGAATCATTAGAGTCTCCCAGAGGTAGAGGAGCAGGGACTAGATGTGAGAAGATGTAGGCATTGCAGAAAAATTAAATGAACTTTTTGCTTCACTGTTCCAAAGGAAGGAGGGTGAACTGTTGCCAGAGAGAAATGTGCTTTCCTGAGTGAGGAAAATGGAACATAAAAAAAGAGCTCAAGGTCAAAGCAGAAAAGGCGATAAAGAAATTAGATTCTGAGAATGCTTCTGAGAAACAGATTTGTGGACACGGCGAGAGCAGTGGATGTCATTTATCCCAACTTTAGCAGGGCTTTTGACATTGCCTCCAACAACGTTCTTGTAGACAAGTTAGAGTGTTGTGGTCTGGATGGGTGGACAACCAGAAGGGTAAAATTTGGTTAGATGGCTGGGCTCAGGGTACAGTGGTTAATGGGTGGTTCTCTGCACAGAGGACAAGTGAAGTGCTGCAGGGATCTTTACACTGGGATTGTCCATGTTGTCCACATGAATGTTATATATTTATCAAGTTAATCAGTTACCTGGAGGAGTACTGAAGTCCACTTCCCTCAGGTTTTCAGATGACACCAAGTTGGAGGGAAGAGTTCATGCACTCGCAGGCAGGGCTGCCATACAGGGGGACCCAAGCCGGAGGGCTGGCGGGAACCTTAGGAAATTCAGCAAGGGCAAATGCAAAGTTTCCTTCATTTGGGGAGGCAGAGTCTCCTGCACCATTAGATGCTGGGGCTTTGCTGAGAAGGCCCTCGGGAGTCCTGGTAGACAGCACTGCCCATGGGACAGTGTGCCCTGGCAGCAAGGAAGGCTCACAGCACCCTGGGCTGTGATAGCAGGAGCACCACCAGGAGACTGAGGAAGGGATTATCCTCCCATTCAGCTCTTGTTAGAGCACATCTAGATGATTTTAATCCCCACAATACAGGAAAGACTTGAAAAATTGGAGGAAACATGGTAGAAACTGCAGCTCTTCTGTTTGAGGACCAGATCTGTTCAGTCCAAAGAAGAGATGGCTTCAGAACTGACCTGACAGCAGCCTGCCAGGGCCTGTGAGGAAGTCGACAAGAAAATGGGGCCAAGCTTTTCGTGGTGATGTATGGTGGGTGGGTGAGAGACACCAGGCATGAACTGGAACAAGAAAGGTTCAAACTGGGTAGAAAGAAAGACTTTTTCTCCATGAGGACAGTTGGGTATTGGAGCAGCTTACCTAGAGATCTTGCATAGTCTCCATCCAGGGAATTTTTCAAGACTAGACTGGGTAAAGACCTGAGTAATCTGACCTGATCTTAGAGCTGACCCTGCTTTGAGTAGAGGGTTGGACCAGAGACCTCCTGAGGTCCCTTTAGGCCTGAATTGTCCTACAATCCTATGATCTGTGTAGTTCAAGGAGGAGCCAGCTGAGGACACTATTGAAAAATGGAAAACCCCATTTGACCTTGGAAACTCAGGTATACTGAAGAATAAACCACTTGGGACACCCTGGCAAGAGAAATAGTAGCAATGCCAATTAAAGTCAAAATTAGGAGCAGAGGTCTGTGGCTTAGCCAACGAGAGAGGAAAGGAGTGAATTGTCAGGTAGGGCTAAGGGCAGAGCTAACATTTCAGGCAGAAAAGATGATTCCATCAGCACCGTCCCTGACCTGCTGTGCAGACTTGGAGAAGTCTCAGGGAAAGCTCTCCCCAGTGGTTAAAGACATGCTATTTCCTGCTTTCTGAAAGGGACAGGCAACAACCTAGCCAAAGGGAGTGCCTACAAAAGCATGGGCAGCTTTCCTGGGGCCAAGGGTGTTGGAGACACATAGGTATGTCTCCAAGCATGTCCTCTCCAGGAGAGACCTGTGATCCAGGTCTGGACTTGCCTGAGAACAATTTTCTTACCTCTGGAGAAACCACACAGAGCAGCTACCCAGAGAACCTCACCAGGAGAAGCAGCCGTCAGAGCAGGAGCCACTTAGAAAACTTCCACCATTTTAACCAGCTTTCCTATTCCTGCGTTAATCATCTACTTGCCATGCAGAGCTAAATAAATGCAATCCAACACCAAACACCAACTTTGCCTATGGAAATCCCCAAGAAAACCCAAGCTGCTGAAGGCTGGAAATGTGTCTTGAAAGCATCAGTACTTTACTGTCCTGTTCCTATATGGCACAGGGCTTTGGGCTGCGTACACATTTTTCCTCTTATCTTTTGTATTTTTTTTTTCCCAGTGATTTTGATTTCTAGACATGAAACAGAGGAGAAACTTTCTGTTCTAGTAATTCAGGGACTTTTCTGGCTATAGTCACAAGAAAAAGGTGCAGTTAGATCTTCAGATAAATGAAGATCACACACACACACAAAAAGCATGTGTTCTAATGCTTGCAAATAATTACAATTTAAAATGCCATAAGAAGTCAATAAACCCGTTCCCAAGAGATCAGCAAACATTATCTAGAGATTATAAACTAGGAGTGGGGTCATTTTCAATAGATAGCTGTCCCATTTCTCTTCCAAGAAATTGCAATATATCACACTGCAACTCATAAAAAATACAAATTAATTAACCTGCATAAAGGAAATGGGAAGGGATAAAACATGCTGAGGAAACAAAAGTAAGTCAATGTAACTGACAGGAGATTGCAAGAAACCCCAAATAGACTTGATCAATCGAGGTAACCGGACAGTAGCATGCTAGATAAAACTCAGCCTGGACATGTAGTTTGTGGGAAACAGCTTGAAACTACTTGGGTGCATTTGTGGGCTCTGAATTAGTTGTAACCTCCAAAGAAACATATAAAGGCATAATTGTGGACAGCTCAATGAAGACATTCAGTGTGCAGCAGCAATCAAAAAAAAAAAAAAAAAAGTGCTAGGGGATATTGAGCATGGAACAGTCAAAGAATAATGCAGAGAACACTGGAATCAATGAGACATCCCCAGCCTAGCCAAGTCAATAGGCATTTATTTCATACACCAGCTCTCCTGAAATCCACAGCCCAAAGTGCCTTGCAAACTAAAGCAGCCTAATTGCAGAATTAAATTATAACAAGGGGAAATAAGTTCGATTCTCTGTTGACAAATTGAGTAAAGAGCAAAGGGCTCAGATGAAGTCTGGGTGAGGGCTGCAGTCCACCACCAGTGATGGAGAGTTCCTGCTGAGAAAAGACCAGAGAAAAGGGAGCAGAAGAGCTAAAGATAAAGTAAAGAAAGATAAATGCTGCTCAGACTGCTGAATGGGAAGCAGATGTAGATGGTTAAGCTTGTTTGTGGGTAGGCATTCACACGCATTGAGAAAAATCTATATATAATGAATTATCAGAGGTTAGCCTCAGGGGAATCATAGCCACTGGTCCAGCATTTGCAGGGCCAGACCTCAAGTGAAGCAGTGGGGGTTCGGAGTCAGCTGTTACAAATTTCTGTGCCAATTTCTCACATCCTATGTTTTGCCTAGTTTTTTTTCCACTTTGTCTATATGCTTTGGGGGTTACAGATTATTTCTTTACATTTTCTGTATGTTTGTGGAGAATGGGAGAAACTGTGAAACAAACAAGCAGAACGATGCTGACAGGCTTGGAGCAAGTTAGCTGAATAGCTAATCTGTCAAGGCCTTGGCATATATATGCAGTTTTACAGAGACAGTGATAAGGTAGATTTGCAGACTGAAAGGGAGGGAAAAGATGGACGGATACTACCAAGTTAACAAACAGCAATACTAATGGAAAGCCTCAGTTAAGAAGAGCAGCAGAAATTATGTGCTTTAATGCTTCTCCAATCAGGCTTTAAGAAAATTGGCTAAAAGTAGCTAAACCTCAGATGAATGAAGTCAAAGGCAGAGGGAAATAATCATGCTGAATCCATCTGGATTTGCATTCATAGTTTTAAAGGTGGAAAATAATCATATCCCCAGTATACAGATGAAGAAAATAAGAGGAGAGGAGCTAGATATCATCCACAAAGTTGTAGAGTCAGGTGTGAATACGTGGGGGAATCCAGCTCAGCTTTGCTGTGACCTACCAACAGGCCACACTGCAGAAAAGTCACTGAAATGGTCTCCCATTGTACAATAATTGTGCTCTAGAATGTTTTCAGTTAGAGGTGAGATACAAAGAGTAAAAAGGTGAAGAAAAAAAAAAAAAAGGCCCACAAAAAAACAAGCCACCAAACCTATCCTGAAAACACCATTAACTTGGGTCACCTCATTTCAGAAAAGGTGTAGCAGAAACAGAACTGATCAAGGAAGAATAAGTAGGTTGAATGGGCACAGCTGAGCTTTTGGGTTATAACCCCCAGAAAGGGCATAGAAGTCAATGCAAGGGGAGAAGCTGGGGGATGCAGGAAGGCGAAACGGATCTGTAATATGCTGAGAGCTGAGCTTCAGTCTAAGGCAATGAAAATCTCACTCACCCTTTTCCTACACATCGTACTCCGAGGTTTAGTATTTGCTGCTAGTCTCTCAAAGCACACATTCAGGTGCACTATATAAGCTTGGCATTACTATCATGGATGAGCATTTTATTCTTACAGGCAGGGTAAATTTAAATATGCCAGGAACATCTTTTATTTTAAGAAAGGAATTTCAATCTGAAAGGGTTGCGTGGAATTAAATTAGAAAAAAAGAAAAGAAAAGAAAAAAAAAAGATCAGCATGGGCAGACTTTTGAAAGCAAAAATAAATCAGATATTGAAGATGGATCTATTGTGTACTTTTTAATAACTGGAAAAAAATAAAAGGAAAATCTCTTTACTGAGGAAAAATATTTTAATTCAAAACTGGATCAAAAGTACCACATATATTTTACTTAGTAAATCTTCTCTTTTGAAGAAAGAAAATGAAAAGGGGAGAAAAAAGAGATGTTGGGAAAGACAGTGTTTTTTGTTTAAGAAGCCCCAGTCTAAATTTTAGTTTGTGTAACACACAGATGACCTTATATCTTTTAAGGAAGTAAACAAGTAAAAAAAACACAGTCAAAAGTAGTCCTCTTCATGTAAATACTCAACATTTTTTAATTCCACCTGCCCTCCTGTCAAAAGGGAAAAAAGGGAGAGGATAGAAATTGAAACAAGGATTTTTTTTTTCATCTCATTTTTAAAAGGTGTTATTTTAATAAATAAAAATAGTACAATATTTGAGGAGATCCTGTGTGATCAAAGAAAAAGTGTCAGCTTGGTCACAGCCACTGTCTGGGACAAGATCAAGGAAAGACACAGATAACACTACAGACAAATTCCCAATTGTACAAAAAAATAAGTGGTAAATCTTTATATGCTAAATATCTTTACAAAACTGTACTGGAAACCACGTCTTCCCTACCAGATCTTCTGCTTCCATGTCTAAAGCCCATTCCCTGCTTTCAGAGCTGTCACAGCCTTCATCTCAGCACTCCCCCCTCTCAGCCCTTCTCGGTAATACAGTCGACTAAATTAGTTTAACCTGAGACCATCATCCCGCTGTGAAAGCTGTATTATTCCCAAGGTGCTAAGTTCTTGTTCACTGTCGTGATGGTACTTTGGGGATAGCGGCGAATCTGGACTGCAATAAATCTAAAATATTTCAGAACCTTTTTTCCACACACAGCTATTTGGAGGCGGCACCAGAGCCAGGTGTTAATGGATAGAGCAACGCTTGAACAGTCCTGGTTTCTAACCACCTGCAAGCCAGTTTGACTTCTTGAGCAATTAAACGCCCTTTGCTTCCACTGTTGATGTCAAATGGCTTTCTTTTAAGCCATATCAAAGCCAAGAGGCTCTCTTCTGCACAACTCCAGTATCTTTCTCTGCTGTCTGAGGGCACTAGCCTCTCCACTATGGGTACCATTTAAATAAAAGGTTGGTTTTGTTTGTTTGCTTGTTTATTGTTGTTGTTTTACCTTTTTCTCCTTTTCTTCCACGTGACTATCTGTGATTTCCACTTACATTGAATAGTTGGGGTAAACTTGCTCGTTGACTCCTCTTTTTCATCTGAAAGACCATCTTGGATGCATTTCTCTGAAATATTGGGAGATTGAGGGAATGCCTTTCTGCCCCAGTCAAGTATTTGAAAAATCAGTGCCTATGCCAATGAAAGGAAGACCCAGCATCTCTCTTCAAATCCACATTCAACTCCTACTGCAAAGCAATCCTGCAAGAGGCTCCATTGTGGCAAGGAAATGTGCTCTCCATGCAGACTATCCGCAGGTGGGAAACAGGGCAGCATGTGAGGCAGGTAGGACATTTGGGATATATTGCACTGCTAAACACAGCCTCTGCCATGTCCACTGAGTCCCCACCCCAGTGGTGCAAAGCCACTGCAGCCCCACAGCTCATTGCAGCCACCCTCTAGAGCACACCAGCCACCTCCACCTCCAATGCCTGTTGCAAACCAGCAGTCCCCACACCTCCTCTGGGCCCCGTGAAACGTTCTTGAGGCCCTAAAACAGAATTATTATAATTATTTCTCAAGGGCAGACAGTGGGGCCTGCTCTGCAGCCACCAGAGCTCTGTTTTGCAGTGAGAAATGAAGATTTGTGTTGCCTGCCATGCACCATGACATGAGAGCGCTTGGTCTGTGTTGGGGAGAAGACTCCATTATCTAACTTAACATATTTCACTAAGTGTTACCATGGCTAATCTGTCCCCTTCAACATTCAGAGAAGGGAGTGAGACCCAGAAATAATACTCAGTTCCCTCTCTTATTTTGCAAAATGTGTTTCAGGAGAGCGAATTGCTGCAACTCCTTTAGATGCTCTGAACTGACAATATCTGTCTTATCTTCGTATTGAAAATGTCAAGTTTGGTACCAGCCCCATCCCTCCCCTAAACAGCTGACTCATTGCAGCTGTGACACACTTTGGTCAAAAAAAAAACTTAAAAAATACACAAATAAGTTATTAACCTTGTTAATCAATTGAGCAAGGGATCTGGAGCCTGTAATGCAATATTGTCCAAGAATCTCTCCAGAAACCAGAAATATTAACTTAACGCATAAACCCAGAACCATGCATCCTAAGGTTTCCTGGTGCTGTTTTTTCATAATGTCTGTGTGCTGTAGCCAGGACAATATGTCATTTCAATTTCTTTTCTCCTTGACCTGCTGTTTTTCCCTGAAACTGTCCTGTTCTGCACTGACACTGCCCCGGCACTTGTTCAGTTACAACTTGCTGTAGGAAGGATCCTGGCAAGAGGCTACCAGACGGGGATGGCGCTCCCTGAAGCATCTCTAAATTCATCTGTTGCTCTGAGTATGCCTGAGCAGGCAGGACAAGCAGGACAAGTCTGCTCCATGTCTGGGCCTGCATTAATATATTTTGTCCCTCTGGGATATATGTAAAGAATAAGGGCAATAAATGGCTGACTTATTAAACAGATTCCTGACCAGATGGAGCTAACAAAACCCTACATGGCTGCACCTGATCAAGAAGACATCCTCCTAGAAACGCAGTCTCAGTATGGCAGCCTCTGGTTATTGTTCCTAGTATTCATAATCTCCTTTTCTCTCATATTAGTCCTTGATAGATTCCTTCTTTTACTCTACACTCCCATTTAAGAAACAAAATAGCACTCTGAAGAATCATTTGCTTAGGACAACAGCAGAAACAAACAAACAAACAAAAAACAAGACACGTTTCTGGAAATCAGTTTCCCCAAATATACAAGATTTTGTCTGGGCTTGGAAAAGTCTTGCCTCTTCTCAATTATGCAGTAAAACTGAACCAAACATGGGGAGGCTGAAAGATTGCCCAAGGTCACAACATGAGTCAGTAGCTCAGGTTGAGTGAAGCATCTAAACATGTGAGCTCTGGTTTTCGTCATCTAGCTATTAGACAACACTTTTTATTTCCAGCTCCTATCGATTTACACCCTTCTACTTTTGGAATCCAGCAGGCATTTCGTTGATTCAATATCCAATAGCTCATAATGATCCTGCTAAAGATAGACCGCTACAGGGCAACCATATTCATGTAACGGTTGCATAAAAGTGTGATCGGGAAGTCATTTTTTTCATGTGGCCTGATAGGTAATTCCCCAGTCCGAAGAAACTTTTTACTCAGCTAAGTTTAATGCTGATGTGGTTAAAAAAAAATAAAAAATAAATAAAATCCATACATTCAGATTGAACTGGTTTGGGGATTATTTTTATTTATTTATTTGTGTGTGTGTATGTGTGTGAAATTTTCAGTGGGATGTTACTGAGATTTTCCATTTTGACAAGATGGAAACTCCTCAAAAATAGAAAGAGGGAGAAGCTGCTCAGGTGGTATAACTAAGGAGGTTATTCTTGATAGAGAGACTAATAAAAAAGGAAGGAATTTTATCACATTGTTCATTTTCCAGATTCCTTGGATGACACAACATGTCAGCCGGTATCACTCACGTTATTTGCCGTGACAGATCCTGCCTGACACAGTGACTCAGAGTCGCTCAGGGCATGTGCCTAGCAGCCATCAGTACAGTGGGGCTGCTAAATCACTCTTTTCATTTGCTTCTGCCTACTGTACATATGCAAAACCTGCATCTGCACATGCTGCAAGCCACGCTTGGTTTGTTGTCAGAATGAGAGAGAGGAATAACAAGGGACAGAGTCCTTTTCAGCACTCCTATTTCTTCCCAGCTCCCTGTGCAAAAAGACCAAAGAGCTCCATTAGAACATCAAAACATCCTTCTAGGTGTAAGCCCAACTCTGCATAAGATAAAGGAAAATGTATAAACAATCTTAGTATTCAAAAACCTTCCCAGGCCAATTGCAGTATAATGAATTCAGTGTAAACTTGTGCTGACCTTGGATCCGAAATGCTCTGCTTCTGCCAGTGATTTGCATCGTGGATATTGCTTTTGAGTCAGGAATACAGTAAAATGCAGTGTGCAGGTTGTAAAGGATGAAAAGAAAGCAGTATATGAGTCTTCGCTCCGTGAGGCCTGCGTAGCCAGGAGGAACTCCACCAGAACCAGCAGCACTCCCCTCCTCAAGTGGGAAGAGAAATGCATTGTGTTTATTAGGAGAAATACCTTTGTGTTTGTTCTTGTGTGTTAATCCATGCACACCGTCTGCCTGAAAGCTCATAGACTAGGTAAACTGTATGCAGGGAAAGATGGAAAATAGCTGTTCAAGCTACACCTGCTGCCCTGATGGCCAAATGCCTTCCCGTGAACCTGGGCACACCTTCGTGCTCAGACAGGAGTGTTGTGGTGCCAGGCATCTCACTCCCCATGCCTGCAAGCCAGCAGCTGGATCCAGAACCAGCCTGCAGGAAAGCAGAACAGGAAGGAGGAGAAAAATGTTTTTCTGACCTTTGCACTCACAAGTTTTGCTCACTCTGCTCTCTGGAAATTTCATAGCTGCCAGCACACCGTGGTGATCCAGGCAGCTGCAAGGACGGTCTGCTACTGCCACTGGAGGGTCCTCCTCCAGCCACCACCAGGTGCTGAGTAGTCCCAGTGCTCTACACTCTTGCCAATGTTTTGCTCTTTCTTCCTCACCCTCATATCACATCAGCTGGGGTGTTCCGAAAAGCCTTTCCCCTTCGAAGCCCCCATGTGAATTGGGTTCTTAGTCCCATCACTGGGACACTTGTGGGTGCTTTCAGAGACCTGACAGAGAGTGCAGGACACCTGGCACACACTAAGCACCGCAAACCTATGAGAAAATGATTTTTTGAAATGGTGGAAGGACTGAATGTGCCCGAAATTTGCAGCCCTCCACCTCCAAAGCACTAGTTTTAGTATGGGATATATCATAGGAACCGCACATGCCTTTAGCAAGTTAGTCTCTACCACTCATAGTCTGGCAATACCAAGCCATCGCAGGTATTTATCCTCACAGGTTGTTATTACAGAGCATGAGTTGTAGATGCTGTTTCTCTGCCTCTTTTTAACACAAGCAACTGTTTAGTGAGTTACTCGCGCTACATGATCTTATCTAGTTCAGTCGTAATAAACATCATTCCGTGTTTGTAGAACACCTTTGTCCCACAGGATCTGAAAGTACTTAACAGAATCATACTGCTTTCCTGGATAGACTCATTTTTATTCAATAGGATCATAATGTGCCTTGTACAGTCAGAGATTTTTAAGTGAATCTTCAGATGTGTCAGTTCTTGCCCAAGAGAATTTCAGTAAATACGCCTAAGATCATTGATTCATGCAATTCTGGACCTCTTCCACTTTATTCTGAAAAGTCAATATTTTTGAAGGGTTCGGTATAGGAATGTTAGTGCAGTACATTGGTAAAGACAGCTCTTCTTCTGAGGGGATATGAATGCTAGCACCAGTAAAACACTGGAGATATTAAGGGAATATTGCTCATGACAGAGGAGTAGATGAAGTAAAATGAGGCCCCGACGAAGCAGGTGCATTGTTCCTTGGGCAGGCACTTCCAGCAGTGAGGATGGGTTTCCTGCTACACAGCATGACACAAGAGATGGCAGCAAACACAGCATGGTTTACAACCCCGTGCTTGACTTGCTGCCTGAAGGCGTAGTCCATCACCTTTCCAAAATCCTGCATGATCAGAATGCACCATGGAGATGAAGGTTTGGACAAGGTTTCA
The DNA here is from genome assembly GCF_047663525.1 of Anas platyrhynchos. Lineage (NCBI taxonomy): Eukaryota > Metazoa > Chordata > Aves > Anseriformes > Anatidae > Anas > Anas platyrhynchos. The sequence continues at coordinate 14,277,210 of NC_092588.1, read as the reverse complement.
GAGGAGGCATGGAGATGGATGGATGGATCCCATCTCTGACACTGAAGAGGCACAGAGGCCAACTGGATGACCTGTTGGTGCTTTGGACTTCCCATGTGCTCCAGAAGGAGCCACATTCAGCTTCCTGGCCCCACCACTGCCTGGGGCTGTCCCTGTCATCCCCATTCTCCTCATCTGCACAGCAGAGGTAAAAAAAAAAAAAACACTTACCCTGGTGACACAAAGGGCTGCAAGATGATGAGGTGTAAAGCACTGGGTAAATGTAAATAACAGCCAGGACTCTTAGTGTGAAGAGCATTTGAACATTCTCCTTCTGCACAGGTGATGGAAGGGGAAGAGGATTGTTTCAAAGTAGTGAGGAGCTATTTCTGTCAGTGTTTGTGGTGCTGGAGGTTGTTCCAGACGAGAACAAAGGACTCACTCCAACATACATATCTGCTCAAAATGTAATAACACGCCACTTTGCAATGTCTCTGTAGCTACAAACACTGGACAAGTTAGGTGGAAAAGGTTAGCAATCTTAGAGCAGAGCGAGGTGTTGGATGAAGACACAAAAATGAGGAAAAGAGGGTTTGTGTGCCAGCAGGAGACACTTCAAAGCACACAACTGATATTGCACAATTATCTCAGCAACATGTGTTCAGCTCCTGGCAGGGTCAGAACAGTTCAGCCTCCTTCCATAGTTTGCAAACAGACAAACAAACAAACAAAAATCACTTTCCATATTGCCCTGCAGCTTTGCTGTCCTTCAAAGGAGCGCGAATATATGAGGGCCCCAGAGCTGTACCTAGACACGGGAAACCATGCAGTAATGGGGGAGACTCCTTGGGGAGTGCCCCTATCAGAGCTTCCTAATCCTGCTGCGTGTGAGCCCTGATATCTGGCAGGCCTGGCAAAACACCAAGTCATTCGGATCCCTCTGATCAGGTACAGTGGAGTTTGCAGGTTGGTTTCTGGGGGAAGTCCTTGGAAGTCCTTAGAGAACAAAAGAAGTGATCAGTGGTGGAGAGGAGGACAAACGTGGGAGGTGCTTGTGAATGCCAGGCTCCAAAAGAAATAAGTTTAAGGTATATCATGACCAGACACGGCCATTTGAACCCACACATCTTCTTATGGAGAGCAATTCCACTTGTTTCACCTAAGGGCAGAATTAATAAAATAAAATAAAATAAAATAATAAAATAAAATAAAATAAAATAAAATAAAATAAAATAAAATAAAATAAAATAAAATAAAAGCAATAATAATAATCAAAAGCAAAAGAAGATGGAGACTCACACAGGTCCGCTATAGGACCACTGAGGTCTTGAACAAGGCCTGTGGCCTCTCTGGTCTGCTTCTTCACATATTCTTTCTCCCAGTCATAAAAGAGGGACAGGTACACGTGCTGCAGGATGGGTGCTGAAAGAAGAAACACATGGGTATTTGCTCTGTGCTTCGGAGCTGAATCCTGTGCTACAAATGAGAGAGATTAACAATATTAATGCCCAGGTAAAGTCCTGTTTGCTCTAATAGGACTATTTGTTATCACGCCATTCTTCCCTCTAGCCCCGGGATCACTGCTGAACACTTTGTGCTCTTCATTCCTTGCTGGCATGCAGCACCAGAGGAGGAGAGTTACTGCTACACACAGGTGGGCTGAAGGTTAGGATTGCAGAGGTAAATGCTCAGGGACATTTAGAAAAGCATGGTACCATGCCAGCAGGTGGCCACGTTCATAGGATGCAGACAGTCTGTAAAACTACACGATCTCAGCCCAAAGTCACTTGGGTGGTGCCTTCCCCAAGTGAAGGGGCTGCTTGTCCAGCACACACCACCCCATTAAAAACCACCAGCATTTAACAGCACGCTGCAATGGATGATGTATTTGGACCAGCACAAGAAAATAGCTGAAATACAGGATATACAAACTAGCCCAGAAATTCCTAAATATGAGGTTATTTGTCTCTAGCCTGCTGGAGGAGAACTAATAGCTGCCTGATGTAACCACATGGGTCAGATGAAGTGGGGCAGCTTCTGGAGAGCAGCTCATCCTCCCAGTGCTGGGCAAGGAGCTGACCCAACCCACAGCTCATGCTGTACCCATCACACCAAGCTCCAGCGGGGTGATTTCTTCAATCCGATTAATCTCTGCAGACTTTTCTGTGCTTGATTTTATCATTTTTCCCTAATGGAGGATAATAAAAATTACTGATGACATCTCTGTTCCTTCTGACAAAAAAAATATGGGTGAAAGAAAATTTCATTTTAAACACTTAAAGCCCTCTATTTTTCAGAAAGGAGACTAAGTTTTCATATTCCTACTATGATCTGTGTGGAAGAAATTAAACATTCATTTCCAGTTCTTGCTCTCGGCGCTTCTCAGAGGAGATCTCAGGTACTAAACTTCTTATTAAATGGAAAGGAGGACAAAAGACAGCAAGCACAGACTTACTGTGTTCAGGCTGAGAGTAAAGCTGTTCCCTCCTGGTCAGTGTAGCCAAAAATCACACTTTAAAAGTGAGCACTGCTGGAACGCATCCTGCCGTGCCCGTGATGCTGCACACCTCGCCTGCGCTGCTGGCCAGACCTCCAAGCACAGAAGTGGGATTTACAGCGGGGATGAGAAAATCTGGGCGCCTATTGCTTGAAATCACCTCTGTGGCTCTGACATTACAGATAATTAATTGCTAACCTTCCAAATTATATTGATTAGAGGCTGACAGGAAGCCCAGTAATGACCTAGGGCCAACAACCGTGGCACTGAGCCACCCCATATTTATTCCCCCCCTCCACTCCTGCCTTCTGTGAGTACCAGCCTGCCCGTTACAAGCCAGCAGGAACAAGGCCAATGCCACCCATGGGAAGGTCCATTCCCCAGCTCCACCAGCTCTCTGGACTGCTTTAGCAGCCACAGAAAGCACTGGGATGGCCACGGCCAGGGATCAGCAGGGCCACCTGAGGGAGTGGTCTGATAAAAAACAACCTCTCCCCATGGTCCTCATCTTACCCCAAACCTAAGTAACCCTTCACATAAACAGCAAACTCCAACCACACGGTGCGTATTTAGTTTTAGGTGTAAATGGATTTTGCTGCTTTGTATCAGATGCAGAGGCAGGGAATGGCACAGCCGTTAGTGGCACACACAGACCCGACACTAGAAAACACTGGCAGAGCCAAAAATAAGATGGAGCTGGTCTTATGGACATGTGGCTTCAGGTCCCAGCTGTGCACAGCCTTCGCATGTGAGTCAAGTTAATTCTTGCCTTCTGTATGTAAAACAGGGCTAATACTGCTTCCAGCATCCCCGGGTACCAAGGGGCTGATGCTTGTTAAGTCTTTAGCAGCCACATGCCCTGAACATCTCTGCTTTGCTGGGAGATGGTATTTTGATGCTGCTGGGTTATATTTTGAAAGCTGTGGACATGGGCATTTCAGAGAGGCTGCAGCGGGCTGGCACACAGGGAAGGCTCACCATCAGCACAAGGTGAATCCAAACTCAGCAGAAATCTGCCCGTTTCAGTCCTTACACACTGTCTTTGTCACAGTCTGGTGGCAAAGAAACATCACACCTGAGATAAAGAGGGAATCCATCACTGGGAGCCAGGAGGTCCCCATTTCACCCTGGTAGGTGCCAGCAAGGAATTCCCCTGCCCTGGTGAATTTACAGACCAGGCACATACATCACGAGGAGTATGAATTAATATCCCAGCCACAGATAATAGCTTTATTCTTGGTCTTTGCACACTTATAAAATAGTTTCAGCCTGTTCTTTGCTCCCTGTTCAATGAGCAAAGGAGGGACGATTGCAGGCAGTCAGAGCTTGTTCTTGGGATAGACAAGCCCCACCATGAACTTGGCAAAGGAGCTGAGGGAAGTGTTTCAAAGCAAGAAGCCATCGCAGAGGCTTCTCAGAGTAAGTGTAAAGCACTTCTACCCCTCCTCAGGCCGCAATAAGCAGATGCATTTGGGAGAGCAAAGCATCCAGAGCCAGGGCTTTGGCTCAGCACAGCGTTTTCTTCTTGGCAAGGAGCGAGCCCTTTTCCATCGACTGTCATGGATCTGGACAGTCTTGACTCAGGTTTCCACAGACGGCAACAAGTCAAGGGGCCCAGGCAGGGAAAGTAATAAAGTTTTCCGTGGAAGCTGGATCTGCCATGTCTGGAACAGGCCAGCGTGCTCAATGCGTATCACAGGCCTGGCCTTTGGAGGGATTTCAGGAAGGAGGGGGGAGATATTTTATCAGGCAGTTCTGATTTCTGCATTGGCACAACCACGGCCGCAACAGGAGATTCACAGGTGTTAAAGCCATCGGGATCATTCTGGCCGTCTCATCTGCCCACCTGCATGAGACAGACCTGCTCTTTTCCCCACTGATGCCCACATCCAGCCCAAAGCCACGCAGTTTGGCAAGAGCACGCTCCCTGGAAAGACAGCCAGCCCTGATTTATGGGCTCCAAGTGACGGCGACTCCCTCCCACCCCTGAGCAACCTGCTCCAATAATGACTTACGAGAAGAAAGGGAGCTGTTCAGTCACTGCTATTTGTGTACGAGGATTTTACATGTTGCAGAGGTGCCCACCGCAGGAAGCAAATTGCCCCCTGGCTTTCATAAACATCATCTGCACACAAACATTACCCAGAACAACTGTATGGCAGGGAAATTCTCCGGTGTGAGATAATGGCATCTCCACAGCAGTAAGAAAGGTACGTACCAGCTGGGAAAGGGGGAGAGGCGACAAACAACAGCCAGCTGTAAAATGACCGTGTCGGGGCTACAGCTGCTTGGGTCTGCCTGATTTAAAGCCCCAGCCCCAGCAAGGCATGCTGAGGAAACTAATCCTGGAGGAGAGTAACTTCATACCCAGGAAAATTACAAGGCACCCAGAGGTCAAGCTGCTTCTGTGGGGTGCCTTTATAATGCGGCCACCAGCAGGAAAGATGTCGGAAATTAAGTTCCATCTAATCAGATGGAACTGGCAATAAAGCCAGGACTGCTCCATCTATTTATTACATTAAGTCCAATGGAACAAAAGCCCTTTTTCTTTCTAAATTTGGATGTAATTATAGCCAGCTCTTCATTAGTGCTTTGTAACGTCCATCTCAGAGTGCTTTTCAGAGGAAGCTGATGGCATCATTCCTCTTTTACTGGCAGAGAAACCCATGCCCAGAAATTGAAAAGCGATTTGGCCAAATCCTCACAACAGCCCAGCAATAGACCAGAGAAGGGAACGTGGCCCCACTGCATCATTATCCCTTCCCCACATCCCGTTGTGCTGTGTCCTGTAAACGTGGTGTAAATCTACCGCTACAACCCAGGTGCAGTCAGACTGAAAGGTCCGTGCTGGCCAGAGCCAACTCCTTGTCTACCTCTGTGAAGGCTGCTTCCCCATCGTGTGATCAAGGGATGGATAATTTCATGTAATGTAGACTCATCTAATCATGTTATTGGAAGGAATGCAGAGCTCAAGTGTCTCTGTATTAAGCTGTGTGGCCTCAGCCGAAAGATGGGACACAACTGCTTTAGGCCATTTAGTCATCGCTTTAGTCATCGGATGTTCCTCCCCGGGACAGCAAGGCTTGTCATTTTGTGGCTGAGAGGCTGACGGCTTCCAGACCTCACTCTCCTCCCCACTGCCCTGCTCTGACCAAGGGAACGCTGCTTCCAGCAGCCACGTTCCTCGCTGGAAAGAAATAAACCCTCAGCTTGCAAGCCAGGATTTCAGAGCTGGTGTCATAACCATCAGCTGGAAGGGTTTTAAAGCTGCCCTTCCCCGCGGGTGCCCAGCCACGAGCAGGTCTCAGGGCAGAGCACGTGGCGAGGCTGCAGCAGGGCTGCCCTTTGCTCCCAGGGGTTTCCCAGCTGGCCACCAGCCAGCTGAACTGCAGCATCTGCTCTGTGAGCCCAGCCCTGCATCCCCTGCCTTCCCTCCCTGGTATGAAGCTGCCCAGGAGAAGGTTTTAACCTGCCTTTAAAACGTAAATGGGTCTGTCCGTGTGGACTTCTGCCATCTTCAGATGTGTTTAAAAATTAACATTTTGTCCTCCAGCGTCCATCTGTTAACACAGAGCAAAATCACAATTTCAATTCCACCTGATCACACCAATTGAGCAAACAGCTTCTCCGGGCACTAGGAAGGAGCAGGGAGGGAACCTGAAGCTTTCATCCTCCATCAGCATCATCAGCTTCCAAAGAAAACACTAAGAAAACACTGCTATCAATTGCTCCGAGGCGGGGACAAAGGAGTTAACTTTATATAAATCATTGGGACATGTGCCCAACACTAATCCTCATGGTACGAGGCACAGGCATAAAGTAGTCATTGCTCCCAGGGGCTTACAAGTGGCTGGATCGTTCCAAATACTTCAGCATGGCTTTCTTTTTTTTTTTTTTTTCCTTTTTTAAAAAAATCTGCTGTGAAGTGTCCCAATGGAAGCAGCTGTCTGATGAACACTTCAAGAAATTTAGCCCTTATCTGCAGGTGCTTAAATAGGAGCTGAGCCCTGGGGGAAAATCACACCTCTGAGTGGCAGTGAGTATGGCTGGGAGCCTGTGTCAGGAGATCCTGGATGTGATCCAGCCTGGACCAAGGCAGGAGCAGTGAGAGCAGCCTGGCCTCGTGGAGCTCTCCATGATCCAGGAGGGAAGATTATGCAGGCATCCTAAAATGAGCAGGAGAAGAAGGGAGGGACCCAACAGCCCCAATACCCCAGGCAGCCTCCCTCCTCCTGGGGGCATGGAGACCCTGCTTGAATATGGCCAACACCAAAACACACATACACAGCAAAAGCAGGCTGCACTAAACCATAAAAAACCACCTGCACTAAGCTGTCTGTACAATACGTTCTCTGTTCCAGTGGCCCTTCCAGCTTTTTGGCACCCTGGGCATAACCAAGCATTGGGTTTGTGCTGTAGATCCCCTTCTTGGCCATGGGAGTATTTACACCACTAAGTAAAGCAGCTCCAGAGCATCCACCTGTCCATGCTGTTTCCTCATCACAGATCTTCTGGCATAGGTTCAGCCTGTGCTAACTTGGTCTCCCAGACATTGCCCATGCACCATTTTGGTCCCTACCAGTACTGCATGGTTGGAGACATTTTCCAGTCTTTCCCCATTCCCAGCCCATGCGTGTCAGTGAGCTCTCCTCTCCCCTGCTCTTCTCTGTACCCTGTGTTCCCTTTCTCTGTACCAAACACCCAAATTTGCCATTCCAGGTCTGGGTCTGGCAGCCGGAGTCACTGCTTTCGTCAGCATGTTGCAGAGTATTGCTGTTGGAAATCATGTGAGCCAGTCACATTTCTATGCCTCGGAGACATCTCCCATCCTCTGTTTCAGCTGCCTTTGCTAAACAACCCGTCTCTGACACAACCCGGCCCACAATCCCAGACAGGCATTTTTCTCCCACTCCTTAAAACCTTCAGCTCTGCCCATCTAGCTTCTGTGTCCTGTGATTTCTTTCAGAGGAGGCTAAGCAAATGAAATGTGACCTCTCTCTGCTCACTTCGTTCTCCCCTTTCTCTGCCCTCCACCAGCAGGTCCTGGGTTTGTCTGTTTCTGGTCCCTGAAGCCCCCAGGGACAGAACGCCCTCTGTCCTGTCATGGCTGTACAAATACAGTTCTGATGCTTTTGTTCTTTACAAAAATATCTGGCTCCATTTGCCTTCCCATTCCCTCTTCGTGTGCAACCCTTTTCTGCTTTCTCTGGTTGCTTCCGTATCTTTTTAATGAATCCTCAGGGATTTCATTTCTATCTTCTCCACAACATTCAGGGAGAAATGATGTGAATCTCCACTCTCATTTCTCTTCTCTTCTTCTTCCAAGCATTATCCCCAGCTTATTCTGATCATTTCTGGACCTTGCTTCCCAGTTCAGACCTGCAGGCACCCAGCAAGGTGTGTTCTTCTATTTGCTCTGCCAAATCTTTCTGTTCTCCCCCTGTAACCAAATCAACTGTTAGTCATTAAAAGTGAACTTCTCCAAGAGAAATGGGGGGAAAAAAAGAACGAGGAGGAAGAAGCTGACAAATAGCAGCTCTGCAGCAGAGCAGGGAGGCCAAAGCTTGGGAGCCTCCTTTCTGGTAGCTCTCAGCTTTACAAGTGTCCACGCTACTGATGGCTCTGCCAGCAAGGGGAATAGCTTTTGCCTCACCCCTTCTCCTCCTCTGTGGAAATAGCTGCATGGAAATCCCCGTCTGAAGTGCTATGAAGCAGGTTGGGCTTCCCAAAATCCATAACAGCCCTGCAAGAGTGCCACTGCCCCGCTGCACTGCGAGGGGACAGCGCAGGCCGGGCCCTTCTCACACCCCAGGGCCTCTCCCCAGCCAGCTCGGGGATGTTGCAGCTCCATCCCCTCACCCTTCAGCTGCTCTGAAACAAGTTTTATGTTTTAATTTGTACCTTCAGAGTCGTCAGGTTGTCTCTTCTGGCTAAGTATTTGTAAATACGCCGGGTGCCTGGTGAGGAGTAGGCCAATCCCACCCCTGTGCTCCTGTCAACAGCAAGACGGCAGCGCGCTGCAGCCCCTAACGGGGTGTTTCTGGATGCTTGCACTGAATACACGATCACAACAGCCACAGATGAAAGGCTTTTGCTATGAGAACATTTCCTTCCAAGGGCAAGATGTATACCCCAGACGGAGGACATATACTGGATATTAAACATCGAGGACCCCATTTTCTGCTGTGCTCCAGCTGCTGAGAGCCACTTTGCTGTAGCAGAGTAAACATAAACCCAGTCAGACTGGGTTTACAGCTGCTTTGTGTTACCAAACTGGCACAAAGCAGCTGGAGTGTACCCGTAAAACTGGCCCCTACAATATTCTTGAGGCCTCGTCAGACCTCATTTTATCAGCACACTTCAGATGGCAAGAGGGGAAATTGTCCATCCCGAGCAGAAATACAATGAAATCAGTTAAAGACAATGATGCACTCTCAGTATAATATTACACAGTAGCAAGTATTTTATGGGAAACCCTTAGAAGTCAGCTGCTTTGGAGCACAGAGGAGAGAATTGAGGCTCCCCAAACCGGCAGTACAGCAATGATCTTACCCAGCAACATCTCCCTCACCGCCCAGCCCAGCCCTGCCCATGTTTGAACACTGAAATTAATTATGGGGTGAAGTAAATTGATGTGTTGCCTACTTCTAAGTATCCATACATTCACTTTCTAACACAATGTCAAAGAGATGCTTTTAGCCCGGAGTTACATGTGGAAAGTTCATTGCTCACACGAGGTTTGCAAAACCCCCTAATGTGATGTGATTTAAATTTGAAGTAGTGTAAATTTGCAGCCCGATAAAAGGGGTAATCACAAAAGAATGCATGACAGAACACACTCAGACCAGTGTTTTGGAAATTTAAAGTAGAAAAAGAAAGACTCAGCACTCTTCAAAAAGCAGGAGGTTGTGTAAGCACTTGAGAGGAAAATAAATGAAAGAAAAAGCATTTTTTCTACGTGGAGAATTAATCTGCGCACTGACCTTCAACCTGCTCTGGCACTTACACGGCTGCACAAAGGAAAATGCAGACATGGTGCAAATGACATGAACAAATTCCTGCAGAGGAAACCGTTCTGATGGAGACATCCATTCCCCAGACTCGAACCCACCCTGCCAATACACTCGCCTCTTGCACGGAGCACAGCTCCTGCGCTGTTAATGGAAAGCTCCCCTCACAGAGCATGGCTTGCAAGAGCAAAAAATCAATGCGCCTGGGTTTGAATTTCTCAAGCGCCCGAGCTGCCATGCTTTGGCAGTGAGAAAGCCTTGGGCTTTGCAGGCTCACTTGCCCTGTACTGAATCCTCGTGGGCTGCCACCTGAGATGCCTGCAGCCCTCTGATCAAGTGCGCTGCACGAGGCAGGGGTGGTGACAGTGGGCTTGGGTGTCAGCGGGGCTGAGCTCCTCTCTTGGGTAAGAAAATGGATGCTATTGCCTGCTCGGCAGTGAGAGGAAAGGGGAAGCAGCAATAAGGGATGGAGACAGTTATTATAAGTTTGACTAGGGACCGAATTAAATCGATGCAGTAAATGGCACTTAATGCACTTCAGTGACCCAATGCATTTACTTCATCATACCGTGTGCTGTGTGGCTGATTACATTTGATGCATAACACATGAAAAGCACTAGAGGCCATTTCTGGAAAGTCTCAGGATGCAAAACAAATTCTCTGGGCACCTCAGGTTTTCAGCAATTCTGCACACGCACACACTTGCGCCCCACACGCACTTTCCTGCATGGCACACGGGCTCTGACAGCGCTTTTCGGAGGTCACCTTGACACTGACTTAGTGCTCACAACGGGTTTGCCTTGCTATGATCAGCAGTCAGGGCTCCAGCCCTGCATAAATTCTGACAGTTTTCTTGGTTTGGTTTGATTGAAACAGCACAAGTTCCTTTTTTTTTTTTTTTTTTTTTCAGACCAAAATCCAAGAAAACTTGGTGCAATCTTGGAAAATTAAATAAGCATTCAAGTTTGCCAGCTGCAGGATACAGCGGGACTTCACTCACTTGCATGGCATCCATCCATACACACAAACCAGGCTGGCTGTCCTCAGAAAGTTCAACCCTGAGGGCTATACAAGGGCTCGGATTTCTTCGTTGACATGGCACCCTGGGGAATACCCAGTGCCAGAGCAGTGGGGATGCAAGAAAGTCAACACAGTCCTAGAGAGAAGCTAGCTGCTGAGAAAGCTGGGTTCATCTTGTCCTGGCATCACTTTGCTTTATTTATTTATTTTTTTTTCCTCCGCCTGCAGTCAGGGAAGATGCTGAAGACCTTCTGAGCAACTCTGAAATCCCTTGACGGATTTCATTGGGCCCAACTGTGCTGGGACGGAGAGGCTACTCATCCCAGAGGCTGCCCCCTGCCCATCCCCACAAATTCCCATCCCACAACAGGCAGCAGAAATGTTTCTCTGCTCCTGTCCACCCACCCCAAGAGCAGAAGTTGTGAGCTTATCTAACCCAGCTCACTGTGAACAAACTGGGCTGTGGAGAGCCCCCATGGGTGTTTTTTTTTCAGGGGATTTGCAGGGCTCCACAGGCTCTGTGCCTGTGGACTTTTCCACTGCCCCCTGCATCCCTGTGGTGCTTCCCCTTCAGGGCAGCGTGTTGAGAGGCTGCTAGTGGATGGTGAAATGTTACCCTGGCCTCTGAGTGTCCTGAATTGGTGCTGAGGACACAGGTAACCTCCAGAACAGCTGGAGCTGCAGACAGAGTGTATCCATAACTGTAATGAGCTGGGCCTCCACAGGCTGGGGTGCCCGTGTTGTACAAGACCAGACCTCAAAATCTGCCCCTCTGTTATGGAGGAATAATGATTTCAAAACATTTTTGTAAGTGGTTGTGACTGTGATGTTGTTATTGCTGTGTGTCACCATTAATCACGATGCTTTTCCAAGCCTTTTCTTCATTTAGAGGTTAAATAGAATAAATGAGGGGAGGCTGCAGTGCACCCTGTGTAACAAGACAGGGGGTTGAGGCAGCTGCCCCCAGTGCTCCCACCTACTGGTACCAGTTCCTGAGTTCCTCCCATGTGCTGTAACACAGATTCACTCTTAATCCAAGTGCTTCATCTGGAGAGCAGAAAGCACTGGCACGAACCCCTACATCTCACATCCTTCCTTGTAAAATTAGGTTATTTATGAATATTCGCTTGCTGTTCAGGTACAGTGCGGTGCAGAGAGGTTAAATGGCTTGTTACCTCAGAATAGATCACCGGAAGAGTTGGGACAAGAATCTTACCAGCCCTTCCTCTGTCTCATTACACAAAAACTGTCTCCCTTGGCACTTTACTTACCACTGACATTATTCCTCCCAAGGTATCAGACTTACCTTCTGTTCCTAGCATCATAAAAATGACACAGGGAGGCTGAGCCCCCTCCCCACCCAGTTCATCACATCTCACTTGTGGACCTGTATTGCAAATCACCACAACCCACACAGAAAAGCCACTGCTCCCTCTCAACTGGCTTCGAGGGAAGATCCAGTCCCAAGGTGACCTCAAGCCACAATCACCCCGAGGTACACAGCTAAGGAAGCTCCCTGTGGGACCATGGTCTGGGACTCAGGGCAGGCACGAGGACAACTGCAGCAATTCTGGATTCACTCCACTGTTGCTGAAAACAGAATTTGGTCCTGCTCTAGGAGAAGGAGTAAAAAATATGTATTGGATTTATTTGCCTTTGGAGTGAACTAGACAGATTTCAATACTTAAGGGGATTGCATTTAAATCATCTGTGGATTTTGAAAACAACATTATTGCTTGGTATCACAAGCAATTCCCAATTTTTAGATCTTCTTGAGCTAGACTCAGTTTTACTCTTAATAGCACCAATTCTATTACAGCTGCGAGGGAGATGGAATTGCAATGAACTGGTATACATTTTCCTTAAAAATTATAAAGTGACAAATGTTTTATTTCACCTTCTCTTGAGGTTTTGCTGGGTATTAAAAATAATCTTAATGCAGTCACTGTTTGGCATTAACGTAGTGCTTCAGCTACCTGTTTCACCACAGAATCAGAGAAAGGCTTAGGTTGGAAGAAACCTTAAAGATCACCGAGTTCCAACCCCGCTCTAACAGCCCCACATCTTTATGGTGCTGGGGGCCCCAGCCCAGGATGCAGGGCTCCAGGTGGGGCCTCACAAGGGCAGAGCAGAGGGGCACAATCCCCTCCCTCCCCTGCTGCCACCCCTCTGGTGATGCAGCCCAGGACGCAGTTGGCCTTCTGGGCTGCAAGCACTCACTGCTGGCTCATGTTGAGCCTTTTGCCTACCAGAACCCCAAGTCCTTCTCTGCAGGGCTGCTCTCAGTGAGTTCTCCCAGCCTGTGCTCATGTCTGGGATTGCCTCAACCCAGGTGCAGCACCTTGTGCTTGGGCTTGTTGAACCTCATCAGGTTCACATGGGCCCACTTATCTAGCTTGTCCAGGTCCCTTTGGATGGCATCCTTTCCTTCTGTTGTATCAACTGCACCACTCAGCTTGGTGTCATCTGCAAACTTGCTGAGGGTGCACTCAATCCCACTGTCTGTGTCGTTGATAAAGATATGAACAGTACTGGTCCCAAGACTGACCCCTGAGGGACACCACTCCTCACCAGCCTCCACCTAGACACTAAGCCATCGACCACCACTCTCTGGGTATGGCCTTCAAGCCAATTCCTTAGCCACTGAACGGTCCACCCTTCAAATCCATATCTCTCCCATTTGGAGATCAGGATGTCAGCAGTGTGCTCAGGTGGCCAAGAAGGCCAACGGCATCCTGGCTTGTATCAGAAACACTGTGACCAGCAGGGCTAGGGAGGTGATCGTCCCCCTGTACTCGGCTCTGGTGAGGCCGCACCTCGAGTACTGTGTTCAGTTTTGGGCCCCTCGCTACAAGAAGGACATCGAGGTTCTTGAGCGGGTCCAAAGAAGGGCGACGAAACTGGTGAGGGGCCTGGAGAACAAGTCCTACGAGGAGTGGCTGAAGGAGCTGGGCTTGTTCAGCCTGGAGAAGAGGAGGCTCAGGGGCAACCTTATCGCTCTCTACAGGTACCTTAAAGGAGGCTGTAGTGAGGTGGGGGTTGGCCTGTTCTCCCACGTGACTGGTGACAGGACGAGGGGGAATGGGCTTAAGTTGCGCCAGGGGAGTTTTAGGTTAGATGTTAGGAAGAACTTCTTTACTGAAAGGGTTGTTAGGCACTGGAACAGGCTGCCCAGGGAGGTGGTAGAGTCACCATCCCTGGAAGTCTTTAAAAGACATTTAGATGTAGAGCTTAGGGATATGGTTTAGTGGGGACTGTTAGTGTTAGGTTAGAGGTTGGACTCGATGATCTTGAGGTCTCTTCCAACCTAGAAATTCTGTGATTCTGTGATTCTGTGATGTCATGTGGGACCATGTCAAAGGCCTTTCAGAAGTCCAAGTAGATGACATTGGTCAGTTTTCTCTTGTACAGTGATGCAGTCACTCCATCGTAGAAGGCCACCAGATTGGACAAATGCAATTTGCCCTTGGTGAAGCTATGCTGGCTGTCTCAGATCACCTCATCTTGCATGTGCCTTGACATCACTTCCAGGAGGATCTATTCCGTGACCTTTCCAGGCACAGCTGTGTCAGGAGGATTGTCGGATTTCTTGCCAGCCTCTCACAAGGTGGTGCTCACACTGTAAATGTGGTTTTGCTATCTAGTAGGATTAAGACATCACTGAATAAAAAGTTATTGTAACTTTAAAAGTCTAATTCTGCTCTTTTTCAAGGCCTAAACCATCCATTGTCTTCAACATAAATAAGAGGGATTTATACCAACTCAAGCAAGAGGAAAATCTGTTTCTTTTTGATGTATCAGCCCTTCATTACTGTGATTTAAATGCTTGTTTTTCAAAACCAATTTCAGATATTCTTACCTTGCCCATTTTCATGTTTTCTTCCCAGTTCCCTGATGCTCTATCAGTAGTAGCAGTAGTGTGGGCGTGGTGATCAGGACACTAGTACCTTACCTACTGCACCACGTGGCTTCACAGCAGCTTTAGGCGATGAGATGATAAAATAGGGCAGATTTTCAGAAAAACCCTAGTACCTACATAGCAGACTAGCAAACTGTGGTAGAACTAAAAACTGGATGTTTGAGTAGCTGACGAGTCTGTTTCAGGCTTGTATCTTCAAAAGAGCAGAGTAGCTGCAGATGACTCTGTTTTTCCAGCTCCAGGTCAAGGTGACAAAAAAGGCCCTACTTTCTTCCTAAAAAAAATAAAAATCAAGATCTTTTCAGTCTTCTACAAGGCTACCAAAAGAGAACCCCACTGGTGATGCCACAGACCTCAGGCTGTTTATTAAGAACTAGAACTGAACGCGGATCTCTTTCAGAAAGGAATAAAATCCCTTGTGTTTGTTTGGCAAACGTGAATGTGAGCTGTTTCTAAGTAGAGAGAAAGGGAGAAGTCTGAGGAAGAAAGATTTTACAGGGTCAAAATTCTCTTTTCTGTTGCAACTTCAAAAGAGTGCTGTGGGTTTTTTTTTTTGTTTGTTTGTTTCAGTCACTACCTCAGCAGCTGTTGTTAACATTGTGTTCTTCAAATACCCTCTTGCGAAATCTCAGGAATGGCTCTATCCTGTGTTTTCTGGAAAGAAAAATATCTGTTCCTTATTTCACTTCACCGCCACCAGCAAAACAACAGTTAATTACAGAATGGAAGCGGGGAGGAGCTCGAGCCAACAGAGGAGCTACTGCAGCAGGCAAACACCCATTCATCCTTAATGCGCCATAGAAATGCAGGTAATGTGCAAAATGAGCTACACTACCTGGAGCAGGCAGCTCATAAAATTCATGTACAGCCCTGAATGCGATGCAGAGAAACAAAAGTGTGGAATACAGCTCATCGTGCAGCTACTGTAATGTCACCACCACACTGCTCAAAATCTTGAGCAAAATCTGTTCCTCTCCGATAACATTGTGGATGCAATTAGCTAATGGCTTTAGAAAGGGAAAGCAGGGACCCGTTCCTTTTCTCTTTCCTAAACATTTAAAAGAGAAAATAAAATAAGATGATCAGTGCCAACTCTCTTATCTGTCTCCATTCAAGTGACAGCACAATGAGTTTCAGCGAGATTTTTCAAAATAGCCCTCCAGTCAAAAGTGCGTTTAGAGTTGAATTGATTACGCGCTACATATTTTGGGCCAGATCCTCAGTTTGAGCAAGGAAGCAAAGTCCCAGGGAGTTCCCTGGCCTGGCTTTGATTTATTCCAGCCATATTTTCACTCCCAGGGTGGTAGGTTAGCATGCAAAGCTAACTTTGCATGCACTGCGGGATGCCTCTCACCTGGCTAGTACAATGCAGAGATCTCCAGTGAAGCCCATCCTCTGACAGGCTGCTTTTCTATACATCTCTACAGAGATGAAGCAGGCACAAATTCTCTGAGGGACCATTTCACCTGATTTATTTTGCATTTGATCTCCACTGACTGCATAGACCGCTAGGGGTGCTCAGCTATAGCAGTGGCTTGGTTCAGCTCAGGTTTGCCCTTCTGAAGGGATTATCCCACTTTTTTCCACTCACCTCATTTTGGTTCACATCATGGAGCAGCGCTGGAGCACACGAACTGGATCCTTTTTCAGGTTTCAGGCTACAGCTCTACACCAACTAGCCCATGCTACTTGCTGATGTAGACAACTGCCTCCTGGTAGCTCCTGCAGTTGTAGCTTTCTATATTTAATCAAATTAATTCCACCCCAAGTTGTTTTGTATAAATAACATGGCCACAAGCCAAGTGTTGAAGTGCTGAAGGAGTAAGAATGCTGTTCTGGGATTATTTTCAGGGTAACATTTTTTTTTTTATTATTTTCTTTTCTGAAGGTGAGAAGCCCATAGCCAAAATCATCAATGCCTGTAGGCATGGTCTGTTTTGGAGAAACCTGTCCTGCCTCAGAAAACCAGAAGAATAGACAGGATTTAAGGACCTCTTCATACTCTGACAGTCTGAATTCCACAAGGGATAAGGCCAGCCCTGGACATCTCTGATCAGAACAAACCAATGTCAAATCCCTCAAATTTCTAGGCCAGTGATGTTATCAGGAACTTTCCCAGCACGGGATTCATCAGAGCAGATGCCGGTACCTGTGCTGCAGGGTCTGCAATGAGTGTGCTTGTACTGTCAGCGTGGAAAAGCCAGTACACATGAGATGCAATTTATTTCCTGTAAAGGTCCATGTCTAAAGCAGGTGAGGAAGATAACCCCCAGAAATATTTTGTTCTGTCCATTGACTACACGAGGAGACAGTGAGGTCCGGCTCAGACAGCCAGGAGTGTTTTGGAGGTATCTAAAGTTAGGTGGGATGAATGTAATCCCCAGTGACTGTGATGAGCTTCTGAAACCCCTCGAACAATACATATGTCTCAATAAATTATTACACTCTCGGCCTTCAGGGATCAGCCTTCCACGGCCTCCAGGCTGGTGGAACATTTTTGCGCATAGGAATTTATAGTGGCTCCTATTAAAAGTCAATGTTATCTACCGATTACTGTGTCACAACACAGGGATACTGTCCCACCATACGTAAATGACACAGACCGAATTTTGTCTGCCCTCGGGTAAGACAGTAAACACCCATCAATGTTACTGGACTGTGCATAGATGCTGTACCATTCATGTTATCTGTGTAACAGACTTGCAAGATATACACATAGAGTTTGCTCGGTTCAAGTTGAGGAGAAAGAGCCATTCATTTAATTACCCTGAACTTGAGACACATGGCAATCATGCTCCCAAATCTGCATTTTCAACAACAATCAACAATTGTTATTTTACCTTAAAAATAAAAACACACTGCAGCAGAAATGTACGTCCTTTATTAACAACTTTTCAAAATAAATCTGAAGAAAAAAAGTCTTTGGTGACACTATCTATAAAAACAACCTATTTTAGATGGTAAACCTATGATGTTATACAGGTTAATGAAATAAACCAAATTATATGGCTTTTTAATTTCTCATTCTCTCTTTTTCTCTCACTCACACACTTGCTTTAGGTTTAATTGCACCATGTTTCAATAGTCAAACAAAGAGGGAGAAACACTTTAAAAAAGATGTGGCAGCACTATGAAAACATTGGTAATGCATTAGAAAATTTTTCTCAAAAATGTACATTTTATACAAAATAAGATTGTATTTGTTTGCTTTTTTTTGCTTTACATTTTCCCACCTAAGAATTCCCATTTCATGTTTCCATTCTCATCATCCAAACACTATACATATTGTCTCTCAAAATAAATATACAGGATTATGTACAAGGCCACAGGGCCCACTGGATCATCACTAACCCACTGAGAAAGAGTCACTAAAAAAATCATGAAAAGGTGGGAGGGGGCATCCCAAAGCCTCTGATGATTCCCATTGACCCCCCTAATTTAACTCCAACTTTAGAAATGTGTGTGAAGACAGTTAGAATAGTGGTATAAAGGCCAGCTTGACTTGGTTTTAAACAAGGGTGAGATGTACAAAACTTTGGAAGATGCAGTTTTGTTTCCAGCAGACGCCAGCTAAGGCCCACGTGAGGCAGGAGACCACAGGCCCGTTCCTGCCAGGTCCCACTAAAGCCCATGAAAAATGACCCTGTCAGGATGACACCCCTAAATTTCTGTATTTCTGAGTCAGCCTGGAAAAAAGACCAAACACCAATCCCCCCCTGTGCTGTGAGAGCACGTTTAACTGGGGGAATTAATGAAATTGCTGTCCATCAATATAGGTATTTTGACAAACACCGAGTAGCCTTTTATTTGGGATATGTGGGGAGAGAGAGAAAGAGGAAGACACTGTTTCTTACACTGGGAACTTAAAGAATTAACAAATAAAACTAGTCTACTTCACACTGGTTTTTATTGTTTCAGTGTCAAATGATTACTTCCGTTCTTGAAATGACATCTTTTGGTAAATGAGCTATTTTAAAAGGCGCTCACTGGTGAAAGATTAATTCCTTTGTCAAAGTTGCTTCTACAAAAGAAATTGAAATCTGAAGGCGATCAAATCCATGGTGTTTTCAAATGGAAAAGATCAAAGCATTCGATAGCCATGCATTAGCACACCACTGTGTTCGTTATGAAATTGGAGCATAGCTTAAACATTCACCTTTGGAAAAAGTTACAGTGATAACTTGAGTTTTTCACAACATAGAAAGAGGGCAAATAAAATCTTGTACAGGCCCAAGGGACTGCATGGAGAGCCAGGCACTTTCTATCTTGGAAATTTGCCCCTGGTTTTGTGTCTCATTTTTCTCATTGTGAAACCCTCCTCCAGCAAGAGATCTCATTCATATTATAACTGGGGAGGGTTTCTTTCTTTCTTTTTCTTTTTTTCTTTTTTTTCCCCTTTAATAAATTCAATTAAAAATTCATAATTTCTCCCAAACTCTAATCCCTATTTTTACTCTGTTTTAATGGCATGGATCTGTTCACATTCATCCATCCATCTCACCCCTGATTAAATTAAGGTCAGTAACCTTTACAAAAGGCCACATGCATAACACTCAGTCAAGTCATCAGGCATTCAAGTACCTGTAAAGTAAAGGCTAACATAGCCTGCTGTTAATGAAAAATAAAATAAAATAAGAAAAGGAAATTATAATAAAAAATACAAAAGGAGCAACAAGGAGTGAACCTTGTTTCAGCACCATCTGAATTAAGGGGGGGGTGGGGAAGGACAAAGAACCATTAACTCGCACATAGGATGTGATAAAAGGGTGATTTCACTCACTAAAGGAACAACACGGCTCTATCCGACACAGACACGCACAGGAGACTTGGAAGCACGCCTAGTGTCCGCAGGAGCACCCGCTGATAGCATCCACACCGAGTGTAACACGCCGAGTCTCTACGCTGCATCTGCGTCCAGCTCTTCCCATGGGGCCCAGGCCACGGACGCAGACCTATGGCCATTCTCCTACCGGCCACGAGGCGCATGCCTTCCTAGAGAGATGGCCATGCCCGGGTAACCTACTGCAGAGAGGAATGTGCCTAACTATCCTGATCCCGTCTGGAGCTAACCCTGCCATTGCTTCTTGTTTAATTAGCGATCTGTAAACAGAAAGGACCTCGAACCACGTTCAGACCGAGCTTTACCATCGTCTCTTTCAGCCACCCCAAAAAGCCATGGTAACAGAATGTCAAATGGCCTTTCTCGCTGCACTCCAAAACAGGTTGGCTGCTCCCGTTACTCAAAACCCTACCCATGTGCCCCCAAATGGCACTAACTAAGCAGAATTATGACTTGTTTTTTATAGGATCCCTCTTTCCCTCTCCCTGCTCGCCCTAGACCAGTAGCTACTTCCCCGAGCTGCAGGCGCTCCTCTGGGCACATCTACGAACCTGCCCCCAGGCCAGGCCATGAGCAAAGCATGACTGCTGCCCACCTCATCCAGAGTCTCACACAAGCTCCAAAAACTGTCTGAGAAGATGTATTCCAGTCCCTGGAAGAGCTGCCTGATTCTCAGGAGGACAAAATGGCACAGGAGCTGCTTTATGGGACGTGGGGAGCTGAAGGAGCAGCTCACTATACAAAGACAGGTAGATATCCTGCTCCCCGTCCCCATCTACCTGCTCTTGCCTCTCTCCATATACTGACTTAACTCTCTAAAATGGCATTAAAAATGGAGCAAATGGTCAGTTTTCTGTGACTTTAGTTAGATGGGCTCACAGGGAGCATCGGGAGGGCACCACAGTGGCAGAAGGTGTGAGGCGAGACTGCATGGCCAGGGGTGGGGAGCGGGGGAATGTGGCACCTCTTCCTTTCAGCAGCAGTTAGTCACTGGCTGCAGTCTCACACGTGTTTTGGCAGATTCCTTTAAAGATTTGGTTCAGATTTAACACAAAATGTCAGGAACCTGATGTTCCTGCCCTAACTCGCTGTGCTCTGTTCAAATACTGCAATACATATGCAAAGCGAATCTCTCTTTGCAAGTCTTTACATGCCAAATTGCATACAAACATTTAGTAATATGTACTTTGCAGTTTTAAAGCAACTTTCAGGCTAGGGATCTTGATCTTTCCATCACAAGAAAAAATGTTTAGGCTTTATGGCATTCCCTCTAATACCAATAACTATTACTTTTACAAACAAGGATCTGAGGCATGCCTTGGTTATGGGAGTTGCTTAAAGCCGCGTAGGAAGCCAGTGCTTGAGCCTGAATGAAACATAATTCTGGTCCATCCTTCCTATTTCTGCAGCTACTCTTCACCCCTGGGACAGCCTGGATGCAAAGGAATGAGGTATAGAAAGGCTTACTGGTCTGTAGTGTGTGAGCATGATGCTACGCCCTCTTGCTGCGACTCCAGCAGAGCTCTCAGGGTGCCTATTGTTACAGGACGCCCCAACGCACCTCATAAAAATATGAGATTTTGAAATGTTTTTAAAGTGCTTATTGTCTTAGCAAACCATAACAGCACCTTCCTGACCCAGATCACCACTTCCGTTTTCATTCTTCAATTTAAAGAAGCACATAAATAAGCAAAGCAGTACAAAGAAGTAAACAACTGGAATACGTTCACTTAAAAAATACGTCCATCTGAAATGATAAAACCATTTTGGAGTGTGAGCAACGCTGGTATTTTTGGGGCAGGCTCTTGCCCAAGTTACCGTGCCTCAAGCAAGTCTGGGAGAACCCACTGCTGCCAGCACCGATAATCTGACAATGCACTTTACTTCAGGCGTCAGAACTCCAGGAGGGAATTTCTCCACTTATTTGCACCAAAAATATAAAATAAGAAAAGCCCGGCATTCGATTTCGTTTAAAACACTTCATTACAGGCCAAATTCCTGTGTTGCAAGCACTAACATGCTTCCTTTTTTTGCCAACATCCCTCTTGCCCTCAACACAAAGCTATTTCTAGAGGCTCGGCTGCTGTGGCCAGGCAGCAGCAGTGGCTCAGGCGGGCTGCGTGTGCCCCACACCGGCCGTGCCGTGGTCACCCACTGGCAGGGCCATGAGGAATGAGGCTCTGCTGCCAGAAGCAGCAAGCGCCGGCAGTCTGCTCCTCAGCAGGGCTGTTCCTCTCCCCGCTCAGAGCAGGTCCGGGTGTGCTCCAACACGGGCCCCCCGCCAGCAGGATCTACGCTCGCGCATCACTCACTGGGGGCTCTCTCTCCAGTTTTCGGAAAACGGAGAAACAAAATATTAAAAAGTCAGCAGTAAAGGAGAAACATAATACTTCATTTCTGTCCTGATTGTGCTCAGTTCGTTTCTGAAACTGCTGCATTTCCTCCCTGTGAGATTCAAGCATTTAACTTTGCAGGGGAAAATGAATGAAAATTGCAATGACAATCAAACGCATGAAAGGAAGAAATGGCAGCTTTGAAATATTCACAACCAACACAATTTTGATTAAAGAAAGAACTCTGTTTTTAATAGTTTTTTTTTTGATCATTAAAAAAGTTTAAACCTGCATAGCAATCATTTCAAAAATAATTATTTAATGTTCCATAATGAAACTGTACACAACCTAGTCGTGAGCAACAGAAGCCTGCCAGGCGGGTGAAGCAGTCCGGAGCCGCGCGCCCCCGGGCGCCGCTCGCCGTTTTTTGGGTACGGCCGTGCCGTGGCACAGTCTGGCTCCAGGCGGGGCTGGGGCTGGCTCGGCCCCCTCGGCAGCGCTCCTCAGAGTCGTTCAATGTCTCGGTACTTCTTTCTCAGGATGGAGACCTGGTCTTTAAAGAGGACAGGGTCGAGCCTCATCTGAGAGTGGATCAGCGGCATATAGCCAAACCAGCTGGCGAAAGTGTTCATGCAGCTCTGCCGCTGGGCGAAGTGGTCAGGGTCAGCCCAGCGCGAGGCCCGGGACGTCTGTGTGGAGAGCAGAGCAAGAAGTTAGGCGGTGGCTGTGAGGAAGGCAAAATGGCGGGCGCCACGGCCAGGCTGACGCCATGCTGGGGGGTGTCACCAGGGCTTGATAGCGCCCGGCTAGGCGGCAGCCACAGGGGATGAAGTCTGCTCTGTGAGGGGTTTGAAGACAAGGGAAGGATGCCCAATCTGTGGTGGTAGCTGAAGATGGCAGGCTGGACACGCCAGCCCTCAAAATACCACTGAGAGCTGCACAGCACGGCGACCTGTGTCCAACTGCGGGCTGGCCTCACCCAGAGCATGACACCCCTAGGCAGGCCTCCCAGAGACTGCCAGCATGCTACCTCACGCCATCTCTCTCTCTCTCTCTTTATTTTGAAACCCTCAAGCTATTTAGGAGAGAGAACAAGTCATTAAAAACCAATAGGAAAGGAAAGATGGCTGCTATTTTCCGCTGGATGTGCACATCCTACAGTCAAGCTGCTGCCCATGGCACTCAGCCACAGGAGAAAAATACACTGAAATTAGTTTTTTTCAGGTCAAAACCACATTTTTTGCAGTCCAGACTTGCAGAAATTTATACAAATTTCAACTGGCTTCTAACTGAGGTCGGTAAAAGTCAACACAAGTTGTATATATATGAAATCCTGTGGACTAATTTTCCAAAGTTGAGGGCAGCTGTAATTACTATAAAAGTCCATTGAAAATCAACATCTCTGAGAAAAGAAGCCCTAAGAGCTTTAAAGCAGTTATTGCTCTCTCTCTGTGCCTGGACTATCTGTATGAACACAACAGAACTATTACTTACGAGAAACTATGAATGCTGTGAAACTGCTAAGTTTTGTTTTATGCCACTTCGCATGCATCTCTATGGCACTTATGTTTCCACTTCACTTTAAAAACAAACACAAGCTCGTAAGCTCAAAGTGTGCTAATTAAAATGTGAGGAAACTGATAAAATCAAGGAACTGCCAAATGATGGTTGTATAAGATTTGATCTTTATCCAAGGCCTGTCCAGTTTAGCTCAAGTGGTAGCTTATAATGTGCATTGATTACAGACTCTTGACTATACAGAGGCACTAAAGAGCAAGCAAAAGCTTGTTGCTAGAGGATTATAGCAGACATTCTGTCCATTAGCAGTGAATTTCCATATGGCTATTAATCTCTGTCACAACACGGAGGTTATGTTAATTTTTTATTTGTCTTTCAAGGAATTATGAACATAGTCCATTACATTTCCCAAAGCTGCAGGAACAACTTGTCTTTTAGAGAGTTATAGTTCATGGCTGACTCGAGCCACCCGCACTAAAAAAAGCAAAATGAATGTTCAGACTTTGCCAAACAGCCAAAGCACATCCCTGTGGAGAGGTGAAGCTCAAACTGGAAGCAACAGGCACTTTCTGGATGACACCATATTGCTCATGTAAGGTCTCCCAGGTACCCAGATGAGTCTGAACTGCTGAATACTACCTATACATGAGATGAAAATGCAATGGCATACAGATAAAGGAATCTACAAATTGGTATGCCCATTCCCTACTCAAAGATCTAGGTAATGCTAATAGAGGAAAATGTGAGAGGAAAATAGAGGGCTTCTTCTTTCTCTTCTCTCCTCCTTACCCTAGTAATCCTGGTAGTACTGATCACAGACACTGTGGCAGCACAGATAGAAGATTGTTTAGGACTTGAATGTCTTATAGGCCTTTTTATTACAGAAGATTGTTTAGGACTTGAATGTCTTATAGGCCTTTTTATTACTCTCATCACTTGCTCACACAAGGGAGGAGCAGATGTGCCCCCAAGTTAACACATATCCCTGTTACTAGAAGGTACACCTATTTCTGCCATACTAGAATACTTATCCAGGAGCTGGAAGAGGCCCCAAAGCACGCGTTTCATGGCTGCTAGTGAGTGATGGTGTCACCATGGGACAAAATGTTTCTTGTGGGGAAAAAAAAAAAAAAAAAAACCACTTTAAAAATCATGATTTGCCTCTGTTGTGACAGTCCAATGTCAGTGTTTGAATCACAGTATATACTTGACTACACTTACATAGGGATGGCCTGGTACATTATATATTCATTATTAATAATTAAAAACATAAAACCTTTTGAGAATTTAATTCTGCTTCTAGCATTGCATGTAGTCAGGTCTAGAATCTTTAATTAGAAAACTGGAGTTTAACTAAAATTCAGTCACCAGCATCATCAGTTCCGTGACTGTGAGATCACTATGAATAACGTAGTGTGAGAAATTCTGAAGAGAAGTTGTCATCTATAGTAGATGTTTGCCATTTCTCCCTCTGGACTTCCCATCATTATAATAAGCAAATCTATAGTCTACTTATAGCTCTGCCATGCTAAAAACTGCAAAAAAAAAGACAGAATGTTATTCATTCTGTAAGCCTGATTTGAAATTCAAAATGTTATATTGTCAATACATCCCAACAGCTAAAATATGCTGTGGATACATACCTGTCCCATCATGGTCTCCTTATACTGTTTTTTCTGTGTTACTTTGATTGGAGGCAATTTTGTCACAGCTGACACCAAAAAATTCATTAGAATGTCCTCACAATTGGCCAGTTGGTCCACCATATTCTTTAGGCTGGCAGGCAGGTAATGAGTGTACAGGTAGTGATAATATCTGGAAAGCAACAGCAGGGTTATTTAGACAGGTCACTGGGCTTTCAGGGACTATGAACTCTGTCTCAGCTGAGACAGAAATTTTGTCTCAACTCTGGACACACCAGATCCCTTCTTCTTGTCTCATCCTCCAACAAGAAGGGAAAACTAATCAGTATCTCATCAAAACAGTAAACAGCACTAATAGCAAAACAATATATATATATATATATTTAAGTGTTAAAAGAAATAATGCAGACCTAGGTGTTAAGATAATAAAAAGAGTAAAGAGAGCACCCTCATTGCTATATTGGGATAGCCAATACTGATGCATCTATCCTCTATTTCTTTCAAAACTGTTCAGTCAGAAGGAATTCTGTTAAATTAGCCTGCTACTGTCCTCAGTGTTCAAATTATTCTCCTTTGGGCCTGTATCATCCCCTACGGCCTTCTTTGCTGGCATGTGGATTAGGTACTGCAGAATATGATGCCTTTCTCCTAAAATCTAGAGAGGCCTTTGGTCTGCGGAAGTTCTAACAACAGGGGTTTTCCCCAATATGCTGATCTGTGATGTGTCCACTGTGCTACATTTTTGGAGTAGCCAGAAGACTTTGCAGACTGCAGCTGTCAGCCAACACATACCCAGAGCTGGTCTGGAAGTAACCTCCTTTCTGCTATGCTACAGGCCATTCAGCCGAGCCGCTTAATGAATTCGGGAACTCTTTGAAGTGTGTAATTCCTGATGTTAAAAAGAGCAGTCCGACTGCCTCAAAATACAAGTGACTTCAAAGAGACCCAACAAGCGCAATAATGATTACCAGATCCCCAGAGCTAAACCAAGAACTTAAATTATTACCCCATAAAAAGTAGATCCATTTATTATCTTTCAATTTTTCCCCTCCCCGGAAGAGTGTTCTTCATCCCTCTCTCCCCCAACTTTGTTTCATGCAGAAGGAGGACAGCAGATGCTTTGGATGCTTACTTGTGGTAAATAGCAGCTCCTGTCAATACCATGGAATAGTCATTAGTCCACTTGGAGGTATAGCCCCACCTCTCCTTAGTGTTGTCCCAGAAGTGACTGCGAGCAGGGTACCCTACGATCCTCTCTGGAAAACTCTGCCAAACTGTAAAGGCAAAATCCACCTGCAGACAGAGGCATAGGCCAAATGAATACCAAAACTGTTTCAACAAATGTCAACAAAACAAAATATTACCTTGCCACTAATTCATAATTCAGAATTTTGGAACTGTTGCAAAACATTAATTCTATGTATTCATCAGTAAATTAAACTGACTGCTTGACATTTTGCCCTATAATTATGCACATTTTAATGGTTCCTGTTAAAGGGAGTCTAGAGCATCACAGCATTACATTAACATTTTCAAGCTTGCCCTTTACATATCAAACCTTTTCAAGTTACAGAAAGAATAGGTGTAGGTGCACGCATTTATACTTAGATGCAATATAGAGTGGTCATAGGCATGTGGGAAACTGAACCTTTTGCACATATTCATGCATTTCACTTAGCTACCATTTCAGTACTGTCAACACAAAGCGTGGAAAATTGGGAGTCAAGCACCTTAAAGTTACAGGGGTAGCTCAGCGAGGTTAAAACAAGCAAGCAGTGTGGATTCCTTTTTTATTTTCCATCTGTTCTGAGCCACTAACTTGCATGCAGGTGATACTTTTAAGACTGTCTGTGTGACCAAGAAGGTTAAACGTATAGCTTAATAAGGGGGAAGATAGATTCCATGGAGCTAAACAGCTTTAGGAGCTTGCACTTTAAAGAAATGAATGATACTATATGAGTCACAAGATGTTAAATGCTGACAATAGAGTTTCTTACACCTATTTATTTATGTATTATTTTTCTTTTATGATAGGAGTGATATGAGATTGCTGCCCCAGGATCCCACCAAACAAATACTGGTGATACGAGGAAAGGGTTGATTGGAGTAGTTTGCAGGAGGCTCATCAGCATTTGGTTTGAAATGAGTTTGGTAAAAATACATATAGAAAGGTTTTATTACAGTAAAGTTGGTTGGCAGTCCTTGGAGCTTAAGCTAGACCGAAATTTTTAATAGTTAAAGGCAATCCTAACTGTCCCAGTCAAAACCAAGAAAAAGAGACATTTGTTTCTGCATTGCATACAAAGTTCCCTCTTGATACCAGAGGGACCTAAAACCTCGCTCAAAAATGCTTGGAAAACCTTCCAAGAACAGAGCCAAAGTCAAGGGTGTAGGGGTTAGATAAAGAAGAGTTGCTATGAGAAGAGTCACATTTTGTGTGATTACTGTCAGACTTCTCTCATTTACAAGCATTTTTATGAAACAGAAGAGTCACACATGTACTGGAACACAAAGTTAGGGACTAGCTATTTTCTTTCAAGTTGTTTCAAGGAATCTGAGGCCAACGAGAAAGACAATGTGCACAAACCAGTTACCGTTGTGATAGTTCTGATCTCATCCAAATCAATACCACATGAAAAAGCTAAAAGGTTTTTTTCCCTGTGAAGGCCTTTCCCATAAAGCCTGCCATCTGTTTTCTTTCGAGATGTTTGAGAACCTCAAACTTAAATAAATAATAAAGCGGCAACACCCAGTGTCCTCGCTTGTGCATTCAAGTATCTGTCCTTGTACCGGCGAAACACAATAAAGCAATCACCCTAACAGAGAAAAAAAAATCACTAGTCTTTATCCTGCGTAATTTTTAGTAGCATTACCACACAGCTGATCAGCAGGAAAAGCCAGCCTGGCTGCCACTCTGTTAAATCCCCGTATCGTTTCTAACTCATGCTGATTTCTAATTACTTCCCACACAAACATCCCTCTGTGCACATGACACAGGTCCTCTCACAGGAGCGGCTGCCTGCCATGCTGCTGTGAATGGGAAATCTTTACTGCACGAGAAGTGGACAGAGCAGAAGATGTGTCTGGTGCCTGCTCCTCCCAACAGGAACGTGCCCGTGTTTGACCACGTTGCTAAATTGCCTCTTCTGGTCCCTGAAGCTTTGCCACAACGACCACCCATGAGCAGCCAGTTTCAGGGGATTTTTCATACCACGCGTTTCATGTCCGCGTTTGAAACAGGCTGTTTCTTTGTGTAAGCTGCGTGGTGAAGGAAATGAAGAAGTAGAAAGGCCACAGTTCTTTACGGAGAGCCACCAAAGAGAGCCGCTGACCCCAGCATCCTGGCTGAGGCATGGCAAAGTGGCAGGAGAGAGATGGCCAGCTGAATATCTCTGCAGCACGGGGATGTGGGGCTCACAGAGCCAAAACCACGACGCACACATGCAGTATGGGCAGCAAGCTGCTCACACGAGGGAAGAATTCCCAAAGAAATGCATACGTTGTTTGATACGATAACAAATGTTTGCATTTCAGGATGTTGAGTGTAAAACAAGGCCAAGTCGAACCCAAACACTATTTATTTCACATACATTCCAAAAGCCTGAGTGACTACAAAGCTTGGATGATGACAAATACCAGGCAAAACAAAACAAAGCCCCAAATCCTCACGGAATCCGCAGGTTGGATTGCTGTCACTTCCACCTCAGTGCAGACTGACAGGTCTTACCGCAGCCCTCAGGGCAGCTGAGACAGGACCCTTCATCCTGGGCAACAACCTATTAGGAACTCCAGCCCTAGGACAAATGCCTTTTTTTTTTTTGGTTTGGGGTTTTTGGGCTGTGCAGGGCTTTGCACACGATTTGCCAGCAGCTGTATTCTTCCTCATCTAGCAGGAACTATCAAGACGTAACCTTGGTATCACACAGGTTCAACGCCATTTGTGAAGCGGGGGCTGCCAAGTTGAGGGGGCTGCCAAGGCTCCTTCTGGAGCAGTTTAACCACAGCCCAACAAAACCATAATTGGGAGAATAGCAGCTGCAATCTGATCCATTTAGAACAATTTCAGTGCCATCTTAGGGTACATAGAGCAGTTACTGGTGGCTGGCGGTAGGCATTTCCTCACTAACACACAAGCAGTAACTGCATCAGTGGAAAGTCCACACCACCAACAAAGAAAGCAGTTTCATAAAGGTGAAGTGGAGAGGAAGGAATGGCCATGGCCATGGAGGAAAAAAAGGGGAAAACAAAAGAAAATCGAGCTTTTCAGGCTATTCCCTGGCCATCATTAATAATGCATTTCCCAAATATTGCACTCTATATAAACTGTCATCGGCTGCTCCCGTGGTTCTCAGGAAGAGGCTCCAGAAATCAATACTCATCCCAGTTGTAAAAATTGGTTTTCTACAGTATTTTTCTTTCTTAGCGCTATCTTGCTCTTGGCACAAACACTCCAACAACTGAACTAGCAAAGATCTCCCAACTTTCTGGGGTGACAGAACAGTCAGTGAGAGCATTCCTCAGTGAAATCCTGCATTAGGGTGGTGACACTGTTTTGGAGCGACAGCAGTTCCCTGCTGCTGACACCCCTACTTTCCCCACCTACACCCTACTGGTAATACAGGGGGAAGGAACGCTACCCTCATCAGGAAAGTGAGAACAGAGCACTGAAGCTGACTGCTCTTGGCTGCCTACACCCGCCTGCAGCTATGTTACTAAAATAATAAAGAACGGAAGAACCATATGCTAATGATGAGCCAATTAACCGGGGTGAAAAGCTCCTCTGATGGTAGGCAGTGGCAGGGTTTCTGAAACAAGCATGACACATAAAATCCGAGGAGTATTGAGGGAAACCTTACAGCACTTGGTCACTGGCAAGGCCTGTCCGCTGTGCTCAAGATGAGCCCGGGAGCTGCTCAGGATGACAGCGACCCTTACCTCAGTGGTTGAAAGCACGGTGTCCTCATCCAGGCTTAGCACTGCATCTGTCCCTATGTTGTCGTAGGGTAGGAAGCGACTGCTCATAACCTGTGGGCATCCAAGGGAGGAAAAAAAATCATTTAAAGGAGTCATTTCCATGGAAATACTCTATCTCATTCCTCACTCTGATTTCCTTTTGTCTTGGGCACATTGCACGTCTGTCTGATAGAAAGGACTGCTTAGTTCAGGAGGGAAAGACTGTCACTTCCATCACTCCAGCAGTCAGCTTACACCTTCTGCTTGAGGAGTAATTTCTGAACAGATCTCTCCCTTTGGGGCAGGCTGCCTTCCTTATGTGACAAACTGTAATGGTCCACGCTGAGAATTAGATGGACCTACAGCTTCCTGAGGCAGGACGTGCTCCCTCTGCCCTCCCGTGGGTGTGAGGATCACAGACAACGAAGCCCTGACAGGGACTTTGCAGCACTCCTAAGGCGACACAGCTGGGAACTGAGGAGCCCAGGCTGAGTGTGAAGGATGTTACACTGCCAGGACTGTACCCCTGTCAAATGGTACAGCTCCATCTCTGTGCGCTGCTGTTGCTTCAGCAGGGAGCTGCTGCCAAATGGTGCGATGTTTCCATCAGAAAAGGAGAACACGCTAAGGAACACGAGTACCAGTTGAGATTCCTCTGCATGAAGAATTACATCGATACTGTGGCATTTTTAAAAATCGCATTCTTGAGTGACACAATATATACATATAAAATCTAAATGCAGAACAGGCTTTTAAAAACTACAGCAGGACAGCTCTCGAGGCAATAAGAAATAGAAAAGTGGGATCAAAAAGGTAACAGCAAGAGATGTTGCTGAGATGAGATGAGAATCCATATGGTTTCTTTACCAGACTAATTAGCACCTTTGGAGAACTGATGAGTGGTAATAAGGACATGACACTATTTGCTTCCCTCAATTGCTAGGAAAAATAGCCTGTCTAGTTAATAGACTTCTTTTCAAACTCATTACCTGAAGAAATCACTACAAAAATCAGGCCCGGCTAGGGGAGATCACTGGCTGGAAACAAGGACACGGAGAAGTTTTTCATGTAGCTCGTAATGGACATGATCATTTCTGCATCCCTTGCAACCTGTTCGGAGGCAAGTCCCTAAACCTATGCCATGACTGAGAGAAAGTTCTGTCCCCATACTCAGGAGGTTCACAGCGTCTGTCTGGAGAGCATCCCTTCATCGCTGCGATGGGCCTCTGCCCAGGAACGCCATGGCTGTGAGGGAGAGGCGATCTGGCAGGTGTTGACAGCTTTGATTTGCTTATGCAGAGGCAAAGCCGAGCAAGCAGCAGTCAGGAGACCAAGCTCCTCACCCTAGCTCTATTACAGATGGTGGAAGACAGTCAAACAGTGAAACAGTCAGGATTACCCACGTATTTTTTTTTTCATGGTTAAAGCTCCCATGATTTCATGGGTAGGAGCGGGAGGTTAGATTCAGGCAGACCTCTGAGAGCCCCTGGCAAGAGCGACTGCGCCTGCCAGGATGCTTCAGTTAGGTCTGGAGCTGAAAAGCAGTCCCTCTGCACAGCCTTTGAGTTGAACTGCTCTGGCTCTGCTAGCTTTGTCCAAACAAGCAGCTTTTCTGCGCAAGAAGCCATTTGGCATATATTGGGATATTAGAGAGATGAGACTGTCCACTACAAACACACCTTTGTGTACTCAAGAGACTCATTTGTAATCTAAACAGTGCCTGGGCCAATTTCTACAAATCCTGTAGAACTGGTCAGAGGTTTTCTCCTCTATCTCACCTCTGCAAGCTCTCCAAAAAGAAAAAAGAAAAAAAAAAAACAGCTCTGCAATGTTCAAAAGACTCAGAAATCACTACAGACAGCCTTTCTTGGCCCCGCAGCGACTCTCCTGATGCTGTTTACATGGCCAGCTAAGGCATAAGCCGTCAGCTGCCAACTTTGCAGGGCCCTCTCTTTCCCTTTGTTCAGGTGATTGGGGTACAAGACCAAGGACAGGACCATAAATTCAAAACAGGACAGCGCAGCCCAAGCAGCTGAAAGTTCTCTTTGCAAAGGCAGAGCTCAAGAGCCAAACGATACAGATCGCAGAGGGGCCAGCCCAGATGTGTCTCAGTCACAGCCTTGGAACAAGAAGCCCCGCTTCTCTCAGGCCTGACTTTGGAAAGGAATCGTCTGCTGCAGCACGGATTTAACAGAAGCCTCTCCTCTCATCTGGGTGCTGCCTGTTTCAGCTTTGGGGAAGCACGAACAAACAAGTGTGCTGCACAGCAGGAGACAATGCAGTGGTTTTGTTCCCACGCAAGCACCCCTCGTCCCTTCCTTTGTTTTATGGTGGGTCCCATCGCCGGCAGCAGTCTGCTACAAGGCCATGAGAGAAGGCACTTTCTGAACAGTGGCTTGGCACTACCCACTCTCATCTCTTTCTCTGCGTTTGGGTGTGCAGCTGATCCCCAAGCCTTGCCTCTGACTGCTCAGACTCAGTAATCAGCTGCATCGCTGCTTTCATGTCCCCGCAGAGACACAGATCTCCAAAGAAGGGGGCAGCGCTGCCTACTCTTGGGACCACATTTCAAAGCAGGGCCCCACCTGTGAATCTCACGGCATTAATTGCCATGCTGATGGCTTCTGGGAGCACGGGCCTCGTGCATGAAACACGAATCGGTGCCCGAGCTGGTGCAGAGGAACGAGGAACAGAGAGGAGCTGTCACACAGCTGCGAACTACAAAGCTTTCACTGAAGCAGCTCGAAAAACAAACTCCGGTCCCACCGGAGAATACATGCAATCTTTTATGGTGCTCCTCTCCACTTACCTTGCTCTCTCCTTCAATGACTATGACAGGCACAGAAGTGGCAGGCCAGCGGTGTTTGGCTGGGAGGGGTTTATCACAATTCCATAAGACAATGATCTGGAAGAGAATGTTGGACCACGGTCAGACTCCTTTGTGGCAATGCAGTCCAAGCCCTACAGACTCAGATCTCCAGACAGCAATGCTGAATTCATATTTGGGCTTTCCAAATCAAGAAGAATGATATAAATCTGCATAAAAATAACACTTCCTACAGTAATTTCACCCATCCTGACTGTATACATCCTCCTAAACAAATGTAGGCTGGACAGGAACTCAGGAAGTCTCTGTCTAGGCCAGGTCACACGGACGTCATTGATTTACTTTGGCTCACATTGAAGGCTAAAACACTTGTGACTCTCCACTGCAAGAGGGTGCTCCTGCAGAACTCCACAGGGTTTCTTTTAGGCAAGCCAAAATCCCGGCACTGTGAGCCTAGGAGCCACAGCAGGAGGAAGGAAGATCATGTAGGGGCTCTTGAGGCACAGACATCCTTTTGCAGTTTGCAGCATACACGGCTCAGATATTTAAAGTGCAGTCTTTGTTCTACCTGTCTCATGAAACAAAGGGGTTTAATTATTGTCTCTATTCCACTTGCATTATACTCAGAATTTCTGTTTCCTGTGCATGCAGGTCACAGACACCAGGAATCTCGGAGAAAAGAAACACGAGAACTGAAACAGGGGTTGGAACTAGAGTGAGAAGAGCTGGAGTCAACAGCCTCCTCACTGCCGGGACAGCAGTTCTGTCTCAGATGTGACTGACAGCCAGACAGCGCTCCTTCCTTACCTTTGCACAGTACTGGGACTTGGCTACAGCAACCAGGAGTTTCAGCACAGGTTGAGACTGGGAAACCAGGGGAGTTACTGCATGGATAACGGCAGTGAACGTGGGGAGAGGCTTCAGACCTGCAGCAGAGAGAGATGTGCTCAGTAAAAACAAAATTGCCCCGTTTAGTACAGGTTAAAGGACTTGGAGGTGGAAGGATAATCTGTGTTTAATGCAAACCTTGGCTTTTTTTTTCTTAGGTCATCTCCTTCAGTCTTGGATACTAAGTCCCAGACACTTCTGAGGAGATCACACTTCCTTTTAACTCCCATGCCCCCTGAAAACCCTCACTCCAATGCAATTACTGCCTTTTCTCACTATTTCCACAAATGTCCTGCAATCTCTTTTTTCCTTCCAGTTTGCCCACGGATAATATTTAGTTTGTTCAGCCAAATTTCTTTCTTGACACTGGCTCTGCCTGGTTTTGCTGCCTGGCTGTGGATACGTGGCGTTTTCTAGATGCATCCACGATTTCCAGAGGCGTGTTCAGTTTCTACACTTCCATCGCAGCCTCTGTCAGATTTTTGCTCTTTCTGGATAAATCCCCATCCACATACGCCTTCAATTACTTCCTGACCTGATAATTCAGTTTGCATCCTTCCCTTCCAATTCTGACATTTTTGTCTTGCTGTGCCTTCCTTCCCTGCCTGAAATAACAGAACCTACTTCTGCCCTTAATTACTGCTCTCGGTCTTATCTACATTCATCTGTGTGGGGTCAGAGTCATTTTTCATCAAAATTCCCACAGAAACCTTCTTCTCCTTTTGGAGATTACCAAAAGCATGGTAACAGCGAATTTTTAGCAGGTGGGCAGTACAGATACACACAAGTGGGATGGCACAGGCTGAGCCAAAAGTGGAAGCAAGTGTCATCAGCAGGATAATTTCAGGCTGCAGGCACATTCCCCTGCAGAATTCATTGCTTAAGCTCTGCTTTGGGAAAAAAAACACGTTCATAAGGCCTTTGCATTCCTTCTAGCAGGATCCATGAGAGGACACAGAGTACGGAGAATAAATCCGTACCAACTCTGGGCTTCATTTACAAGTGCCATGGGTAAATTACCACTTTTCCAATTTGCCAAGCACAAATAAACAAAGAAAGCAAAAAACTATCCCTCTTGCGTCCCCTTGGGCCATAAATGGGTCAGTAACTCAGGCATTAATTACTGGCAACTGAAAAGTATGAAGGGACAGGGATTTTTTTAAAAACAGCATTTGCAGGGCCCACAGTGCATGTCGATGAGTCGGAGACATCCCAGTCTGCAGTGGGCAGGGAAGACTGAGACAGGCTAACTGGAAAGCATCGTTAACTAGGAATGAATGGCGAGTCCCGAGGCACGTGCTGCTCAGAGATCAACGATATTCCAAGTGCCAGCTGAGGGTAGGAAGGATTCACTCACCGAGATTCGCATAGTAGTAAGGAAAATCTCCCAGATATGAGGAATACTGTGGCAGTACAAATAACCCTCCAGGATGTTTGTTCCATATTAAGCTGTTACGTGATATGTGCTTAAATATTCTGTCCTGAATAATCTGGAAAACAAGAGAGGCGATGACTGTTAAATAGCCTGCAAGAGCCACGGGTGGGTGTTTCAGGGACTCCGTCCGACGGGAGTCCTCCTCACCCAGTCTGCAACAAGCCGAGGCACACAAATGATGAGACGTTCCTGCTTAATCTCTCCTAAAATGACACAGAAGCTGTGTACTTCAACACCACTTCAGCAGCTCAGGCTTCAGAGCCCCTCATTAGGCTCCGTGGATGCGGGGACCTTGCAGTTCATTGCATCCCGTATTTCAAGTCAAGGATTTTGTCTGCGAGAGGACGTCGGCAGCAGCAAGCCCGATTAGTGCACTGTCAGTTTTTACTATCCAGAGCTCACAGAAGATAATTACTCGAGGATGGCATTACAAAGCTAGGTATTATTTTGAGATAACGAGAGCGTTCAAAACCACAAAGGCTTTCAGCAAATCAGGCTGCGCTAATTATTCATTTTGCTTATTACGAAGGGGTATTAGTATTCAGATACATCACTGACTCTACGTCTCGGTTCCATAACAGCTCCTTGCTGGCTGAAATAGAAGAAGATCTTTTGGTAACTATTTTCTGTCTTTGCTGAGGGCCACAAACATAGACTCCTAGATTTGTAAGGGCAGACCAGATTGCTAGGTCGTCTACTTTGTCATCTGGAATACCACAAGCTACAAAAGACACAGGGCCATATAATGAGTGTGTGTTTGTAACACTAATAATTACTTCAGACCAGTTGGGGGCACGTAAGAACAGTCTGGTTCTTACACCAACTTGCTGCAAAGTCATAATAAGATTCAGCAGTGGGAAGCTAAAACTAGACAAGCTCAGCATCCAAGCAAGACACAATTTTCTAAGTGAAATCTGCTTTTGGGCCACATGCTCTATTTGTTTTCCTCTGAAGCAGCAGAGGTTGGCAGGACTGGGGATGGGACACTGGAAGGGGCTGGGATTGTGGAGGAAGAATATTCAGCTAATCAGGATTTCCTTGCCTTCTGCAGCTCATCTTCTGGGATCTCCTAAGGGGATCTGATGTAATTGGTGGTTTATGCATTGTACAAGGCTCCAATGCTGAGAGCAGTTTGGTTCTCCTAACCTAACATCTCCGGCCTTAGCGCAGACGTATCTGGGTGAAAGTAATGGCTCTGAAGCTGGAGTAAATCCAATCCCATGCTCCATTCCTTAAAATCTATGGAATTAAAGAAGTTCTATACCCACAGCATAGAAAAAAAATAAATAAACGAGCAATCAAAAAGACCCAACATAACAAAAGCCAAATAAAAGCAGCTGCTAGAGTCTAAGCAAGCTAGAAACCTCTGTCAGCAGCTGAGTTCAAGGACATTCGGTCAGTATGGAGCATGACCAGGACTTTTCCTGGAATTTCTGATGGCTGTGACAAAACATAGCCACCGAATCACAAGTTACCTTGTGCTAGACGATCCACTGCTGGTGGCCACGTCAGCACGGTTAACTTGAGGTCAATGTTAGGTGCCTGCACGCTGGTCTTAATTTTGCCTGCAGCCAATTAGCATTGCTAACATGCAGTAATTCACTCACATGCCTAAGTTTTTAACTTATTTTTATGTGGGTATAAAGGACTTAAGGACCATATTTCCACTAAAAAGCGTGCATCTGAATATTTGTTTGGGAAGTTAGGGGTACCAGCTGCCAGACCTCCTGCATGGCAGCAGGGAGAGATGACTACTGGTTCCCCAGCTGCAAGTTAAGCCACTAAACAAAGACAGGACATGGCAACTACATAATTTCGAGCGTTTACCACAAAGCCCAAATACTACGGCTCCTTCCTCCTGTTTTCTCAGAACTGGGGCATGATCAGATAAGGGGAAGTCTGTGAATTTACACGGTCAGGAGGTTTTCACAGGCGGCGGAGTTTTCC
Organism: Anas platyrhynchos; assembly: GCF_047663525.1. Taxonomy (NCBI): domain Eukaryota; kingdom Metazoa; phylum Chordata; class Aves; order Anseriformes; family Anatidae; genus Anas; species Anas platyrhynchos. The sequence goes on along the minus strand of NC_092588.1, from coordinate 14,240,401 downwards.
ATTGCGCTGGTAGCCAACAAGGCTGCAGGGGAAACACATGGCTCGCACTCAGCGCTGCTGCAGCGCGCCCGGAGCAGCCCTAACACGAAGCAGACCCCTGATGCCACGCAGGGTACGCGGCCCTCGGCGCATGGCAGGCACACAAATCTCACATAAACTCCCTCAACAGGCTGGGAAGCTGGCCTGTCCTATATCACAGCTCACAGATTAATTTATCACACTCCTGGTCTATGTAAGAAATCTCTCTGTCTGTCATGGTAAACAGTAGAGAAGACACAGAAGTGTGTAAAAAAGGGTATGGGGGACCAATCGATTAAAATTCAGGGTACGCAGCATGGCACATACTGCAGGGACAGGCAGCAGCTACACAGGGTGTCCAATGGTGAGGCCTGACAGGAGGAGTTTAGGAAGAGGAAGAAGGGGTGATGAACTCTGCCAAGATCTCCCTTTTCCTTTTGGAATTCATTAACAGTCTGATATTTTTGCCTCCCTCATCTTCACACTTCCAAAAGTTCATATATTGCCTTGAACGTTGTCTCTTCTCAACATGCCCCAGCCAAACACTGCACATTTATTGTGTGCCTTTTGTGCTGTCCTCCTCCCTTCCTCCAGAACAGAAGACTGAGCGTACAGCCCAGGGGTTGAGGTGTGTTTTGGGCTTGTTTTCACAGAAGAACAAGCTGAAAAATTGCAGATACACTGCAGCAGACCCACACGAACACCATTTCCTGACCCACACCATGCCCACGGCACCTACAGCTGCAATACGGGCAGCTGGGCAAATGCTTCAAAGCTCCCACACCGGGCTAGGAGCTGTTTGGCTCCGGTCTCCAAATGCTGTCAGGGACCTGAAGACGTGATCAAATGTTTTCACAGGTGTCCAGGATACCAGGCAGAGGAGAGACATGATGCCCTTGTAGACACCTGAGCTGGTGAAGCCTTTTGCTGCACTGATGTCCTCATACTTGGACATGGTACAGCACTGCAGGCAGCAGGGAGGTGATTATTCAGATGATATCTAGTATCATCAGAGCACCGTGACACCACAGCGTTACAACAGAAGATGGATAACATCCACCAGAAAAAAAATAAATAATCCTGCTAGGAATTTACTTACAGGCATCAAATTTTAAAAAGAGGATATACTGCGTGCAGATTTCTGACACCTAAAATCACTCTCAGCTGCTTTATTCCTTTCCTACAGAAAGTTAACTCTGGACTTCACTCTGGCAAGCTGCAATGTGAAATGAGTATCTGCTCATACGAACAGGATCCCTCTTAGCTGTCTTTACAAATTCCGAGAGTCCTGAATTAAAAACAAACAAACATAAACCCCTCAAACCAAAACCACCCTTGCAAACAAATGGAAAAACCCAGAACATAACTTCAACGCCAGGCATACATTACTCGGTTCCATTAAATTAAACCTTGCAGGAAGATTTCTGTTTTCTCTTTTTTCCCCTCTGAGCAGAAGCGGCAGCCTGCTGGATGCCCAGCTGCCTGAGCTTTATTACAGGTTTTACTCTCCCCTGGGCACCTACAACGACATTGGCCAATGTCCCACGAGGTCCAGGCAGCCCTAAAAACACATCTGTGAGCGCTGGAGCTTGATGAGATGGACACCAAGGCTGTGGGGCTGCAGGTGAAGTCCCCTCGGGACCAGCCCAGCACAGGTAGGAGGGGCAGCGAGGAGAGCTGCGCAGCCTTCCCCTTGTAGCAACCCTTAGCGATACCAGGGTACGTGCAGGGAAGGGGCAGACAAGAGATGAGGCACCCTGATTGTCTCTAGGGGTAATTCTCTAGGGGTGCAAGCACTGCCACGTAGTCTGCCAGCTCTGTTAGCCTGATCCTGGCATGGGCTGTGACAGTACCACTACCTCCTCTGTGCTCCCAGGGAGCCTGAGGTCGCCGAGCTATTCCCCACAGGCAGCACAGACAAAGCCAAGCTCATTAGGGGTAGAAGAGATCGTTGCGAGTGCAGCTATGCCAGGGGCTCCAAAAATATCCCCTGGCTGGTTTTCTTCACCGGTGCAGGACAACCTAAGGGAATGTCTTGCAGCTGGAGGTGGGTCAGCCACGAACAAGCCCACTGCAGGCCAAGATACGGGCAGCAGCACTTGCTTGCAGTTTGCAGGTGAATGCAGAGCAGGAAACGTGGAACTTTACAACCACGCACACAGACGCAGCTGCAGGAGAATTAGCATAAGACAAATGCATTTGCACCTCCAAAGCCAGCCACTTCCAGTGGTAAAAGTGTGTCAAAAATTTCAATGCAAAACAGCAGAACAATTAGAAGAGAAACCTGCTTTTGAAACTGTATCCTGGGCTCTGCTTCTGAAGAGCCTTTTATCTCTCCTGTCTCTCGAATTCAGAAAGGATTCTCTCCACATTCGAGATCTCCTGTCTCCCTGTTTAATAGCAGTCTAATTATGATTATTTCTTACTGTTTTGTGGGGATGAGCAGGCCTTTCCCTTACCCTGGGTGTGACGGTAAGACACAGGAACCAACAAGCCCCCATTTTCTCTCAGCCAGACCTACAGCCCATCACAAGGCATCGAATGGTCAAGGAGCTCCAGAGCAGTATTTTTTCCCCAAAATGAATTCCAGAAAAGTTTCTTAAAGAAACATATTCACTACCACTGACAAGGAGAGTGATTCATTGGCCATAAAGCCTTGCGAAGGCAAGATCACACATGACAACTTTTCCACGTGTCCGATAGCTCCCATTCTTCACCGTGTCAGTTTTCTAATGCGGACACCAATAATGAAAGAAGTATTTCCTTAGGGAAGAAAACTTATCAAGACACCGAGGTGGTTTTTTTTTCCAAGTGACCAATTGCATGTCATGAAAACCAAGGTCTGGTGCCAGCTGAGCACAGCAGCAGCCCGACGGCTATGGAAAGCTGGCTGCTCTGCGTGGTCCCAGACAGTTTTTACTCACCTCTAGTGTAGTCAATACAATCTTCTCAACTGAAGAAAAATAAGCCTCCCACAAGAACTGTGTCTGCTGTCTAAGTGCTAGGATTTTATCCTGATGGATAGACCTGATTGTAGAAGGAATCTGTAAGACAAGATGTAATATAGTCAGAAGCTTCCCAAAACAACACAATCTCATCAAATTAATATGCTGCCGACAAGTTCCCTCCGCTATTAGCACGCTGCACAGCTTCAGCGCTCCCATCCAACAAGACGTGTGTGTCAACAGCCCAAACCCCGACGGAGACACAGATGAGACACAGCCCCTCACGACCTTTGCTACCGGCCCGCTGTGGAATACACGATTTAATTATTTTTATTCGCTTTCTCTCGGTTTTGGGTTGCTTCTCTCCCCCCTCCCCAGCACTGCGGGAGCTCCACAGCGAGGAGCTCTGCACAGATCCCTCCCGCACAATGCGTTTCATGGACCGGCAGTTTCACAAACTGGTACCTGCAGGACTTCTGGGCCCGGCAATAATCCCCACTCTCAGAGCACATTAAAGGGATCTGCGATTGCATTTACCGCAGCATGGCAACGCTAAGTGCCCTGAGGAGAACATAGCAACATCTGAAGCAAGACTTCGCTTTTGGGGAGCCTGCGGATCAAACTGCATTTTACTAATTATCGTGGGTGGAAGGAATAATGTCTCCCACAACACCTGTTATTCATGAGGGAAAACACTGCTGCTTTTTCTCCCTTCTCCGTTAAAGCAACACTCTAATTCCGGTGTAAGTTGCCTTGCAAAGGAAAACCAAATCGCCCTGCTGCAATGCTTTGTGATCACAAAATGTAAAGATGACTGGATCGGAAGGGGAGGGCTTCCCTTCTGCTTCTCTCCCCATCCCCATGTCCCCCTCCCACGCTGGAGGGAAGCTAATGGGCGTGTGTGCCACTGGTTAACTTCTTGGGACCTCGACCAAGGCCTCCAGCACGCTACTTTGACAATGCAAATTGACATCATCAAGGGAGTTTAACTGCAATTTGCTTCAATTACAAGGGCTACTCACAGAACCAGGAAGGCCTCTAAGATATTTTGCTTATCTGTACTCCTTTCTTCTAGGAACGAGGAGCTGTGCTTTTGCACCTACTTTCTTGTGATTTCAAATTAGGCCACCTCGTTCTCTGACAGTCATTTTTCACAGAGCTTTTACTTCAATCAGGAGCTGTAAAAGCGTGTACTTTTGTCGTGTGTTGCTTTTTTGCACATTCCAGCTTGCTCTGAAGGTTACTTGCAGCCCAACACATCCGCCCTTTCCTGATCAAAACACATTTGCTTATTCCTAAAATATTCTGAGAAGTGGCAAGGATCAGTATTTGGTTACAGGAACTCCTGAATCAAACGACTTCACATGAAACATTTTCCTGAGGAAAATTTGAGATTCTAAGAATTTATAAGTAATGAATTTCCAGGAGAATCAGTAAATTTGTAACTGCATTGTTTGCATTCACTCTCTAAGACCTGCTAAGTATGAAACAGAATTTGAGCTTCAGAGAGTAAGGGCTGCAGAAGGAAATGGTCACAATGTCAAGGGCGGTGCGTTTTGTTCCTCTGCTATGGTCCCTGTATGTCTTTAGCTAAAACATTCCTTTCAAGCAAGTATGAAAGACGGAAGCCAAAGCCAGGCTTTAGTGCATGTTTTTCTAATCAGTTCCATCACTGTGGCAGAATGATATTTAACTGTATCAAATTTTATTTTGAGGGGTGAATATTCTTTCTTTTCATTACCTTTCCAGTAAGTTCCAATGAATAGGGGGATAATGAATGCTATCTGTACCGGCTGTCCACAGACCACATCCATGCTCATTACCAAGAGTAAACAGACAATCAAAGTCCCTTCCCGGTGGCAACATGGCATTTTTTCTATAAAGTTAATCATTTTATTGCATTTTGTGCAACCTTGCATGTGTGCTACATGTGAGAGCAAGAAGTGAAATCAATACTCTTTTGCTGCGAGGGCCCCTGAGCGCGAAGGCCGCCCTGCCAGTGAAGGTTACTGCACGAAGCTCAGGTTTTCCAGACCAGCCTGTGCCTGTGAGTGCCTGCAAGTGCCTGCAAACACGGTGCCAAGGTTTAAAAAAAGCCTTGGTGCCTGCTCTGTTGCAACAGCTGGAAAGGAAAATCAGGGCTCCCACTTTAACTGCATTTGCTTATTAGTTATTAATCTACTTGTCCAGAGAGACAGGTGGGGAAAATGATGTATTAATACTAATCTGGCAGGATTACACTGGAATTACTAGAACTGGATGACGTCTTAATAAAAGGTCATTTCAGTAAGAAGTGGGGGAAGGAGAAAAACCACCCCACAAAAATAAATGCAGAAAGGCTGGATTAAGCTCTCCTAGCGCTGTGATGAGGAGAATATGCAAATAAAAACATCCGAGCTGCTCTAAAACAGGAAATGAAAAACTGTAACATCACAAAAACATTTCCCAGAGCAGACATTCAGGCCCTCTGCCAGCTCTTTAAAAACACTGTTAATAATGGTGCAGTAGCTGTTCAATATGGAAGCAGCTGTGAGGAGAACGAATGGCATGTTACCGGAAAGCGTGAAGATCAGCAAATTATTATGATTTAAAGGCAGAAATAATTTTGCTCGGAAAAACATGCTGTCCATGAAAGCAAAAAATCAAATTTTTTTTTTTTTTTTTTTAAATTTGCAGATTGTGTCTCGTTAATGGCAACAGGCAGCCACTTCGCAAGGCTTGCTAGGCCAGCTCTTTACGAATATTTACGTCTTCGGACAAGTAAGAAGGCACCTAAGGAGATTTTTAAAGGTACTTCAATTTCTGGGTGCTAACACACTCGTGCCTTTGAATGCTTCTCTCCAGGGATGGTGATAGCTTGCCTCTTTGGAAATGAGCTAAATTTAGTAATAACAAAACCTCTCTTACTGTGGGATAAGCCAGCATGCACTGGTGCACAGTGTGCAGTGCAAACAGCTACCCGAAAGCTGTAAAATCCATTTTTTGTGAAGAAAAAAAAAGTTTGAAACGTTGCTGTCTCCCTAGAAAAAACATTTTCAAGAGGTCAGGAAGCACGTCAGTGGTGCTGACACAGAAATGACTAGATAGGAGACGCACAGCAATTTGGTGGCTATTCCCGATCTCGTGGATCTCAGCTTCACGCTGGACGATGGCATTTCAGCAAATGCTGCCTTGGGGAAACCAATTTTTCAAGAACTTTTCCTAATATCCATTTCTCTCCATACCTTAAAAAAAATTACGTCTGCCAGGGAAACAGAAGAAAATATCTAGTGAATTTAAAGACAAAAGCAGATGCTGAAGGTAAGCAGGGCATTTCTAATTCCTTGGCTCACTTTTGTTGCATGATCTCAGGGAGATGAACAATAAAGTGATGTGAACACTGCCTCAGAAAGACAAAGGTGTCTTTCTGAAGACATCTTTCAAAAAGATGTTCTTCAAAAAGGTTCTGCTTCCACAAAACTGTTAGGCATTTACAGGGACTGAGGCAAGACCCCTTCGCCTGAGTGAGAAGCCCCGCCAGCCCCTTCCAGCCAGCCAGATACACGGCACTGGTGGAGCCCTAGGATCCAACTTTTTCTGAAGGACAGGAGCAGAAATGCCCTTCAGATGTCTTCTCCCTCACTGCAGCACCAGTGTAGGATGGCCCTGCCTCAGAGAGTGACCCAGGCGCTCCCCACCAGAGGAAAAATGAAGAAGCCTCCTGTGTTGAAGCACGTGGCCTGGTGGCTGCAATGACCTTCAGGTCAGGCCGTGAATGATGTCACATTAAATGAGTTCATCGCCAGCGTGACACAGACAATCCCTTCATGATAAAAATTCTTTTACAGCCCTGACCTTTCGGATTCATCTTCCCCATCCATTTAGACGGCGGCGGCAATAATCCACCGCTCTGCTGAAGGCCGCCGTCTTTTTCTTACCTGTAATAGCAATCTCTCATCCCCGATGACGGCAGCCTGCTTCCAATCAATCACTTCCGAGAAGGGCAGCTCCCATCCATTGCTGAGCATCACGGGCACGCAGGCAGCCTGCACACAGAGCCATTGCACTCGTTAGTGGGCTTACCCATGGCCGGCCAACACTTGGCACAAGCCTCAAGGCTCATGCCAACGAGATTCCTGTTTGATTCCTGCTTTCTGCACCGGTTCTGCCCCAGCGCTCGCGCCACGCCGTCAGAAGGCAAGGCAATGTGGCAAAGAAGCTAGAGACCACAGCCAAAACGTTCACCGTTTTCCATTTGGGGCTTATTCAAAAGGTGGGCTTTGCGTGGAGAGCGGCATTTGAAATCCAGTGTTTATGCTGACAGATGAGGACAGAGCTGTTAAAATTCTGTAAATATAACCCTGGAGAATTTAATACAAAATGATTGCCTTCTTCGCTGCTTTGTGAACCATTCAGCGGGGAGCTAGCTCCCTCAATTTTTATAATATGTTGTAAGACAACCCTACAGAAAATATATATCAAATTTAATTCCAGAGCACTTCTTCCACCTAGGAGGAGTGAATTCCCCATCCTGTTTGATATCAGCTCTCTGAATAGAAGCAACTGCACAAACACAACCCATCCGTCATCACCTGTCTACAAAAATAATAATTGCTTTCTGTCTTAAAAGAAACAAAAAGTGTGTAAGTTTAGTGTCTATTTCTCACCAGTATGGTTTGTCTAAATTGTTTTATCCTTTACGAGTCGTGCAAGTTCCTTTGCACTGAGAGCAAGTTTGCGAATATTCAGTAAATAGTGCGGTATTTCCATAAATAAACGATTGCCACTGCATTCTGGTCGGCTGGGTGACAGTGTAAGATCCCAGCCAAAAGCCTGTTGAAGTGATGAAAGAACCTCTTACCAGAGGATCGGCATCAGCCCGTGCTCTGGTTCATTTTCTTTTGGATCAAGCCAAGCTTGCGTGCTCTGAATCTGGCCTAGACTGGGGTCTGTCCCCCTGTACCTCCCGAAAGATAGCATAAAGGGGAACTTTCCAGACTGCTCTACCTTCCTTTGTAACGTATATTACACAGAGGATCTTAGACTAGTCACGTCTCTGCATTACAGCAGTGCTTACAATGTGCAAAGAACTGTGATCTTCTGCAAGGAAATGACATTAGCGCATGAAAAAAGCCAAGCAGAAAACACTTAGCAATGTGTTTTCATGTTTAAAACATTCCACTAATGTGGATTATGTCTTTCAACATGCCCTGCAGCCAGACAAAAATTGGGAATTCATCATAATCAGTGTATACTGCTGCTAGCCTGCTAGGAAAATCCTCAGTGCCTGCATTTTATCATGGTCGACCTGGAGCCTCCAAGTTCCGTGCAGTGAGGTATGCTCTCTGCAGTCTCCTCCCGAGACGATTTATCCAACAGCAGCTACATGACTGGTGGCCTACTCAAGAAAAGAGCTGAGCAGTGCTTTTTGGAAGGATCTGAAGCCACTTGTCATCCCGAAGAAGCTGGTCCCACTTCTTCCTCTGAAGAGGCTGGGGAAGGAACAGCACTTTGCGGGCTCTTTACCTTCTGCTAGGGAACTGACAGCCCAGAACCTGGATCTCCAGTAGATGTGGGGTTCAGTAGCTAAACCTAAGTGTCTGATGCATTTGAGATGCTGTAGGATATCCAAGACACCCATCCACAGCTGGAAGATGTGACAGAACATACTGGGGGACCTGAACCCTTGGGAAAAACCCCAGAAAACCAGCAGGGTACCCCCGGGCTTCAAAAATGACATCATACATCTAAACTTAGGTACCCGAATCCTGCTCTGCATTACAGTGAACAATGCCCTGTCATCGCAGCTGGGGCATTTTGTGGTTGATGAGGAAAAGTGTTGTGATGACATTCAGCTTTACTGCCAATGCTGGGACACCTCCCAGATGGCAGAATGACATCAGGACCCTGTGAGGTGTCCTCATTTGCCTTCTAACCAACACCAAGAAGCTCCCCAGCCTCCCCCTCCCTCGGCTCTGGCTCCCATGTAAATGAAATCCAGATGCAAGTCCCAGAGGGCAGCCTCAGCACCTCCCAGGATGCTCAGTACGGCTGACTGAAGATCCAGGACCCTGGGGATGAGCTGATGCTGGCAAAAAAACAAGGTCGTGCTGTCCGCAGCTGGCTCAGGTCAGTGTCAGGCCCGGGACAGAAACCTGATGGCTGTGCTGCTGAGCCTGGCTAGCCAACAGCAAAAAAAGGGAAATTATAACCAAAATGCTTTTAAAAGGTCAAGGGGATTTGGGTGAAGTCCCAAACACACTGTATGCTCCCTACATCCACCTTTATGTGATGCTTCCATCTGGGCTCTACAACCTCTGGGCCACCTTTGGCATGTTCAGCAAGCAGCAATGCAAGGGAGACGATGCAGGTGCAGGTCTCTTTTGGCTAAGTGGAAAGGAAGAGCTACTTCACTGCTTCAGGCCTTACTGCTGGAGGTCAGTGTCCCCCACGGGAAGCCTCACAGCTTGACGAAATTGTGCTCTAGGCTGGTCCAACCCCCCAGCCCCACCACCTCCAGGGAAACCCTTTTCCTGGAGGCAATGCAACTCAGCCTGCAGATGAGTGCAGTGCTCAGCCCCCCCGGGAAGAAGCTGCCAATTGCTCCAGAAGTATGAATAGAGGCTTTTGCAAAGTGGATTACTGTCCATGAGGGAAATGAAACACGTTTCTCCCCTCCCCACCTCCCTGCTATTGCATGCTGAATTGCAGCCAGCACAGGCAGTGCTTTAAGCTGCAGCTCTTACCTGCAAGGCTTCCAGAAACCTGAACGAGCCAAGCCTGCGGCCACGGGGAACCAGACAGAAAGTGGCATTGTGCAGCATTTCACGGTAATCATACCTAACAAGAACAGGGGAGAAAAGAGAAAATTCAATTAGCGGCGAGTCCTCGAGTAACTGGGCATGAAAATGCAAACAGCTGTTGAGACACGTCTGGATAAAATCATCTCTGACCAGGATGGCTCTCCACCAGGTTAACCAGCTCCCTCCCCTGTGTGCACACGTGTGTGTGCACGTGTGTGACCATCGTGCTCGCCCCTCTTTGGTCTCCCCGAGGAGCAGCCACCATGGGAGAGCACTGGGACAGCAGCACTGAAACCGAGAACGAAGGGAATCATTCCGCCTTCGCAAAAATCAGCCACGTCTGTGTAAGTAGGTGTGCATGAACTCTTAACAATAAACTTAGATTAAATGCTTTTATACCCAAAGCGTCGTCACCGCACCCCTGTGAGACTGATTTCTATTCAGATTCAGTCCGAGTCACGCACAACTGTGTTCATTTCCGCATAAGGGGTTTGTACAAAGCAAAAAAAATACTCAAACTCTGCCACACAAATCTTCCCTTATCAACCAGGCACTGACAAAGCGAAGGGGGCCACAATGACTCTCTAGGTGGTTATTGTGGAGTGTGGTGAGAGGAGAAGGAGGGATAAACTGCTTTGACAGCCAAATTTTGGCAATTAACCACATAGCTGCAGTGACCCCTGCTCCTCTGAATTACATCTTTAAGATACTTCTGTTTATTCCCCCGATTCCATCAATCACTACAAAACCATTTACCAAAAAAACCCACCATCAGATCCCCACAGTTTCCAGCCAGTTATTAGCTAATTGTACTTCTGGCAAACCTGTACAACTGCGAATGGCATTGACCTCGCTGCAACGCTCCTCCTGAGACAAAGGGCTCAGGATTAAACACCCCTCCTTTCCGAAGGGTTTCCTCAACTCTGGAGACAAGACATTATTTTGACACCAACTTGTGACACCGAAATTTCCTAACACTAAGAATCTAATTTAATCACAGCCTGCAGGCACAGCAAGTTTTTTGCATTTGTGGATATGGATACGGATATATATATACGTATGTATATGATTACACTTTTCTATATAAAAAACTCCAGATCTATGTTTGTATTCTCGCCCAGGCCAGACAGATGGGAGTAAGCCAATTTTCAATTATAAGCTCCGTCTTTAGGAAGAGACATCTTGCAAAGGCCCATTTGCTTAAACAAGCGTGTACAACTAATTTGCACAAGAAAAGGTCACTGTGAATGGATTAAGATTATCTCCACTGAGAGTAAAATAAAAACCCTCGCTGCATTAATTAAAACTACAAAACAGACTTCAAAGTACATTTTTTTTTAAATCGTATCCCAACTTTGGTTAAAACACATATATATATATCCCATGTGAGTGGCAGTAATTTCCTTTTCTCGGTGTGGGACATTGATCGGCACCTAAAGCCTCAGCTCAGCAGTCAGCAGTGACACAGCACATGGGGGAAAACATCAAGAAGCTGCAATGCCAAAAAAAAAAACTTGCCATTTTTAAGCATTCATTTTCGCATAGTAGGTCTGAGACTCGTTGCTTTTACTGTATATTGTATGACAGAAAATCTTAATAAATACCAAAAATAGAATACCCCGTAGGGCTAAAATACACCAGTCATAACTCCTATATAACTCCTGGGACTGGTGTATTCTAATGGTAGCTATCAATAGCTAGCTAAAAATGTAAAATCCTGTTAATACCCCGGAATGCAACGATATCCACAAAACGTCAATGGCAGAATCAGAGCACAAAGGAAAAGCAGAGGCCGAGGGCAGTGGAAGTGAGACCTCCATATGTCAGCGGGGTTTTATATCGGGCCCTCTTTCTTTCATATCTGATTTGCTGGTATTAGGATAGATTTTCGAAAGCAAATAAAAGGCATTTGTCGACCATTTCCCACCCGAAAACCAGTTAGGATCTTGCTCCTGTTTGTGCCTTTTAAAGCTGAACCTGTGATTTATTGCTTAGCTCTGGAATAGCATGGTTCATGGTCATCAAGTAATTTATCTACATCATGCATACAGGGAGAGAGAGCCTCATCCTAACCTTGATGTATGGGCACAAAATTTCCACTCACTTCAGGGAGAACCCGCAAATGTAACACGAGCAGACCCGGAGTAAAGCAAAATCCATCAAGAGACGCTGCAGTTCATGAATTGCACCGACTTTCTTCTCAGGGACAAATTTCTCTGCAATTTCAGCCTGAATCTTTTAAGGTGACTCAACACCATCTCGGAGTGCAGTGCGAAAGGACTGGTTCCCAGTTTAATTCCTCTCAGCCAACACCCTGGGACGAGGCACCTATTGCTTTGAAACCCTTAAATACTACAGGCCAATTTTACTACTACTAGTTTGTGGGCAGCACTGATGTAACTGAAAGAGAGAAGATAGCCCCGGGTGTTTAAATATGGGCTTGGAGAAGGCATTAGCTACCAAAGCATTGTGTGGTGAGGGAACCTACAGGCCATGAGGTGGATGTGCAGCTTCAGGGCCACTGCAAGGCAAGTCTAGAGGTGTTGGCACAAGAGGCACATGGAAACAAAACCAGAAACAGCAGTAAGTATGAAAGAATGTGTACAGAATGGGGCCAACATGTGCTATGGGATGTTGTGAGGCACCACAGGCATGGGGCCCCGCTGCCCTTTGCCAGGTGCGAACAACCTGCTGCAGCAGGGAACTCTTCCCTTCAGTGCTGACCTGGTACCTGTGGTAAACACCAACATTGCTTCCATCATGGGCTTAACTTCCCCCTCATCTTCACCGACTGATCTCAGCGAGACCTCTGGGAGGCAAACCCAGACGTGAGGGAGGGTTTTTGGGGCCCACCTTCACGTTAGAAACAGGAGCAGCAGCCGCCTCCCGCAAACCAGCACACCCTGGTTTCTGCTGCCTCATCCTGGTGCTCCCCTTTAGGTAGGTTAATCCCCCGGACCATTTTTTGCAGGAAAAGCTTTGAGAGGAGTTTGCTGCTTTGCTCGGAGGCTGTTCATTTCCAAAAGCTCCTGGTTTCTTGGCTTGAAGACGGCCTTGGAAGGGGGACACGCGCTTACTGCTCTTGCTCCAGCTTTCCTTCCTGCGGCACGTCCGCACCGAGGTAACATTTTGCTGCCAATTTTAGGGACAGCTCGGACTGGGCCTCAGCTGCATCATCCAGACATGTCAAAATCCAAAATGCATATGCCTTTAAAGTCACAGTTGGGGTTTTAAAACTAAAATAGCTATGGAATGAACCCAAAGCTCGCATCCCTCGGTAAGGATCAGCAGTATGTTTTATTAACTTTCAGGTTTCCTTCCACGATGATTAAGTGCACCGCGTTCTCAGCTAATACCTTTTTTTTTAGGCAGCATAAACAAATAGCTCTATTTGTAATCAATCCTAATGTATTCACGCTTTAATTGAAATATCCCCTCCCTGCTACCACCCAGAGCTGGGAAAACGCGGCCGGCCCCATCTATCACGCAGGTGTAAACACCGAAACGCTGCGCAGGCAATTACCAGGAGGAGAAATGTCGTTCAGTGAAGGGCTCTTACAGGTTTAATTTCTTGACCCAACGTGTTGTTTCTGTCACTTCCCCCCCTTTTTTTTATTTTTGTGGGGTGCCGTCCATCAGCCCGTGGGTCAGGCGGCTGCTTGGGATTCCTGGCTCCCCGTTACCCCAAGGCAGGCAGGCGGCGGAGGCTCCGCCGTGACTCAGCCATGCCACGCATTCCTCCTCACAGCTAAAGCATTTCCCCATGTCACTACGCTTCTATAAACGACCCTGGGAAACGTCTGCGCTACCAATTTTAATATAAACTGTGTTGTTTATAAAAGCAACAATCGGCACCGACCAAAAAGAGGTCTGCAAAGACGGCAGGCTGTTGAAACCAGCACACACGTCCAGCTACTCGGATGTAATGCTTATCACCACGCTTCGTCACAAAGCAGTGTACGTATTTTCCTACACAATCCTCTGATCACTGATACAAGACATCACCACCAGCTCCATTTCACAGATGGACAACCTGAGATAGAGATGGCTGCTGGGCAGACCCTGGGAATGCCACCCCCAGCGTCCTCGCCTGCCTCCCTGCTCTCTGGGGGCACAGCGCCCACCGAGAGCCTGTACGGTGCCTCAGATGGAGGAGAGCACAGGAGCAGAAACCGAACTGAACGCCATGGCCTCAGCCCAGCAGCATATATTTTAGCAGCGCCACACATAATCCATCTTTTGGAAGATGCTGGAGCTCATCTTGGCAGGGAGGATCAGCACATACCGCTGTAGATGTCAGATGGGACTAGAGCTGTTTTTTCCTTCACGAGCCAAAAATCGCAATGGCACTTTACCAAGTATGTCCAGGGCTCCCTCCCTGAGGCTGCAAGCCCATGGACACAGGCTGCACCTTCCAAAAGTAGCTGGATCAGCTCAAGTGCTACAACAAAGACAGATATTAAAGACCTATAACGCGAGGCTAAATGGCAGAGCGTTCCCTAGTTTTCCAGTATATTAAGTTTCAGCTATTAAGCAATCAGCCAGTTTTCTGTGGGTGATTCTTAATGCAGATGGCTGTGAACTATGGGCTGGAGAGGCTGAAAAGAAACCCACTCTGTCACACAGCGTGTCTCGTTGCTTGGTTTCCATTAAGGTATGCCGGCTTTTAAATAAACTGTCAAGCAAAACTTGGCATTGGAAACACCAAGTGAGTAACCGTCTTTGCAGAAAACCCGACAGCTCAGCTGTGTGTCAGATAGATAGCTGCCTAAGTCGCAGCTCGGAAGGCTAACGCGTCCTGCTTGGAAGGGTGCTGTCCCCACAGACTGCTTGCTTTGGGATTTACGGCCACGCCATGCTCTCGGGTGATCTTAGCGCTGGTTAGCAGGCTGCTGGCTGACAGTTCATTTCCCTCTCCACAAGTGCTGGTTCTGGAATTAGAAAGTTTGGAGGTGCAAAAACATAATTGGAAAACTTTTTTTTTTCCCTGCTTAAAGGGCTAATTGATTTCACAGGTGTTTAATTATCATTTGCTGTGAGATAATACCTTGTAGTGCGATAAAAAATGGATTTAATTTTCGAGTGCTTGCAAAACCATTGCCAAAGCCAAGTTAGAGCTAAAGCTAGATAATTATTCTATAAATCAAACACACTGCCTCCTTTCTTTGAAATTTTTAATACTTGGCTATAATGATATCTGACGACCTTGAAACTAACATAAAAAGGATTTTCTTGCCAAGTGCTGACAGGCAGCCATTGGAGTATTTCTTTCAGCCTGGTTCATTACCGGAGATGCAGCCAGCCATGCTGCCCCGGCTGCAGGAGGGATGCTACGGTCTGCGTACGGTGGTGGCGTGCATGAACAGTGCTCTCGGCACACAGGTAACACTTGAGTGCAATTACAAGAATGGGCTGGGACTGAAAATGCTGCAAAATTCATGAAAGTGCTGCAAAATGCCGCTAGGCCCAGCAATGGACACGAAACTTTGCAAGCACTCAGCAGCTCACGTCAAGGTACAAATGTTTTCTCCTTTCTGGGCAAGGAACTGTGCCAGCACCTCCTTTTAGTTCAGAGGGCCGGATTAACAAAGAAGAACAGGCAAGTACAGTTTTTGGTTTAATGTGCTGACAAAGGAGCTTTGTTACAGTTAGGATGGACAGTAGCCATCGAAATCTAAATCAGCTTTAAAGTCTTCAGTGGCATCACAGTTGTATTCAGTTCACTTCCACGTTATGCACGGAAACATTAGGGTCCGCAAGGCGTCGAAGTCAACGCACGTCCTAACAAATACAAAACGCTTTAACGATTTTTCAGCATGAGATACTTTGTCTAAATATACACGCAGAAGGCACTGTATATTTATAAGGCTCATGCAAAGCATGCACGAGGCTCGGACTGCCAAATGCTAGCCAACAGGCTCGTATAGCGCAGGAGTCACGCGAGCTAGGACGAGCAGTCGTACGCAGGAGCAAATATTTTCTCACCAGCATAACTTGATGTTTAAGGTTAACTTAAGGATTATTTAACAAGAGTACCCAAATGAGTCTGGTGGGAGGTGTCCCTGCCCATGGCAGGGGAGTTGGAACTGAGTGATCTTTAAGGTCCCTTCCAACCCAAGCCATTCTGTGATTCAAAGCTGCTGGACAAGGTGAAGACAAGGCCAACTTTTCCTTTAACAACAAATCACGCCAACGCTTTGCATCGTTACGGTGCCTCCACCTTGCTATTTTTTCGGAGATCACAGAGCACTTTTTGAATATTTTAATATAAAGCACCTCGGCACGTTGGTGGGAGAACAAAGTGGCATTTCCATCTCACTGCTGGGGAAGCTGGCACGGGGCTGCGGTGCGGCAGGCCACGCACACCACAGGGAGAGCTCCAACAGCTCCTAACCCTGAACCTTGGCTCCAGCTGCTGAGCCATCTTCCCCCGTATTTGCATCGAGAAATGTGGAATTAAGTTGGAAGTAATATCCAACTCCCGACAGCGTGCTTTGGCATTTTGACAGAGAGCTCATTTTTAAAATTGGGGATATATTATCCTCTCTTTTGCGGAGCGAATTTGTTAGGCTTCAGCCTTCTCCTAGCAGTGAAGCAGCATCAAACACTTGGCCTAGATAGCCCCAGCTGGCCCAATATCTGACCTCATATGCTCTAACAGTCCAGCTGCGAACATCTTTGAGGTAATTTCCCACTGCAAAACCAGTTTTCTTATCGATTTCTTCTCTAACTTAAAAAAAAAAGAAAGAAAGAAAGAAAGAAAAAAGCCTACTACTGGAATTGTAGTTATTAAAGCATCAGTTTGGATTAAAGACCCAAACAAAGAAAAATCCATACTGCATTTTCTGAACAAAGGAGCAAATCTTAGCTCATCTGCCTCCCAGCCTCATTTTGAGATTACAGGACATACCTGAGAGCCTCCAAGTGCAGAGAAAAGAAAGGCGCTTTGTGAGACCTCTCACCTGCCAACACCTGCATGCTCTGAAGCCAATGATTCCCTGCTGTCTATCAGAAAAAAAAAGGCTTCCAAATCTTTCTTAATTATTTTTAAATAGCTCTTTATTGAAAAGTTGAGGTAAAAAAATGCTAAAGAGGATCAGTTTTCTAGAGTTTCATCCTTCGGTATCTGGGGTTACCAAGTGTTTTAACTAGCCTATAAATGGCTGATCACACCAAAAAGGCCTGCATGTGAAAATAAGGATAAAACCAGGGCTCTGCCCCCAGTTATGCCACAATCCAGTAACTGGGCCCACCAGAGCCTCCTGGCATGAAGAGCACCATCCTCTCCTTTCACCTCCTGCAGGATTTGGACAGGACCAGCGGGACAGCAGAGGAAGTGCAAAACGCCGAGGTCAGACTTAGAAGGGGCGATTGTTTCTCTTCTTGCTTTGAGTGTTTGGCTGAGCTCTTTACCGAACGTTTTAAACTACTCCTTATGAGGCTTATCATTTTCTATTCAGCTCCACAGATTTTCCCATTACGGCTATCGAGCTCCTAAGTGGCTTGTTGGCATCTTTAAAAGTTATAGTCCTCTAGCTGCAGCATCTAAAAATGGAAAGCAGAGATGATGTGCAACACCAGCTCTAATTATGCAGGAGTTCATTTCTATGAATGACTAGATTTGTTTCCAAAAAAAAAAAAAAAAAAAGAGGGACTTTACACAGGAACTGCTGGCACAGCCCCACGTCGTCTAGGCACGCTGACCCAAAATGTGACCATGCTTGGAGGAAAAATTAGTTCAGCAAATCCATGGAACGACTTTGAATGAAATAGAGAAGTGATTTATTTTTACTCCTAAGAAGTCAGCTGCAGCTTAGTCCCTATGAGTGGCAACACCACGACAGATCCAGATACGTCAATATTTAGGCTGTTCCTTAGTTCTCACGTGTGCCTTTATCTCAGGATCTCAAAGTATTTTATTTCTTTTTTTATAAATGAGGTAAGCGCACCTTAAAAATAGGACAAGGACACCAACTAGGAACAAAAGAAAACCCTAATTCTGTGTGCTTTCATTTTATAGCTCTGAATTTTAGTGTGAAACCTCAGCACTGCTACAGTCCAGGGGGGTTTCCAGAGATGGACAGCGAGCTCTGATCTTGTGAACTTAATGAAGAGCAACTTCTTCAAGAAGCCAGTGCAGGGATGTGAAATGCAGAAGGGCAGGAAAGTCAGCAAATGTATTTCCTATTGCAGTTAATGCTGACTATTAAAACCATTTTATTTTTCTAATAGGGAAAGCTGGAGATAGCAGGAAGAAAAATGTGACTGCACTGATAGCTGTTTCCCAGCGATGTCTCCCATTCCCGTCCTCCGTGTTGCTAACACAAAGCTAAATCAGGCCAGCCCAGGAACTGGGGCCGCGCTCCTCAGAGGAGCCGTGATGTGATCCGTCACTCAGCAGGCCTGCTCCTCCTCTGCGCTCACTCACTGCTGCTGACTTAGTAAATCAAAAGGTAAGTTTCCTATTATTTGCTCTTCTCAGCAAAAAAAAAAAAAATAAGGCAGCTAGGAGAAGAGCAAAGTTCCTCTGCGTCTCTGCATCATCAAGTTCCCTTCGGAGCAGGACTCCTTCCCTTCCTCCTTCCCTCCCAGAGCCAGAGCAAAATGCGAGCTGCATGCAGCTCAGTGTGTGCTTGCAACTGCAGCTGGCTTTCCTCGGGCTGTTTTGACCTTTTGCCGGGCTGTTTATGCAGCCCCAGTGGTCTTCAGCTGGCATTACACCGCATCTGGGGAGCCTGGCTGGGGAGGGCGGCATGCACAGCCCCCATGGTGGCACAGGGGACTTCTGGGGCTCAGCTTGGGCGACCAAAACTGTAGTCTATAACTCCCGTGGGCACCTGCACACTCATATGTACGTACTTTTGCACTATTTACAGAGGTTTCCATCTGGAAACCAGAGATGCTCATGCATACTCTTCTTCTCTCGCCTCACCCTGCCTTGATGCAAGATCCTTACCTATTACTTCTGCAGAATGACTTTTTTTCAAAACTCTGGGCCCATTCTGAGGGCAAAGTTAGAGGAATAAGCAAACCCCCAAAACTGAAAAACTCACCTTGAAGGAGAGAACTCTTCCTGAGCATACCTGACTGACTGCTCACATCAGCATCCCCAGTGCCTCAGTGCCGTGGCAGGCATCTGAGCTATGTCCAGATCCAGATCCCGATCCCGATTCTCATTCCCTATCAATGCCCATGCCCAGCACTCAGCACAGCTCCGATCGTCTGCTTGTTTTTTTCAGCATTCCTGGCCCGCTGGGCAGTGTGTGCCTGAATGTGCTACGTCTGTTTGTGAGCTAATACATTATTTACTCGAACTATTCAGGCATAGCTGCAAGGATATGAAACATTTATCAACAAAGGGACCGGTTTGTCATTTTAAAATAATTACGCTTCTTTAAAGAAAGCAAGAAATTCAGCTGTCCCGGAATTATTTATTAGATTGAGCAGACATGAAAGCTCTCTCTTGTGAAGGGAGGAGTCTCCACCCCCAAAAAAGCTTTCAGCAAAGCCCTGGATATGGCCAGACATCTCCTCCAGCCCTGCTGGGTTGCGTGTGGGGCAAGCCTGCGCTGCCTGGCCGAGAGCCCTTAGCTATCTAAATGCCCCCTGCGCTGTGCTGCCTCTTTATACCTCCTCCAGCACATCAGTGGCGAGGACAAATGGAAACAGAAAGGCATCGGCATGCAAGTGCACAAGTCCGAGAGAGACCTGTGCTCTGGCACACCTTGCAGCTTGCCAAGGAAAACACGATAGCCCAGACAAAAGGGTTTAGGACGGGGTGCCAGCAGTGATCAGATTAGTCAGAGGAACAACATCTCTTCGGCCAAGTGCTAACAGCTAACAGATGGAGGGGAAGACTTGCCCTGGTGCTGGTGACTGCAGCAGAGGCTGTGCGATGACACGGCGCAACGTGCAACTGCTTTTTTATACAGGTGTGTTAATTTTGATATGATTTTAAAAATCTGTAATATAAACCAATTTCCTCGTTTTTTTTTGTGTTTTTTTTTTTTTTGAACCTTCCAGTGATAAGCATGGCACATGTACACAGATATCCAAAAGGAGGCTTTTACATAGGGTAACACCAGCTTCCTACCTCTTGTAAGCGGTAGCTGCAGCACCCTGTGCTGGCTGGTGAACAGGCTGCCAATTCCCTGCTGAGCCTGGGCACAGCGTGCCATGCCCCGAGGGGGTACAAATGAGCCCGTGAGCTCTCTGCAAACTTCCTGGCAGATGTCATCCCCCAGCTCCCTCTCACAGACTCCAGATGGGTTTTGGTACAGGCACCTTCCTCCGGCAGTGTCTCATGGACCGCATTGGGCTCGTCAGCAATTCCTGCCGACATCGGAGGCTGAAGAGATGCCGACCCGGAGCGGGATTTTTTAGCATCCTCATGCAGCACAGATATCTTTCACATACAGTTTAAGGGACTATAAAACAGGAAACCAAAATCCTCTCTAGTGCCCAGCGTCTGAAACTTTTCACTTTAGAAAGCAGCAATTCGGAAAAGGATTACGGGGTCGCCGCGGACAAGCAACTCGAGGCTGTAACACAGGAGTGAATGAAGCCTTACATGCATCAAGCACCGAGTACAAACAAGGGAGAAATTTTCCCTGTGTACCCAGAGTCGGCGAGACAGACACCAGAAAACATTCAATGCTAATATCCCTGCATTTTAAAGGATGCTGAATAATTGAAGACAGAGAACAGGGACAGAAAATTTATTTAAGGGACTGCAGTAAATGCCTTACAGCGAGACACTTAAAGGCCTCTGCTCGTTCAGCGTATCTGAGAGAAGAGTAAGAAGCAGCTTGATTACAGCACCAAGTGGCTCTGCAGGGAGAGAAGGAAGAGGAGCTGAGAGTTCTTCAACCCGCCGAGAAAGGGCACAACACCAATCAAAGGGTGGAAGTTAACCACGAAACAAACAGCAATAGAAATCTGTCCCAGCGTCCCAGCACTGAAGGCATTTTAAGTTTTGAAGAAAGCTGCCGGGAGACATGGTGGCCTCCCCATGAGGTGGGCTCCTCAGGAGAGGAGGGACTGTTTTCCTGGAGGACACATCGCAACCCTACACGATCTGCTGGGTTCTGCACAGAGGTAAACTGGGTGACCCCGAACAGGCTGCAAAGGGAGGAGATCAGTGAAGTAATCTCATTGTCCATCTGGCCTTCCGTTTTCTCTAATAGCTTCTAATATCTCTTGCCTTCTGACTGTCCAAGCACGGAACCTCCAGTATTTTAGCTCATGAGCTTCATCAGATTATTGCTGAAATGTGTAGGGACATTAAAAGGGAGAGCAGCTTTTGATAAGGAACTCCTACACAGCACTGCTTAGGTCACTCTACTATGCATTAGCAGACCAAATTCAGTAACAAAAAGCCTTCAGGATTTTTGCTCCTTCGGACCAATGCATTCAACTTTCTCAAGAACAATCCCTCTGATGAACGGGACAGTCTAAAAAGTATCTATTGCTGTACAGAGCGGTGTTGTGTGTCTGTACATCCCTGTCGGCACCATTCCTATAGAACTCCTCACAGGACTCTTCTACAAGCACAATCAGAGCACCAAACGTAAAGGCTCACTCTTTGACAATCCTTTTGGCAAAATTAATTGTGGCACCCCCACATTTGCAGGGAAGGAGGAGGAGAAAAGCAAACAACAGCAGTCGATGGCTAGGTGGAAGTTTTAAAGTGCTCTTTTCTAATGGATTACTGAAACCCTCCGCAGCTCATCTGCAGATACTGGAAACAAGAATGGATAAAAGTGGAAGCCCGGGGATTAGCGAAGTCATTACAACAATCACATTTTCCTTATGCGGAATATTTTGCTTTCTCCTGCCTGCATCTTTCAAAGGTTTATGATCTCTGTCTAGCAACGCAGCCAGCTTTTCCACCGAAATGTACCAAGTCCTCTATAATTTACTTGGGAACATTGGCGTTTATTATCCTTTGCTGCGAGTGGGTTCTGTTTAGAACCATTTCCTCATCGCACATTAATGCCCTGGCACGGGAGATTTGTAGGAGAAGAGGAAGGACGAGAAAGAAAAGTAAAGGCAGATCCCGGCCCAGGTTCGGCTGCCCAGTGTTGGCAGGGAGGGAGGCCTATACTTCGTAGTCAGGCGTCTCAGGGCCATTTTCTCCGGCTGTGCCCTGCTCTTGTTGGGCTGGGGGATCCTGGCTGTGGCAGAAAGCTGGCTGGGGAGTAGGTGGGCAGCTTGTACCGGGCTCAGGCCTTGTTTCAGCCTGGCACCCCTCATGTTTCAGCCCAGCACCTCTCGCCTCCCGCTCCCTGCCATCATGGTGCGGCCTCCTCCGCCGCGTGTCCACGGGCAGCCGAAGTGCTGCCTCAGCGGATTCCCCAAGAAAGTCATGAGAGAGCTCAGAAGGAATTTGGGACAAAATTAAGCCTTTAAAGTGACACATGACCTTACTGTCTGTCCCAGCGCTGCCACAGACTGTCAAAAGCCTCAGCAAACACTGCTTGAATGAGAGATCTGACAACAGCCCCACAGAGGAGCTGTGGCAGATAAGCGATGACGTTAACCCTTTCTTCCGTGAATTTTATCACGGATGGTATTTTTGGGTCTTCCTTCAACCCCCACACTCCCAACAAGCACACAAACTCATCCTGCCCCAGGAGACCAGCATGCCAAACCACTGCACACACAGATGTAATGCTGCAGGGAAACGTCTGTGCGCATCCTCTGCGGCTGTCTGCATTTATCAAATTTGTATTTAGGAGGAGCATTTCCTCCGCCTGGGGCCTCAAGGCCCCTCCAAGCCTCTCCACGGGTGGGATAGGGTTCAGGGCAGGGCAGCCCGGGCTGGGGGAGGATGCACCGGTGCCGTGCTGCTTCCCCAGGTGTACCAAGCAGGTCCTGCTGAAAGCTGGCACCTGCCTCATCCAATTTAACTTCCCAGCAGCACAGAGCCCTGTAATCCCCGCTGGGGATAAGGAGGTAAGCCCCGAGGTCAGGACGGAGCGGGCTCAGGGGGCGGCCAGATGCTGCGTGGGAACAGGAGCCGCCAGGAGCTGCCCCGAAGGCCAAGCCGGGCCTTTGGGTAAGCGGGATTGCAGGGCCAAGCACCAGGCAGGGACCCTGCCTCTGGGTCCCCAAAGGACAGGCCAGCAGCAGGCAGGCTCTTATCTCCACACTGCTGAGCCACGCAGGGAGCTGCATCTAAGTCAGCTGGATAGGGTTTTTGCACCTCCCCGCTCGTCTGCAATAGCCCCGCTAAAATCCGCCTTCAGTCCCCGAAAGCACACAGCTGCTTGCAGCAGCACCAGCTCGAGGACACTCAGCGCAGGTCTGCAAGGCCCAAAATCGAGCCGGCTGCATGGCTTGTAAGATCTGGCTGCAGTTTTCACACACAGGCAGCAGCGAGGCCATCACTTTGTTCTGGCTGCCGCTTCCAAAAACACACCAAGGTCAAATAAAGAGCACTACTCGGAGGCTCTTCCCAGCAGCATCGGGGTTTGGGTGCTGACCAGAGGTTACACCAGCAGGAAAAACGCTTCCGCCTCTGACGTCGGTATCGTGACCCCTACCAGCCAGCGCGAGGCGAGCTTTGTGCTTAGCCCGGGGACTGTTTGCAAAATGATCGGTGACGCACACAGATGGGCTCCTGCTCGCCTTGCTGCACACTGCAAATATTGCTTTGAACAATGAGATTTGGCTGAATGGTTCTGAACGTGCCCGAACTGGTATCCCCAAGATAAAACTGGACGTGGGAAGTGACACGATCCCCAGACATTTTCCAAGAGGGACTGAGCGATCAGCCTGCTGATTTGGGCTTAGCTGGTGGGGATATCTTAGCAGGGATGAGAAATGGATGCCAGGAACATCACCTACCCGCTGCTGCTGCTCTGAAGATCAGCCCGGCTTGCAGCGAGCTGCTGCGGCCCTGTAAGCCGAAAATCCTTTCCCACACAGCTTCTGGAGCAATCCTGGTTCTTACAGCTGAAATTCTCTCCATTTCCAAACAAGATCTAATCAGAGCTTGTTTCTGCAGGGGTCTAAGTTAATAACCAATACACAAGCGCTGCTTTCCCTTGCAGAATCCCTAATTACTTTTACTAATTAGTAGTTGGCTGTTACTGGGTGGTTGCTCCAAGTCCCCAAACCAAGCAAAACTGAATTCATGCCTCCCTGACAATGAGGTGAGGAAGGCCTGCGAGAGACAGGCAAGCGAGGAGCCCTGCTCTGAGGTCAGGTGGATGATGGTGGCCAGATTCTGCTCCCAGTTACTCTGGTGTGAATCTCAGTGGAGTTGTTCTGGATTTACACCGACGTAGCTGAGAAAACAACCTGCCCTGTCCAGGCTTTCCTTCTTCGGTGACCACTCTTCTAAAATCCTGGGCTCCATCTCAGATGTGCTTCTCCTCAGGAGCTGCCTGCCTTCCCCAAGCCAGCTGGCATCTCCCTGCTGCTCGGCAAGTGCTCGGCCCAGAGGGTTTCCATACGGCTTTGCGGTCGCTTTTGGTTGCAAGAAAAAAGAAACTCAAGAGGTTTGTCACCTGTTCTGAGTGCGGCTAATAGGTCCAAGTGGCCCTGCGTGGGTCCCCAAAAAAAGGCCAGCAGCACCACGGAAATTAGAGTGTAATGTTCTGCATTTAAAGCTGAGGGTTTTTAATCTTTGGCACCAGTGAGAGGCTGTTTTGCACAAAACTGAGTGATAAAACCCTACAAGAAACACTCATCCCCAAACTATCTGTGTGGCTTTTGCACACATCTGTTTCTCTCCTGTCCTCAAGAGATGTCTAAAATCTAATTAACCAATTAATTTGCAAATATATTCTAATTTATTCAAGGCAGATTTTCTTAGTGTTAAATTATCTGACAGTGAACCATACGCTGCGCACAGGAACAGGACTTCATTAAAATACCAAAGGTTACACAAATGGAATAAAAATTATATTTGTACTACAGTCAGCACATACTTATATCCCCTAATGAGAAAATGTGTTTGTATTTCCCTATTTCTAATTTGTTTTTGCATGTTTGGTGTAAACCTGTGGTTAATACACTCGCGACACCAAGCCACTGCACCTAGCGCAGCAACACGACTATTCCAGGAGGCCTCCACGCCCGCTGAACTTGCGTCGGAGTTTCAATACATATATAAACCACAGTCAGTGCTGGCAAAACTCCTCTCTCAGCCCCAGCAATGCCCCGGTTCCTTCTCTAGAGGTAGCACAGGGTTACCGTGTGGATTCGCCTCCCACAGCAGGTAGCTCTCTTTGCTGGGAAATCTCAAGTCATCCCTGACAGCACTTGTGCAAAACGCATCTAAAGGAGGAAAAAAAAAAAGGAGCCGATGCGTTGTTCTTGATTGCGGCATTGAAATGCTATTTTTTCCCCCCAACTCAATAGCTGTGTGCGTACAAAACACACCAGCTGGTTCCAATTCTGCTGGCTACTGGAGAGATTGTATCATTCACCGTGGCATGGCATCAGTCACAGCTACACTCAACCTTCTTACAAGCACTGGAGATGTGCTGTTGTACTTGGCGAAAAGGAGCCAACAACAATAAAAAAAAATCACAAAAAAACCTTCCCTAGCTACTAACTATCCAAGTATTTTATTATACCGCACCAACACAAACAAAAATACTCTGTCTGAATACATTGGGCATGGAATTACCTCTTGAAGACATTAATACCAAACAGCTGTTTTCTTTGCTTGACGAGCATCTTAGCATTTTATTACACTTTATTACTCTACAGTTGCACCACAGTCAATTAGGACCAAGTTACTGTTCTTCCAGGCATATGTATACAAAAGTAGGGGACTGGTCCAACACCGAAAGATGCTCTAAATCTGTAACATGTTAAAAAATAAGGCACTCCTCCCACATCACACAACAGGTCAGTGGCTGAGCTAGGACCAGCAGCCTGGGCTGCAAGCCCTCGGCTGCCAAGACACATCCAAGTCTGCCTTCAAGCCACCAGGGCCACCCGTTCCCACATTGCTCCAAAAATTACATCTTGCTCATGGCAGTAGGTTTAGGAGCTGCAGAAAGGCATTGGGCATGATGCTGAGCCCCAGGACAGGAACAGGGGCCATGGGGCCGTGCTGTCCCCATTGCCCAGGTGGGCACGGCACCTCCTGTGGGGTTTCCAAGCAGAGTGGGATGCTCTCAGCAGGGCACGGAGCACCCAGTGCGCTCTTGGACAAAAAAAATATGAAACAAGGGGGATAATCAAGCAGGGAAGGACCCTGAGAGCTCAGCAGTGGGATGCGAGTGGCGATGCTCGTGCAGCCTCAAAGGCACGCAACAGGAGAGCTTGGTCCGGGTCCAAAGACAGCTAATGAGAGTGATCAGAAACAGTTTCACAGAAGGAAAGAAAGTGTTGAAGTTCAGGGAGGAGCCCAGAGACAGTCAGATGGGGAGTGCACAGTAACAAGGCATACAAAATAGGCAGACTTGGCGCTCCCGTTTGTTTTTATTCAAACAATAAGAACAGCCAATAAAACAAAGATGGATTTAAAGTGCTAAAAGTTTTTTAATTTTTCTTAAGCTGTAGCTTATAATTAAGCTGTGGAACTAATTGTCTCTAAATATAATTGAGGCCAGGAACTTCTGTGAGATCAGAGAAAGAATGAGCAACAGATACCAAGACTATCACAGCTATGTTGTATTCCACATACAGAGCGCGAGGGATGCACAACCCCTGCGCCTCCAGGGTGCACCACCCAAGACGGGCCTTAGGAGAGTGATTTTCCAGTTGTCCCCTATGTTTCTTTACATCAAAATAAATGTCACCTGGTAAGAGAACAGCCCCAGTCCCCAGTTATCCACGTTTGATACTGCTGACTCCTATTTCCCTCGGTCTTCTTTTGGAGAGCAACCACAGAAGAAGAACACCAAAGAAAATGAAAAAAGCTTCTTGGAGGACTGCAGATCAGATATAGGACCTGAAAGAAGTTTTAATACATTTCCAGATCTATTTCCTTTCCAGCTGCACATGAAACATGCAGAAAGCAAATGCTCAGTTCTGAGGTCAGAAGCACACGGGTGGCTTTGGCAGCAAGGTGAGCTGTTTGAGTTTCCTATCACGGCTCATTACGTCAGCAGGACCTCTCCACATGGTTTGACATGGCCAATTATTCCTCCAAAAAGCTTTTAAATTTATTTATTTTTGCTCGTATCCAAAACAAAGAACTCAGCAGTGCAGCTGTTTATTTGCCTGCTGCACTGCTCGCAGACAGAGCTACCCCAAACCACTTTGGACTGAAAATGAAACTCTTGCAACTTCACAAATAAACCACAAAAATCTCCTCGGAAATGAGCTCAAGTATTCCTAGCCTTTGACTTGAACCCCTGGTCTGTGGCTGAAGACCTTTGAGCCCTTGAATAAGGACAGGAGATTGCTGTGTTTCTCCCCACTTGGAAGTTTTCTTGTCCTGTAAGTCGCACACACTGCCATACTTGTCTAAAAAGTGCCACTTTAAAACGGTGCCATTGGACAAGAGTTGGGTTATTAGCACGCTGAAGCATCCACCATTAGCTCAAAGTGCAGGCTGGGGGACTTAAAAAAGGTTGATCAAAACTGGCTCCTGTTTTAGTGACAGCTGAAGCTATTAAAATATATTCAGGATCATCTGCCTTAATGTCAGCCCCAGTAAATTACTGTCCTGGTGCACATGATCCCAGAAGGAGAGCACAATTTCTTCTACATTTTTCATACAGAGCTGATGACACTTTCTACCTTGCTCGAGCAGGGTCTACCACTGATGATACATTTCATATGCATAGTGTTTTCGGCTCGCCTCTGAAATGGCAGTATATGCTCTCAGATCTCCCTGACAAGCTTTAGCTTATTTAAGACTCGCTCAATATTTTCATTTTAGCTGTTGGGAGAGGAAAATAAGGTGGGGAAAAGTCTGAAATTGTCACAACACCAAAGGGCATTGCCTGTAATCATGCAGCCATGATTTAAAGCTAAGTGACAGACTATAATTGAATTGTCTGGGGCTGCCTACGGTTTATTTACTGAATTCAAGCATACTGCAGGGGGGTCAAAAGAGTGCAGGTCTTTACTTATTCAAGCGGGAGGGGGGGTCACTGATGCTCCGGGTCCCTCTGCTGTTAAGGAACCCCCTACACGTGTCCTGGCTTCTACATCAGCTTCAGTGGAGCGGCAGCAAAGCATCGACACACGACTTCCCACCTGGGGAGAGGACCTGGCTCCTCGCTGAGAACTGCTGAGGTCTCTCTAGATGAGGGCTTCAGCAGGTGGGGAAGGCAGAGCCATTTCCCAAGCCTTCACCTCCATGCCCAGCTTCTCCCAGGGCTGTCTGCAGGGTCAGACAGCCTTCTGGAAGCAGCCACGATTTCTGCTTGCACCTGCACAATGCTCTTCATGCTGACGGGGACTGCCGAGCTACAAACGGCACTGAAGAAGCATCCGTAGCATGGACAAGGGGAAGGAGCACGGCTCTCACTCCTGCCTTGCTAAGGGCTTGGCTGTGCTGTGAGTACAAAAATGAACCCATCCTGTGCATCGTGGCACAGGGATGCACGGGGCTGTGCATGGCAGCCCAGGCTCACAGCGACACCGTCGTGCCTGCAGCAGCCTCCAAGCCCAGATGGATGAATGAGCGTACGTGGTGGAAGCGAAGGACTGCCAGCACCTTCCCTGCAGGGAGCTGCTGCTCCAGCCCTGACCTCGGCCTCCCCCCCAGGGCCATCAAGAACAATCCGGACATCTGTCCATGCAAAAATATGAAGTAAAGGTCTGAGGCCACCAATGCATTTAACACGGAGGAGCTAAGGCAGTCTGTTAATCTGCACCGCCACGATGTGCTAATCGCCAGCCAGTGCCAGCGAAGGTTTTTGCTTTTCAGAAGCTCCAGAAGAAAAGAAAGGCTGTTTTTACAACACACTTTCCCTAGTAAGTATGCAGTCTGGTATTCTGGCTATTTCTGGGACACTTGGATATAAAGCTGCAGACAGAAATATTCCTGCAAGTCTCCTGGAAGGGCTTTCACATGCTTTGCCATATTTTTGCCAGGATGCTGTCCATCCCATTCACCCTACCAGTCATCCGACTGCACACACGTTAGGAGCCACATGTGCTCAGAGCCAGCATGCTGGGTTGGGTTCAGACTGACCAGGGCTGAGCACCCCGTCCCCTCCTGGCACAGTGGATGCAGGGCACCGTCTGCTCTGAAAGGAGATGAAGTGACATTGGTTGAGGCAGAAGAGCCCTGGTAAGCCTCTGCCACGAAGAAGAAGCTTTTTAAGAGCCTTTGAAAACACAGTCCTTACATTTCTCTGTGTTTTAACCAACTCCAAAGGTATTTGACCACATACTGGGCACTCCCAGTGCTCAGCTAACGAGTGCTTCAAAACACCGTGTTTTAATCAAAGCGTTTCCCTTGCTGTGTGTCTTTGCCCAGCCCAGGTATTCTGACTCCCAGCCCTAACCCAGGGCAATCCAGCAGCACCAGGGGCCTTCCCCTGGGGCCTTGGAGTGCTGCACCCAGGGCTGGGCCCCCAGCACCAGAAGGACGTGGGGCTGTCAGAGCGGGTCCAGGGGAGGGCGATGAAGATGAGCAAGGGGCTGGAGCACCTCTCCTGTGGAGAAAGGCTGAGGGAGATGGGGATGTTCAGCCTGGCTCGGAGGTGATCTCATTGCAGCTTTCCAGTACTTAAAGGGGGCTTATAACGACTCGGGTAGATGATGAGGGGGAATGGTTTTACACTAAAAGAGGATAGACTTAGACAAGACATTAGGAGGAAATTCTTCCCTCAGAGGGCAGTGGGGCCCTGGCACAGGCTGCCCAGAGAAGCTGTGGATGCCCCATCCGTGGAGGTGCTCAAGGCCAGGCTGGATGGGGCCTTGGGCAACCTGACCTAGTGGGTGGCATCTCTGCCCATGGCAGGGGGGTTGGAACTGGATAATCTTTAATGTCCCTTCCAGCCAAGCCATTCTGTGATTCCCCGGTCAGGTGGAGGCTGTGGCCACCACAGGGCTCAGTATGAGGCCTTCAAGGCCAGCATGGCCTCACCCTGCCCCAGGCCGGCTCTGTAGGGGAGCCCCAAGGAGGAGGACACCCCGTGTGTGAAGCCTGAGTTTTGTGGCCTTGCCGTGCACTCCGTGGCAGAACTCCAGCTACAAGTGAGAAAAAAATAATTAGGTCCCAAATCTGCATTAAAACATTTTTTTGCAGGAGTTTTGTTCTTGAAGTGGAAAATTGTTCCCACGAGGTCTATTTTGGGAGATTTTATTCTAAAAGAGATCAGAAAAAAACAAAATTTCTCAGTGGGAAGTTTTTGCAGGAGCAACACTTGGAAGGAGGGTGACGATGACAGAGGGGAGGAAAGCAGTGCACACCGCCAGGAACACCGGGGCCCAGCCGAAACTGGCAGCTCCTTCATCCCCACGGCCTGGCCGCCCCCTCGCTCCCCATCAGCCCTTTGGTAGCAGATGCTTCATTTTGGGTGTTTTTTGTTTTGTTTTGTTTTTTCCCAATTGCTTTTGAATAGACTGCAGGGTCATGTTCCAGCAAAGCCTCTGTGCTCACTGGGTTCGGTTCTCAGGCAAAAGCCCGAAACCCAGAGGTTTTGTATTTGTACAGGAATGTTTTCTGAATCCCCTGAGAATCTGCCCTTGCGCTCCCATCACACGATTTCTGGGAGGAAATGATCTGTCTGTACCAGAAACAGCTTCTGAATCATCTGCCACATGCTTCCTCTTTCACACAGAGGGAAAATCTCATCCTAATCCCTTCCATCCCCCTCAGAAACATGTACTGAACCCTTTAACTCGCACTCCCCGTGGACAGTCATTTTAGGAGCCCCACGCTCCTCACTTTGCCCTAAGCATTTGTCTAGCCACTGGCTAGGAAATGCCGAATGATGAATGGATAATGACATGAGAAGACTGCAAGAAAAATGCAAGAATGCAGCTGGCCAAGGAGCAGCTCAAAGGCCATTTCTCTGCCCATCAGCCTTTGCACAGCGCCTGCTGGCTTCAGCTCTGTGACTTCTCTGTCCTACAGCAGCCGAGGGAGGTTCTGCACCACCCAAAACAGGACCTGCTTCTCCAGCGGGGTGCCCTGTGCCAGAGGACAGAAGCCCCTCGTGAAGATTTGCTCTTTGGTGCCCAGACGGTGGCACCTCGTTCTGCGACTGGTAGACTCTTTGGAGACGTGCGTGACATTTCATGCTGTCAGAGGAAAAAAAAAATGCCCCCAAAAGGTTGAACAACAACAACTTGACTTTTTCACTCTGTACCAATTAGGAAGAATTAAGAACACCGGAGAGAAAAAATTTAGCCATCGGGAAGGGCATCACAGGTGGCTCCGCTGCTGAGCCACAGGCAGAGGGCTCAGCCCCACAGCATCACCTGGGAATACAAGTCCCTGGGATACCAATTTGGAAACCAGGCCTGTGAAATGCCCATGAAATGCTGTGCAAACCTGGAACCGCTCCCAGGCAGCCTTCCCACCAAGGAGAGCACAACTCGCATCTAATATTTGGTGCCTCAATACTCCTGCAGACCCGGCCTCAAGTGTTTGCACAGGCTCAAGCTCTGGGATGGCACTGGCCCTACAGAAAGCACTAATAACAGATTTGATCCCTTTGGGTCCCCAGTGAGAATTCGGCAAGGCTGAGCTGACGTCCTCAGCAAAGCACAAGCCCTCCTGCTTCCTCCCGCCGGTCACATCAGTGCCGCATCTGCCTGAACCCAGAGCACGGGTTTTTTATTGCACAGATTAGAGAGGGGGTGCAAGCAAACATAGCTCCGAGAACTGAACCAAAGCAGCCATTTATTTCACGCTTAAATGGTTTGCTGCAATGAATAGGGATGCTTTTTATTTATTTGGACTTTGGGAGAGAACTGCTGGTCAGCAGCTAAAAATTCTGACTTGTGCCCTCATCACTAAATTCCCACTCAGCTGAGGCTCCTTCCCCTCTAACCTCCACTGTACATCAGCGGCTGAGGTGGGGATTTCTGGGTGTGTGAGGAATCCCCACGTGCACAGCTCACTTTGCAGCCCATACACTATTACTGTCACCACGAGCAAGCCTGCTTTATCTCATGAAGGTCTCTGCTGCTTACTGCAGGTGCACTAAGGACCACCAGCTGCCCAAGGACGCTGTAGGACAGGGTTCCCACGGCCTCTTTCGGCAGGTGGCCCCATAGCAGCTCATCCCACAGTGGGACAGAGATTGTCCCACACCAGTGGCAGTTTCGGCCACTTGGCATCACTGGTGACAGATAGGAGAGAGAGCAGCCCAAACCCTCACCTTGAGCTTTTAATACAATCCCTTCTCATAAAGGGACATAAATACAATATTTCTGACATCACCAGGTCAGAAATCTTGCCTTATTTCGGGCTGAATGCTGCTAATTATTTCGACTCCAGAGCTCCCAGATTAAATGAGGCACTGGCAGTGGCCGCCACGCGCCAGCAGCTCCCTGCCAGCCCGGTCCTGCTGCGCTCACAGGGAGCTGCCGCAGCCAGAGTCTGGATGTGGGCTCCAGGAGACAGCCAGCAGCAGACCCGAGGCGTGCCATCTCATCCCTGCGATGCTTGTGGCTATTCTGGGAGGAAATAAGAGGCTCTGTCTCGTCACCAGTTACTTTAAGCAGCTCCCCACGATCCGAGCGAAGTTTCCCCTGTAAAGATGAGGCCATCGTGCAGCAAACGAGCAGGAGTAACAAACATCTGATGAACCGAAGCAAATCCTGGCCCAGGCTATTTTTGAAGCTGGCCAAGTTTTGAAAGGCTATTTGGCAGGGTTTGCCATGTGTTCAGAGACCCGGGCTTTATTCTACCGTGCTGATGAACTACGGTTTTGAACTTTCTGGGTTTTAAGCCGTTGTCTGCTACCATTATAACCATTATATACCATTATGCTACAGATTTTCAAATACTGCCAGAAAATAAACACAAATTTCAGGCAGGGTGTAGGAAAACACCGAGAGCAAAGGGAAAGGAAGGCTGTGCAAAGAGAAGCTGAGAGAGGTGCAGTGAAAGGTCCCTGTGGGCACTGAGCATCAACCAGTGTCCCCAGTCCCCTGAGAGCTTCCCAGCAGATGCCGGTGATGGGCTGCAGCCCATTTCGACAGGGATTCCTGGCACTGAAATGTTCCCCGGGCTTGCTGTGGGCAGGTGTTAGCTCTTTGCCTAAAACGCTCTTCTTTTGGTCACTTTTGTGATGGCTGCGCCTTGGCTGCTCAGCTCAGAAGGGCGAAAGCATGCACCAGCGAACAGGGACTTCAGATGAGTCATTCTTCTTTCAGAAATATGCTTCTCTCTCATTTTATACCAAGCTTGAAAACAGCATCTCAGTAGGCTTCTGCTTACTCGAATAGAGGTTAATAAATTACTCTGCTTGAAAAATGTCCATATGTTTCAGACAGTGAGCTTCTGCTCGGAAGTTCCTTTAAAATCTGTTTTCACACTGATGGAATAAAACCAACTGCTTTTCAACTTTTTTTTTCTTTCTTTTTTTTTTTTTTTCTCCTGGCAACACCTCTCAGACACCACAGAAGCACCCACACCCAACCACAGGGAGCGCGAGCAGTGCCGCGGTTAAGTCACCAGCGAGGCCCCCTGGGAACATGCCCAAACCCTCCGTTTTGCAGCATTTGTGCACCTTGTGGGGCAACACACCCCGTGAGCAGGCTCCCTTGGGCTGGAAGTGTTTGGCCCGTGGTGAAGTGGGGCACACCTCCACCACGACTGCACACGTGGGAGAAAGACCTTGGACCTCTCCAAGTGCCTTGTCCCACTCCTGGCCTTTGAAGCCAACCCTCTCCCTCCAGCACAGCCTCCGTGGGCGCTTGGGGACTCGTTTGTGAACATCCCCAGGTTGGTGGGGACCAACAAGAGCTGTCCTGAGCCCAAAATCTCTGTATTGATCCTGACTCTGAAGGCAGCTCATCATGCCAAGATGAGGTGCGTGTCTCTGAAATCAATGACCTGGATGAGGCCACCTGCATCCTACAAGGATTTCTCACACGTTCTCTAAAACCATATTCCACAGTCCAAAGACAAACTGCTCACGTTGAGCAGAATGTCTTTGCTCAAACTTGTTATGAAAAAAAAACCTCACTGTTTAATTTGTTTTCAGCAGGCACTGCCAATTCATTGACATCAACGTGTGTTTTTTGGTGTTGTTTTTTTTTTGGTGTGAAAATACTGGATTTAACATTTTTTGATGCAAAGTCAAACTCTTGTTCTATTTGGTTTTAATATTGCAAGTGGTGGAAAAAGCCTGGTTTTCTGTTTGAAAAGGCTTTTAGTTTAAAAATGAAGTTTGAAAAAGAAAAGCAAGGGCTTACAATCAAAACAGGGTCAATTGGCTGTCTTTGATTTCCTGTTTTCTCCAGCTTGAATTTTATCTCTGCCTCAGAGCCTTCCCATATTTCATAATCACATTTTCCCATTAAAAGTAAGTTTCTCGTTGCTGGAAGAACACCCTCAAAATCATGGGAGAGCGACTTACTGCCAAACAGCACTGGAAAAATAATTATCCCAGCTACACGAAGCACCCTTCAAGGTGAAACTCCTTCCCTTGAAGAGGTCTGATACAAGATGTAGGGAATTCACTTACTTAATGAAACAGAAAAATAAATGTTGGTGTTCTTTTTTCTAATCTATCAATTGTCCTAGGTGTTAGTTGTACTGAGTTCTTGGTAAAATATCGTCGGATGTCAAAGGCGTGTGTCCCTGGAAGTTGTGATTTCAGGAACTGATGAGCCAGAGTCCTTTCGGAGAGTTATGTGCCAAATGCACTGCGCAGAGCGTGTGACTTATGTGCAAACCGCCACGGCCCAAGCAGGAGATACTGCTGCTAATAATCTGTAAATAAAGGGAAAGTGGCTTTTTCGATTTCGCAATTAAGCAAGATAATACTTTCATCAATTATATTTTTATGTGACATCTTCCCAATATGGAGATAATAAATGGTATTATGCCTCTTGGTTACCAGTGCACAGAAAATCCATCTAATTGTCCCTGCCCTTGCAGAAAGCAACACCCTTTGTAAACCATTCCCTAAATCAGACACACGACCGCGTATCCCTGGGAGCGCAGCTCAGCTCAACGTACCAGTACTCACTAATTAGCAATGGCTACATCCCAATCTGTGTTTCCTTCTGGAAAACAAAGCCAGGATTATCCTCACCCTTTCCCAAGTCCCCGGGGGAAGGCAGTGACCGACGGGCACGGCACGGGCACTGGCTGAGACCGGCAGCAGGATGGAGAGGGCTGCATTTTGGGGGTGGTTGAGAGTGGTTTGGTAAAACCCAAGCCGCTGCCGCTGCCGTGCTGTGGTGGGATCCAGGCTCTCTTTTAGGGCGTTACAGCAGGAACCCATGCCTCGTGTGTTATTTTTCAGCGCAGGTTGTCTCCCAGCCACCCAACCGTCCCGCTTTGTGTAAGCAACGCGGCTTGCAGACTCAGTGCTCGGCAGCTATTCTTCGAGCTCCCTTTATGTCATGAAACCCTTCAGCCCTAAATTTCATCCTACATATTCCGGTTTCATTTCGGTTGCTGTTTTCCATCAGAGCACACAGTGGCAGGCAGCTGCAGCCTCATCCATCTTCCCTGCCTGGGGTTCGAGCGCTCCGACTGACGTGCTCACGGCTTTGCTGATTACCCATTCATTTCCGTGCGGAACAAAAGCTGCCGAGTGTTCCTCTTAGACCCCAAATCCTGGAAAGAAATCTCCTAAATGTTCCAGAAGCCGGGTGTTTGAGCACCCGAGGCAGCAGGGCTGCTGTTAGCTTGGACTCTCCGATGCGTGGCCGTGGGAGCTCTGATGCTGCTGAGCATCCTTCATCCCTCAGACCTCACAGCCCTCTTCATCAGCTACAAATGAAACAGAGACAACCTAATCCCTGGTACTTCCTCAATTTCCTCAAAACAGTGATGCCTGAACACCAAATACGCCACGTTGAAGGCTCTGATGCTTGACCACAGCCACCTCCCCAAGAGCAGCACTGCTCCCGGTCTCTCCAGCCCGGCAGGAGATGTTTTTCCCCTGCCTGGAATATTTTTATGCCAGGCTTCAGGAAAATTACGTGAACGTGTACCTGCTTCTAGGCTTTCATTTCCTTCGGGTGGGCGGTGAGAGAACAGCTCAGAAGCAGAGCCATGGCAGAGTAACCAGCAACTTCCATGCTGCAACGCTTTGTAAAGCGGTAAAAAAGAAATAAATCTATTATTTCCGAGGCAGGTTGCTTCCCCTAATTAGTGAGTCAGCTCTGCTAATAAAGATTACAACGGGGCATTAAAGCAATGCTGAAGATGGGAGTATTTATGCAGGTCAGTGGGGGTTTTCCTAAACATTTTGATTACAACTTTAACTGCACTGAAACACATGCAAAAACCCTATCATTAAATTTAAACAGCCTGATGATATGCGGTACAAGACTATGAGAACTGCAAATAAATTGCTGTAATCTGCCATCCTGTCACTTACTCCTGCTCCTCAGCAGCCATAATTGACTAATAGGATAATAAGGTGGCAGCTTAGGAAGCTGAAGGCTGTACTCCATTGTTTTTAAATGCCCTTGAGGAGAAAATGCTCCAAGTCAAGAAGACAAAGTGGCCTGAGCGCAATCACCTCTCTTGATTCAAGGCATTTAAATGCTTTCCCCGCTGCTCCCCAGCTCTTGCTCCTGCCCTGCCAGCCCCATGCAGTGTGGCAGGACAATTCCCCCGGGGGCAATTCCCTTTGGGGTCCCCCTGGCTTTGGTGGAGGGGAACCCACCCTCGTGCTGTCCCTGTGCTGCAGGAGAGCCCTGCTCCATCCCGGCTCCCCTGAACCATCAGAGGACAACGCGGGGTGTCCCTGGGGACGTGGACAGGCACAGGCATCATTTGGGTAGACCCAAGTGGCCAAAACATGAAGGACACTGAGCCTGGGGTCTAAAGTCCCACAGCTGAAGTCACAGATGTAGGTGGGATGTGCAGGGTCCCAGGCACACAACCCCATCACCTTCACGTGCTATGAGGGCCAAAACCCCGGTTACAGACAGGAACAATGAGAAATGGGATTCCAGAATCAAAGCTGGGATTGCTCTGGCAGCACCCAGGGCTAAGAGTTGGGATTAAAAACCACTAAATGGGCTTTTTTATTTTCTCTTTTTCTTTTGAGGACTTAGTTCCCTTGGTCTAAGAATAAGGATTAACTCTTAATTTGAGCCAGCGCCTTTAGCCTTATCTAACAAGCGAGCCAAGATTCAGCCTGTTTACAGCACGGGGCCTTAGAGCAATTAAAGGTTCTTAAAAATCAAACACTCCTGAGCATTTCGCTCTTGGGTCCGTTCGCACATGCAGCGTCAGCAAGTCAAACAGTATCTTTGAGCCGGCGCTCTAAGGAAGTTTGAGCCCGGGTAATAACTTTTCCTTAATAATGCAAATCACCAAAAATAATGAGAACATTTGCATGCTTCCCCAACAAAGAGGGGCATTTCAAAGTCTCGGGGAAGGGCCCTGGCAATAAGAAACGTTCTTGTTCTCATGTGTCAGACTGCTTTGCTTTTCCTCGCTCCTGCTGACCGAGGGGTTTCATGCTGGAAATGCTAATCGCACTCTCGTTTGCAATAGCTCACCCTCTTATTGTCTACAGAAACCTGCAATTCACCCAAATCCCCGTCAACCACAGCATTCACACGTCGATATGCCCACACATGCTTTGCCCAGGGACTCCTCCACACATTCACATGCACGAATCACTGCAGGATTCACGGCCGAAATCTCAGTGCGGAGCTAAAGAAGATGAATCCCCTCGTTCTTCTGCCTGCTGCCAAGTTCTTAGCTTTCTGCTCCCATGCAGACATCAGGTTAAAAAGCTGGGTCTCCACAAACTTTGAAATCGAGCTGATTTGAGAGCCAGAAGATCAGAAGCCAAGGGTGACTTCTGTGCAGGCACAGGCACTGCCCGGACAAGGCAAACAATCACAAAGAAAACTGGAAAACAAAGACACAAAATATTTTCCAAGGACTCAACAGGAATGTAAACCAATCAGAACAATACAAAAGCAAGAGATTTAGGATCCCTACAGCAGTCCAAGAATACTGCTAACACAAGGCACTTGAGAGAAAGCCCTGTTGGCTGACGCATAAATGGAAGTCATGGTTTGTGGACAGCAGGCGAGATGCAGAGTTGTGCTCTATGATAAAATCTAGGTTTTTAAGGTTTCCTCCTACCATAACCCATGCACCACGCCCATGGACCACAAAAGCCTCACCCAGCGCAGATTCACCTTGGCAATTTGCATCTGCTCAAAAAAAACAGCTTTGTACCAGGCAGCTTTATGGCACATCGGCTGTCACCTGGCCTCCCGTACCAAGCTGGCACGAAACCAGAAAGGCAGCGCAGGCTCCATATCCTGTGCTCTGGATAACTGAAGAGAAATGCAATCAGCTGAGTCCGCCAGACCTGGAACAAATTTGTCCTGCTGGGTGATCTGGTGGCTCCCAGATCTGGCGTGAACGCCTGGCTCTGACCTGCATGGAGGGAGTCCGAAGTCATCCCTCCTCCATACTCACGTCTCTCACAAAGTGCCGTCAGTGTATCCTGACACTGCGCCCTGAAAAGGTGGCTGGGGTGGTCTTTTCTTCTGGATACCGACCCCCGGAAAGCAATTCCTGTACCCAAATGCAGAAGTCTTCTGTCTTTTACATGTCCCAGGGTCTTCTGCCCAGCCTCCAGCTGCTCCTCCAAAGGGGTGCAGATGGCCTTCACGTCCCAAACCCCATCTGCCAGGCTGTGCAGGTGCCTTGGGGGCACCTTGACTGCTTGAGATGCCCGAAGCCCTGTCCTGAGGTCCTCACGGTGCTGGTAAGGAAGCAAGGCTGCTCAGGAACTGGCAGTACCATGTACCCCTCCAACAGCAAGACCACTTCCATAAGCCTATGAACACCTTCCAAATAGAAAGAGGGAAACCTTACGTTGTGAGCTGGCTTTCTGGAGGGAAGCAGCTCAGCTGTGGCTGCCACGTCCTACTCATTAACACTTAGCACAGTGGTTTGAGAAATCCTCCCTTTCGGTTACACTTGCGGAAAGCGGAATAACGTGAGGATGCTGAGTGTCTGAGGAAAACATCACTTTGGGATGGCTTTCAACCCCATTTTCTATTTGCTTTCAACCAGTAGGGGCTGTTTATTTGCAACAGGGAGCTCTGCACTCCTGCTAACTAGGAACGCATCGCAGAGGGCAGAAGAACCGAGTGAACAGCCCTTCCGAGCCCTAAGATGAGGACAGCATCCAGCTCAGGAGACGGGGTGGGAAATGCCTTCCCAGGGAAGCCCTGATGTGCTTTGTTACGCAAGGAAAAAACCCCACCCCAACTTAAAACCCTATTATGCTTTTCCTAATCTGCAGCAAACTTCGTGATGGATAATGGGGTCTTCCAAATGATCCTAAAACATCTCTTCGATGAAAGGTCACTTGGCTGGATGTAGATCTATCTGAACACACTTATGCGGATGTAATATCCACTCTCCCACTACAGAGGAAAGGTTGCATTCAGGGAAAGCACTTACCAAGATTAAATTTACATTTTCCGAGATTGTCAAAAAGTGCTTTTCATGAAGAACAACTGCAGAAGCCGCGTTCCCATTTAGAAACGCTGCAAAAAGCCTCTTCTGAAATAGGCTTTGCTACTCCTGGCACTAGAAAATCCACAGAGGGCTTGACTTACAGTTATAAAGAAATGTGTTGGCGGTTCTGAGATTAAAAAAAAAATCACAATTAATTCAGAATTTCACGTAAATGAGAAGGGTTCATAAAATGAACTGCATGCTTGGCTACATCTGGGACTGAGGACCCGTGGAGGCAGGTATAGACCCAGTAGTGTGCACAAAACACCCTCACTGCCTTCATGCAGGTCTCAGCCCAGTAGAAAATAACATTTTGTAGATGTGGGCTGGTAGTTTTACATTAGAAATGTAATTTACGTTGGAAACGTGCATGCTATACATCGGGGATACACATGCAAGAAATTCCTGTGGTTGCAGGGAAAAGGGTTCCCCAGTTTTACGTCCACTACAACGTTTCCTGTTAACAGAAAATGCAAAAACAAAACAAAACAAAAGAAAACACAACAAGGCTGAATGATTACAGCAAGTCTCAGAAGCAATCTCTGCTGTTTCTAAATCTGCTCTTCGAACCCAAACCAAGCCCTATGGAGACCTGCAGAGCCACAGCACGAGGCTGAAGGCTCCCATTCCCACTCTGGACGGGGACATGAACGCACAAGGCAATGCTCCCCCAAAAAAACTTCACTCTGGAGTTAAGCAAGTTCCTTAGGGTTGTTCAGATGACATTGGCTGCTTGTGTGGGCTGCAGCCTGCGCTGAACCTTTCCCAGTGTCTGGTGAGAAAT
Organism: Anas platyrhynchos; assembly: GCF_047663525.1. Classification (NCBI taxonomy): domain Eukaryota; kingdom Metazoa; phylum Chordata; class Aves; order Anseriformes; family Anatidae; genus Anas; species Anas platyrhynchos. The sequence continues at coordinate 14,200,294 of NC_092588.1, read as the reverse complement.
GAGCCTGGCGTGCTCAGCCCAGCCCGCAGGGAGCTGATGTCCCTGCACCACCACCCCTGGGAGCATCGCCCCTGCTGGCAGCTCCCAGCCGAGACCTCAGGGACCGACCGTGCCTGGGGCCAGCAGCGGCTAACCACAGGGCAGATGTGAAATAAATAATGTGGGGAGATGCTGATCACACTGAGGAGGCCCAGTAAGCAAAGAGCAACTTCATTTGAATTTAAATTCTTATTTATTTCTTTCTAGAAATTATTTCAAAGGTAAAGAAACGCGGTGTGCCAGATCACGGCCATCTCGATTTGCTGAGATACCTTTATTCTTTTCCCGATTTCTGAATGCACTGAGGATATTCTCCTGCATCGCTTGAAGACCTGCATAACTTTGCTGCCAAAACCAACAGTAATTAACAAAAAGATCGAGCTAGGATATCTGTTTCTATGCATATGCATGTAAATATACATCAGGCAGGAGTAAGCGCTGCCTTCTCATCCAATAGCTCCCTTCAGCTCTAAAAAATGATTCCCCAAACCCTCTTTCTTGGCAAAATTTGATTTACCTTGACGGATATTCCATAAAGGTGTTTTTTTTTTTCTTTCCTCTCTAGGCAGAAAACAAAAATCAAAGCAATTAAAAAACAAGATCAGGCTCCTCCTGCCTAGCAATAAAAGCTGATTGCTCTCACCAACGTGCAGACAGCAAGCTTTTAGTTCCAGCCTGTGTGAAACCACTCCTTCCTTGAAGAGACGGCACACCAAGAAATGAGGGCTGACCAGCCTGGGTTATTCTGCTCTTCATTGAATAAAATCTCTCTTAGTGGCCAAGGACGTTGAGGAAGGACAGGAGGGGTGATTTTATGGAAGTTGTTCATTTGGGGAGTGCATACACACACAAAAAGTAGCAAAAAAGCAGCACAATGCAGTATCCTTCCCCCAGACTCCTGACTACGCACCATGGAAGCGATTCAAAACCAGACCAAGATGAGGTTTGGTGCCAAGTTCTGGCTAGCACAGAGCCATTCATCACTCCAACACGGGTGTCACACACGACCTCCTGAGGTATGGCCTACACAGCACTAATATCGTCTTGCCACGGCATAAATTCAGGTTCCCAGCATCCTGCACAAGCCTGAAAACACAGTTAGGCATCCCAGGAAGAATTATCTCCTCTAATACTTGTAACTATCAAACAGGAGAGATCTGAACACCAAAACCAACCAATTTAGCTGCTCTGCCGTCCGCAACGCTGCACAGAGCTGAGCAGTCAGATCCTAAACCTCTGCCATAAATTCACAACAAGAATTCCTTCCCTGCTATGGAAGTAAGGGTTGATTTATAGCCCTAGAAAGTAAAGCAGGCAGATTAGGGAACTTCTCCAAGGTGGCAGAGCAGCAGTGCTGGCAGGGCACCGGCGACTGGTACCCGACCCAAGGCAGCAGCTGGTTCGTGTGGTATGGTGAGCACACAAGCTGGGAAGGGTCCTTCTCTCAAAGCTGCCCTTTCACATCATATCCCCCCAAACGAAACCAAAAAATACAGATTTTCAACAATTTCTGATGAGAAAAAGCTCCTCCCGACAAGCTCGCTGTGACTACAGCAAAATGGAAAGGAAACAAAGCCTCCTCAAAACCTGTACTAAATATTGATGTTGGTACACTTAATCCCTGGATGATTTAAAGCATATATGGGTGCACGTATGTGCTTTCACATCCTTTCCAAAATAACTTCACAAAGCCTCTTGGCAAGGGTGTTTCCCTTGTACCAGTTCAAAAGAAAGAGGCAGAAAATAATAGCTGCCGCCCTGCAAGCAAGCGCTGCTTGGAGGGCTGGAAACACAGAGCAACCAGAGGTTATTTTTTTTATTAATTAGTGCACAAAGAACCCTGGCTTGTCCCTCGTTAGGGTGTCTTCAGGCGGTTTGGCTTCTCTCAGCAGGCGGCTGATGGAGGCTTTGGGGCACCCTGCAGCATGGGTGGGAGCCGAAGGCTCTCGCTGCAGGAAAGCTTCTCGAGCGAGGACCAGGCGAGTTTGAACAGCTGTGGTTTTGCAGAGGGGACGCAGGTGATGGCTGGGGTTGTCTCACAGGGCTCCTGAAATCCCAGCCCTCAACAACAAAATCCTTCCACTTCAGCCTGGCTGGTTTTTGCAGGGCTGGGGAAGGAGATGGCACAAGGGCAGGGAAAGCCATCGGGAAAGCAAGCAGAGGGAGAAGAAAAGAGAATGGGAACAGATGTACAGGTTCAGATATTCAAATATAACCCCACTATCCCTAATACACCAGAGAACAAGGTCTCAATTTAAAGATTAAAATAGCTTAGATTGCAAAAACAAGCCCTGTAGGATGGGCATGTCTTGAAATATTTAGCACCGGGAGTCATGAAACTTTTGTGTTTTTTCTATTGCAAAACACAGTCCCAGCACTGAAAACTTAACCACTCCGGATCATCCAAAAACCTGGGATGTCACCTGGACATCTCCAGACACGACAGAGAAAGAACAAACAGCTCCTGCAAGACAAACTGTTCATAAACTACGTGCTCATTCCTTATTAAGAAGGAACTCCTTATTATTATACCCGCAGATAAGGAGGACTGCTTCGCCAAAAGGAAGCTGTGGGTCAGCATGTGGCCATCCACAGCCACACACTCACACTCCCGTGCCCGAGTTTCCTGAATTCTCATTTTTCATTTCTTGTTCTCCTGGGAAGACAGCTCAGACAGGGTCTGGCCTTACCCTGAGATAAAGCTCCTTGTTCTTGTCAAAAGCAGAGTCGTGTGAATGACAGCACAGAGAGCGCGGTATTTTAACTCTTCCTCTTAAAAACAGATTAAGGAATCGTCAGCCCAGCATTAAGCACGAGCTCAGGTTGCACAAAACAAACCAATACCAAATCTTTCCAAATCACTGGCACCGAGTTCAGTGATTTATCAGCTGATATATTCCTTTATGCAGCTCTAGCAGCAGTATAGCCAACAATGCTCGCGACATGGTAACGCATCCCATCAAATTAAGAAAAGTTTAAATATAAAACGAATTGCCGGCTGTGAAATGACTCCTTGGTAAGCACAACACTGCGATTTTACCAGGCACGGTCTACCCAATTCCTCAGCCGACCCTGTAAAGAATGGTGTTTTGGATTCAGCTGCGCTGCATCTGCCTGAAGATCAAAACATGCTTTTCAAAAAAATTACAAAACCCTGAATTAAGTAAATAAATGCATAAACTGAGGGTGGAAGTATCTTGGAAGTATACCCAAGAGTAAAGTTAACAAGCAGCAGAATTAGAAATAAAACTGATCTCTAGATTCAGATTTCTTTTAAATTGGAAGTATTTTTAAAGTTGTGAAGAAGCTGAGCCATTGGGATGCAAAAACCAGTATCTATTTCTTTAAATTACTTTAAAAGGTAACTTTATACATCAGAGCCCATGACTGTTCAAGTATTTTCAGAAAATTTGCTGAAAACTCATTAGTATGCCTTTTATATGGCATACTGTAGCCTGATGCAGAGGCAATAGCCATAGGTACCACATTTGCATTTTTATGCAGGCATTTACATGAATAAATGAAGTGTTTTGTATGTCTGGATTCCCATTTAGACACAAATCTCTGTTCCTGAGAACCCATTTTCGGGAGCATGCCGAAAACACAGCCTTTAAACAACGTCTTGCTGCAGCAGCCCTCGCGCAGCATGGCAGTGAGCTTGCAATTTTAAACTCATTTTTCCTCCCTATCTCCAGAGCTGTGCGAGGCCCTCGGGGTATTGTAACCCCCTACAAGCTCGCCTGTTTACCCATGGCAGCCCTACAGCTTCCAGCTAATTAATTCCTATAGAAACGATCCTCCCCATACCCTCTTTTGGAATTTGCTCCATCATTTCCAGAGAAGCTCCAGAGAGACCTACAGAAGCATCTTGGCCATGAATCCCAGTCGTGAAAGAAAGTGGACTGTGGGGGAAAAATGTGATTAACCCAACTGTTCCTGCTCATTTTCTGCAGGGAGGATCTGCCACCGCATCTCCCAGGTGGGTGATGGGGCAGTGCCGGGGCCCTGGGGAGGGCTGCTGCACCCGCATGGGCCTGGGCCCTACTCTGGAGCCCTCATTTGAACCCAGTGCTTCAGCCCTTCACTCATTCACCAGCACATTGAATCGCAGCTTAACAGCACCTCCAGTTTCTAAAAGGAGCACATTTGGTTCAGCAACAAGCTGTATGCGCTCAACTTGCTGTGAGACAGAAGGGAAAAAAAATTCCCCCTACTCCGTTGTTTAAAAAACAGCCCACGCCAACCCCGGCTGCCTTTTGTTAAATCCCGTGAAATGCTACCAAGAGCTTTTTGTTTCCATCCCCACAGAATCCCCCTTAAAAACTCGACTGCTTCAGGCACAAGGCCGCTATTTCACGTCCTGGCAAAGCCATATTTTTCTGAAGGACGCCGCCAGCATCTCCCCACTGTCCCTGGGGCCTGGTGACCCCACAGCGGGTGGGCACGGGGCTGGTGCCCACGAGGCCACGGATGGCTTCAAACACCCCCAAAACACAAGACACACAGCACCCTCACGGCCCAGCAGAATGTCCTGCTCCACCTTCAAGGCCTGCTTCTCGGCCCTACACCAGCCTAACACCAAGCTGAGGAAATGCCCTCAGGTTGGACAGGGGAGGTTTAGACTGGATATTAGGAAGAATCACTTCACACAAAGGGCAGTCAAACACCGGCATGGGCTGCCCGGTGGTGGGGTCGCTGTCTCCAGAGGTATTTAAGAGAGAGGCACTAAGGGAAGTGGTGGGACTCGGTAGGTCAGGTTGATGGTTGGACTTGGTGATCTTGAAGGTCTTTTCCAATCTAGACAACTCTGTGATTCTAAGTCTCCAAAATTATTATTATTTCCCCCCAGCTAAACATTAGTTTTGTTCCTTTGTTCTTCCCTCCCCCCCTGTCTTCCTTCTTTCCTTCTTTCTCTCTCCTGCTTGTGCACAAGCTCCCAGCAGAACATGTGGGAACGGCATGGAGCTGGGACAGGGGAGGGTCAGGCTGAGGTGTTAGGAAAAGGTTCTGCACCCAGAGGTGGTCGGGCACTGGGACAGGCTCCCCAGGGCAGTGGTCATGGCCCCAAGCCCATCAGACTTTAAGAAGCATTTGGACAACGCTCTGAAATAAATGCTTTAACTCTTAGGTTGCACCATGTGCCAAGAACCAAGACTTGATGATCCTCGCGGGTCCCTTCCAACTCTGGATATTCTATGATTTTAATTGAAAAAACAGCCCAAATACTGTTTGCACAGCAGACACCATCATCAAAGTGTCACCCCGCTTCAACCAGGGATTGAAAAGCACACTCTGGGTTCAGGCTTATCGGCATGGCGAAGGACACGCTGCCAGAAGTCCTCAAGGGGCTCCAGCGCTATCAGGGCAACCACAGCCGGGAACATGTCTCGACAGCATCAAAGGGAGCGTTTCCCATCCTGTTAGCTCACCCATATTAGTTTAACGAAAATGAAAAATGCTCCTTTTGTCCATCAAGACAAAGGCTTCAGACCAGCCCAGGCTGCTGGCTCAGCTGTTTTAGTCCTGACCTGCTGTGTGTGTGTGTACAGAAAGCCTGGACTCCTTTCTTTCTGCTCTCAGTGCCCATGTGCTCACAAGTGTCTAAAGCAAACTCACTGCCCTCTCCTTCTGCACAGCCACTGCCTTTGAGCTTTCTTCATCGCCAGTCTAAAAAAGACCCTGAGACAATTTTTTCCCTGCAAAATGCTTGGCAAGAGTGGCCCAGTGAGTGGGAAATTTGTTGTTAGTGGAGAAAAAGGCCACATGGAAAGAAAGAAGCCCCCGGGAAAGTTTCCAGGCAAGAGGAGTCCATGCGAGCAGCTCAGGTTTTACCCTAAAAAAACAGACGGCTGCATAGGTGCACTGGGAGGCTGAAGGCTTGGGTGTTGCTAGCACAGAAATACCCGCGCTGCTAAGGGTGCTGATCGTGTCCTGGCGTGCTGGGTAGCAGCAAGGGCCGAGGAAGCACTCTCTGACCAAAAAATAGCACGGGCTTTGCAATTGCAGCAATGCTGAGCGTGTTTAAACCCTTCCTTAGAAACACAGCCCTCTCACAAAGTAAAAGAAAAAAAAAAGTGTCTTTCAGAGAGTTGGCATTAGCCACCAGGAGGCAGGCAAATCTCCCCAAATTCCTGCAGAGCCCAAATGCAACCTGACAGCCGTGTGGCTCCTCAGAGAGAGGACAATGTGACCAAAGGCAGGCGGTGAAATGGCTCCTGGTCTTCAGGCCAAGCTTGACTGTGAGTGAAAACCCTTCCCAAAGGAAGTTATTGAGAAGCTATGGAAAGTGATGGCGCAGCCTGTAATCACGGGAGACACAACTATGATTTGCAAAGCACCAGGCACAGCCAGAAGTGGAAGGGCAGACCTGGCCCGTGCCCTTTCCTTACAGCTGCTTTCCACCACACGGCACCTGATGGCAGAGGAACTGCATATGGCCTTCTGCTTGCTGGCCAGGAGAAGTGGCAGCAAGTAATCTGCCTCGTACCTGGTGAACTTGCCCAGGTGGAAGGGGAAGTGATGGTTTCCCGGGCTAAGCGTGGCTGGAAAAACACAGGAGAAAGGAATGAAGGCATCCCTCCTCCTCCAGGAGCTTGTGCACAACGGGGTCAGCCCCAAGGTCTGCCCACGTGAGCACAAATGAGCACCAAGTCTGCTAAATTGCCAATATATAATTATGAAAATGCTGTGGGCATGGGTATAACCCATCATAGTGCCCGTCATAGGGATCTTACACCCTGTGAGAAGGCACTTGAAGGTAGCTGAATTATCTTGCCACAGAGAAGGTATTTATACATAAATTACGGCAGCGTCACCCCTGCTAACGAGGCTGTCATCCCCCCCACGTGATTTACTGGGATCTCCTAATGGAAAAGCTTCATTTCCTTGACACCTGCGTGGTAATGGGGGCGATAATTCCTCCTTGCCCTCCGGGGGTGCCGGGCAGGCCGGGTGCACGGGCCGGTCACCACAGCGCCGCCGCTCGCCTTCGGCAGGGTTACAGCCCACGGGCGTCTGCCCGAGTGTAGCAGCAGCCTTCGAGGAAAAGGCATCGGCGTGGGAGTAATTAAAGCAAGGGAGGCTCAGCTGCAAGCTGACCATGAAATGTAAAATGCTGCCGGAGTGAGTTGTTCCATAAGGAAAGCACGAAGTGTTAGCCTTGGTAGTGCTGCCCTGCATTTCCTTTAAAAAAAAAAAAAAGCTGTTTTTTATCCATATTTCAGGTCCATCGCGACTGCTATGCTCTCTCCCACTGTGGGCACCGCCACAGAAGCAGCCCCCATGCACACATGGAAGGGAGCACCAGGCAGCAAGGGAAGCAGAGAGGGCAATCACCCTAAATCCTGGAAGGGCTGAGGCTGCCAAGCACCTTTAGGATCTATCTGCTCCGACCCCAGCTCAAGCAGGCACCCAGCAGGGTGCCCAGGACCACATCCAGGTGGCTTTTGGAGATCTCCAAGGAGACTCCTCAACCTCACCAGAAGGAAGGTGTGAATATCCTCACTTCTTTCACCTTCGAGAAGGACAGAGGATGCCCTGAAGTCCCTGGCAGCCAGGCAGTGCTGAACAAACGGGCAGTAGCCTGGGGACGTGGAGGGTTCAGGGAGTGCTGCTGCAGCAGACACCATTCCTGGCATTCCTGCAGGAAGGCTTCAGCTTTCCTTTCCAGACTCGTTTCCAACCCAAACGTGAGATTTTAAGAATGCGACCTTGGTCCTTCAGCTCTTTTTTTTTTTTTTTTTTTTCTGTTTATAAGGCAGTAAAAAGATATTTATCTCAATTTCAAAGCAGCAGTCATCCTCTGCAAGTCTAAAATTTCCAACGTGGCAGTGTCCTGGCCCCTGGTGAAGGTTATAAACTCAGCCAAAATTACGGGAGTCGGTGTAAAGTCTGCATTTTCACTAAGCTGAAATTCAAACTTCCTTAATTAAAATACCTGATGGGTAAGCACTGGGACCAAGTACCAACAGCGACTCGAAGGGCTGAGTCTTCTCCAGCTGTACCTCAGCACGGAGCAAACCTTGGCCGAAAGTCGCAGTAACCCATTGTGTGTCCGCAGCTAAAAGACCAGACTGGTATGTCCCCAGCCTGGGCTGCCCTTTGCCAAGCTCTGCACCTACCCATCGTATTTAGAAAGAGAGGCAGTTTATACAAAAAAATAGTTAGCTGCTACCCTGGCAATTAATAATTTCCCTTAAATCCACGTAAGAAATGAAAATGTTCCCTCACTCTTGGCAGGGCCGTCCTGCCGAGGAAGATAACGTGGTTACGAAGGACTGTAACTACACTTGGAGAGAAAACAGAAATCTGCTGGAGAGACTTCCACGCCCTTTGCTAAACTTCCAAGTTTTAGCAGCCACGTTTCTATCCTCCAAAGACCCAGGAGCCTTGCTTTAAAGAAAAGGAGAGGGAAAAAACAAAGTGAAAAGAAAACCCCCTCCACTGGAAGAGAATTATTAATTTTGATTTTGTGTGAATCAGCATAAAGGAAATCTGGGAAATTACCTTACACCATATTTCTTAGAGCTGTACCTGTGCGGTGTAACTGCTAAAGCCAGCTACTTCCAAAGGATGCAGACAAGAAAAAAGTAATTTTCCAAGTAATTTTCCAGATTACTTTTTTTTTTACTGGTACTCAGAAAGCCACTCCTGACCAGGAGCTCACTGGGGCATTTTTTGGCTGGCAAGGCTGCTGCAAAGCGAACTGGAATAATGCTAAATGAGTGGGAATCCCTTTGGCTGCATTGCTAACGAGAAGCTAAAAGAAAATTATCTATTTACACCTTCATGCAACATCCTCTCCGATCATCTAAGCACAAAGGTAATCAGCATTTGCCAGTGATCGCTGTGTTGCATGGCTCATGGCAACCTCACGTTGGCCTCCTGGGCTGTATCATACGCTTCAGAGACAAAATAATTATCACTGCAAGCCTAAACACGTAGAATAAATAGGAGATCTGACCAAGTGGCTGCAGCACCGTCCAGCAGCTTTACGAAAACGCAGTAATTGGTACCGCCATACCTTTAAGGCATATAAAAAGAGGGCAGAATCGCACAAAGGTAATTTTATGCGCCGCCTTCTGCATGCAAAGCAGATGGATGATTAGCGATGCAAGAACCAAGCACCTCCAGCCAGCAGAGTGGCTGCAAACTACACAGCTTCCTATTTGGCTCATTCACACCCTCCCGTAGCTCTCACGACAGTGATTTCTTGAAAGCCCTGGCTCTCCAAAGTGAAAATTGTAATTGACTGATGGAAGCCTTTGTGAATGGCAGGACTTCGCGCTTAGCCTTCAGATGTATGTACGGCTGCGGACACGAGAACCCACATCCCAAAGCAGTGAAGTGCTTGAGAGGCAAGAATTAGCTGGGAAATCACACCCAGAAGTGGGTCAGGTAAGAGACAAACACTTCACAGAGGCAGTGTGGACAGGGCAGGAGCTCCACACCACTCCTGTCTTTTCCAGCTCTGCCTCTCTGGCAAGCCTTGAGGTTGCAAATCCGTTGTCATCTCCACGGGCTAGCTTCCACTGCAAAATGGAAACAAAATACTGATCTCCTCTGCAGAGCTCCGAGATTTACGAGTAAAAAGCATTCCTGAAGATTTTTCCTGCAACGTGCCTATGTGACACACACATAGTTCACAAAAGATTTTCTGGAGTGTCGCTGTTGTTCCCGCACTCCACGCGGGGTGGAGAGCCACTAATCAGATTATGGCTTTTCAGAAAAGGACTTGGTGATTGCAGTGAATCATAAACTGAGCACAAGCCAAAATACATCCTCCTGTTGGGAAAAAAAGAAAAAAAAAAGAAAAAACACAAAACAACACAAAAACCCACCCAAATTCCCCAGCAGGCTGGAAGGCACACACAGGAGCAGAGCCCGCGAGACGCATTAAGTCATCTTTCCACTGGTGTCAACAGCTCATACAGCCTCGGCTCGGGGTGATGCAGCTCGAGAAAAATGTAGGGCAACCGAGTTTCCAGCAGAAGCCCAAGTGAGGCCACACCGTACGCAGGGGGAACCGGGAAAGTCCTTGAAGGAGAGATCCGCAAGGAAGGCTGTGATGCTGAAGGGGCAACGAGGATGAGGCTGGGATGAGCTGGCTCATTGGGGACAAGATTTGGCTGTCCCGTGGGGAACAGCCAGGGCAACACGTGAAGGTTGAGGTGTTGGCACACCAAAGACAGCCCCAGTGCTCTGGCAGAGAAGCGCCGTGCTCCCACTCGGATGCTGCAGCAGCTCCCGTTTTCATCAAGCCAACCTACCAGCATTTACCCTTCTGCAGGATGAGGCTGCGGGTCACAACCTTCTTCCCCACTTCTGGGAAACCTGCTGCCTGAAGCCCTGATGAGAAGCCATGGTTCCCTCCTCCCCTCCCTTCCCCAGCTCCTGCAGCTCGCTCTGGGCTTCGTTCTGCTCCTTCCCCTGCTCCCGCCGGTATTTCCACAGGATCAGCTGCAGCACTTGTAAATAGAAGCAGGTCAGGACGTGCAAGCTATTCAATATCTGCACCGAAAGAGGTCAGGCGCCCAGGGAACCAAAAAGACCATTTTCCTCCTGGACAAGAAGCATTAGCACTTCCTTAACAAGACTGCGACCGGTTAAATTTAGCGACTCGGCACACACACCGCACAAGGTCACGCTGGTTTTTCAGAAGCCCATCTAGCCTCAAGATCATCTCACCTCATTTCTTGTCCGTATATTTGCGATAAACCAATTTGTCATTCATGGTGGAACATCTATCCTGTGAGTCATGTCTAGGCACAAAGATTTTTTTAAGACCAGCGTCTGGGGGCATGAACAAAAAGGCTATTAATGGCAGCGGAGGCTAGGGACCGTCACAGCTTTAACTCACCCAGTTTATGAAGGCAATTTGTTTTCAGGTTATTGGTGATGATGGCGGATATCAGCCTCACATTGCAAATATGAAGAAAGAAAAAAAAATCAGGCACTCAAGAACCAGGCTAAAACCAAAACTGCAAATGAGTAACTGTGGAAAGTATTACTGAAAAATATTATATATCCTCTTTCCTAGAATAGTTAAACCCATTAAAAAAAAAGCCAGGCCTGGAAACTAGTTCTCCTACAGTCTCTTTTTTCTCATTTCCCCATTGTTTCTTAATACTTCATATTCACCAAGTGCAATATTAGATTATGACTGGCATTCCTCTTATGTGGCTTACATTAGAGAAGGGCCCAAGCAAGAGCCAGCTGGAATGAAGAAGGGAAAACATTTCCCCAAATTTTTCATTAAAAAAGTATCTGGTATGAAATCCACATCTGGATTTTGCTGCTGAGACTTATCTCCATCTGACTTTTTTTCAACCTCTTTATTATTTTTGCATATCTATTATTGAGTTTTCCTTATGCATATGCCATTATGCATACTTGTGTTCCCAGACACTCTCACAGCCAATAAAAGCCTTTTCCATATAAAATCAAGACTCTTTTCTGCGGTTACCAGCCCTGCTCTGGTGGAATGCCTTTGCAGTGCTCAAGTCACCAGCTAAACTGGACACTACATTACACCCCGCTTGGGCCCTCTAGGTTGAACGATGACTCTCTAGATACTGTTAAGCAACAAACCCATTTCATCTTCGGAGCTGTGTCCTTTGACACATGAGAGAAAACAAACAAAACAAAAGAAACAAAACAAAGAAAAAACAAAAGAAACATTTTTGTATGCAGCTTTAACTACTTTTCCCCCGGTCTTAAAATGCTTTACGTTAGGTTACATGAGCTAACACTTCAGAATGGAAGTCGCTGTATGAACTCATTCATACTCATGAGAATAATATGTTCGTTCTCCTATTTATATATGTGTATACACACTTCTACATAAACACATTATTTATGTGGGCATACATATCTCAAACGAAACGAATGTGTTTCGGTATTACAGTCCAACAAATATCAGCGGTTATTTGCGGATCTTTTTTTTCCTGAATTTTCCATAAGGCTCCCAGTGATTGAAAACAACTGCACTGCCAAGGTCTCCTTGTTAATGGATGTGTCAAAATCCCAGAGGTAGAAGTAGTGACTGCAGCTCCGCACATTACACTGCATTTCTCATCCATTTCCCAGCGCGGAGCCGAAGTTATTTTTTAAGCCATATGGTTTTGCTCTACTTGCAACCTACAGCTAACGCTATACTTTTAAGTGCATGAGTAGGCATTTACATACACAGAACACAAAACTCAATCTCCCAGCACTCATTTACATATATATCTTTGCGCACACATGCGAGATTTATGTATAATGGATGCACTTAAGAAGCCCCTTCTGATTCTTGAGATATTGCCACCTCCCCTAATACGCTCCACGTCGGAGCGCAGGCAGGTGTCTCCGCTCCCTACTCCTTCCACATACGACTGGAAGACATAAAGTGGTCTGTGTGGGCATTACGAATCTGTAATATATGGCGCATTTATACCCGGAGAAGTACTCCCCATGCATCCATTCTGAGCAGCCTGTGCATAGATTGCCGCATACATCACCGGTGCAATCTCATAAATCAGTCACCCCTAAATTGAATCTCCGCTGCCACAAGCATATCTCGCATGAAGATGTTATAACTCAGCAACAGTACAATAACCACCCCTCATGACCTGCTAAAAATTGCATGCCCCTCTCTGTCCTTGCGGCCTTGGAAGTTGATGGCACACCCAGTTGTCGTGCCCAGCTGCGCGCTTGTGTTTGGAGCTGAGCACCACGGAGCCTGAGCTACCAGCATCTATTAGCTGACCAAAATTAGGGCAGGCTTGTACAACAAACTGGTGCTTGATGAAGAGGAAGCGAGGCGCTGAAGACACCAAGGAGATCACCAGGAGAGCCAAGCCCAGCTCTACATCAGACATCGCCCAGCACGCTGCTGCTTGCTGTGTGGGAGACAAGGACAAACGCCCGGGTAAATAAATAATGAGCGCTGGCGAGACGCTACCTTTTGTTCTGATTGTTCATTCATGAGGATAAAGCATCTCTACGGATGGGCTCGGCTCTCCTGAGCTACAGCAACACAGCCGGCAAGACAAACGAGGAGGGGAACCTTCCCAAGACGAGGTGCTGCGCAGCTGGGGCACGGACGATGGGTTGGATTTTGGCTGGGCATTTGTCTTCAGCAAGCCGGGGAGCAGGGTCACGGCACGCCGACACGCACCAAGAATATATGCTGGGGAGGAGAGCTACCAGGCTGTAAAACACACCGTGGGGTCCAGCTGGCAGCGCATAAACTAGAAGGGCGCTCAAAGGGTTTGTGGTGCAAAAGGCAAGCTGTGAAGTGTTTACAACTGGGTTCAATGTCGCTGTCTTATTTCTCTTTTACACCGCCCTATTATTCAGGTGCTGCAGCGCGGGCCGTTTTTACATTTCAGGGCTTTTGTGAAAGGGTCATTTCTATCTTGCCACCTTCTCCCTGAGCTACACTGCCGCGAATTTCAGCATTAATTCCTACCCGTTACCTGCTCTGGCAGACAGTTATACACATAAATATTTGTGCGTGCCAATCATGCTGATTCAAGGGAATTATTCCAATATGTAGAGACAGGCACAAAGGTAACAGCGGATAGGGTAGCAGCACACAACAGACGATGCATCCTGTTCAATACTCTTTAAAAAATAAACACATGCTAAAAGATACAGTAGCAGAAGCATTGCTGAGATTATTAACTAAGCATGACGCTGCATGATGGTTTATTTCTGTTACTTGACTCTAAAGGAGCGAGTTAATAAAATATGTGATTAGAGTGAAACAGAAAAACCGAGGGAGAAGCAGAGGGAAGTGTGTGCTGGGGGGCACCAGCCCCGGGGGCTACAGCTGCCCGTGGTGGCTGGGTCCCATCACCGCAGTGTGCATCCGACCACCCAACCTCCAGCACGATGCAACCAGCCACCTGCGTCACCACATGCCCGCATCGCCTGGAGGGGTGTCAGCATCTCCAGGAATTACATCCCAGCGTCTACAGCCCAGCAACGTCTGGGCCATGAAGTGTATTTGTTGTGCTTCTGAAACAGAGACGTGCACAGATGCGAGGAGACCCTGCAAGGAAAAACCAGGGAGAGGTTTTCTTTCTTCCACGTGTTGCTCCCAAAATAATGTAGAGTAAGGAGATGGAGAACTAACACAGCAAATCCTGTTTAATGAACAACCCTTTTCCTATTTGTAGCATGTTTATTAAAAGTTAGGCCTTTCCTTTTCTTTCCCTTTCTCTTTTCTTTCCCTTTCTCTTTTCTTTCCCTTTCTCTTTTCTTTCTCCTTTCGTTCTCTTTTCTTTCTCTTCTCTTCTCTTCTCTTCTCTTCTCTTCTCTTCTCTTCTCTTCTCTTCTCTTCTCTTCTCTTCTCTTCTCTTCTCTTCTCTTCTCTTCTCTTCTCTTCTCTTCTCTTCTCTTCTCTTCTCTTCTCTTCTCTTCTCTTCTCTTCTCTTCTCTTCTCTTCTCTTCTCTTCTCTTCTCTTCTCTTCTCTTCTCTTCTCTTCTCTTCTCTTCTCACTTCTTTTTTCTCTACTCTACTCTACTCTTCTTTTCTCTCTCTTCTCTAAGGAGTAATTCTAGCTGACTCCATGGGAGTGATTCTTATTACAAATGAAAGGCTGAGGAAGGAGGGAAAAGGCTTAACATGTATATTAAATTTAAATACAGACATTTGACATTTGGAAAAAATTAATCTGCAGTATTTAACCGCAGAGCTGTACAAATTGGTGCTTTCTGTTTACATAGGAGGCTTACGCAGTTAATTCTCATAGTTCAGTGAATATTGTATTTTAGCTTTTAACTCTATTAAGCTTATTTTTCTGCGATAGAGCAGAGTGGACCAGGGAGCAGAGTGTAGATTACACTTGGAGCAGATACCCTACAGACACGTCTGGAACGGTTTAAGGAACTCTTAAGCTGACAGCCAGGATGCGATAGCTGTAGCGCAGGAAGGGCTGGAAGGAAAAAAAGAAACACAGAGGTCGTTCGGAGAACAGCCCTGCACCTTCCAGATGCTGGGCTGGGCCGGCAAATGAACCGGGGCTGCTCTGCAGGCATGGGGCACCAGGAATGGGATGCCCTCTGCTCTTCCCAGCCCACCACTGGCCTCTGCAGCAGCCCAGGCAGGGGCCAGATCCTGCCCCAGACCCATCACCCCACGCTGGAGCACAGCCCTGCCACGCTGTCAGGATCAAGCAGCTTCTGTGCGTTGCTTTGGATTAAAAAGAAAAGAAGAAAAAGGAAAAAGAGGTATCTCAACGAACAAACAAAACCCGACTTCGTTTCTCGCTCTGCAGATTATCTGCACGCTGGCGGAAACAGCGCCCCACATCCCCCCAACAACAGCGCGGGGCGTCATCTATCGCCAGCCCTGCAGGACGATCAATCAAGCCCTGTTTTGGCTGCTCATAAATTTACTTCTGGAGATAACGTGCTGTGTGAGAGAGAAAGGAAGGGAGGAGAGGAGAGAGAGAGAGAAAGCAAGACAATGCCGCTTATCCCCAAGGCAGTCGTAACAGCTTTTGGCAATCTGATACAAATTGGATTGTAAAACCTCAACGAGCATCTAACGAAATTTGAGATGTCAACATATAACGGTATTAACGTGCGAAGGAATCACGTCCCTTCTCCTTTTCTTTAAGTAAGTAAAAGTTGGGAAGCTAACATCTGAAAAAAAACAGCTTGTCCTACGAAGCCCGCGTCTGAAGGAGGCGCTGGGCTCAGGGCTATCTGCGCCACGGGACCTGCAGAGCGCGGATGTCAAGTTGTCAGATGCACAGATCTCCACCATCAGTCAGGCTGATTAATATTTGAATAAAGCCCCTATCTGTACGTACACGGGGAAATATGTGTACATGAGATATAGCATTGTAAGGGAGATTACAGATCCCCTACAACACGAGATTACAGATACTGCTTCTGCCTGGGGTCCGAGGTCAACATCACTTCTTCTGGCTGATTTCACTACACACGGGCAAAAGTGTTTCCTTGGGCTGTAGGCTAAGGGCCCTTCAGGGTTTTTTGGGGCCCTTCAGCTCCAGGAGATAACACAGGCCCCTGGCTTTGACGGTGCTTGGGTTGGGTTTCTTTTGGCTGGGATCCAACGCCAGCCAAACATCAGACAGAGATGAGGTGCACCAGTGCCCTTCTGCTGGGAAATGCAGAAGGAAGACCCCCGAGGAGGCAGGTCCGTGTGTCCGAGTGTCCGTGGGGGCGTCTGCAGCCGGTCAGTGCTGCTCACCGGGCAGCAGGACATGGCCTGAAGCCTTGAGACCTCTGCAGCATGGCTTCAGGGTCTCAATACAGATGGGGCTCTCGTCCCTAAGAGCACAAGTAGTGCTTGCACACAGCTGATTGTGAACTCTGAGAGGTCGCCAGCACACGTGCCAGCCTCGGTGCAGGTAGGGATGGAGCAAGAGGCACAAAAATGGCCTGGAGCCGGCCAGAAGCCAAGAGCTGGCACCGGCTTTGGGTCACTGTCAAGCCTCGCGACGGCCAGGGAAGTGCTTCTGCTGACCTTCCTCATCCTGGTGCATTTCACACACATCAGGACAGGCTGAAATGCAGAGCTGAAGTCAGGCTGGGAGCCCCCGTTCCTCAAAAGCCTCATCTCTCTGCCACAGCTCACCAGCCCTGCACGGGATTTTCTCAGTCAACTGCATCTGCACGGAGCACCTCCCTCTGAAAGAAGGCCAAGGCTGGGGCTTCAGGGGCGAGGAGGCCAAAAACCCTGCCCTTCGTGCCAAAAACCTTCAGCTCAGAGTGCTGGGCACCGCTGCGAGCCTTTCACAGGCCAGGAATTGGGGTTGTCCAGCCCGGGTGCTCGCAGGGCAGCATGAAGGAGAAGCCCCATGGACGACCAGGCCTCTCCGGCCCCACAAACGCCCCTCGCCGTGGGGCTCCGGCCCTGTTGTTTCCGTTTCCCTCGCCACGATTTCTGTCAGCGGAAAGGGTCTTAAAACAACAAAAGAAACCCCTCAGACGGCTCTGCTTCTCTGCAGCTTTGTTAATGGCCCGCCGGCCTCCAGCCAGTACAATAAGATCCAGAGGAGGATGCAAAGGTCACGTTAGGGGAGCACGGCTCCCCCGACTTCAAAGGGAAATGCAAAACCACGGCTTTTGGCCCAGGATCGCCTGGAGCTTTCCTGGTTACACGGCGCTCATTTCCCAGGGCCCCTGCACCCCGCTTAGCATTGCAGCTCCGCTCTGCAGCTCGCTGGTACCACTCTTCTACTGCTCAATGAAAAAAAATAATAAAAAATTACATATATATATATATATATATACATTTTTAATTATTCTCTCTGCATTTACCGGCATATGCTGGACATCTGATGTGCAAGAACCTTTCTAGACCGCAAGCGAAGCATCCCGCCTGCTTCCTGACAAGAGCAAGCTCATTTCAAACAAAATACGCACTGGAGGCAAGGCATCCTGTGCCGAAAGGCTGAGGCACAGCGATCGCTTCCTCCCCGCAAAAGGCAGCGAAGATGAAAACCACTCTGACACTGAGCCGCCTGACAAGGACGCCGTTCGGTGCAGGCACACCGACAATCAGCCACATGTGCCTTCATGCTCGCTGCAGCTGCAAAGCCTGCTGCAGCCACACTCGGCAAATAAAGAGCAATCAAAACCAGGCCATTATCGGCCTGGATAACGGCCCCGTGTAGCTGATCGGACAGAAAAAGTCAATTTTCAATTATTTTGCATGTGGATTATATATCACGCTCCCCTCCAGTGCCTTTTCTTCCATGCAACTTTGAAGCACGTTGGATGTAAAGCCAAATTTCAGAAGCACCTAGATGTCTGAGAAGCCACCTCCATCCCGTCGACTTCACAGGATCTAAGTATAAGTCCTTTCTGCAAATTCCATCCCTTTTAAGTATACCTAAAAGCCAGTCCTAAATATAATATAATATAAATATAATGGTCCTAAAAATAAGCTTCACATCCAAGCAAGTCCCACGGTCTGTCTGTCAGTCCCAAACTGGTCCTGACAGTACCTCCACAAAAGGGCTTTGGCGATTTTTTTCCCTTCTCCGCCTGCAATTTTTGCCTGTATGCAGAGGATAATAATAACAGGGTTTTTATACAGTATAAAGGGGTTCTTCTGTTGGGATTAGCATTTAAGAAGCACAGTGCGATCTCGGCGTTACGTTTGATTAGGAGCCAAGCTCCAGCTCTGACACAGAGGATATGTAAGGAACCGGGGATGTGCAGAAATCACCATAAGAAAAGCCCGTCTGCAACACCCGGCCCCGCAGGACCGTCCCAGTGAAAACCTTCTAGCTACGATTTGGCATTTCCACACAAGATTTTCTCCTTCTCTCTATCTCCTTTTTTTTTTTTTTCATGTGATTAACAGCTTTATTAATTTAACAGCTCCTCACTTAAGAGGATTCCACCAGCTTACTGGTGGGATCCTGGCTGGGAAGCGCAGCCTGTGCTGGGTCCGGGAAGGCCGTGTAAGCTCCTGGTAATGTAACAACTTCACGCCGTACTTACTATAATCGAAGACACACAATAAAAGTATTCTTCCTAAACTCATCAAGCCATTAAACCGTCAGCTCCAGCCCAGATGCGTGATGTATGGTGCTCAGCTGGCGGGGAGTCGATCCGAATGGGAGCGCCCAGATTTACGGCCCCTGACCCCCTGGCTCCCCTCACCGGACCCCCCCCCTCGCCTTCCAGCCCTGAGAAGGGTCGTGGCCGACCCCTGCGAGGCACTCTTGAGTGCTACCAGCAATGGATGCATTGATAAAAAAGGATGCAGCTCGGGATGCAACCCACTTCGGCATGAATTGCGGCATCCACTCGGAGCCAGACGGCCAAAAAGGCGACCTGTGAATAGGGAAAGCAAAAAATTGAGGCCAGCCCCCGATGCAAGGCAGGGCTGGGTGTGCTGGTGTCCCACAGCCTGGCTGCAGAGCGATTGCTCAGCACGCAGGAGGCCGGTGTCATGCTCTGACTCACATCAGATGACTGCAGCGTCCCCAGCCAGAGATCACTATGCTCGCTCCGAAAGAGGTAATGCCAAAACTATGAGCAGCTCGTTTACAAGTTCGTGGGAACCGTGTGACTCTTTGTTGCTTGAAGAACAGTAAATCTAACTCAGATGGCAGCCTCCTTCCCCTGGTGAAAGCTGCCGACCTCTCCCGGAGCCAGCTCTGAGGGCATCGTGGCCCTTTGAGCGCTGCCTGGTCACCTGCCCTCACACAGTGCATGTTTCCAGTGAAGCAAGAAAGGTTTCATAAAACCTCATTCTTTTTTAAGGTATCAGCGGTGTTTTTAAACAGAAGACAACCGCTCTTCCTCCTCCATTCTCTTTTTCCTTCACAGCTGTACTGCCTTTTAGCACAACCCGTGAACCTGGAGCAAAGCGAGGCACAGGCCTGAGCACCACCCCTTACATCCCTCCCTCACTGCTCTCCCCCAAAAGTCTCATTCCCCACTGAAGTTTTGGGGATCTGGTCTGCCAGGCAGCACCTACCACATCCTCTATGCCCTGTATCTGGAGCCTCACAGCCCCACGGCCCTCCCTGTGCTCCAGGTTTACGTCCTCACCCCAAACCCTTAGCCCTCCAGCCACGCCAGCCGGCCAGACATCTGGGAGCAGTTCGCTGTGATCCTGCAGAAACTTTTTGTTTTCCCTGCTCCAAAACATTTCCATGGGAACACTTTTGCAAGCGGCAGCTTCCAGCCTCGACGTGACAAACATTTGCTGTGGTGACCGCCACACTTGCAGCACCCGCTGACCCCTGCGCCTTCTGCAGGAAGCCCTGGAACAGGCCCTGGGACACGACAGCCCTGATGATTCCCCACCAAAACTTCACGGTTTCCTTCTGGGACCATGCTGGACCCCATGAGGCTTGCATGTCCGCTTCGGTAGCGTTGCTCACACACCGAAGGACACCTACGAGCCCTGCCACACAAGCATCCTGCAGCACTTCCAACAGCTTCCTCCAATCTGCTGTAACCACAATGGCTTCTTGCTCACCAGGAAGTGTGGATTTATAAAGAATCCCCCCCCGAAAGTCTCTCCAGGGTATAATTTTGCTTATTAATTAGCTCAGGAGCAGAAATAGCGCTGATGAAGTCCAGCTGTAACATCCCTCCCTGCTCCATCACGTAACGGGAAGCCCTGCCCCGGCTCGGGGCCGCGGCTGCTGCCGAAGGCAGATAAGACAGTATCGCAGCTCTTCTCACTAGGAACTGATGTACCGAGGCGTGCAAAGGGAGCCTCTTCCCATGTGGGATGGCAGAAATATGCTGCAGACTCTGAAGATGCTCAGTGAAGGTGCTCAGGGTCCAAATATTTCACCTGCCGGCGAGCCGAGGGCAGGCAGGAGATGCTCCTGCTCCCCCATACCCCCAGGGAGAGCCGTCCTTTCCCACCCCCTTCCCCATTAGAAAAGGCACAGAGCGGGAGCTGCCAGATGGGGAAACACAAGGGAAACACAGGGTGTGAGATAGGACTGTCAGACTAACAAATGGGAAAAAGAAAACATGCTTTTTTCCATGGTGGGGTGTGCTCCTGGCCAAATCGGCGTGGCGCAGGTCCATAACCTGTTTCAGTAAACAACAGACTTTGCTGCAGATGAGAAAATGTCCCCAATAATTAACTTCCAAGTTGCTCTGTGGGATTTTCTGACGATCCCTTGCTGCCATTTGGCATCTCTGCATGGGACTTTCTGGGCCTGACTCACATCTCATTATACACCGTTTCCTTACGCCGCTATAATTTAATCCACTCTAGCAAACTTACTCATGATTTACATCACCCCCAGCAAGAAGAGCGTCAAGCCCTCCTCCATCAGTTCCTCATTCTTAAGCAAAGCTTATTTTTTTAATTTGGCTAAACTGTGTTCAGCACAGTTTCCTCATTGCAAACTGACAGGAGGAAGGCTAGTACAAGGAATTTATTTATTTTTAAAAAATTTATTACAGGGAAATAAAAAGGCCGATTAACGATGTTTATGGGCTGGTCTCTGCAATGAGAACACTGACAGGGCAGGCACTGACCAGTACGGCCGTGCTGCTCCCAGTGCCAGCACCCCACGAGGGACAGAGGTCCCCACGAAGGAGATTTAACCCTGTTAACCCTGCCCGGTGTTGCAGCAACCAGGCTTGAGCTTAGCCCCGCAGTCTGGGCACAAGCTCCCCGATTTTCTCCCTCCCTGGGCTGTTTATGCGTTTTCTGCCTCGTGTCTCCAGAAAGGGTAACCAGCTTCAAGTGCACTTCCACGGGCAGCATGAATAGGAATAACGCCTTAAGCAGCTGCTAGTCATTCACTTCTTAGAGGATTATGAGACTCGCTTCAGTGAGCTCCGCTTTAACTTCCCCCATATAACACAGCTGTGCGCTAGCCCGCCCCATGTATGGGCACTGACACTTCTGGGTTCGTGTTTAGATCTCACACCAGGTTGTATAAACAGCGCGAGGCAGGCTGCTTTGTGATTTCTTTCATGCACACAAGCCCTGGCTTTTTTTTTTTTTTCCTTAAAAAAAAAAGGCCCTCTATTATTTGGTCCTTATTTGCCTTTCAAATAAGCACGCGAGGCGCTTTAAATAAGGAGGTCTGCTCTGGAAAAGATTAGGAGGGGTAATCTCAAACCCACAAAGGACTTCCATGCGCCCAGGACCCATGCTAAGGGGGAGGTGGTGGGCAGAGGAAGAAATCAGGAAAATTCAGAACCAGAACCCATCTCTTAGAAATTGCTGTTCCTGCAGCCAAGCAACAGCTCGTGCCCAGCAGCCTCTGGATATGGGACCTGGTCCAGGGTCAGGCACCTCACAGAGACCACTCTTCGGCTTGGGAAACAAAAACCAGGAGCTTGTCATGGAAAATTTTGGGGTTCTGTAGGCATTTTGGGAATGAGGTGCCCCACGGTTCAACTTCTGGTCTATTTGAAGCTAGGCAATGTCCTCCAAAAGTCTCAGCTAAATAAGTGTTTAAGGACATGGCATGCTCTCATGCTGGGACTGAGAGTGCTGGCATTAATTCTGGGGGCCTTGGCTTTGGCCTAAAATTTCCTTCTTCTGCCCTGCCAGTTCATGGTTCTCCAGGCCAGATGTGTCTGCACCTCAGGAAGGCTGGGCTTGAAGCGCTTCTACGTCTTCTCTGCTGAAGGCTGCCACGCAAGCTTCACAGAAAGGCAAAAGCAGGAAGAAAACAGACACACAGAGACACAAAAACAGAACAGAACTCTGGAATATGTAAAAAAAAAAAAAAAAAAAAAAAAGCTCTATTCTGAACAAAAACAAAACAGAAAAGAAAAAAAAAACAACAACAACACAGAAAAAAGGTGTCAGGTGCATGTTTCTGAAAGCCAAGCAGGGCTGAGCAAGCATGAAACCACGAGGAGGGCATCCTTGTTCTGCTCTGCTCCGACAGGGAGAACCAGCAAGAGTTTGTTACCACAGAACACAGCCTCAGCTAACACTCCTCAGGATTAAAAAAAAAAAAAAAAAAAAAAAAAATCAGCAAAACAGAACATGCCTAAAATGCTTCTGCTCCTGTCTAGACTTAGGCATCCAAAGGGATTAATCAGCTCCTTCTGCCCGAGCTTTGTGCTGCCCGGCCAGCAAAGCGCAGCGGGTGGGAAGGGGGCTGTGCTCTGCAGCCCCTACCGGCTCCCAAGAGGCTTCCCCAGCGCTGGTACCCCTCTTCTTGGGATCCCCAAGAGATCCCCAAGGCTCCTGTTCTCCCAGCCAGGCAGTGCCAGCTCCCCCAGCCTCTCCTCCCAGGAGGTGGGACACCGTGGTGGGACACTTGGAGCTGCTCAAGGGGCAGGGACGAGCCTAAAGCTGCCACTCGGAGGACTGCCACCGAGGACCTAAACCATCTGAGAGGTTTAACGCGCTTAACCGTGCCTCCATTAACTCATGTTTCGTTATAATTGCAAACTGATCTCGGCAAGATAAGGCTACTGGGATTAGATACCGAAGTGATCTCATCCAGTTAGCCAGCTATTAGCATTAGGTTTTTAAAACACACGGCCAGAAAGCAGCCCAGCCTCTCCACCAGATCCCACCACCAGATCCGCCAGCCCCGGAGCCTGCTTTCCTCCAGATGCCTGTCTCCTTCCAGCATGGCAAACTGAGCAGCGAGAACTCGGCAGGGCACAAAGAGGAAAAGCACACACATTAAAAAAAAATAAGCCTCTTGCTGTAAAATCTCACCAGGAACTTTTTCAATAGGTATCAAGAGCTCTTGAAGTTTTTTTAAGATCTAGGAAGTGGTGGGAGAGGAAGAGGGCAGGGGGAGCTCGGCAGCACATTACAATGCATTCGTATTAAAGCCTCTTAGAGGGGTGGCTGGGGATATTTTATGATTTTACAAGAATCCCTTGTAAACAGAAAAACCCAAAATGACTCAGAGATATCTGAGTTATGAAATCTTGTAAACTTCAGCCCATAATGGAAAATTCTGTGCAGGAAAACATCTGTGTTGATTTAGGTATCAGTGAAACCGAAATGCGTTCTATAAGTAGCAACACTCCAGTAACAAAAACCACAAAAAAGGGGCAAAAAAGCTCCCATCACCTTGTACCGGATTCATATCTCGGTTGCAGAGACACAAATGTAGAGGAAACACCACTGACTTCAAAGGGAACAGTGCTCCAGACTTACACCGGGCTCAGAGATTAGCGTCTGGCCTTTTACCTCCAGCTGAATAAGTGAGAGGCATGGAGAAAAGAAACTGGGAAGACCCAGTCCTAGGGGATGCACACTGGCTGAAGAAAACTGTTTTGGCTTACAAGAACCCTCCTGGAGTGACACGGAGCCACGAGCCAGGCTGTTTGTGGGCGTTACACCAGGTATCCGCCTGCCTCCCCAGCAACTTTTCACAGCCTGCACTCTGCTGATCCTCAATCAGCACCTTCCATCGGTGACGAACTGTAAGCACAAAGAACATTTCCAATCCAATGCGACCCTCCTCCCGGTCGGTAGATGTCCAACACGAAACTACACCGTTCAATTCATTAAATAACCGCGAGGAAGTTTCTCGGAGACTGTCATACATATTCAGGCAGAGCGGTGGAGGAACTTTGAAGGCTAATATTCCTGATAATCTGGTGCTTAGGTTAATGTTCCCAAACATTTTGCTCATTAAAAATCAGCCGTTCTCAACAAAAAGACCTTTTACAGATAGGTACAGTTCAAACATCATCAGTGCCAAAGAGTAAAGAGTACATTAGAAAGTTTCAGGAGTAGTGGGTATTTAATACTCAAAGCTAATTTTTAATACCGTGTGTATCAAAATGATAACATCTACCTCTCTCACAGCTCATTGAGCTCTAGCGGAGGCACAAAATCCGACAGCCCTCCAACGACGGGGAGGCGCTCCCCACTGCACAAGCAATCTCCAAGTTCACGTGCCGAGAAGCAAATCTCAGCATGTCTAAAACTGTGACTCGAATCTGGAACGAAAAAATGTAATTAAAATGGTCTCCCTCAGCTGACAGCTGTAGACAGCCATCCTCCTGATGTGACAACCTTCGTGACAGCAACAGTCCAGAAGCCAGAAGTAAGACAGAAGAGAGCAGCGTATAAAAGTAACAGTGATTACAGAATGCTCCCTGTGCTTAAAATAATAATAAAAAAAGGCTTTTTGTGATCAATAATTAATCCTGGGGAAGAGGGAAGGGTTGCTACGCCCTTGTGCTGAACAAAGAAGCCAGGTGGAGATCTGCCTCTGACCACTAAGCAGTAATGTGGGTTCTCTTCCTCTTCCTCCTCGTGCCTCCTGCTGGGTGCCCAGAGCTTAACAGGCACGGGGAGGGCAAAATCCTGAGCATCCCCCAGATGGATGCCAGTGACCTCACCACTGATGGGCACACCAACGTGTTTGTTGTGTGGGAGATGACATGGAGAGGGCATCTGCTGTGCCGTGAGACCTCAGAGCTGTGAGGAAGCTCAGCCCTTCACCCTCCTCCCCATGTTCCCCTCGGTGAGCAGTTACGGAGCAGTTCCTACGTGTTTTCATCACTTAAGCAATCAGAGGGAGCTTTTTCGGTGCGTTGCAGTTTACAACAGCAGCCAAAGTGACTTTGGACCATTTGCATACTAATTCATAATTAAAAATGGAAAATGATTCCCAACGGGGTGATTTAAAATTCTGACATTCCCCCCCCCCCCCCCCCAGTAAAGAGTATGAGGTAAAATGCTGTAAATCCTCATTTCCTTTCACACTGACAAACAGCAGCAGAGCCTTGCCCTGTGCGACAGGACGGTCTGGAAATCGATTCATTTTCTGACCCCGTCCCCTGAAGGCTGCCAGGGGATGGCAGTGGGATCATGGCCACCCTCTCTTCTGTACCAGCAACCCAGATAGATCCTTCCCTGAGCACCCAGGGAGAGCTGTCCACATGCCACATCAGTGGGCCTGGGTCTCCAGCCAGGCCGATATGTTACGGCCAGGTCGTCCTGAGGGGTGAAAGGGAAGCGGGGACGGGGTTCAAAGCCAGCCCCATGTCAGCCCCAGACTCCTTTGTCCTGACACAAAGCTGTCCCCAACATGTAAATGGGAGGAATTGCTATGATGCCTGGCTCGAATGGTGGTTTAGACACGTTGTTAGACTCGGGAACATCCAAGTGCCTGGCTCATCACCTGAAGCTGGGCAGGAGGGCTCCCAGTGTCCATGGGCACTGCTGTGAGCGTGAGGGTGCTTTGAAACGCCTGACTTGGCTGCTCCCTTCTTGTGTTCTCATCGGAACCTCCGCAAAGACAGACGCTAATTAGCTTTGACTAATTCATGAAGAAAAAAAAGCTAATTAGCAGCCCTCCAAACTTTGGATGACCTCTCTTCCTGATGCTTGCTGCCGCATCCATAAATTCCTCGCGCGAAGAGAAAGGAGGGCAACAAAAGGGTAAATGGCAGTGGCAGCTCGGGGTCACAACACGAGCTTCACTCAGTAGCCAGAGGCACAAGAAGAGGAACACGGGATGAAAATGGAGGGACTGAGGGACTCAGCACCCCACAGCTGCCTCCTGCATGTCCCCAAGGCCGCCTCGCCCCATGTGCCATGCTCTCGGGCCTTCCCTGCCATGGCCGCCTCACACAGGGGCTCCGCCGAGCCCATGAAGGACTCGGCCACCAGCCAGCAGCTCTGAGGCCTTCCTGGTCCTTCCAGAGAAAAACCCCACAAGTCGAGATGGTTGCTGCCCCCATTCCCCTTCGGGGGACATCTCAGACAGACAAGCCCTCCCGAAATGCACCCGCTCCACCCACGGCTGATCCCCAGACAAGGGCTGGAGGCAAGCTCGGCAGTTTGCAAACGGCTCCTAGGAACTCTCCCATTACAGATGTAGGCTGAAAGTGAACCATTTACCTTGGCATGAAAGCCCAAGCTATTCTTTCCTACATTTTTCCCAGTAAAAAGAATTTATTTGCATTGCAAGACGTCTGAAGAGCTTATATTGGCCGATAACGCTGATACTGCGGTATCAGACGATGCTTGCTGAGGACGCCCATCCATTCGGGGTGGAATTTCAAAACGTCTGGACTGGAATCAGCTCATCCCACCCCAATTTTTCTTTCTGATAACATTGTATTAGCCGTCTCCTTTAACTCTCTGTTTCCTGGCTGAATTAAAGAAGAAAATTACCAAGAAATGTGTGTGTTTAGAAGGCTTCAGCTCCATGATTCCTGGTTAAAATAAATTTGAAGACATGATTAACATTGAATGCATTGATCTATCTATTTATCCAGGAAGATGATGTTTTAATATACCCAGGCCAAACGGTAATTCATGTGCAAACATATTTGAATTGAAAAATGAAAGTCAACCATGAATTATTCTACTATCCATCATATTTACAAAAGCAGCTATGGCCATTTTTAGCTGGCTAAATCACAACATCATCCCTAGATATACAGAGCAATATATCTAATAGCGCCTTCCAGCTTTTTCTGGCTCATCTGTAACTTTGTTTTTTAATGCGTTCACTCAATTTACACTTGATTTCTTAAAAATTGTATGTTTGATATCTGTTTCCCCTGCAATTCCTAGGAATGTAGATAAAATTACCTCAGCTGAAAAAGACAAACAATTGTCTCTCTTCTCAGCCTATTTTGTATATACTCTGCTTCCACATTTCTTCTGAATATCTGGCAGTTTCTTTGTTTTCTGTGTGTTGTCTTTCACATAGCAACAGAAGAAATTGCAGGGGTAAAGAGGAAAAAAAAAAACTTCACACGGGAAAATATGAGCTCCTCTTGAATCCAAAGAACTCGGTACACTCAGAAGAGCTAATTAACAAGCTAAATAACATACTCTGGAAGCAAACACTGACGCACAAACACAAAACAAGGAATGAGAATCTGGGGGTCATGGAGAATCACAACATAAACATGAGTCAACAAAGTAATGCCGTTCCAAAAAACAAACAAAATCCTGATTTTTAGGAAAATGAGTGGCATACATAGAAAATGGGAGTTAATTACTCAGTCGCATTCCTGAGTCCAGGCTTAGACAATGCGCTTTCACATAGATACAGCAGCAGACAAATTTAAAATGGCCCAGCCCCTGAACAGAAGAATAAAAGTCACAAGAGATTTAAGAAATGTAACTGATGACCAAAGGATAATAGAATTAGATGTACATAGTCTAATATAAGAGAGAACTGCAAAATATAGAAGATAAGATAAAGAGAAATTGAATTTAAATATATAAAAAAGTGGAAGATTTCTATGTCCAACAGTGGACAAACAAAACCATCTACAATTGCAACAAAACGCATTTTTGTTGGATACCAAGGGAAAAATAACTCAATATTAAGGGTAGTGAACACTGGAAAAAAGCTTCCTAAACCCACTGCAATATTAACTTCATGGAAGTTTTCAACAGCAGCTTAGACAAATGAGATCAGGGCAAGACTTTTTCTTGTCCCAGTGCCAGAGACTGGATCATTTCTTGCAAATGTGTGTCGCTGCTTTGGGATTCTTACTAAAATAGAGTCCTGCTCCAGAAAGGAGGCTGAGGATGGAGCAGTAATACAGGTAGCAACAGCCCAGGGCAGAACACACAAACAATCAAACAATAATGAATCACGCAGCACCTCTTCAGATCCTGGCCAGGATAATAGTTTGTGTCTCACAAGAGACATTCATTGCACTGCCAATTCACTGACGCTACCCCATGCCAAGATCCTTGATGTTCATCTTCACACTGCAGAAGTGTATTCCTATATTTAGCTAAACAGCCAGACCTGACAAATAAATGTTTCATCGGCAGTCTTGATTAGCAAAGATGGAAGAGCACAGATCTCTGCTGCAGATACATATCAGTTCCTGAAAAAAAATAAAAATAATCCCCAACCAAACTGCAGGAAAGTTGTATTGTGCGTCCCTGTTTGCTTTATGGACCATAAGCGATTGCAAAAGTCACAGGTTTCCACCTCCTGGCTGCACCGCGCTGCAAGGCAGCTGCCCTGTGCCCACAGGCACGAGCTTGGGGTGCTGATCCAGCGGTGCCTAATCTCACTCCTTGCCACACCTGATTCCCCCACAGAGCCCGTATAAAATACCCAATTCATTATGTCCACTCCATTCCCGGAGGTGATTGAAATAAAAAGCTGTTCTGGCAGAAAAGCTTAGGAAATGAAACACGAGAGAGATGGGGAATGAGAAGGAGAAAAATAGAAATCAAGAATAGAAAAAAGCACTCAACCAGGTGGATGGAATGAGTCCAGAATTACTTATAGCTCCAGAACGGAGAGAAAAAGAAGAAAATGAACACCTGGGCATATTGTGAGATTAAAAGTGTGTTTAGTGTGTGTGTCCCAAAAAGGGCAAGTCAGAGATATGAACTATGGACTGAGAAAAGAAATTCTCTTTCCCACAAAGATGAAATCTCAGTATTTAGGTTCAGGAAAGAAGTATTTATTCATGAAGATAGCTTTTCCCTTCTCTGCCAGAAGTAATGAAGATCACACTCAAAATCTAGCACCTGCACATGATTACCAGTTATTTACCCACAATCAAAATATTTTTTAAAATGTAAATTAATTACACTGATGGCCAGAACTGGCAGTTGTAGCCAAACCTCCCCATGAAATTCCCTCCGTGAAGCTGTGATTGCCACGGGCTATAATTAAAAAAAATTGTCTATGTCTGAGGTCCCAGCTATTTTCCCACAGAAAATCCAAAGAGATCCAAGACTTTTACACTTTGTGGAAACCACAAACATGGGGAACAGACCCGAGAAGGTACCACTTGGGCTGGATGCCCAGCACTTCGGTGGTATTTTAGCACCCTTCCATCTCTGTTGTTCCTTTTCACTGTTTTTCATGAAGGAGGAGTTATCAAGAGTGCTGATTGTGCTTAACAATGAATTATTAAACTACATCTAAACTGAGTCTTCTAAATTCAATCAAGCCTCCTTCTTTCCCTATCTACAGAGAGATGTTCTGGTCCAACTGATGTTGACTTACTGTAATGCTTTGCCCTCCTTAATATGCCTTAGAGTTCTCAAAAGGAAAAAAATAAATCACAAGCACTAGGTGCTCATTCTGGTGCTCCAGACAAGCGGGTGGAGAAGCCTAGCAAAGCCAAAACAGCAGGGCATTGGCCTCCCACGACCTCAAACCCCAAAGCTTTATCCCGTGGTGGATCTGCAGCTCTGCAGCACGCACCGAAGAGGTGGGTTGCAGGTCCTGCGCACATGGCATGCATCAGCTCGCGTGCAGCCTGACACGGGGCCGGCTGAACGGATGCTCTTCTGCACAGCTTGTCATCGAGGGGGGATTTGGTGTCAGTTTTCGGCAGTTTTGTTACAAAAGGTGTTGGAGCGGCTTGGCTGAGACAGTTAGATACGGGTGGTGCAGAGGTAAACGGGCCACTCCCTCATCTAATCCAGGAACTGAAAGCACCTCTTTAAAAGAGGTGTTATTAATAAAACTTCAAAGGCCTGCTGACATGCCCAAACACACACAGAAAAGGAGATTTTGCAACTGCACGGTGTGTGAGGCTAGGGCCTGCTAACACCCAGCCATGACCCAGCGCTGAGAGGGAGAGCAGATGGCTCTACACAAACACACCTCGGCCACCCCAACGTCCATCTCGTGTCCCCTGCCCCTCAGCTCCCCTGCCAACTTTTTTGTCGTTTTAACATCATATTTTCCTATTTTTAAGAACCTGCTTCCTGGAGCTATAGGAAAGACCTATGCAAACAACGAGGGGAAGCTGACGACACCGGAGAAAGAGCAAAGCTGGCTGACAAACGTGAAATAAATCAGCTGAAAAACAGCCGTGTCTTTCCGCTACACTCATGCAGTCACAAGGAATTCCTGTAAAAGAGGAATGGGGGAAAACACAACACAACACAGCACAGCACCAGGACTCGCTGCTGCTACTCTGGGCTGGCCGCATCCCGTCCTTTACCAGGGCCTTGATCGCGGCCTGCAGAACGGGCGCTGGCGGAGTCAGAACATGTTTAATTCAAAACCCAAACAAACTTCTCCTTCTGGCTTGCAAATATTACATCACTGAGGTAAGGGATTGGCAATACTACAACTAACCGTGGGAGGCCAGGAGTTCAGGTTCTGTGATCCCGGAGGCTACTTGGAAGTAAGCTTTGGGTGCTGGTCCTCACGGGACAGCCCCTCGGGGTAGCTGACTCCAAGCTCTTTGGCATATCCTTTATGCTGTATGCCCTAAAACAACCCTATAGCAGAGCACAGGGCTAGTACCAACCCGTGAGGGTCACACTGGGGCAGAAAGCTGGGCATGTAGGTGCTCTGGTGTTGGGACTGCTCTTTTGGAGATGCTGTCCTCTACCAGGCCAAGCCACATCACTGCTGGGTAAACCACGCCAGCTACTTTTCAATAAGATTCTCCCAGTCTGCTGGGCCCATGGCTCCAAAGCCTGTTATTGTCATAAAAACTATGTAAAATCAGGTCTGTGCCATCCACCAGGGGTGGTCCAGGGCAGAACCAGGGCTATGGGCACAGGAATCAGGAGATGTGACACCTTTAGTCACAATGATGCCGCCTAACACAATCACTTTTTCTTCCTAGTTCTCTCACAGCGGGGTTCTTGGGAAGATTATTTATAAAGCCCTCTTCGGTGCACCTTGATTTAATCAGATATAGTCTGAATATCCCAAGACGTATTAATTACCATCGCCGCACAAGTGCAACTGAAGAAGCAAAATGTTTTTCATTTGCATGGGCTGAGTATTTGTTTAAAACATTCTTGGTATCATTAGGATCTAATCAAAACACAGTGCATGACAGTTAGGCAGGAAATACAAAAAAAGGAACACCCAAAAAACTGCCTGCTGCTTAAGTATCCAGTTTTCTAATAATATTGCAATAATGTCTTGACAGATAATTGGCTTCCAGTTATAATGGAATTCCTTATCTACGTTGGTAAAATTACCTATTGGTCTTTTCAAAAGACAAGGGAAGGTTGGGAAGGAAGTGATAATTCTCTCCAGCATGGAGAGATTTAATCGGGAAGATAAGAAAAGATATATCACCTGACTTCTTTTGGGAAAAAAAAAAGTGATTGAAGTTTATAAAGGCTCCAACCCATTTGGAAAATTATGCAAGTGCAATTTTAAATTAAAATTTATAATAAATTGATTCATAACTGCTTTTTTTTTTTCCTAATGACATGTTTGAAGGTCTCTGCATGTAGAATAAGTTTTACAAATAGAGGTAGGAAAAGTACAAAACATTTAATTTGATTTCCAACTGTTACAAGTTATGAACTCTCCCTTCCCATTTACTATAAAGAATGGATAAAGGTCTAAATTTTCACTTTCTTCATGACTTTGGATTGTTCTGACGTTTGTTTCTTTTTTTTTTTTTCTTTTTTCCTTTTTTTTTTTTTGTCCCAAATCCAGGACGCTATGAAGTGACTCACTTTCCCAAATCCTGTGCACCCAACCTTGGAGAAGAGCCTTTCAGATGATACTGAAGTCTTCAAGAATCATTACGTTGCTTTTGAATTTAAGCTAAAGGATTTTAGGGACTATCCAATGTCCCTGCACTGTGAACAATGCGAACACCTGAATGTGCTCTAACAGCCCTTGCAAACCTGCGCTTCCAGTCTTTGTGGCTTCAGTCCTTCTGCAGCCTTTGGCTTCTGTCGGTCAATCCACATGAAGAAACACATGATCAAAGTCAAGAGCTGTACTGCAGGTTACTTTCAAGAAGAACTTAGTCTTCTAGGTGTCTTAATAATTACAATTGCCTAGGAAGACAAATAAAAGATACTGCCCCAAGTGAAGTGAACATCTGAGCTAGATCTAAAATTCCCCAGTGCTTTTCAAAGAAGTGTTTTTAAAACCTTGGGTTGTATAATTAATCAAGATAGCACTTTATATAGATATTTATATATCTATATATTTATAGATATGTATGTATAATATATATAAAGTA
Source organism: Anas platyrhynchos (assembly GCF_047663525.1). Lineage (NCBI taxonomy): Eukaryota > Metazoa > Chordata > Aves > Anseriformes > Anatidae > Anas > Anas platyrhynchos. The sequence continues at coordinate 14,167,891 of NC_092588.1, read as the reverse complement.
TAATGATAAATGATTCTTTAAATGTTATCTCTTCTAAAATGATGGTATTAATACTTTAATACCAAAGCTAAGCCGTGACTTTAACACACCTCATCAGAAGTGCATTAAACTTTACTTGCCTTTTCTCCAGAAGTGTTGAGGCTCTCTAATCTTTTCCTGGATGTTCTGAATTTTACCTCACCTGGGACATAACATTTTGGAAACAAACTTATCTCTTGTTGAGCTGTCTTCCTAAGGAGGAATCCCTAGGCAAAGCCTTAAGTTTTCATAACAGTTAGTAAATGTAAGCAAGAATAAAGCAGACACTGTAATGTGACCACAGGAGGGGCTGGAGATATGGGGTGGGGAGAAGACAAATCTACTTTGTTAGCACTTCCAGGCAGTTCTCTCCGTACTATGAAAAACTGTCAGCTAAAATCACTAGCTACTTGCAGAGCATAGATGATATCAATAGAAACTACATAATTTGCTAGTTCTGAGAGTTGTGTCCTTTCGTGGAAACAAAACTAGACATACAGAGGTGGCAGTTTCTAAGTAGCGGGAAGTTGTTTAATGCTCTTTATCATGCTTTGATACAGATGGGTTTTAGCCACAAATTCTCACATCAGAGCTGGGCTCTGGCGTGAGGCTCCAAGCAGCACGTTCTCGCTGTGCAGATGACACCCCAAGTCCATTCGAGATCTCTGTCTGGAGAAACTAGCTGCTCTCCCTCAGGTTTTCACAGGGTTTGAATCCAAATGTATGGTCCAGGTCTGTCCTCCTCACCAGGAGAATAAGCCAAATAAGCTTAAACAGAGTAAGTATTTGCAAGTGGCCTGAAAAAAAAAGAAACCTGCAGCTATCAAGTACTATACAAACATATACGACTCAGAATCTGCTCTTCTGGAGGACTTCCTACCTGATAACTTCTGTGTATTTTATTAACATTCAAGTTTCAGAACACGTATGAGGCATTATCTTCATTTTGCAGATAGGAAACAGAGATATTTATTGAGATAAGGCACAGCGAGGTGAAGCGACTTGCCTGAGGTCACATCAAGGTTTCTGGCAGAGGCATGATCTTTCCAGCTCTTCTGAACTCTAGGCCTCTGCTTTAAATTACAAGACTTCGTCAGGTTTATAGCATCTCGCCCTCCCCTCCTGCCGCCTGTTTGTAGTGCCGAACTTGCTCCGAGCAAAACGCACTCATTGATGAACTCTCTCACTCCTTCCCCAACATCACTTACGGCCTGCAACTTCAAATGAAAGTCTCCGCACTGCAGTCATATTTTACCTACCCGGTTATTCTAATTGAGTATCGAGCAAAGTGGCTAATTAGGAGTCTTCAAGGGACTGTTTGTCTAATTTTGTTTTGGAATGTGTGCTTGCATAAATGCCATACAAGAAAAAGTCTGGAGGCCGCAATCATCTGCAATGTAAAAATATTTCAGTTTCTGTGAAGTTTTCCCTCCCCTGAGGGTTCTAATTCATCTCCACGAGTTGATAAATCAAGTTGGAAGCACCCTCCCCCCGCGCTGGTGCCTAGCAGAAATATGACCCTCTTCTTGTCCAGGCATGCAGACAAGTGATGAATCAGACTTTCCCCAAGAAAATGCTGCAGCTCTTTTCTAAAGGCACATTGCTGCCTGAATAACTCAGCTTTTCCTACAGCCTCTGACTGCATGCCTGCATTTACTTCCCAAGAATGCAAGAGCTATGGTCTGGATCCGACCCGAAGACGGCTATCCGAATGCTATCCAGCCAGCACCTACAAAAAACGAGGACTGGAGAGCGGCCCAGCCCCTGCAAGGCTGTTTCCCATGAGGTTTCCCTTTGTTTCCATGCAGCAGTCCCAGCTGGTTCTCACGCCATGCACCCCGGGCACCCCAAAGTAGGTGTGGAGGCAGCCAGGCACGACCTGCTATTGCCTGCACCACCTGCCAGCATCCCTACCTGCTCGAGGCGTTGGAAGACCTTTTCACTACAAGCATTAGCATTCATTACGATCTAAATCACAGGTTTTTCAAAACGGTTTCAACTCATTTGATCCCTGGGGCGAGTGGATTTCCCCCCAGAACTTTTTCTTCCCCTTCAAAGTGGACCAGGGCCAATTCCGTTTTTTTTTTTTTTTTTTTCCCGATGAAGGAAAAACAGAAGTTGGCCCAAAGAACAGATTTAGGCCGTTTAGAAATGTAAAAGAGATTTTGCTATAACTTTAAAGACAAAACTGCTCCCGGGAGGATCCAGCCCCTCTGTCCCTTTGGCTGTGCTCCTGCCCAGCATCCCACCCAACGCTGCAGCTACTGAAACCTGTGCTTGTCTTGTCAGGCATGATGGAGCCAAGCAATCCTGGTCTCACTGCTCAGACAGTAACTCATGTGACCCCTAGTAATCACGTCCAGAAATTATGAATGTTCCCATTTTCCAGAAAGAAAGACTTAGGTGGCAATTCCTTAGCTCTGGGTACACACGTGGCTCCACCCCATTTATCCTATTATTTAACCAGGCCAGAAGGTGTGTGGGTGACAACAACATGTGGCATGGCATGGCACAGCACGGCATGGCCTCAGGCCAGCCAGGAAGGACCTTCTTGCACAGCACCTCCAATTCTGCCCAATTCTCTTCTTCCTCGATTGTTTGTGTTTGGTTTTGCACGTTTTTCCAAACTGCTCTAAAATGCTGGCCTTTAGGAACTGAGAGAAAAGCTGCATGCGATGGGAATAAAATGTGGTGCATCCCAGGGCTTTATGGGTGCTAACTGCTGGTCAGCTGTACATGGGCACCAATATTTAAGAAATTTTGTATCAGATCTGGCAGCCCACTAGAACATGAAACAGACTCCCAATCTTGAATTTTTTTTCCACAGCCCTGCTCCCATTTCTTCCTCCTGAGCAGATACTAAACAGACTCTTCTCATCTCCCAAGAGCTGTGTAATAGAAACAGAGTGCTGCAGGAGGTATGCATCCGCATGATTGTTTATTTGGATCACTCTAATCCAGGCTGATTTACACAAGAAGAAGGGTCCCTATTTAGGTGAGCTTGCTTCAGTTCATTCCTACTTCACACTTGCAGCAGGGCTCCCCGAGCCCCCTGAGCTAACGCAGATGTTTGGGAGATGAATCGGGAACGAGGACTTACCACAACGTCTGCAGACACCAAGCAGAGAGCAGCCCAGCTGTAACGCACAGCACCCCAGCAGCATCCTCACTAAAATAGCTGCAAGTATTTTATTCATTCGGGGAAGGTCAGGCTTGCACATCAACATCCCCTGGTTTCAAGATGCTCGGTGCCGGGTGGCATGAGATCTGCGGGTGCAGCAGGCTTTGAGCATCGCGGGCAGCCCGGCCAGAGGCTCAGCCCCATCACCGGGGTGTACAAAAACCCACGGGCACACGTGGCTTTGGGCACCCACGTCCCACCATCGCTGCACGCTCTGCAAACCCAAAAACCAGGTTCCCAGGCACTTACTGAAGCAGACGAGTTAATGACGTGGCACTGATGCTGCTGCTCTCCTCGCACAGCCCACAAGGGGCTGGCACAGGAGGTCCAGGGGGGACCTTCAGCTTCCTGCTCACTTAATGCCAACTAACTTGAAAAATTAATCAAGGAAGTTCACATTAATACGACTGACAGGCAAATGCAATTACAGTGTGCCTAACATTTAATTCAATATGGTTACTGAGTCTAAAAAGCACGTTACTTTCTTTATGAGATTGCTTTGCTATTTATTAGGGAAAAGGCCTCTATAAAATGACTCTTTATCCAGTTGCTGGAAAGAAAAAGCAATCTGGGAGCTACTCCCATGGCATGGGATTGCTTCACCCACTCCAGCAAGATGCACGTCCTAAAAATGAGACAAAAACCAAGGCCAGAACTGCACTGCTGGTCTTCCGCTTCTTTAGAGTAACTTCTGGGGGACCACTGCGGAAACCCACCCTGCGCTTCTGACCCCATGCAGAGTTCCTATGACAGTCCAAATTCAAATTGTTATGTCTACAGCTTTAACAAGGCCTTTTTTATTTATTTTTTGCTTAGCTAATAAATGTCCTGTTAAATTCTAGGCTTCAAAGCTCTATCAGATGGTAGCGTTTTATCAGTTTAGCATTCCTGCTTTTGGGGAACAGAATGAGTAGCAGTGGTGACAGAAGAGTCATCTACGTGTAGACTTTAGCACAACTCACTAATGCCTTTTAAATTAATTTGAAAGGCTGCCTTGGCTCACAAAGGCCAGACCTTCCTCTTTTTAATTAAAACTTAAAAAAAGAGAAGAAGAAAAAAAAAAAAAAGCAGAGTGAATTTATGCCTTAATCTCCCTTTCTGGTCAAACAACGTAGCTTTCCTCACCACTAGCAAGCGGACTTTTTTTTTCCAAGCCTTGCCCTTCACTCATAAACAAAACCAGGCAGGGCCACGTCTCATTATAGCCTGCACAGACACATGGTCCTGCTGAGAGGGCAGCCCCATGCAGCGCAGCACACAACAGCAGAAGGAGCAGTTGTCTGCAGGTTTCCTATTAGGACAGAGGCGCCGTTCAGACATCGCTGGGGCTGTTCAGAAATTGCAGTTTTAAGCCTCAGTCCGAGGGCTTGGAAACCCGGATGAGAAAATTTGTTGAGGAGTGCATCGGCGTGCAGAGCTGCGCTGCTGCCTGCGAGCACCCTGGACACTGCCGGACAGACGGACAGAGCAAGCAGCTTTGTGAGCATCTGCATGCCATGAGAAACAGGGCAAGACAGGCTGGTAAATGTGGACATTTTCCCATTTGCTCCTCAGTTTTGGATTTGGGCAAAACAGGACAGATTTGGCTAACACTGTAGAACTGAGTATGTCAGTAAATAACTTGTTCCTGTGCTAAGCGGTGCTGGTCTTGGTCTCAGAAGTTTACAGCTGTTTTCACAGAGTTTACAGCTGTCTCAATGCAATTAAAAAGGAAGCAGCTTTGAACCCCGCAGTAGCGATTACAGAATTAATCTAGATCTGACAGATAGCTCTAAACACGCATCGGCACAAATATCATTTCCTGATCCACAGATCAAATGTTACAGCAGGTCTGCCAGCCTCTGACAAGGGCAACAGTGCCGAGGTTTTCATGGCAATGAAGACGTTGGTAATTGGGATAAAAGCGTGGATTGCTACTTCCTACAAGAAGAGAGGCTCTTACCACAGTGGCAGCTTTCACTGATGTCCCTGCACTTGTGTGGCCCTGTGCAGGGCAGCTTACTGCGTTAGGGACACAGCACCCGAGTGCCTCTCACGTGGCAGTCCCTATTGGAAGGGGCCATTTGTCTATACATGAGCAGGGGACCGGTGACAAAAGCCACAGGCATCTGAAAAGCAAACCTCTGCATTGCCCAATCTTCTCCACTGGCTGCTCTTCCCACCCGAGCAATGCGAGAGGAACATTTGCCTGGGGAGCAAGCACCAGCCCAGCTGCCTTCAAACCCAGGCACTCCAGAGCAGCTCTATGAACCTCCACTTCATTTATTATTAACAAGAAGCTGCAAAAAAAAAACAAACCCACAACACAACAGCACAAGAAGAGCCAGGCCAGTGAAGCCTGAGAGGCCACTCAGTTCACACTCCCCTGCTTCCCCCCTTTTCTTTAGCACCGCAATGAATTTAGGGCTAGCGGGATGCTGGCTGAATCGCCTGCATTGTCTGCAGCCCGGGCTGCTTGGCTTCTGGCTGTGGCACAACCTTCCTGCTATTGGGAGGCATCTGTTTTGCATTCATTTCAAAACGGCTCCATTGTGGTACCCGGCTTTTCTTTAAATCGCTTTTATCACTGGTCTTATCAGCTTTTGTGAGGCCAAGCAGCCCCGGGAGTAATGGATGCGGGAGGAGGCAGGGGCTGCACCAGCTCCGGCCTGAAAAGCTTCTCCTGGACGTTTTGGGATTTGGGGTGAGAAAGGCGTAAGCGCTGCAATGCCTGTCCTGTTGCTTGGATACTTCCGAACTGGTGAAAAGAGCTGAGCTGCTGGCAGGCCCTACCCAGCATTGTATAGATAGATGTACAGATATCTGGGAGCCAACAAACATGACCAGGAGTGTTTGTATTTGGAAAATATGAAGTGACCCTAATGAAAAAATCCCTAAAAATCTACTGCAAATACAAGTCTTTCAGCTCCAAGCTCCAGGCCATTTCTCAGCTAGCTGTCACTTTTCACTTCAAAGGTTATTCCTTAAAGCTAAATAAAATATTTATGTTATCCGGTATGAGGCATGAAAATTTTGTTTTGCTCATTTCTGCACGCAGATTTGAAATCTGCCTGTAATTTCCTTTCTGTTATTCGCAGGTTTAGCTGCGAATATTAAGTGCTCATTATTACCAGCATTGAAAAACCAAGAACCAATCCCAAGGTCAGGCCCGGATATTAAGTGCTGGGTCATTTCCTGCCTCAATGACAACTCTTCCCCAAAACGCGAGCTATCACATCAGATCTATTCGATTTTCTCTATCAGAGGGTATCAAAGTTTATGCCAACTATAGCACGAGGTGTGCTTCTGCCCCGCAGCAAACCTGGGCAGGCTGGAGACTGTCAGACCCCTCTGTGCACGCATGCAGTTGATATAAACATCAGTACTCAACTCATCAAGCAGATTTGTTTTTCTTTATTTATACTAATATATCAAACATATCCAATTTTGTTTGCTTGGTTTCAACCAACTCAGTTAGCAGCTCGCTGCATGTACTGCCTAAATAAATCTCGTAACATTGCCATTCCATTTCTGTTTGTTTAAAAGCCCAGCTTTAGAGCCAGCAGTTCCCAAACCAGAAATGAAAATATATGTTTACTCATCCCTGACCAAATTTAACTCCTGCTAAATTCTGTGTCATTTCACTACTAATTTCATTCAGGGCAAAAGAAAAGTCCAAGGCTTTTTATGTCCTGAGTTAAACATCGAAACTATAGCTTTCGCCAAACAGTGGAAGTGAAAAGTGACATAAAGTGCTACCGTTATCCATCTATTCCCTGTGCATTTGCTAGCAAAATCTAACCTTTGTAAAGGCCAAAACTTCCTGGTGGTTTTGCATGAGTAAATTTAATGCTGTTCTACTGACCTGGCTCCTGAATTCCATCATACCTGAGCTGCCCCTGGCTCTGATGGTTTTCACTTGCATGGGCAATGGCACTGCACCTTCACCGTCATAGCTGCTGGAATCCATCATATAACGGGCTTTACTGAAGTATTATAAATAGAAATAAAGATTATTAAAGCATTTTACGACCTTCAGTGTAAAAGGCCACAAGTCACCTCCAATCTGGGTCAGGCGAGAGGGAAATCCCTCTCTGTACATGGCAGCTAGCATCCCTGTCAAAGCAGGCATGCAACTAGGAGATGCTCAATGAACCAAAAGCCCCAGCCTCACCTCCAGAGAGGAAGAAAACGTTCATTGTGAGGGAGCATAACCAAATATACAACACGCAACAGCAGGAAGCCACCTTGAAAGCGAAGACCACATCCCCACGCGAGGTGCCTCGTGTCCTCTCAGGTCCTGCCAACACAAAGAAGTTTCACCGCAGGCACTGAAACCTACCCCAATATGCCTGGGGAAACAATCCCATGTGGACATACACTGGGATGTTCAATATAACCCACCTGGTGTGATGGTTTGTGTGGCGGGGCCATTGTCACCTCACATTTGCCCAGCAGGCGGAAGAACAGCCCCATCTGAAGATAATTTTGGATGAGGGTTGCTGTCATGAACTGTGAAATAAAGTTGTCCTCATGCCGACAGCGGAAGGAGCACAAATGAAGAATTACCCAGCAAGTAAACTGTTACCACTTGGGGGATTCAAGTATTAGAGAGAAGCTACTTGAAGCCAATAGGGGGATCAAATATTAAATAATAACATATTAGAAGTAATAAATTAAAGATGAAATATGCTTCACAGTTTCAGTCAGAAGAACCACGCTGCCTTTAATCTGAAAAAACACAACGCAACTAAGAACAACCAAGATAGCATTAATCTCCGGCTTCAGTGCTGCGACAGGGAAAAATAAAAAGGCCAGATTTTAATCCCATGTGAGGTTTTATCTCAGTCTCAGCCTGGCAAACCGCTCCGAGGTGTTTGTCTTCCCGGCGTTTAGCGGGGAATCAATGGCAACGCGGGGACAGGAGCCTCCTCATGGCCCAGGCTGCCCGGTGGGCGTGGGCCTGCGAGGCGGCAGCAGCGCCGGGCCTGCGCCGGCTGCACCTCCACGTTGGGAGATAAGCATGCCTGCAATCTGTTCCACTTCATGCTAATTACAGGCAAATCCTGTTTAGTCTACTCATGAAAGTAAATTGATTTGCATGGGATTATTTCCAGGGGTAAAAGGGATCTAAGAGTGGCCCAGAGGATTTGGGGCTTTTGGGTGAGATATCGATGAAGTCCCCCGTTGGCTGAATGTCGAGTGCTGCTGATATCGTGTTCGTACAGGTCAACAAATGTGACAGAGAGATACCCTCCCTGCAAAGACCCTACACAATACAACTATTTTTTTTTTTTAATTTCTTTCTTTTTAAATAACAGAGTTGTTTCACTCCTGTAAATCTTAAGCTTTGGTTTGCATAGCCAAGAGATCTGGCTATGGTAGATAACTGTTTGAAAATTATTGTGTTTTTTTTTGAAGGTATTCTCTAAGGAGCTACCTTCTTCAGACTAGTTAACACTTCTGAAGGAGACAGATACAGCAATACCGCAGCTTGGCCCTAGCCCTCCCTTTGCCCCGTTTACTCCACTCCTTGGGGACCCATGCATCTTTTTTAAACAAGGCACAGCTTACGCGCCTCATACATTATTAGCGCAGCGTCTTCTCCCCGGGCTTTCCGAGCTCTCCGTTCCCCGCAGAGCCGCTGTTGACACTTCACATGCACCTACTTTGTAGCCCCTTTGTCTTATGACAAGATAATCAGTGCCAGGCAGATAGCTTCCCCTCCACGCAGCTGCTCGGGTGGCTGTGGCGCAGGGCTGTCTGCCTTCCACTGCGCCACCACCGCGCGGGGCTCGGTGACACGAGGAGAGACAGCTGTAGACCTCCAGTCTCCAAATTTCAACTTTCTGGCATTCCCCCATTTTGCATGACAGCATCAGCGCTGTCAGAGAGAAAAAGGAGGATTCAGCATCTCTCCTGTCATGCTGTGAAGCTCAAAATTTCACATCTACAGCACCTTCATCTTTCAGCAACTGCTGCAGTGGGGCGGGGGGATCGGTCCCTCTCTGCTTCATGGGTACAAATCCAATTTAGGATTGCATTTACTTTACCAATACAGCTATTTTTCTGCACACAACGTCAGCTGAACGAGAAGAGGAGAAATTCCACGGTTCCTGTACACCCTGTGCTCAGCTGAAGGTGAGCAACGAGCATGGAGGATTTGGGCAATTGAGCTTCACTTGAGGAGTTATCAAAGGTCTGGGCTTACGTGAAGGCTCCTAACATAGACACCTTGTGGAGCCTGGCTGTTCTCTTACAAACATACATACATACAGGCCCTTGCTGCCTTTGTGGCACAATCTTTCATCCCTGGACAGGTCTCGCAGTGCCTGGGGTTTCACAGGACCAGCCCTGTGTGCTCCCCCACCTCAAATCTGTGTCTGCATGACAGGGATTACACAGTCCCCTCAAAGACCACTCCATTTCTGCACCAACGATAGTGGATTCATGGATGGTTCTTGTTAGGACATCTAAATGCAGTGAGATTAGCCTAGTGGTGCTGCGACCCACCCCCTCCCTGATCAAGGTGCTTTTTAAGCCATTTTCAGGCTGGCAGCATTTTTAATGCCCTACCAGCTCAAAACAAAATTCCCTTTGCTCCAGCTCTGAAAGCTGGGTGGCTGGGCGAGTAAGTTTTTGTTGTTGTTGTTGAGGCAGAGAACTTTCCCCCTTAAGGCTCAGTAAATGTCAGGTATTCAGAATGGCGTCACCCCTCTCAAGTTTCTAAGGTCTCTCTGATGCGGACACTCAACCATAACCAGGGCTTATACACAAGAAACTTCTTTTTTTGCCTGCCCCTTCTAGCACTTCAAAGCTTTTAAAACAGAAAATTCCAAGTCAGCTCCAAGAGGAGAGACAGAATTGCCTTAACCCAGCTCCTCTTCTCTCCCTGCAATTCTTACTTACTGTTTCCATCAGCAACTTTGTTTTAATATGGCATTTTATTCATTCACATCTCATACCCACTGCAGCCACATGTGGCAGGCACCATCTCCTCGATAAGTGCTTGCAGGGACAGAGAAAAGCAAACCCCAGGTCCCTGTGGGACCCCAGATAAAACGGGTCCCTTCGTGTACAGGCCAACAGCTGAAGGCCAACATCCCCCCCACCCAGACAGCACATAGCTCCCGCTCCTGGAAATCAGCGAGCACGATGAAGAAAGACACAGAGCCCAAAAATACAGCCTGGCTGGCACCCCATCCCTCGGCAGCTTATGGGGAAGGCTGCAACCAGCCACTGATCTCCTCCCTGCCTGCCAACACCCGAGGGCAGCTTGTCTGCAACCCAAGGAGCCTCCAGGCACCGAGCCAAAGCAACGCGATGTGTTCCTCACTCCACGACACCTTGGTTTGCAGCAGCCCAGGGTTTGGCCCAGGAAACGGGCTCCCCTGGTCACTTCATCCAGCATCCCCCTTCCAGGGAGGTTTATCTCCACCGGTTCAGTCTGGCGAAGCAACGTTGCAAGGCATTTGGCCAGGCTTGATGGTGGGTGTATCTAGAACCCATTCAACAGACAGTAATGACAAGAGAAGCCTGCGATTCCCAAACTCAACTAATCTGAAGAATAATAAGAATTCAGGCTGGATCAGGAGAGCTCCTCTGCTAACTCACTTTATTGTCGGTATTGACCAGCACAATCTGGCCAAATCCCCAGTGCAAACGAGCAGTTTTAGCCAATATCGTCACCGAGCCAAGTCTTAATTTGCTACAGGAAATGCTCATTTTACTGTATCTTGTGCATCTGGCAATGGCTAAAATGCATCTAACTTAGTCAACAGTCAGATGTGATGAAACACAGCCAGCATTTTTCCACTGGCGTAACGCAGAGCTCAGCAGACGGGCTGAATCCAAAATCTGAGCACCACTGAACATCAGATGTTTCTACATTCATTTTCAATTAAATGTTTTTGTGCAGGACTCTGAGAGGGAAAGAGGCTGTCTAGAGATATGCTACATGACAGAAGATACACAAAGGAGAACAAATAAATAAAAGCACCTACACAACGTGTAAGCCTGTGCCATAGCACTGCAGAGAAGCTCTCTGCTTGCAAATGGGGTTTTCCCCCCACCCACTCAATAAAGATAGTTTATTTCTTGAAAACTCACAGTTTGTTGTTTTTTTGTTTCTTTGTCAGCTGCCCAATACAAATAATTAAGTTCAACAATTTGTTCCCATCTGAAACCTATTAAAGCCTTCTGACCCACGTTAGATCAAATCCCCAGTATTTGTTTTGCATTTGGATACCATTCTGTAAACACGCGGTCTCCCTCCAGCCCTTGGTCACAGGGGACCATCGTCTTCCCAGGTGCCAAAGCCACGCAGCGCAGGACAGAGTGGCCGATCCCCCCGTCCACCTTCCCCCACCTCCTCCCTCCATGCACGCTCTGGTTTCAAGTTTTCCAGGACGGAAAGAGAAGCACATGAAGACTGGGAAAATTCTGCTCCGCTGCTGGAAAACATGACTAACAAGCATCCGAGATGGCTTCAGGACTGCCTCGTTCTCCCAACAGAACAGAGACGTCGGTTGCTAATGTGGAAAGCCCACACTCGCAGCAATCACGCTTAATTTGTGACTCACTCCCATTGGCATCGGTCATTTCTCCCTCTCCCCTTTGATTTTCTCTTCCCATGAACCCCAAAATGCAGAACCTTGGGAAAAAGTAACACACCAGCAATTACACCGTATTTTAAATTCCCTTTAAAACGTGTCTGAATTATTCTTGATCAAAGGAAAAGACCGAGTGATAACCTGCATACCTGAAAACAATACTTTGAGGATCACTTCCTCATTACATCAATTTAGAAATATTCAATTTTTGGTGCCACTTGGCTAGTTAGGCTTAGTTTATATGGAGAAGTATTTCCCTTCTCGTTTGTTTTCTAGAATAGAATATAGAACATAAAAAATCCCCCACTTAATTCTTGGTTAGTTGTCTTTTTCCATGGCACTAAAATCTGTCTTATACCAAAGTATGAGTTCAAATTAAGAAAAACATTACTGAATATATATAGAGAGCTAAAAAAAATCAAGTCCTTGATGAAGTGCACAGACATTCCTGGTCAAAGCAGGGGCAAGAAACTGGGTCTCGGTGGCAGCTGGCATCTATTTCCCTCTAAGCAAGCAGGGCTTCGTGTTGAAGTCGGGGGCTTTCTCGCTTCCTCCCTTCTTCACACCACCCCTCGCGTTGGCGGCTTTATTTTGGTCTGCCACGTGTAACAGGGTTGGGACCAGCTCTCGGATCTGCCACTTTCCTGGTGGGAGGTATCAGTTCGGTTTAAGAGCGAGTGGGAAAGGCAGCGTCTGATTTTGCAAACACAACTGGCGCACACAGATATTTTTATTCCCTTGCCTTCCCACCAAGAGGTCTAAGCTCTCAACCACCAAGCGTAAGGTGGGGCGAAACACCCGGATTAACCCCGAGGCTGCAGGTGGGAGGCCCTACAGTCTTCACCAAGGAGTTAATCCTGCTATCCCCCACTGCAGCCCCGTGGGTAGGAAGATGCCTTGGATGTGCCAAATGTTTCCCCCTCTCCCCTGCTGTAGGCATCCGAGGTTTGCCTAATTTTCGGTCACTAAGTGAGGCTCAGCCCCAAAGCGGTTGTTCTGCACTCCTCCAGCAGTGCATGCTCACAGAGTAATCTTTCCACATTGCATTTTTTCACCCCAAAATAATAGTCCAAAGCTGGAAGCCCCCGAGCTCCTTTCCTGCTCCCCTGGGGGCAGGGAGCACTGCGACTCCTGCGCTGGGCTGCCAGAAAGGCACGGCCCCAAAAAGACAAAGCAAGCGAACCGGTGCGGTGTTTTATCCCGGGGCTTAACAAAAGGAGGCTGCCCGTCAGCCTGCTCTAACAGGATGCCTTACACGAGCATTTAGCATTAAATCAGAGCTGCTCCTGGCCGTGCATTCCCTGCTGGCTCCCCAAAACCCAGGGCCACCTCGTTTTGGTCCCCAGGTGTGCCTGGCAGGAGAGCAGAGCTGTTCACTCGGGTGATTAGTTATGCAAATAAGTGGAAAAAACACCTAAAATCAACGCTGAAGGTGAAGTACAAATGGGATTAATTTCCCAAACTGCAGAGCCTTCGAGTGCTACTGGAGTCAGCAGCAGCATCTAGAAGTACTCAGCACATTTGGAAGAAAAAAAAAACCAACACATCAATACTTTGATGGATTATTTTTTCTGTATGGAAATGCTACTTTAATGTAATTTCCCTAGTGTATTTAAAATGACAGCATACATATCTTTCTTCTGATCCAAAGTAAAGTTTTTTCACATCTCAAAGCCAGCTGAAAACACTTACAACCTACGAATGCAAAACCCTGGAAAACAGAAGTAAAGTCTCCCTATATATATACACTCAGCTTTTTCCTGCAAGTGATCAGGACTGACGGAGGGCTCTGGAGTTTTCAGTTGTGGCAAAAATGGTGACAGTTCTTCAGCGAATACAGGAGAATCCAGAAAAATTAATCCTTAATCTGCCTTCTGCTTCTCGTGCTCAGCACATGGGTCTCTGCCTTCCCAGCACACTTGGAGCAGGCTGTGAAGGAGAAACAGCTCCGTGGTGCAATAAAAGTTGAAGCAATTTAAGTAATTCCCCCCCACCCCCGCCAAGAAAAAAAAAAAAAAAGATGGAGGGGGAGAAGGGGACAGACCCACATTCATATCTGCAGGGAAGAAAGCCAAAAGCATTCCTCATTAAACTCCATTTAAACACTCCTTGTGCAAAATGGTTACACGATGCAAGAAAGCAGCAAGACGAACTTCATTTCCAGGGAAAAGAAATACCTGGTTAGAAAAAGCAGTTTGAATGAAGCCGGCGGAGATCATGTGGACGTAATCCTCAAAGCTATTTCCAGCTAGGCAACAGTAATGAGAAAAATTCTTCAGCTAAAGAAGCGGGCTACTTTCGAGCTGCATTCCTTTCCATCTAGGTTTACCCTCTTCTTCCCTTCCCCAAAATATCCTATACCTAGGGAGCAAAACCACAGAAGTTGTGGGTTTTTCTTTGTTTTGTTCTGTGTTTGGTTTCTGTTTAGGAGCAACTGTTTCATAACCATAACGTTCGCAAGCGCTGTTTGCTTTTCAGACAGATGTTGCATTGTAATTCCGTCCAAATGAGATTTTTTTTTTTTTTTTGATTAGGGAACAAAGCTGATAAGAGCAAAACCACTGGGGCCAGACGAAATCTGTGGGACTTCTGATGAACTGGCTTGCGAGCTTGCCTGAGAGCAGCGAGACTGCCCGGTTGTACTTCCAGGACAGCTTCAGCAGCAGCTGCTCTCTGCCTCCTTCTCTGAAATAAGCCTCGGGCAGACGTGCTCTCGTCATGCATCAGAGGGCTGGGGTCTACTAAACTCCTGGGGACAGAGGCGAGAAAGGAGAGTGGCTAACGGGAACAGGATGCCGGGGACCCGCACTGTGTGAGCCCTTTCCCCGTGAGCCCACGCTCACCAAGTCTGCACGAACATGTCATGATGCCGAAGGACCTCCATGGCCTGAAACGAGGCTTGTTAAAGAGGAGATAAGGGGAAAAAACCCACCCCCAAACGCCAGGGGGAAACCATGGGCCCAGAAGGTCGCCTTCCTGCACAAAGGGAAAAAATGCCGGCTCAGAGGCAATCCGCGCTGCATTAATAGAAGCCAGAGAGCCAGCAGCTGCTCTGCAGATGCCACTTTCCACATCTTTACTGCCAAAGCAACCAACTCAGGACTCTGAATTTCCATTAATCTTCTCGGGCACTGATGGGCCGCAGCGAGCAATTTGCACAGTCCCCTCCGTGCATCCTGGGCATCTGTGGAGAGCCCGCGGAGAACGACAGCGCTGGGGTTAACTAAGCCTGACTCTGATGGAAAGCAGATGCCATTTAATTATTTGGGGGGGCTTCTACTAATTATAACCCGTGGAAGTATATTTTATAGTACACCAAAGAGCAGAACTAACAAGAGCCCAAGGCTACCAGCACACAGATCCTCCAGTGCCATTAAAAGTGTAGGAGTGGGAAGGCCATCGGGCCACTTCACCAAGGAGAGCCCTCATTTCTGCCACTAGAGTAAGTCCTGCACACAAGGAGTAGCATGGTGTTAGTTCAGGCTCCTCTTCCACCTGAGCTTTTCACCAAGAAAAAAGGAATAGTTAGAAATTAAGATTAAACGTGTGTTAATCCTGAAGCTTCTTCCCTAGCCTTCGGCCTCATGAACACAGCATCACTCCCGTATAACGCAGCTTTTGGCAGCTGTTTTTTTTTTTAAAGCTGTTTCACATTTTCTGTAAGAGCCCCTGAATTACGTAACAGGATCTTGGTCAAAAATGAAGAATTTTAAGCATCTTTTTCCCCCATCTGCATGGTGATTTCAGAGGAATCTAAACCACGAGGCTCTTCTAAGCCATTAGTTCCCATTCTGCTATGTTTGGAAGAAAATACTTTCGACGAAGGGTGAGGTAGGAGGTAGTGGCAGATATCCAGATAAGTTCATTTCTTTGGTACATATGCGATCATTTCTCAGTAGAAAAAAAAATCCAAATGACCTCAATTTTTGTGCCTGAAGTTCACTTTTCACAGCATTTTAAACGCACCACCACCCCAAACGCTCTTCAGATCTAATACATGCAACAATCCCAGGAAATTCCTTTTGGTTTACTCTCTACTTACAAAGAAAGTAAAGATGAAAGACAGATGAAATTCATTTCTCTTAAATTCTTTCAATGGCATGCAAGCAGCCCGGGCTCTAAATACAGTGCTAATTATGGGTAGCGGGCCTTTTTCTATTTACATGGCCGGGCTAGAAGTTACAATGTGGTGTAGGGACTACAAAAATTCCTGGCTTAATAGGTAACGCTTGTGGCCCTTCCCTGTGAAGATGCTGTCTGCGAGCAGGGGACCACGATGGGGTTAAAATGCACATCGAGGCATGAAGAGTGAGATTTTAAATCACCTGTAGTAAAGGCTACGGTAATCTTACCTCTAAGTTAAAAAATGCCACGGGCATCATTCTCCCCGAGTTTTTATTTTCACGCTGAGGGTTATCACATGAAAAGCTGTACCTGAGTATCAAGAGGGAGCAGAAACAGAAGCAAGGGTTTGTGTAGAAAGGTAACTTGCTGTCCTTCGTGGGAAGAAAAGCCAGCCTGGCTCTTCAGGTATCAACCCATGGCAGAACTCCCAGCTGCCCAGGTTAGCAGCAGTTTATACATCACTTGCTGTACTCAGCACATCTTTAACGTCAGGGAAAGAAGCCTGGAGAGCTCCTGTGCAAGCACCTTGCCTCAAAGCCCTTTTCCTTCGGGGTCGGGCGAGGAATGACACGCTTCCAGATTTACAACTGGAACTAGACTCCTGTCGTGCCTCTCCACCTTCAACTTGGCCCAACACGTCGCTCTCCTGCTGCTGAATAAAGACCTCAAGTCCCTCATCTCCTTACACCTCAGGACTGCTCCTCTGGCAGACGGGGATGGCAGCAGACAGCAAGCATGAGGCTGGAGGCTTCACCCTGCCTGCGTCGCAGCATCGCGGCTTTGCCAGACACCTCAGCACTCATGCAGCCTGGAGACTGTCCTGCTCACTTGAAATCCCCCAGAAAAGACAAAACCTGACGTGCCAGATAGCAAAGACAGGATTTTTTTTTTTTGCACAACAGTTTCCTCCCTTAACAGGAGACGCGCGGCTGGGGCTTGCTGAGGAGCGGAGGGGCTGGCCTGAACCCTTAGCGCGCTTCTCCCCCTTCTCGAGCGAGCCCTGGCGTCCTGACCAGATGCTGGGAGCCATTCCAGCTCCATCTGTTCGAGAGTTTTGAGTTGTGCAACATAAATTTTACTTTAATGTGTGGTAATAATGACCTCCGAAACCCCATCTTGCCTCTTTCAAATGCGCGAGCTGAAAGCCAGCGTTCCCATCCGTTAACACGTTAAGTGCTGCGGGGTGCATGTTAATGCTGTTTATGAAGATTAAGCCACGCAAATTCCCATCAGCACTAATGCTGGTTTCATGACCTAATCGCCAAGAAACGCAGAAAAACGTATCTTTGAGAAGTGCAGGGCTCCCTCCTGCACTCCCTATCCACGCCCGTCTGATCACTCCCACCTTCACCCATCCCACGTGCATCCATCCTCATTAGGTCTTGCAAGCTGGGCAGGTTCAGGACAGGTCAAGCATCCAGACTAAACGCTTTTACAAACGTTACAATGTGCTCCAGAAAGTCTCTGGTGCTTCATTACAGTGAGCTTTCTGTCCTAAGGTAATACCAAGTCAGTGCTAGGGTTTGTCAAAGAGTTTGAAAACCTTAAACTTTGCTGAGAGTTACTCTTTTGGCACTCCTGCACACACATCTGGACGATCTGCTTTAACAAACCAAAAAACAAATGTTGGCTGGGCTGGCTTTCTGTATTTCTGCTTTTTTCACAGCCAACCTATCTCCTTTCACCTACTTTTTCAACGGCAAAATAGACACAAAAGCTGATGAACCAAGTGTTTTCAAATGTAAATCTCAATTCTCCTGTGAGAAGGCAGAAAGCCGTGTATTTTCCTCCCACAGGATGCTCCCCCCAATCTTCGTTGCTTCATTCTAATTCATGTCCTAGCAGACAGAGAGAAGCACTGAAGTGCTGCTTTCTGGGTGATGTATTATTATCATAATATATGTTATTTGTGTTCGCAAGCACATACTTACAGAGAGGCTTTTCCAGGTGGCACATGTTATTCAACGCTTTTTCTTTGGCGAGTAAATATCCAGCTTGGGAAAGAAACAGCATAATGGTTATTTCTTTCCTTTCTGGAAAGATCTTTGCAGAGGTCAAGGTCATGGAAGCAGGAGCCGTGCAAGTGGCAGATTTTGTCAGAAACCAAGGAGGGGGAAGAGTCAGGTCCTAAGGCAGGTTCACACAGAAACAGCCATTCACACCAAGCCCCGATTCCCAAAGGAGCAGGTTTCCTCTTCATGCTCTCTGGCTTCCTTTATCCTAAGATCGATCTGAAAACCAGACAGCTTCTTTCTCTCCCTGCCACAGCCCCCTTCCTCCCAGAAAACCCCTCAGCCTGCCGACTGGACCTTCTGCTCCCACTCAGCCTGCGCCGACACGCAAAAATCAGCTTGGGGCTCCACCAGGCAGAGACAGCAGCGTGTTTCCTGCCATTCCTCCCAGTTTACAAACTAAGGTCAAATACGGCAGACAATGGAGCAACAGAATGCTAAGCATCATTTCCCCAAATTATTCAGCTCCTAGGACAGAGCTGCTGTCTGTACACCCAGTTACCCACAGCATAATGCTGTCCTAAGGCAGGGAGAATGAAGTCACACTCGTGGCCTTTGAGGTAAAGGAATTTTTCTTGTGAAGTGTCACCGGTAGCAGCAGATGAACAACAAAGCAGCCCTCTACTCTTTTGATGACGATGTGATTTAACGCACTGGGTACTGAGTACTGCACCAAAGCTTCCCTTTTTGCTTATTGTAGCAGTGAAGGAGACAAAGGGATAAAAAAAAAACCTCACACAGACGCTTCCCCCCCAAAAAAAATATTAAAGAAACTAACGATAAAAAAGAGGTAATAATTATGTGCAACATAATCCTGTGCATATCAAAATGTAAATGAATTTACCCAGTAACTTGCTTTGCATTCAGCAATCACACACAAACCTCGTCCTCTGGGACTCCGTGGCTCTGGAAGCCATGCTCACAGAGACGATGATGGACACAAAGCCCTAAGTCTGCAGCGGACCCAGAGGATTACCACACCTCTAATTTGAGATTCTCTGCATTTACTGATCCCAGCATCTCACGCTAACCACTGCGGGGGTGGAGGGGCATCAAAGGAAAGAAGATATTCTTCCTTCAGTAACTTAGAAAGTCATAAGTTTCAGAGGAACCAAGTGACTAACGAAACAGGATGAAGTTTGATATAGAGCAGCTGATAACACGCATTGAAAAAAACCCTGTGCCACGTTTTCAAAGCTCCAGCTGGATGCAGTGAAAGAGGAGAACCAGCGATCACTCAGGACGGATTTGCCTGCGATGAATAAAGAACAACAGAGATAAGGCCAAAGCACGATGAAATCACAATTTATTTTGTTTAGGGCGGGGAGCCCAGACTTTTCCCACTGGCCTATTTCTAAAATAAATAGGAAAAAATAACCAACAGTCACAAGCTATAGAGAGTTCAACAACCAAATGGATTTAGCCAGGGGTTCCAAACTCCTAATTCTAATAGCTGGCACTGGAGTCCCTCATCCAGTTCTGGCTTGCCTTTTAATAATTTTTCAATAGCTCTAAACAGTCAAAGAGGATCATATTTTGGGCTTAAGAGTTTTGGAGCAGGGGAGAATCCAGACCTCCTCTTCCTTCCCACATAATGTAACAGATAGACTTAATCTAGTTTCCTCAGCAGGGCTCCCTGCCAAAATATTTAGTCATTTTTAGTCTGTTTGCTTTTGATACAATTATATGTTTCTGTTTTGTCATATCCTTATCTGATTCAGTTTGATATTTGTTCAACATGAGTGTTATGGAATGGGGTTCACTATTTGTGTGCCTGCTCCCAAAGCCCTCCAAGCATCACACTGCAGAACACACACATCCAAACCTCCCCCGTGCTCACACACACAAACGAGGGCAGATTTAGATAATTGCCATATGGAAAAACTAATATGCCCAAGACATCCTGTAAAAGAAGACAATGAGATTGCTAAACTCTCGAGCAGTACATAAATAGAAGTTTCAAGGCTTTTATTTGAGGAAGAGATCAGATCATCCAGCATTCTGTTTGGGCAAATTTGTGTCAAAATGACATTCCAATTTCAGCAGCATACATAAAACCGCACAATTATTTAGCACTGTACAGATTTTACATAACTCTTGAAGTTACTGACTCAATTCATTTCCCTTCCTCCTATAAGACAGATTAATCTGAAATGAATTAAGACAGGCAACCAGAAGTAATGTTACCATAGCCAGTAAACATTCTTTAAACTGTGATATCACTAAGCTGCTTAAAATCCTCACTATCACCGTACGCTGCATCTGCTCAATAATTACTAGCTCTCAAACCACAGATTATGAATATATATTTTGTATGGCAACACGACACGCAAAGCGGCACAGGTAACAGACATCCCCAATGCCAAATATTCATTTGGTGTAGTACTGAATTTTTCAGACACAAAATGTGAGCTGCCCCCTCGCACAGGCAGATGCTCTGAGCCTTGAAATCAGGATTCTCATCCCGTCTTTAAAAAAAAAAAAAAAAAGAAAAAGAAAGAAAGAAAAAAGGACATCAAACCATCGCATGCTCACTGCCAGTGATGAGAAACCCACTGGAAACCAGTGGCAGATCCCAAAGCATCAAAGCAGCACTTTGCTACAGGAGGCAGAAATATTTCACACAAAGAAAGACGAGCTACATTACTAAGGACAGGAGTGTTCATCTTCATTACAATTCATCACGGTTTATTAAGATGAACAAAAAACAATGGACAATACCTAGAGTGGAGTGGGGATGAAGTAAAGGAGAGATTCCTCTCACTTAAAAAAAAAAAAAAAAAAGAAAAGAAAAAAGAAAAAAGGCTTTAAATTTTGAGACTAAGACAAGAAGCTCTTTGGGAAAAGGTCTGTTAATTCCTGTAGGACTGTGGTGCTGTCGTGGTTTAGTCCTCTACACCTAAAGGAAATGAAAGTGTTTAACAACAACCCCACAACTCCAGACAAGTCGAGGATAAAAAATAACCACCTCCACCCACAAGCACTTTGGTTTAGAAAAGGTTTCCAGCTGCACTGTGGCACCGTGCACTTAAAGAGAGTTTGGTCTAGTAGCAAGCAAATCATCACTGGAGTGTGAAATGCTTGCTGAGGCTTGATTCTGGTCATATGTAAAACTGCATTAACTGCAAAAATAATAAATAAAAATAAAAAATAAATGTCCCAAACAAAAATCATACCGTTCAAAAGACAGACACAGAAAACGGCATGGAATAAGAATAAAGAGAAATTTGTTTAATAAGAATGTTTCAGTTCTACGTTTAAAATTAATTTCTCTCAGCTTGCCAAAGAAATATTTATCTCCAGGATCTTAATTCATGATGTCTCAGTCTATACAGTGAGAGACAGCAAAGAATCAAAGGAAGAAATAATTGGCAATGCAACAGTTCCCAGTCCTCATTTGGTTTGTCTCCTCCATCAGTATCTTGCACATACATGTTCTAATACCTGACATCGGAGGCATCTGAATGCGCTTTCAATCTCTGAGAAGAATGCAAGAACATAAGAAAATAGCTGTCTTCCACCTGGGCACTTGTTTATGCTCTGCTTATCAGATTGTTTCCCTTTAATGTAAAAAAAAAAATAAATTAATTTAGTTAGTCACACAGAACTTTTAGTTTCTGAGGTGAACTCAGACTACTGGGAAGTTTTCAACCTCTTGTCAGAACTCATTAAGAAAAATGTAGCCAAACACCCCAAGATGCATAGGTTTAGAAGGAAACAGAGCTATGCTATTAACTCTTTTGTTTCAGGATGTTCCCGTAGCACATGGAGCCTCGTCTCACAAAAAGGCTTTTGAATGCAAATGTCACGGAGTTAAAATTTCAGGTAGGACCTGAAATACCTTTAAAGTGTAGTTCTGGAAGAGACTCAAAAGAATCACAGAGAACACAGGCCTACAAGCTGCTTTTTTCAAAGCCAACTCGTACCATTTAATATCAAGTAAAATTATGAATGGCTGGCACGGCTTTGCTGAATGGGTGTGCTTGACAGGACTTCAAATATGCTATTGCACAAATCAAAAGCAATGGACCATGTAAATGTTTCAACAAAATAGGATCAATGCTTGATATAAAGTTACTTAGCCAGTGCTCAAAGTAAAAGAAAATTACAGTCTACAATGAGAATATTTAAGAAGATGATAATTCCCCTACGAAATAAGCCCTCTCTCACTGTTGTCCCTTCTCTCACAACAATAATTAATTTGAGATAAAGGACAAAAGTCTGTAAGGACTCCCCGGTGGAATACCGCTTTGTCATTACCCACTATAAAGAGTATCTGCCAAACAAAGGCCTGGAAGCAGCTCAGCCCCAAGCTTTTGATGAAGTCCTCTAGCACATTTTAAGGAGCTGAGAGCACCCAGCCGCTATTCACCCACCTCTCCCATGCAGATAAAACCTCACCTGTCTTGCCCACCCATTTGGTTGCTGCTTACCAGATTTGGTTTAGGCTGACATATCTGTGACTAAAGATTTGAGGATTTCAGATGATCCGGAGGGGGCATGGGTGGAGGGGGGAAGCTCCACCTTTTCTGTGTTTCATTAGAAATTATTACAGTTACAAAAATCCAACAAGAAAATTTCACTTCATTAATCCAGCAGACAGAAAAATATTAATCTTTTTTTCTTTTTTTTTTCCCCAAAATATATGACTGCAAAGCTTTAGACAAAAGACAAGCAACTAATCCTCGTTTAAAATAGCTTGCTTTGTCTAAAATACATGTGCCCCTTGGCATTAACTACTTCAGATCTCAGGGGCTTGAGGTTACTTCAGGATTCGGTAACTAATGGAATAATTATATTACTGGGGGCTCAAGCAACAACCTCTACATAGTTTAAATATCTTCCTGTAACTGCTGGGTGATAAACTACATTACACATCCTCCAGAAAGCAATATATTCTGAATGCTCAGACAATATTTATGAGTTTGTTTCAAAGGTTTCTGATTTTATTTAGGGTGTTCAAAGTGTGTAGGCATAGTCAAAGCAATACATTTAAAACCCTGCCATAAATCATTCACTGTGCAAAAGCAAACTTTCATTAAAAAGAAAGCCCTTAATTGGTGAGAACTTCCTGAATGTAAACTGTCACTGTGGATACCACCTCTTGAGCCTTTCTTGTAGCAGATGGTCATTAACTTGCAGCAGAACGGGCACCCCGACCGCCCGGACCCCCGGCTCTGCTGCACCACCCAGTCGGTCCCAGACCACCTTCCCCTCCCAGGGGACCAGCTCGTCCCGGCCCCAAATGCAACACCTCAATTCCCCATATCAAGGGGCTCCCAGCTGAACCACTGAATGACCATTAGCACAGAGACCCAAGCCCTCTTTACCATTATTCAGATTTTTCTCTACTGCATGTTCTTCAGCTCATGCATTTAACTTGGCAACGTAAATAGGTATTTACTTAGGGGTGCTAAGGCTTGACTATTAAGATTTCAGCCATCTCCATGTAAAACAAGGTTTAAGAGAGACTTGGAAAAGGCACAAACTGACAGCCCTCCAGGATGTGAAGCCAAATTCCCACCACTTCCTCCTGAAGGCCGTTTCACACCTGGGTGAAACCATTCACATTTTAATTTACGTGCTTTGACCTCACCGACTGGAGTTGATTTGCCTTCCCTTTCCTGGCTGCCCCAGCTGAAGGAGTCCCAGGGCAGGCTGACACTGCCCAGCAAGGGACCCAGCAAGGATCCTTTCACATGCACGGATCCCCAGGGCGAACCCAGGTAACACTATCTGGTTAGCCCGGAGGAATTTTGCAAGTGAGGGTTGAAAGACAGAGATGTTGGGAACCACAGAGAATGACAGAATCCAAAACTTCTTCTGAAGACAAGGCATCTTCGGAAGAAAGGCAACTTTCTTCCGAAAGAAAGGCAACACACTTCAGTGGAAAAGAAATCCAGAAGATTCCTTCAAGCTAATTGAGCAATAAACAAGAGAGAAAATATTGCCTTCTGAACCCAACAGAAAGTTTCAAAACAGGGGCATTCAGTTTTGCACATCGCAACTTTTACCTCAACCCTCTGCACCTGGGCACAGTTAAATAACAGGAGAAGGCGATGGCGGGGGAGGAACTACAGATACCAGTAAAGCCCTGCTGTTATTCACAAGTATTTTCAGCAGCAGAAACCTCATCCCTTCACACTTAGCTCCCAGCAAAGAACATTACGGTCTCACCTGGAGGAGCACAGCATTGCCCCCATCCTCCTCCAGCTCTTACACCCCACTAACTCGGTGCTGTGGCCCACGTCCCAGCTGTTTTAATTATCAGGAAAACCGAGCAGTTCTCCTATGCAATGTTGATTAATATCATTTAGGAAGCTGACTCTGTAAGCATCAGAAAAATCAAATTAATTTCATCTACTTTACAAAAATCTAATTTATTTCTTTCCTAAGTACTAACTGGTTTGCTTACCCAGATTTTCCAGCAGCGAACGTCACTCTTAAAAGCCGGTCGCTGACCTTCTTGTGATCCACATTTTTCTTGTGCTGGCCAGAATCTCACTTAGCTTTAACCTCCCTTTGTATCATGTACTTGGGAAAAAATACTCTGCAACAGTCCTACTCTTGACAATGCTATCATTCTCACAAAATGTTGTGCACAGCCTTATCATCTGCTGTGGTGGCCGTGCTGGGCAAAATCGCCTTCCAGGGCCAATTTCACTATTATGAGCACTGAGGGAAACTTCCAACTCCTTGTACGGCCACGGCCTATAATGTAGCATTTGCCAGCGTAAAGCACTTAGGTATTTTAATATAGATTGCAATTCATGTAATACAAGATCAAACAATGCAGAATGTGAGTAGAAGGGGGAAGTCCAGTGGAGTAACAGCAGTAGAGTGAGCACCATCCACACAGGAGAGAGGGCAACAAACAAAGACAGCGCTGCTGGTCCCAGCCCAGTCCCCGAGGAGCTGTGGTCCATGCTGCTGAACAGGCACTGGCGTGAAAGCTATCACTTGGACAAATTTGATAGTGTCTGTTCAAGGGAGAGATCTAGGCTTGAGCAGGGATGGCTCCTAGATGTGTCACTGCTGAGAAGGAAAACCCAGTCAGGTGAAAAGATTTAGGTCACCTGCATAGCAGGCCTAGGAAAATTCACCCTGGCTGCCTGCCCTGCAGGTGACCTACTGAAAAAAAAAGGCTCAAATTTACTCTCCAGACAGACAGCTTTTTACAAAGGAAACTGCAGATTACGGCTCCGCTGGAAATTACCACTTTGGAGATTAGTATGTGCATACGCATACGTGTACGCACAGGCACCCGCAACTGTGGGTGGAAAGGCCGAGGGCTGCCCGGGCTGCAGTTCTTATCGCAAACACGACTGGTGGCAGCCACCCCACCTCGGCACAACCACCGCTCTCACCAACACGGCTGCCAGGTCTGTGGTGGCAACATGAGGCACAGCAGCCGCGGGCCACCTACTCCTGGCCCTCATGGACCGGCTGCGGAGTCATCGCGGCCTGCAGGCAGCGGCATGGCCCCCGGCCGGCCTTCGTGCCGGGGCAGGGAGGAAACGTGAGGGGAAAGCTGACACCGGGTGTCATCCAGGAATTCGCTTGATAGCAGCCCTGTGATCAATCGCCTGGGGGAGTGGACTTTTTAGGAATTATCAAGGAATGCAGAGGCAGCCAGAAAGCTCCCTCTGAAGTCTCACGGCAGCCAGTGAGTGACCTGCCTAAATGCCAAGGTGACAGATGCCTGTACCGGGCGCCGTCCTCTCCTTGTGGCCTGGGGGGCTCGCAGCCAGGGCAGAACAGAAAGGCTTTGATGCAGTGCATGGGATACATTTCAGTGGGCACCTACCACCTACTACAGAGCTGTCAGACCGCTTTGTTAGTACGGCCAAGCCTTTAAATAGCATAACAAAAATTTCTCTTTAACATTTATTTCATTTTAAGTTCTTCTCAAATCAATTTTGATGACAAACTCATCTACAAGGACTTGGTTCCCTTCCTCTGCTAAAATGACAGCTTTCAAAATGTCATCTGCAGCAAGGTACATCACAAGCAAGCTTCATTTGCTGGGTTTTAGACAGCCTTTATTTATTCGGTGGTATTCGTTTTACATTCTTTAATGTCCCTCTTCACTTTTACGTTGTTATGTCCTGTAATGTCATAGCTACCGCTGGGCTGGGTTTTCAAAAGGAGTCTGCTCTGCCATAAACTCATCCCTGCTTAAATCAACAGCAAATACTTCAAACCCTTTGATCAGCAGTCCTCTAGGAACTAACAATGGTGAGAAACTTCAACTATGAATATTTATTTCCAAATTTCATTGCAAATATTCATTTTCAAAGTTTTAAAAACATTTCGGTGCCCTTTCTCCACAGAGCAAGCAACGTCAGAGTGCAGCTCTGCTTTGGTTGGCCTAATTTGCAAAGGTGCCATCTTCCCAGTGAAAACATCCATTTTTTTATTTATTTTTTTCTGAATATGCAATGAAGCCACACCTTGCAGACAGGGAGAAGTAGTGGAGAGTCCAGCAGAAGAAATATTTTCTCTCATTCACAAACTGTTTTAAAGGTCTCGTCATCACAACTTTCCTGCAACAAACTGGCATAATTACACACCGACCTTTGCACGGCCATGGGGGAAAGACTGGAATACCACACAGCCTCTGATATACTGAACTGCAATGTTTTGAAGAGACAAGAAAATGAGTTTTCTAGTTATTTATGTAAGCAATTCAGAAAGCACATTTACTGGTTTCTCATCTCAGAGAGATTTTATTTTGTGGGGACTTTTCAAGGACAAAGGTTTCAATTCCAGCGCTTTACCCAGGAAAAGAAAAGCACAAAAGATGAAAACCCCATAAAATTATTCCAGCTACAAAAAGCACTGCACCGCTTGCTCACGCAGGTAACTTCTTGGCATCTCTGGCACACAGAGGGGCCTAGGTCAGCTATATTATGACAGCAGCATTTACTGTTTTGTCTCACATTTACAGAGCTCTTGATGGATGCTGAGCTGCCCACGCTGCATGGCATCCTCCCCCAGGCACCCACAGCCGCTGCCTCCGGAAGATGAAACACTCCTGCTGCAACAAGGAGTCAATAATGAGACAGAAGAAAAGTCGACTCACATTTCCTTCAGGCAAATTAGAGGGAGGACTCGAGTTCACAGAAAGGTTTGCAACGGAAGGCAGGAGGAAAAACGACCGATAAAATACACCCCCAGAACCTTCCAGGGTGCAGTTTATACGTTCTCACCTCAAACACAAGTACTATATCCGAACGGGGATCTCCAAACATTTGCACACTGGAGCTGCAAATGCCAGAGCCACGCAGAGGCACCACAGCAGCCACTTACCCTGCACTGAGGAGGGAGAGTACTTGCACCCGCGCCAGGCCCAGGACGCAGTGACATCCTGCTATTTTTAGGGAATAATCCTGCCACTCTCAGAGGTGGCTTTGCTTAAAGAGTATGCATAGAGGTCCCTCTGTTTTAGAAAGGGGTGCTGAGCAGCATTTCCCTCAGCTGCAGGAGCCCCCAGCTGGGCCCTGCCCTCCCCACGTGTCCAGGACCTAGCTTTCTCCACCAAGCCCCACCTTTTTGCTTTGATGGGGTGGTGGAGTAACTGTGAAGGGACAAAGGAATTGTCTCCCCTACTCCTCTTCCTTTCCAGAAATCACCCTGTACTTGATTTACAGCAGTTTGCTCACCAGTCTTCCCTGCTTTTATTCTAAATCATTACAGTCTCCTCACAGCAGCCTTCACAGTCTCCCTGCTCTTATTTTCCCAGCCCCAGGCGAGCATGGCTGCACTTCACAGTACCCCATAAGCCGAAACAACGGGCATGAATCGTTTCTGTGCTGCTCACTGCCTCCCTCAGCCAGCACCACCAGCCACGCAAGCCCCAGCGGTGCCCTCTCCGCCTTTCCTGAGAGCATCAGAGACCTGAAAGCAGGGCTGTGAGGCTCCTTTGCATTTCCCCTTCCTTTTCGGTTTCCCGCACTGTAATTAACACCAGGCATGGCAGACAGATAAGTGACAGGGGGTGGAAAGTGGCAGTGAGGTGCTGGCCTTGCTGCCCGTAATGGCGGGGTCCTTCCCAGAGCCATGGCGCGTGGGGCGGAGGTTGGCTATTACGGGCCACACGAGCCACGAAGCCAGAAATCACTGAATTGCAAATATAAAGAATTAGAAAAGGCACCATAAACAACTCCACCTTTACAGTGACAGGAAGGACATACTCCAGCAGTCTTTAAGCATCTGAACTGATGACCTGGGTAGCGCAGCAGAGAGGTGCGTGCCCACTCAAAATGGAGGCCAAGGGTGTCTGAAAGTGTTGGATGTAGGGGAAAAATACTCGTGTAAGGACTTTTCTAGAAAATCCGAGTTATAAAGCAGTAGATAGAAAAGTCCTGTTTCGCATTTTCAGTATCACAGCGTTTTACTACCAGAATAGTCCCATTAAAAACAACTGGAGTATTCGTGCAGTCAGGTATTACTGCACCCGAGTAAAGATTGCACGATTGTTCATCATTAAACAGACAAAATATGTATCTGAGAGAGTATTTAGCAAAGCAAACTGAGAGGTTTGCAAAAGATTACTGGAGAGGATAAATGTACTGGAGAGAACTGAAGGAAAAAAAAAAAAAAAAAGCCTGTTCAGAAAAACCGGGAGGTAGAACTGAATTCCCCCTTCTCAATATTTCTAAGGAATACCATTGCAAAGTTTTGACAATTATGAAGCACGTTAGCTAATCATGGAAATTCATCAAGTATGTCAGAAGTGACAAGGAAAGAGTACTTGACTGCTAAAATTGGATGAGCCACAAAACCTCCTGACAATCACTTACATAAATCACAGGAACATATCCATCATTTGACACAGAAGGTGTTTCCAGAGAGTAATATTTTCATGCCAAGAACAAGAAAGTTTGTATACCTCATTTGGAATCACACCATATTTTGATTATTACCATATCAAAGCATTTCAGTGAAAAAAAAAGGTTATATTTTGGTGGCATAAAACTGAAATATTTGCAAATGAAGCAGAGGAATTTCACATCCACACAAAGGCAGCACAAAGGCAGGTCACAAGATGCACGCCAACAAATGAAGGTTGAAACTTGCATGTAAGTAGGGAGGAATGACAGTAAACATGCATGTTTTAGGCAGCGCCACTTCAATCAAGGAAGTAACACCAGATTACAAATGTTAATCCTAAATGTTTTACTACGATAGTGGAACAAAAGAAATGAGGCAGGAGGTTTATTGCATTTTGTTTCAAGGACTGTACGTGTGACATTACAGCACATGAAAAGTTAAGAGCACTTAAGTGAGAGCAATTGTAATTTGCTGTTTTCAAGTGTTAGGTTTTGGTTCTGCATTCATAACTGGAAATGTCCTAGTTTAGTTTATTTTGTTGGTGTTGGTTTTTTTTGTTTGTTTGTTTTTTTAACTTGTGTCTCCTTCAGCTCCTCCTAAATTATTCCAGATATGAATTTATAACATCATTAATACGAAATTTCACTTCTTCCTACCACAAATATATAACCAAGGAAACAAACTGCAATCAATTTGAAGATAAAAGTATTGGTTTTTTTCTTCAATAAAGGAAGCCCTGATCACCTCATGTACATTCTCCAGAGTTTATCCCACCCAGAAGTGGAATTGCTCTTAAACATTTGGCACAGGGCACGCTCTGCATTATTCCCATTACAGCAACTAACTGATTCCCTTTTCCATAAATCCCCCAGTATAGAGACAGAAACAGCATGTGGACTAACTGGTTAGCAGCTGACCAGCTTCAGCATCAGATAAACAAGGTATGGGTTTCCCTTCAGGAGGGAATGGCACACAAGACACAGTAGGTTGTTCTGTATATAAGGTAACAGAAAGACACAAGGAGCAGCAATAAAATACACACCTTGACACATTATTCCAAGAAGGAATAATCTACCATCCACAGCGTCTTTCCTTGCTTCTGTAATATATATTTTTTCTTATTCAGTCTAATAGTAGCTCTCAATATCACACCATGGAATTTTATTTAATATCATGCTTTGTCAATATCCCATGGACTTTGAAGATGTCAATGATAGCTTTAAAAATAGCACGCTTGTTCTGTTCTCTACCATTCTTGAAATGCTGTCAAGAGATATATTGATAATTAAATCTCTCTGTACATCAAAAGACATCCCTCAGCCAGGTACAATGCACACACTCCAGCAGTACAATTAGTCTGAGATGGCATCCTAGATTTTCTAGCTAACAAGGTCAAAAGAGAAAAGATGGAAAATAACACCTATTCAACTGCAACCATTGCTGGCATACGCCTGTGAATATGTTTGCTGTGCTTCTTATTTAAATCATAAACTCGTATTACTAGTAGGAGAAAAGGATAGATATTGTAGTCCATAAGTAAAATACAGGACATTTAAAAACTGATTGTAGAGCTATATTTCACATGCCCAGCATGACTAGTAATCGCGCAGCAGTTCTTCACGTAAAAATTTCTGCATGGTTGCCACCTACTTGACAATGAAACAAAAAATAGGCTGTCCCAGTAAGACATCTGCATATAATATCATGTGCAAGTTACCTTGGTTACCAGCATCATAGGCAGGTGAGTATTTTAAAAACAGCATATCTTCAATTATTTTAAAACAATATTTGCCAGAAAACGTGCTCGGTTAGAGCATCGGCCGCACACCTATGTGTAAGCTCGCAGGAGCATGGTAAGCAGCTGTAACTCTTCAACAGTAGCAGCACTGGTTATGGTCACACAAAAGAAACAAAAGAAGCCACTGATATTTACACTTTAGTCTGTTTATGCGACATTATTTTACAAAAGTGGATAAAGCTGAAATCCTGCTTCTTTGGATGACCTGCAGGGAACCCAATATAATACAGCTCAGTAATTTTGCTGTTTACCTCTCCATAGAGAGAGAATTACGTTTCTGTGTACATGCTGTGATTTACAGTGTTCTGTTTTGTTTGTGCTCAGAGATTCCTATTAAGACCATTAAATCATATAGCCACTGATGGACTTCAATTAGCACTGAAAACACACAAGAAACGCTTTGTTAAAATAAAGTTAGCTGACAAAAGACATCCTTGAATCCAAGTTTTCTCATACGGCAAAACAAATAACCTGATGAAACGAAATACAATGGGGAACTAGTTGCAACCTTAACTATGGAGGAACACCCCAGCAGTTCATAATGAGCGCGGGACTGTCACTTATCCTGAAACTCAGCACCAGGCATTGTCCATCCGCTCCATCAGTTCTTTGTTACCAGCTCCGTGATTGTTTGCAAGCATATGAAATCCAATTAACAGTTTTTAGGAACAAGTATCTGGCCTTTGCTAGGAAATGTAACGAACTCCTGGGAGAGAACTCGGAACCCCTCACTGAATTCCTTTTCATTGCACAAGTAGCCCAGGCTCCTTCCCACCCCCAGCCCCAGAGGACAGATTTTGTCACGGTCACTTCACTCAGGGCTGAGCCCTCAGAAAAGCCAGAAGAGGCTCAAATGGACAGGCTCGGAAAATTTTGTGCTCCAGAAATTCATTTGAAACAAGGGTATAAGGCACAGCTTGAGCATAAATTCAGATTAATCAAGGTCTAAGGGGGTGATAAGAGCTTTAAGCTTCCATCACCTTCAGCGTTTGGCAGCACTGTCATCAGAAAACCAAAGCAACTACACAGCAAAAAATTAATTTTGCATTCTATTTGATAGTCTATCTGCAATCTGCTGCCAATACTGCAAAATTTGGTTTTGTGTTTTTTTACTGTATTAATGTTACATTTAATTTTAAA
The DNA here is from genome assembly GCF_047663525.1 of Anas platyrhynchos. NCBI lineage: Eukaryota > Metazoa > Chordata > Aves > Anseriformes > Anatidae > Anas > Anas platyrhynchos. The sequence goes on along the minus strand of NC_092588.1, from coordinate 14,136,190 downwards.
ACTGTTAACAGAAGTTAAAGAATTAAGGTTAAATTAACGATGAAAACAAGTTAAGAGATACATAACCTATTACAACCCAAAACAACCCTTACTGCTGTCTTTACTTTCCATAAGATATAAGACATTTCTTTCCCAGTTTCTCCAAATAGAGGTTCTCAGAGATTAGTATTTTTGCTACACAAACTCCTATCTAGTAATTATAATAGATGATTTTTCTGTAACAAGACAACCCAGATTTTTTTCCTTTATATAAAAAAATAAACAAAAAAAAAAACAAAAAAAATCACTTAAAATAAAACACTTGAAAAAATTTGTAGTCAAAGTTCTGAGAGAGGGGAAAAAGCAACAAAAATGAGTATTTCCTTTTTACCTATCTTCTTTCTCACAAACAGCTGAAAAACATTTGCGAAATACCAGTTTAAAAAAAAGCTTACATTAGTTGGCTTGGTCCAAAACGATGTAGTATGCTTTTAATTAGTGTAAAATAAATTCTTCATGTGCTTTTAAGAATAATAGAGGGATTCCAAGAGCTAAATAAATTTGTGCAGTAAATGCACAAAAGGAACTTTCAAACCTTTATACCGATCATATAAACCCCGGCCACTGGGCACAGCGTTCTCCCTCTTGTGCAGCCCTGGAGGGAACGGCTTCTTAATGTTTTAAGCAAGGCATCCCAAATCAGACAATGCCGGTTCTTAGCAGAGATTATGGGAAATTAGTAACACAGCCAAGGACCATATAACACGGACATCCTAAATGCTGAGCTACTTTCTGAACAGCCGGCAGTGGGAGGAAGGAGCCTCCCGGAATGCCAAGGAATTAAATTTGCCTGTCAGCAAGAATGCACTGGGTTTTGTTTTAGATGGAGGGATACAAAAAGGAGCGAGGGAATGTGGCCAGCCCATGGCCCCCTGGTCCTCAGCTTAGAAAGAGACCTAGCTAATGACTGTAATTTTTCTTTTTGCATCTAAACTGATGAAAACATGGCCTATTTAGACCTTTGGGAGGAAAAAAAAAAAAAAAAAAAGCTCCAGAATAATGCAGGTAAATTCTTAACTGCACATAGTGTCAGCCACTGGAGATCCACGGGTAACCAGCAGTAAGGAGCGATGCAGAAGGAAAAATTAGATAAATTTCTGCTCAAGTTGCTAAGGGGAACTTCAACAGAACACACTCCAATATTCCAATACAAAAGGAAAAGCAAAACAATGGATATTTTAATTGCAATCATCTCTTAAATATCTGCTTTCTCTGAAAGCAATAGTACACATTCCACCCAAAATTAGCTGCAAGCTTGTGAGTGTGTTAGTTTCTAGTTTCCTACACTTGCCTTGTGGTATTCATCAGAAGTAACGCAGGTCTTTAAGAAGGTACCCAGCGTGCGTTGTTTGGCCTTGTGAAAACACCACCAGGGAAGAGCAACATTTGACTCAGAATTGCCACCTCATAGCAAGGAAACGGCCGTGCCTGCTTTTACAGGCACGCACTTTAACAAATCTCTGTCTAGTTCAAATAAACCAACTGACCTAATTAGCAGACCACAAACCGCAGGACAGACAAGGCAAAAACTTCCCTGGCAAGCGTGTCTGCCTTTCCATCGGTGACTAGGACCACACTAGGTTAATTGCCTTAAAAATGTGCTACAGAGATCATACTTTGACTCGGTATCTAGAAATAAAACTTTCCCTTTTCTGGGTATTTTAACTGCGTTACACAAGCAGTAAGAAAAACACTCCTGAAGAGAAAAGGATCTGGGCAAAGCACTGCGACTGGCAGGTAGGGCCTCACACTTTCCTCCTATTTCTTTCCACTGATTTAGCACAACCGCATTAGCAGATGGAAAGAAGACAAAGATTTATTTGCTCATAAACACCTCTCGAGTCAGCAGCAGACAGCTGCCCTCTGTCTTGGGGAGAAGGCTGCCTTCTGACTGGCACGCCGAATGCTTTTGTCGATATATATTCGGTGTATTGATATCCGCTGCCTCTCGGCCCCAGCAGTGCCTCTTCCCCACGGCACGTGACATGAAATCTGACTTCTTCTCAGGAGAAAGAGCATACGTACCCACAACGTTGATCCATACGAGCTCTGGACACAGTGAATAATTTCCCCTCCATCATTCTCCCCCTGATTTTTGTCATCTGCAGAAGAGAACCCAGCCACTTCAAGGCGAGATGCTTCTCGAACCAGCCAACAGCACCGGAGGAACGAGAAACACGCTTTCAAACAAGCGAAACACCCTGATCGGGCATGTGCCCAGGCTCATTTCAGAAGTGGAAGAGATCTGGAGTGAAATTGTGCAATTTGGAGCTCACTCCAGGCCCCCTCTTCCATCTTGTTCCACCAGCTGTAGCTTGCAATCGAGGCAGACTCCAGCTAACAAAGCCATACAATTTAGCTGATCCAATAAAATCATCCAGATGGGAGAGATCCTTCCTCAAATGCCTTGTTATCTTAATTAGATAATAGTTTTTAAAGTTCGTTAGTTCAGGCTGCTAGGAGGCAGACACATACACATGACTCATGGCAATGACTCTCCGGGCAAAGTTCAACCATCTCCTTGCACCTGCAGCTGATTTAGCCGGATTGTTTCTCCCTCCTTCGCCCCTTGCCACATCAGCGCGTGGTTACGCAATTTCCCAGAGTGGGGCAAAACTCCACCGCCCCTTTCCCTCCGTGAAATTTATCTCTGGAAAAGGCCTCCCTTGCCTTCCCTGGAATAAGCCTTTCCTTTCAGCCACCCAGCTATCCACGCCAAATAAAAGAGGCTACACATGCTAAGTGAGCCAAGAAAGGAAAAAAGCCCCAGATGATTTAGGAAAGAGTTTTATATGATTACAAAAACTTTCCAAAAACTAATAACTTTCATAGACTAAGCTGCGTCCTACATTAGCAGAATGATTTGTTTTCCATGATCTCTTTTGGTCTTTAGAAAACTCTCCAAAGCAGCACATTTCAGATGGTAATTTGCTTTAGGTCTGTTAATTTTTGCTGCAGAAAATGCTCCTCTTTCCCTTCACAACAGACATTTTAGGAATCTCCTTCTGTTCGCTTTCTGAGATGCTCCACACATTCTTGATGTGCTCCTCTAAGAAAAGCTCCACTGAACACGGCAAGCATATGTAGATGCAACCAGGCTGGGCAAGAGAAAAAAGTACTTAACATTGCCTCAAAGTAACACATTATAAAGACAAAACACAATTACAGTCACAATACCCAGAGTTTATACATAAAAACAATCTGATGAGGGACAAAGTTGTTAAATAAAATCCTGTAACTTCATTAGGAGCCTGTTGCTGGAGTGAGGCAGTCACCACGGCTCTCCTGCCACCTCATTTCAGCTTCCTCAAAGCCAGGCATCAGCTGAAAGCCAGCTACAGAGGCAGAGTAAGAAGGGATGTGTTCCCCCAAATCCAGTTTATTCCATCTGTCCATGGCCACAGTGACCTGGGTGTAAACCATGTGGACACCAGCCTGAGGTGGGCATGACTCCCTCTGCAGCTGCTCTTTTTTTACTGCCTAGAAGAGGAGTTTTGTCGCCCCTCCTGGACACAGGACAGACAAATCCCGATGTTCACATCCCAGAAGACTAACCCAGCACCAGACATAGTCCCCTGTAAATGCCGGTATTTCATACATGTCATACAGAGAGGAGACACACTTTCATGTACACATCTCAGCACATCTTGTATCATACAAGCACAGAACGGCTCAGGTTGGAAGGGACTTTAAAGATCATCTCGTTCTGACCCTCTGCCATGGGCAGGGACACCTCCCACCACACCAGGCTGCCCAAAGCCCCATCCAGCCTGGCCCTGAGCACCTCCAGGGATGGGGCATCCACAGCTTCGCTGGGCAGCCTGTGCCAGGGCCTCACCAGCCTCAGAGTAAAGAATTTCTTCCTTATATCTAATCTGAATGTAGCCCGTTTCAGTTTAAAGCCATTACCCTTGTCCTATCCCTATACCCCTGACACAGAGCCCATCCCCAGCTTTCCTGTAGGCCTCTTTCGGTACTGGCAGGCCACTGTAAGGTCTCCCCGGAGCCTCCTCTTCCCCAGGCCAACCAACCCCAACTCCCTCAGCCTCTCTCCATAATATACTGATGCTGAAAGAAATTATCAATGGAAATAACACTCACCAGGGCACCCTGCTTTCATGACGTGTCAGTGGCACCCAGCCACCACTTCCCCAGGTCTGTCTGCCAGATGCAGCAGGTTTATGTCCTCCCCACGCTCCAGAACAGGCATGGAGGAGCATGTCCTATAATATTCTCTACAGCTCACCAATGCCCTATTTGGCACATCTGAAAAAGGAGACTGCACAAGCAAAATAGGAGCTGATCTGGCGATGGAAGCGTAGCAGCAGGAAACAGAACGACTCAAATTCACTTTTTTTATGTGCCGAAAGATGCTTCCCCAAGGAAATAACTCACTTTCTTCTTCACCGCGGAAAAATGATGTGGCAGTCATGAATGAGTAAAAGAGAGAGGAAATAACACAAAAAGAATTGAGCACAGCCTAGAGCCCATTGTGCAAAGCGTGGATTTCAACCTGAGCGGGCTGTCTGGGAGAACTACTGCCACTGGGCTGAGTGAGCTGAAACCACCCTGAAACAACCCACCTGCTGTTTCAAGGCCTCGAGATAACACCCGGCCATAGAATGGCTCTAAAGGGAGTTATTATGAAACGAGATTAGCTGCACACACCATGCACGCACAGCTCAACATACAACATCAGGCCTGCCCTTTTGCAAAAGAACAGTAGTAAGATAATGATAAATTTACTCAGAACATGATCACTCATTTTATTTCTCAGTCTAGGGCATGCAAATCCGAGGCGCTATGTGAACAGCCTGTAACAACAATTTATAACCCGCAATGATATTTTAATACTTGCTCAAAAGCTAGATCTCCACTTCCTCCCAAGTGGAACTGAAATATATAAGGCCCTTATGCAAATACTGAAGCACTGTTATTTATCTAGAGATCCCAGCTCAACTACAGTAGGCATACAAAAGAAAAACAAAAGCCCTGGCATAAAACAGATCAAAACCTAAAGTTTATTAAAATAAACAATAGCTGAATATAAGCAAATGGGGAAAATACAAAAAGCTATTCCAAACTTCAGGCTGTCTGCATCTAGATACAGGCTGGAGTTGGTGCTTAGGGACATGGTTTAGTGGGTGACATTGGTGGTAGGGGGATGGTTGGACCAGATGATCTTGGAGGGCTTTTCCAACCTGAACGAGTCTATGATTTGGTAACACTGGGTCCATTCTGTGCACCAAGACACTGTCATCATTATTTCAGCCTTTGAATCTTTGTTGTACCTAAAAACAAGGATCAACAGTGAGCATGAGCTCCATCCAGTGACCCAGATGCTTTCTGTTCTTGTTGCCTTGCGCTGTGCCTTGGCCTCTCCATCCTACTGTCTGGATTTGGAAGCAAATCTGTTTTTACTAGTGGGTTAAACTAATATTTAGGGCAGTAACCCCAAAGCCCTGACAAAATACAGGTGCACCCAAGGGGTTCCCCAACTTGCTGCAAATCACTCCTGAAGCAGAGCTGTAAACAGCTGATGGTGGTAACATCTGAAAAGGCTGCAGCAAGATGTACCAAATCTCAGGGGCACATGAAAGCCCAAAGAGGGAGGAAAAGATAACTGCCAGCATGCCTTCAGCCAAACAGGGCACACACAAAAAAGGCTGAGCACACCACAAAAAGGCTCAGCCAACGCACAGATGATGGTTTTACACTGCTCCTGGCTGGCAGCTGCACCGAGCACCCGTGCTACAAAGGGAGGAACTCAAGGACAGGCTGGAAAAGAGAAGGCATCAGTGGAGGCTGCCCACCTCTGCCACTGCCTTTCTGAACACGGTCCTCACGATTACTTTCACTGCTCAGAAAGACTATGTGAAAGTGCAGTTATTATAAAAGAAAGGTCAGGGTGAGAAGGGAAATCTCATCCACTGCCAGGTGATTTTGAAAGCTTTCATATTCAGATTTCCACAGGGTAAGAAGAGACTTCGGCTTGAAAGCTTCCCTCCACAAGAGGGAAAGAGCCTTCGCTTGCAAACACCTAAACCAGAACTCGACCACAGAGCATGACGAAAGCAAAACCAGACCCTGACATCTCATGGCTGCAGCCCTTTAAACCAACACCTCGCTTCAGCGCCGTGCCCGCCGCAGGCACATCGTGTCTCCGGAGGTGTGACCACTCTTCCACTACGCTGCACGCCTCACCTTCGCGTCTCTGCAGGGTTTTCTGGTCCATGTTTTCCAGACAGGAGCTGCTGTATTTGTTGAAGAAGGGAGAAATCTGCTTTGGGGCATCCCTGGGGCAAAAATGACACAGGACAATCAGCTGTCTTATCAGAGAGGTTGGTGGGAAGGGAGGAAGCATCAGAAGAAGCATTATGGGGGATTTAATAAGAAAACAAATATACGGGGGCAAAGTTAACTGCACCTGAAGTAATTGTTTTTGCCTTTGAGGTGTTAATAAAAATATATATTTATACACAGTACAGATACCAAGACAAACAAGCAGCCACGGAGGAGAGTCAAAGGAAAGAGCAAAACAAACACATAAACAGGGCAATTCTGGAAAGGGAATTAGCTCTCATAAAACGTGAAGCATGCTAAACTCTAACATGTTGATTTTCTAATACAAATGTAAATTTTACTTAAAACTTAATTTATTTTCTTTGCATTTTTCCAGCACACACATTACAAGCAAGTTGTTGCTAGTGGGCTTGCTCGGCTATGAACACTACACTAACACTATCAGTAAGATCAATCATGCACTAAATTGCTACTGAAAATATACTCTCTCTTCTGGCTTTATTTCTCCACATGGCTGACCTGCTATTTTCTGCTGTACATTTTTTATGTAGGGAGTAACTGCATTTTGAAATCGCCCGCAGCTTAACCATTGGCTTTTCCACAAGGGTCAGTATGAAATATTTTTTCCCATACTCCGATGACACCAAAAGCTGTGGCCAGTATAAACAGGCAGGCCTTGGTCAGGTTTTGTTTCGGACTGTGCTGGTTAACCAGGGCATTACAAGGCTCTGAAATGGAACCACGTCCCTTTTTGTCATTCTTCACTGACAGACGAACGAGCAATATTTACCCTCTTCTCTTCAGAGCAGGCTGATTTCAACCACAGCTCTCACTTACGAGCTAAACAGGAATTATACTTTTTAAAAAACAATGCTATCAGCAAAAAGATAACTATCAACAATCCAGCACCACTACTTGAAAATGAAAAGATGCTTAGAGCTCACCAAGCCTCAGCTGGGCTTTGATTTACCACAGGTAGAAGTCCAGGAGGAACCCGGGCACCCTTTAATGGTTTCCAGCTCATTAAGCAGACACGCATAAGTGAACGTGGGGCTGCAGGGGTAGGGACAAACCCGTGGCAGGTGCTTCTGGTACTACAAATAACTGGTGGACAACCTTAAAATACCTGAAAGGGAAGTTATTTATCTAGTAATTTTATTTTTCAATATATCAACTATTCCTCTCTGTCCCCTTAAGGAGATTTAAGCGGCCTGGAAGACCAGGGGGTGTGGGGGAGAGGAGCAGCCCTGTGGTCTCTCAGTTAATATTTACCTTAGCTCTCTAAAGAAATTTTCTGAAGAAAATCAGCTTTCATAAAGAAATCTGGTTTTCTCCAGTGGGATGCTAAAATGTGAGTCTTAAAGACACCTTCATTTTAACCGAAGGCTTTGAGGTGTTGCATTGCTTTGGGTTCGCTCCTTGTGAGAATTCTTTAGATGCTGAACTTAAACTTGGTTTAACAAATTTTGGATGCTCTCATTGCATTGTTTGTACTCTCCCATGGCTTACTGCTGTGGTAACAAGCTTGGTCCACCAGTGTGTGCCTGGGCTGTTTCTAAAAGGAGTTCTCCACTATCTCGTCCAACATCACCATGAACTTCAGGGACCTCAGGCATTTTAAAAACGTACCCATGACATTGTCAGGGTGTGGATTTCTGCCACCACTGTGCCATGACACCATAGCTGTTCTGCTGCTTGCAGAAAACAATGTGTACCAGGAAAAAAAAAAAAGGACACAGACTGCAGCATCATATTGAGAACTGAAAAGCAAGCACCTGTTGTAGTCATCACTTTGGGTTTGGCTCAGCAAAGCTTCTGCTTTAGTAACACCAAACACTGATGATTTCTTCTCCTGTGGTTTTGAAGACAGATGATTCAGAAAGCAGAGCCCCCGTATCACTTCCAGTTCCCCAGCTCTTTGATAAGCCTTATTTTAACTCTGACCTAACCCCTCAATGCTGGGACTGGCAGTGTGCAATACGTTACAGCTTGTCCCTCAGACAGAGGGACGAAGATCAAGCAGGCCACGTTTGGGGTTGTGCTCTATATGGTACACAACTGCCCATGCTTAATTCACCTCCCAAAAAGCTGGGATCATACTTAGCCATTTCCAAAGTTTGCCGCAAGGCTGAATTAATCAGCATCTGCTCCTTGGCCCACAGGTGCTGAGGCAACCGATATAGGCACTGGGCTTCTCAGAAGGTGGGGGTGAGGAGGGGAGGCATTTGGTGATTTACAGCATCTCCAAGAGCACTGCCATGTATATACATGTATATTACAGGTGTATAGGTGCCATGTATATACAGATGACAACAGTCTCCTTAGGGGAGGGTGAGAAATAAAGTGGTATCTCAGGCAGGACCTCATGGTGAGCAGGGCAACCTGCCACATGTAGGCCTCAAGTCTTTGGGATCAGCAGAGGTGGGCGCTACCACAGGGGCCACGTGAGGCCCTCATCTTCACTGCGAACCACTTCTGGGAGGAGAACATGTATTCTCTTCTTTTCACAACAAGAAATTAGAAGGGCATAAAACGACAGGCCTAAATTGACAAAAGTTCTCCAGCAGAGCTGGGATTTGAACCCACTTCTAATCCAGGGCCTTATCTGTCAGGCAAAGCTGCCCAAAAAGATAAGCTCTGTTTCCACGTCCTCACTAAAAAAAGGATTTTCTATGTGTTTTTTTTTCTTTTTTCCACAATGACCTAACTCTTTCTCATTACTGTTTCCCTTGGAAACAAAAACGTATTTTGCACAGTTTTCCTTTGGTTTGCTTTTCTTTCCTTTCCTTTTTTTTTTTTTTTATAATATAAATAATCACTCCTAAAATTAAGGATTCTTTTTTTTGTTTATTCAGTTCTATATGGCTCTTTCTGATAAATGCACAATGAAAGCCTGATGGAGTTTCGCAGCCACGCCATTACTGAATAACCTTGATGTATGGGTCCCAGCACCCTGCGCAGACCCGACCCCACAGAAGAAGCATCTTGCCCTTGTGCTTCGGCAAGGTGGCTGCTGGAGCAGCAGTGCCTCGGGGCAGGCTGCAGACTTTCCAAGCTGTATTTTCACTCTCTCTCCTGGCGCTGAGGAAGTATTTCCTGAAAATCACAAGCAAAACAGATAGCATGCTATCTGCTTGTGGTGGTTTCACCCTGACAGGCTGCTGAGCTTCACCACACCGCTCTCTCGTTCTCCCTCCTCAAAGGGGAGCAAATACAACGGAAAAGGGCTCTAGGGATGAGATAAGGACAGGGAGATCGCTCACTGATTACTATCATGGGTGAAACAGACAACATAGTCAGATTAATAGAATTTATTATCTATTACTAACAGCCTAGAGCAGTGAGAACTAAAAGCAAACCAAAAACACCTTCCCCCTACCCACCCTCTTCTACCTTTTTCCCCCGAGCAGCACAGGGGAACAGAGAATGGGAGCTGTGGTCAGTCCCTGACACTCCGTCTCCGCCGCTCCTTCACGGTCCCTCTCTGCCCCTGCTCCCCATGGGGTCCCTCCCACGGGATGCCGTCCTTCCCGAACTGAGCCTGTGAGGGCTGCCCACAGGCAGCAGCTCTTCAACAACTGCTCCCACATGGCTCTGTCCCATGGGGTCCATCCCCCAGGAGCAAACTGCTCCAGCACAGGTCCCCCATGGGTGCTGGCAGCTCCGCCCAGCCCCCCTGCTCCTGTGTGGGCTCCTCTCCATGGGCTGCAGCTCCGGCCCGGGGCCTGCTCCTGCGGGGGCTCTCCATGGGCCGCAGCCTCCTCCAGGCCACATCCACCTGCTCCACCGGGGGCTCCTCCACCCATGGGGGGGCTGCAGCGTGGAGATCTGCTCCATGTGGTACAGCACAGGCTGCAGAGGAACTTCAGCTCTGGCGCCTGGAGCACCTCCAGCCCTCCTTCTGCACTGACCTTGGAGCTTCAGGGCCGCTTCTCTCACATTTTCTCACTCCTCTCTCCCAGCTGTGATAGCACAGCAGGTTTTTTCCCCTTTTTCAAACTGCTCTCCCAGAGGCCCTACCAGCATCACTCACTGGCTCGGCTCTGGCCAGCAGCAGGTCCCTTTTCGAGCAGCTGGAGCTGGCTCTGCTCTGACACAGGGCAGCTGCTGGGCTCTGCTCACAGAGATCACCCCTGCAGCCCTCTGCTACCAAAACCTTGCCATGTAAACCCATTGCACTCCTTGACATTAGCCAATAGTCCCACATCTGTACCAACAACAAGCACATTTTTGTATTTGTGTCTGCAATCCTCACGTTGTGGAGAAAATAATTATATATTGCATCAGAGGAGAAGAGCGCTTTTGAAGAAGATAGCCAAATTAACTTTTCTGTCAACTGGCTTTAAGTCTCAAAGTCATCAATTTTGGCAAAGCAGATGTGTGGCCATGCTGCACAAGACATCCTACCTGGCTGACAGGACCAGATGTAAATCTTAGGCAGTTTCCTACACAGGAATCCTGTCGTGAACATGGCCGTACACAGAGCACATGTTGTTGGGAGAGCTTATTCACCAGCTGACCTTCTTTTGGTAGGACAGGAGCCTCACCTATGTCTGACGGACACCAGGACCTTACCAGAGCAAGGACTGTCTCCTACTGCTTCTCCCACCAGATCTCCTGTAGGCCCTTGCTGCAGCTCTACTGCAGGGCCAGAAGTTATCAGAGGCAAATCCCCATTAAGAAGCAAGCTTAAAGTATTCTTAAAGTTTCTGTTATACCTCGTCAAGCGTATTTCATTTGGGAACCAATAATAGTTATAAAGCCATTTATGAAATTTGGTGAGTAACAGTCATTATTTTCCTTTCCTTTTAAAATATATTAAAAATAGAATGCAATAAAAGTCTAATTTCAGTGTGTCAAGGAACAACTCAAAATCAAACTGCAAAATTATTATTCCGTTTCAACTCATCGTTGGTTTGCAGAATTTTCATACGCCCAAATCTCCATAAACAGAACTTCAGGGCTGTGGACAAGGAGAGAAGCGAGAACTGGACAAGACTGGATAATAAAGAACAGCATCCAAGCCAAGCTTCTGCCATTTTCTGGCTGTAAACCTGTGTCCTAGCACCTGAAAACAAAACTGTGAAGTGGAGATGTAAACATAACACATCGCTGCAGCTGCAATGAACTGCGGGAGCAAATGTTTTATTTATTTATTTATTTTGCATTAATTTTTGCTCCTATGGCCCTGAGTGGCTAGGAAGCCAAAATTTATTTCAGCATACACTCCCCTCCTTTTCTTGGAGGTGAGGAAAAGAAAGAAGTGATTGGCAAAACACATTTAAACTCTAAAATAATCCTTTCAAATGACATTTTGCCAGGAAATTTCCTTCAGTGTAACACAAAAGAATTAATACAAATAAACTATCCTTGTAAAGAGCATTGACTTGTTCCCATTTTCTCTCTGGTGCTAAAACCTTTAGCAGGACCACTGTAAAACAGCTTCAGTGAGGAACACGAACACAACACACCAGACCTTTTTTCCTCTCATTTCAGAGACACCGAAGCTTTGCTCACCCTGGGAGAGGCAGAGAGGTCTGTGCACATGGCAAGCTGTAAGCCCCAAGTAATTTTGCTGAGCAAACCCTGGCTTGATACCCAGCTGCTCCAAGCCCTTATCTCCTCGCTGCCCCCAGCTGCTTGAGACCATCCTGCCCCACCGGGCTCAGCTCCTACGGCAAGGAGAGGAGCCTGCGTGCTCTGCATGCAGCCAGCCCCTGAGACATCAGCTGCAGATGGATTTTTTTCCTGATTTACCATTGTAGAGGCCTGGAAAAAGATGCTATGGAAAGGCAAGTGACTGGCCAAGTGAAACAAAGACACTTTACGTTTCTGCTCCCTCAGGTCTGGCTTGCTTCCCAGGGAAAGAATCCTCCCCAGCACAGGGGGTCACCAAGAAGCCGAGATGCTCCTCCAAGCCACCTAAGAAGTATTTTGGCAGATACACGGGATTTAAGTGATGTTTAGGCCTCACACGACACGGGGGAAATTCAGCTTCCCACAGATTGAAACCTTTATTCGCTGTTTCCCTGCATGGGCCAGAAGCACTGCTCTCCAGAATGAAGACTTGTAGCTGTCCGACAAAACCCAGCAGCACACCCCAGTTCATCCTCAAGGCTCTGTCATATTATCCCTGTTAAAAACAGCATTTTTTTTTTGTCCATCAGGATGCACAATCCCAAGGAACCCTACCGAGAGAGAAACTGAGCTCCTCTCCTTACCTTTGAAAGGAAAAATGTCCTCATTCTGCCTCCTTGCATGTCCTCTTTAAAATCTCATCTTCATTTGCTGTCCTGTATTGTTATTATTATTATTACTATTATTATTAGGACTTAGGTACACATTTAGGCGATGCAGTCCCTCTCTGCTCGGTCTGGAGCTGGCTCTCAGGCAGGCCACCAGCCATGGCCTGGAGCAGTCGGCATGGCCTCCATCCACCACCGCCTCGAGAATGAGCCACACAGGGCAGAAGCCAACTGCAGAAACCACAGCTCTGCAGCAAAATCTTCAAAGGCAAGAGCTTCACCCAATGTGTCTGCTTTTCTTTTTCTTTAAAAAATATAAGTCTTGTAGACTGATGACACTTTCTCCTTACTTCAGCTGATTTATCTATCTGTAGTATTTGAAGAGAGGTGAAGCAAGTGGGTGATGGATATTCCACTTCTTTAAAAAATGAAAGAATGGGCAAATTCTGCTTTCAGAGGAACCTCACATAAATGGAGTAACCCGAAATAAACTTCACTTTCAGATTTAGTGTATTCTGGTTTCCCTGACCTATACATATGCACAGCTGCTATGTGCAATATCTCTCACGTTCCACTGCCCAGATGCTGGAGGCCCACTGGGGAAAAAAACAAATGCTGATTGCTTGACTCAGTAACAGCACCAAGTATTCATTTATATTTTACCCATTTCTGTCTGAAAGGTGAAAGAAGAGGTTTGCATCAGGCTCCCCAAGGAGCAGGGAGCAGGAAAATGCCCCGTTCCCTCTCCTCCACTCCTGCTGCCACGGGTAGGCTGCACGCCTCCCAACTCCTCCAAACTGAGGATTTCCTCCTCATACCTCCGATCACCACAGCATAGATCATTCACACACCCTTCGAGGCTGACTGAAATTAGGGAAGATTAATCTCCTGCGCTGTAATTTCAGTGGGTCCTGTCCCATCTGTATTCCCCACTCCGGACTGCATCGCTCATAACAGCGAGCAGTAAGCAACCGCTGCCGTCAGCACTTTTCGGAGATCAGATCCATAAATCAGCGTGCTCGCAGAGCCTGGGACTTGCACCAGATCCATGGCCCTGCTCTCAAGCCTACAGGCCTTTTCCACAAAGCCATAACGAGGACACGATGGCATTTTCAAGGGAGAGGACAGACGGAGGGTCCTACACGCACACGGGTGTGCTCACCCGCCGCAAGGGTGGGACAAAGGCAAAGCCACTGCGGGAAATCTGCGATGGTGAAAGAACAAAAACTGGCACCTCTGAACTTTGCCCCAGTCTGGCATCCAAAACAAGCAACAGGGCAAGCCGCTCATTTTCCAGACACACTCAGTAGGCGGCTTTTCCACAGGCGGTAGAAATGGAAATATTTGTTCTTCCATGAAAGCCCCACCACTGCCTAGTCTGGTTTCAAGCACAAGCCCAAAAAAAAACCCCGTGCTCAAACCCATGTAATCCAGGTACCGTTCGCATCCTCCTCCAACAACCACAATCTCGGCTTGCCATCTCGACTCCCCGCAGGGCTCACGGTCAAGCCTTGAGGTCTGAGTCATCTGACCTGCTTTTAATGTCACGTCGGGATGGGAAGAAGCGCATGCTGGAGCGCTCGCTCCTCTCCTGCATCCAGACAACCTACCTTGTTCAAAACAGGTCTGCTTTGACCCAATAGGTCTGCTTCTTGATCTTATTCAGCCTGCAGAACTGATACCCTGTCCCAGCACACGAGGCTTACCATGAACACAATGCTTGTGCACGGCTTTTCTCGCTGCAGACACTGAGACGGGGCGGACGATAAACCCTGCTCTCTGCCCCCGCTTTGCTGGATTAGAAGGATTCCCTCGCACGCCAGCTACAACTCCGAGTTCAAGAGGGAGATTTCCCTTTCCTTTCTCTTGAATGTTTCTTGTTAAAGGAGATTGAGTCAGTGGGACACCCAGGGATCAGACCAAACGAATTCCAGCACAGGATCAGAGCCTCAAAACCAAATCCCACTATCGCTCAAATCTTGCGAGGTGTCTTTGCTGTTCTTTCCAATATTCGTCTTCTTGTTTTGCTGCTGTCAAAATGATGCTGCCTTTTTAGCAGGAGAATGGTTACAGGAATATGGTTAGGGTTATAGGAATAGGTTTATAGGAACAGGTAAGCTGCTAGAGTAATTAGATCGGGCAGTTGACACGAATAGGAAATTGGTCGGTCGCCACCTGCATTTATTAAAACGCAACCAAACGAGCTCCAAGAGCGATTTTTAGTGCACGTGGATGTTTTGCTATTGGCAAGAGCACCAAGATTAGCAGCGACTCTGAGTCCCAGAGCCTTGTTAGCTCCAGCCATTGATCCCCAAAGTAAACCTCTGGTTCTGGGAACTGCTGGCCAGGAACGACCCCACGGACCCGAAGCAGGGCAGGTTTCACAGAGGGTCCCAGACCATGCCACTGCTCCCCACGTCCCTTGGGATCACCCAGCAGGGTGCAAACTGCTGGGATTTGCTCCTCTCTTTGTGCGAGGGGACTCACTTGGAGGGGGAGGTGGGCTGCTAACATCAGGGTTTAGCTGCAGTACACAAAAGCCAGGAAATTCACAGCCAAGGCTGAAAATGTGTGCTGACACCGTGGCATTATCTCCGGCCATTCAGCCTGTTCTGGCTCTTTTGGCACAACCGCCTGGGTTAAAGCCTGCGTGTCAGCAGAGATTTTCAGGCTTCACCATGAGTTTCTTTGCTTAAGTCAAGCTACGCGGATATATTCGAACATGAGATGAACGCCTAACGGGGATCGAGTGCAAACACACACGCTCCCGGCTTTCCCTGCGTGGTTTCACACTTGTCCTCCCCAACAGCCATGAATTCGGCACAAACTGACTCGTAAAATCCCAGCCACCCCTCCAGCGTGGGCACAAAGTGGGACTGAGCAGTGTCACAGCCCGAGGACCTGGCTGCGGGGTGGGAGGAGGGGACCTGGGGATGGGCAGAGCTCTCCTGGGGGCACTCGTGACAAAAACAGAGTCAGCATGAGCTGAAGTCGTGGGTATGTCACAAGAAACCACTGAATTCATCGAGTCACTCTTTAAATAGGAGGGTGAGAACGTGAAGAAGTGGGCAACTAATGTGGTAGGGGCTTCCCAGAACACGAAAATCTCCATCCCAAACTCCAGCATTTGGCCAGGGAACAACCACACATTCCCCATCCACTTTTCAAACCAAGGCAGCTTGCAAATTTCATCGGAGAATGGTTTGGGCTGGAAGGGACCTAAGGGCTGGCTGAAATTAAAGAGAACGACCACCAGATCCTATCTCATCGGGAACAAAATGAGCTAACTTAGCTCTCTACACCGAGCACTTTAGAAATTAGAAACTAATCTAATTAGAGCCCTTATCTTGTCAGTTACAAGCTACTCGTTATAGATTTCCCAGTAAATTAAAAAAAAAACAACAGGGAGGTTGCTTCCACTGGCCCACAATTGAGCAGCTTAATGCAAAGGACCTGCCAGGATGACTCACCAGCAAAAAAAAGGGCAAAAAAAAGGGCAGGGTTGGAGTTTAGTTGTAAAGACACGCAGTTAGGATCGTCTGTAAATAACCAAAACCGTGTCTCTGAGTGGAAGGGCCATCGCTCGGTTTTATCACAGGTGTGGGGAGAAGTGCTGTGGGGAAGGCAAGGGAGGCTGTAATTTATTTAAAAAAATAAAATTAAAGAAAAGGGAAGGTACCTTTGGGACAGTAGATTCAGGTGTGCCCAGGGGCAGGAGCTGTGACAGTGCACACACCGAAGGGACAAACCTAACCAACACATTAGAGACAGGACACGTTGGTGATGGATCAATTTGCGTTTTAGGGGGTCTCTGAAACCCTACAGAATTAAAGTTCCTGTTGGTACAGCACAATACAATGCAGTCGCTTGGGAGGATTTTTCCAGATGAATCCGAGCCACTTTGGACAATGACACTTGAGCAGCTCCACAGCCACCCGAAGCCTAAAACCAAACCAGTAACAACATCATTAGCCTCAAACGAGATCGGCTCCCAGTTCTGGTTCACCGGGCAGCCACGGCAATATTTGTCTTATCACAGGGGAGGCCAAGGTAGAGGCAGAGGCAGACGCGTTCCTTTTGATGGCACTGACATCATTTTGACGGTAAAGTGACAGTAAAAATTTGGCAGGCAATAAATTCCTCTCCCCAAATGCCGCTGCAACAGTAATAGCTGTCAGGAGCAGACAATGTCTCAGGCTTTACAGTCTTAACCAAAAGAGCCCGCATCCCCGCACATTAATCTGACAGGAAGCCAGCGGGTCTGATCCTGCTTCCCGTCAGGCAGAATCCATCCCAAAAAATCAATCAGCAGCAAGGGCAGAGCTCCCTGGATGCAGGGGCAGCGGTGACCCCCTGGTCCCAAAGCCACCAGGTGCTGGCAAGCTCAGGCCGGGCTCCTTAAAGCCTTCCTCGCAATGAGCTGAAAGAAAAAAGGTGAAAATCGGGGTGGAGGTTGCTTGGAAAAGCAACCTTGAAACCAGTCAGTAAGCAGGGAAACAGGCAGAAAATAAAACCCAGGGCTGTGATACGGCCCCCTCCCCCCTAAATGTTTTATTCCATAGATGATGGAGGGCTCAGTCAGTCAAGATCTGCAAATTGGTAGGCAGTACGCTCCGCGCTGTCTGTCAGTATTACACATCCTAAAGGGCTGAATAAATAATTGAAGAATAAATAATTGTGCCAGGGCTTTGTCTCATGGGCCATTTTTATAGATTGCTGTCTAATGATAGCACCATCTGCGACACTCTGCATTAATATGGGATAAAATTACATAGTGCTTTGTTTGCTCTGACACTGTGATGTTATGATGTCTCTTAATATTATCTCAAATAAAAGGCCCGAACAATGAAGGAAGTGTCCCAATTGCGAGGAAACTCTCATTTAGGGAAAACCAACTTGAAGCAATCGGAGACGTTCTCCCCCCAGGGACAGGGCAGGGAAGAGTGGGGAAGCCTCGCTGTTTCCAGCACGTGTCGTATCGATGTAATTAAAAAGAGAGGAGCTTGTTAGCATGTTTTTATCATTCAAGTCCAAGTCAGAGATGCTGGGTTAATAGTGCAGTGCTGCCAACTGCCAGGAGGCAGCCCCTTGGTAAGCTGCGCCCAGGTCCCATCCCTGCCTCAGCACCGAGAGGGAGGCAGAGATAAGCCACGGGCTTTTGCTCCCTAATTTCAAGAGAAGTGACGACTTGCATCGGTTTGATCTGACACAGAGGCAAACCTCGGGTGATGGGGGAACCCTGCACGGAGACAAAGGCTGGCTGCATGAAGAAAGCAAGCTAGGACCACCACCCACTTCCCAGTAATGCTTTGCACTTAACAACTCTCTGCCCAAGAAGCATTTTCGCCTTTATTTTTAGAAAGCCATAGTTAAATATTCACCTGCAATACAGCTTAGACAGGCTTGCGCTTCTGTGTACTTCTTCTTGCCTGCAGGACACCACCGGCACTTCCCTCGTGAAGCTGCAAAGGGGCCTGCAGATGCGTCCTTCCCTCCCTCCCCACCCAGAGGAGCCGGGGACAGGGGACACCAGCAGTGTCACCCCCATCCCTCGCAGCAGCTGTTCCGGGGTCTGAGGGAGTCAGGAGAAATGCATTTGCTGCTGCGGAGCTATTCCTTACCTGCAGAGAGAATTGGGAAATTGCAAGTGGCTTTTGCAGAGCACAGTCTCAATCAGCTCTCTCAGTCTAGCCTCATCCCAGGGAGATTTCAACTTGCAGAGCTGCCGCCTCTCCAGCCACAGCCCTCCAGCGTGCGCAGGTCGAGCTGCTGGCTGGCTCCCGAAGCCAGAAGTGAACATTTCAATTCTCACATCCCAGCGCAGCAGCCTGCGAGAGACGTTTGGCAGATACGGCTCCTGCCGTTACGGCTCCCGTAATGTCAGGACTGCAATCGCAGGCTCCAGGAACCAATTTGCAAAACAAGAGTTTTCGAACTCTCTGTGGATCAAATGGAGCATGGCTTCAAAAGCAGGAGACACAAAGGATGAGGGCTTGCAGTGGGATTTGGAGAATAAAGCCTTCCGGCTGCTCCAGTCACCGGGAACACATTGAAGGGAAAAGCCTCTTGCCTTCAAGCCTTTCTCCGATCACAAAAATCTGCTAGCATCATTCAATCCCACCCTAACACCAAACCCGGGGCATGTGGTTAGGCTGGCCAGGCCTCTGGAGGCTGAGTTGTAACTGGATTAGTAAATTAAAATAAATAAATTAATAAGTAAATAAACAGACCTTCCAGCAGAAAGATGCCTTTAACTAGAACAATGCTTCTGCTTCTCCAAGCAGATCAACGTCAGATCTGCATTCTCACCCCAAACGGATCGTGGCTGGAATAACCACGTGCACAGTTGAAATAATGACGGCATGCAGTCCAGTTTCTCTCAAACCTCAGAAACCCAAGGATGTGCAAGATGCTCCCGTACACACAAATACAATGCAGCAGCAGTGGGGAACCCACTTCTGCCAGAAGGGCCAGCTGGGGCTTTTCCTCTCCCTTATCTGGGCACCTACACGTTAAGCAGGATGCACACATGCAGAAATCAATCAGTCAGCGATTGCAGTTCACACAGAATGAACTCACAGGCTTCACCCCCACACTTGTATTAAAGGAAATCTATACCAAGAGCCAAAACCAACGGTGGCAGCTTTGCCTTTTGGATGTGTTTCCAGTGCTCCCTGTTACAGACCGCACGAATTCAAGATAGCGCAGATGCTAAACAATGAGGCCATGTGATTTATGGGGGGTGGATCTGGGTCTACAAATCAAGTAAAACAAGCCCAAGCACAAGGAGACACAATGAAGAGGTGTGTTCAGCATGCATAATGGATTGATAAGTTTCCACTTCATTATTTTTAGAGGTTGCACCAAAAAAAAGCCTTCCTCAACCCAATTTGCTTTGGGGGTACACTCTTCTTGTTGGCTCGTGGCAACTTATAAACAAGAAAAATTCCCCGGTTGGTGTTTGAAGCAAGCAGAAACACCATTTAGCCGAACTTATTCTCATGCAGAAGCACCACATGAAGCAGCTGGGCATCCTGGGCATGCCTTTCTCTGCCTCCTGGTAGAAGACACAGCCTTCATGGAGAGAGGACAAGGGACAAATATTCATCGAATAAAGGAGGAAGAGGACTGGGCTATGAATCAGAAAAAAGCGTTTTCTTCTGCAGAAAAAATGAGAGGTTGCCTCAGTCGGGGTGAATGTGTGAGTGCCCCCCAGCAGCCTTGCTGCCATCCCTTTGCTTCTGCTGCAGACAGAAAGGGGATGGTGCTGCCGGGCAGCTATTGTGCTGGAGAGGAGTTCGGCCCCAAATCCCGTCAGAAAAGCACCAGGAGGTGGCTCAGCAGGGGCTGAGGAAGGAGGAGGAGGAGAAAAAGTAAAAGAAAGAGGAGGAAGGGTTTAGACCTTGCCAAACTGCAGATAAAAAGGAGGGAAAAAGAGAAAATACAAATAATAATAATAAAAAACAAGACCACAATGGCATTAGGGTAAACTTTCTCACAGCTACAGCTGAAAACGGGGAGGGATGCAGAGGAAGACGTGAGCTGTGGTGCTGCCTGCTGAGGCTCTGAGGGTGAAAGGGGTTGCTTTTATCGAAGTGGAGTGACTGAAGAAACTAATAATAATAAAAAGTACCGCTCTTGACATTAAACATTCATGGAAGCAGCTACGGCATGGCTAATGGAAAGTGTCCGTAAAGCCTTTAAAAACTTTGTTAATGCACGGAGACTGGCAGAGGTCACGGCACGCTCGGAGCAAATTGGGAGCCATCGGACAAAAATAGTTTGTCCCCTTTCAAAAGAGCGCTAAAAAGCTGTGCGTTTACCGCACTGAACCCAAAACAGCTGAAGGCACCGAGAAAGGTTATAAATGCTCATTAACACTACACCGGGTAGCCAGCCCGTAAAACCACGCTGTGCCAGAGCTCTGCTCCTCGCTCCCAGCCCTGCTCCTCCAAACAAACCCACCGCCACACACCGAGAGCCTCTTCCTCCCCGGTTTTGGCCCTTTCCACCATTATTTTATGGCATTGTATTTTATTGACGGCAGGGACGTTCCTGTCACGCGGCCGGGCCCCATGGCGGCGGGCAGCGCGGCCTGCTTCAGAGCGCGTGTCTGTGGGGGATTTCTACCAGGCTTTAATTGTTTACTCCCTCTTGACAATGCAGGGAAGTGTAATTTCAAGCTGCCTCTGGCTAGTAAGAAAGAAAAGTGTGTGAGATGCTCCGACATCACAGTAGTTTGAATAAAAAGCACCCGCTGTAACACAGTGCTTCGCCTCTCGCCCTGCCCACAGCAGCCTTCTGCGACCGCCTCACCCTCACAGAGCCTCGGCACAGCAGCGTTTCAGTCCCAGTGGGCATCTCCCGGCGTTAATGTCATACAAATAATAAGGATGATAAATCAGAGAGCACTGCCACCAACCCAGACACAAAAGCAATTAAAAGCCCGTAACATCCATGTGATGAATCCTGACCGCGCGGGCAGCTTTCAGGGTGCAAGGTGAGCGCAGCAGGAAGGCCACGAGCCCTATCCCCGCTTATGGCCCTAAAATCACATCGGCGAGCGTACCCAGCTGCTTAACACACATATAGGAAGGCTTGAAGGTATAGTAGCAGCAGGTCGTGCTGCATCAGCGGAGCGTTTTTACCTCGTTTTCTAACGCAAAGATCAAATCAAGACACCCCTTGCTTTGTTCTGCTCTGGGTTTCAGAAAGCACAGCGCCCACGTGAAGTCGTTCGCAATGCAGGAGCAGATCACACTAAGAAACCAACCGATTAGTCATATTAATGCATTTTCATCAAGGATTTGAAGGCACAGGGATCCGTCGCTTCTGTTACCTGGTTCAGTAAATCTTCACGGTTTTATTTATCTCCTAGGGCTTGATCGGCTTTCCAACCACTTGTATAGAAAGGTTTGCTACCTTTTATTCTTAATTTTAAAAAACGGAGTGGGAAAAACGCATTGTGATTCACTCCTAGGACACAGAAGAATTCACTTCTGCTGGAAAAGAAACCACCAACACATGCAAACATTTCCTAGAAAGCCAACAACTGTTACTGGCCTTTTTAGGTTAACATGCATGGCATTCCTCAACCTTATTTTACATAGAAAAGGTCACCAACCCTTTTCCTTCCTAAGCATCATTAACCCTCTTCATTCTGCAGGCCCCAACACCAAACTTCCACAAATCAGGCAGAAACCATGGCAGCTTTCCAAACTGTCCAAATTTTCTCTGTGCCCTCAACTCTGCTAGTCAACACACCACTATCAAACTTGTCCCCACAAACAAAAATTACCCCAAACACAGAAAAAATAAGAAGCTGCCTGGCCTGACATACTCCAGCACCTTGGAGTTGCTTATTCACAAACAGGGGACACATTTGCCCATTTAACTTTGACAGAAGAAATCTCAGATTGGGTGAAAGCTTATTTTTAAAACCATCCACCTGGTTTCTTGCACTGATGCCCAACACCAGCAGAATAAAGAATACGAGAAGGTCCCTGAGCTTTATGCTCATGGATATCATGCTCATGGAAATACGTGCCCCTCACCCATTCCTCATGAGCTCCTGTTCACCATTTGGCCACCAATTTCTTTTCTGGTTTCTTTGTTTCTAAGGTGTTTCTCAAGAAAAATCTCAAACTACTAATGCCCTTGCATGCACTTCCCCTATATTATATCTTATAGATACTAAGCAGCCTTTCACCTGTTAAGCATAGTGCTTATTTTTAAATAAGGAGAAAAAAAGAACTGGTGAACTAATCAAAGCCACAAGCACAGTATAGGAGAATTCATATTCAAGATGTTCCTGGATGAAGTTCAGCGTATTAGATCACACTTTCCTGCAAAAGTGTTTTTATTTATCTAGACTTTGCCACACCAATAAATCAAATCCATACAAAGCCAGAAAGCATCAGAGATGCCATTATCCTCAACAGACTTGCACTGGGAGTGAACATGACTTGCAGTACCCAGAGGAAAGAGAGAAAAGTGCTGAAAATAAGATATTAAGAGCCAAATTAATTGGTGACATAAGCAGGTAAAAGTACACTGAGTGAAATGGAGTAGCTTATGTCTGCAATGAATAAAACCATAAGCATTTAGCATTTTCTTCCTCGAGTCTTTGTTTAAACAAATCTGAATTTATTAGTCTTCTGCTGAATAAATATGATAAATTCTTATTGAAATTATCCTCCGGTGAGCAGCAATAAATACTAGGCAATATTCTTTCAAGTGATCCATTATTTTAATCTGGCTAGGAGCAACTCCAGGTTTCCTGCATGTGCAGACAAAAGTTAGCTTCAGTGCAATAGGCAAGTGTAGATCAGGGCTAGTTTGGGGAGGAACAGGGAAACCTTCCCAAGCTCAGGAACAAATGGAGCACCTCAGACGTTCCTCCTCGACGGGGTTCATACAGGAACAATACAGAACATTTCCATACATAATTTATAAGCTCCTATGAAATGCTAGAGGTCAACACTTTCAGGGTGTAATTTAACAGAGAAAGCGTGCACCGCATGCTGGATCAGCCTGTGCAATGTTGGAAAAAAAAAAAAGAAAAAGAGAAAAGTGGAGTAAGAACACAGACATTATGTGTCATTAGGAAGAAAAAAAGTCACTGCTTGTCAAACTGAGCATCCAAACACATGCACACACACACAAACTGTCTCTACAAAAGAGAAAAAAATATTTTAAAACCATCCCATTTGTGCTCTGTTACACAAACACACATTTCTAGATTAGTCAGCGCTTCCCAGTGTCCTCCAGCTGAGGCATTTAGCAAACAGAGGTGTCATGAGACACTTTCAAGCATTGCTGCTTAATACTAGAGGAGATAAAACCCTTTTGATGTTTCAGCCTCAGGAAGTTCAGAGGTCAGGCTGCTCGCCTAATTTGCTCTCTTATACAAAGATTCGAAGCAGGAAATGCCTCGTCTTTTAAACCTTCCCTTGAAGATATCATTTATGGTGAAGTTTTAACCACCATTAACTGTTTGGCACAGCATTGAGCTGCACCTCATCCCAGGGACAGGAGCACAAGGAGGCTGCAGGTCCCCCTTGCCTTGCCTTGTGATGCCCACACCACTGCAAAACCCGCTGCTAAGTTGACCCATGCTAGAGTCTTTGTAAAAAATACAATATAAAGTTAACCACCCAGGCACATAATGGAAAATTTGCATAATAGCAGGAAGATAGAAAATAAGACTGGTTAAATCAAGTCATTACGTACATCTGAGCTCTCCAACAAAGGGATGTGAGACAAACTCTGTTCTGCTGGTTTGACACTGGTTTCAGGAGATGACATTGCACCTGAGCCACATTAGGACAGCCTGGCAGATATGTGGTTCAGCACAAACCCTGCAGGATCTACGTCAACCCATCAGTCTTTGGGGATTTTATATATTTTTTAAAGGAAATGTGAATCAGTGGAGCACAGCAGATGTGTGCTTTGCTGGATGGTGCCTGTGCTGCACCATCCGGTGCTGGGAGCTCTCAAACTCAGTTTATTTGATTGCTGAATGGAGAGGTGCCACACACAAATGCCTCCACGCCAGCAACCCTCCACTTCGACATTGATATGCTTCAAGCCAGGTGAGCACCTCCACCTCCACTTCACATTTATTTTCAGGATCTGGCTGCCTCAAGGAGGTTTACAGTTTGTAGCTTGAATTAAAAACCGAGGGTAACCTCCCCACTGCCCAAATCAAAACAGCATAACCCTGCTTCTAGCAAATACAGGAGGAAACAAACTGAGCTGGGAGGGAAGAAAAAGCTCCTGCACTGAGGGTCGCTGCTGCTTTGCAAATTCTCAATTCTCTTCCTCCTTCCATCCTCAGGCTTTCACGCACAATGTTTATCTTCTATTCCAGGAGCCTTAAACAGAGAAAACCATCATTAGCACATAATCTGGGCCAATATATGACACCGAGTAGCTCTAAATCTCCTAAAGCCTTTCAAAGGAAGAAAACTCAGCAAGCCAAAGTTCAGCCAGCTCTGCAGCACTGCATTTTCTTCATACCCACCTCGGGACCCAGGCCACCAGCGCTGGCTCCGGGAAGCTCGTGCTGCTCCTCGGGGCGCCCAGCAGAGCTGGTGCCCACCCGGCAGGGCAGAGGCCACCCCACACACCCTGCCACTGCTGGACCAGCGACGCTTTTGCACAGCAAGCAGCACAGACCTTCAAGTATGTGGTCGGGGAGGCTGCCAACCAAGAGCATCACCAATCTCCCGATGTTCTCATTACTGCAGGGGCTTATCTTAGTGTTTAAAGTAAAGTGTGTGTTGATTATTTTCTTTAACCCACTCCTCCGTTATAGCAGATTATTTCAGGGTCTTCTTCCCATAGCCCTAAATATAAAGAGATCCAGGAACTAACTTTAACTCCTAACAAAGAAACTGATAAGCATAGAAAGAAATGGGTCAGACAACAGCTTTGTCTATACCGAAGGAACTATTTCAGTCCCTCCGCTCCGATGCCTCCACGTGACAGAAGTGACCTGCTCCTTTCCTCCACTTCTCGCCAAGATGACACACAGAAACAGCACCTACGCGAGGACGTCACGCCGGGAGCACTCTGGCTCCCCCTCCCTTCCTCCCATTTGTCTTTTTTCCCCCGAGTATCCTCACCCAGGAGTTGTAAGGGAAAGCGGATACAAGAATACGCCATTGTCATTAATGAATTGGCTCAGTCATGCCGCTAACAGCCCCATTTAATTGTACAGTACTATTTGCTTGGCAGCCTCTCCCACTATAATGGACTAACAATCCACTGCACTGTCCCAAATGAACTACCAGGGCTCAGTTTACCCTCTCGCTTTATTCTCCACACCAACCACCCGAAATATTATCCACTTGATTCTTACTGCGCTCCAATTAAGCAAATAGTCGAGACCAGAGCAGTCCGTGTCCATCTCAGCTTTCGTGACCAACCCACGGGCATGAGGTCAAGTGAAGAAATAGTAGTGCACGGGGATAATAACCAGCATGTCCTCATCGTGGGCAAAGCTGTCATTAATCTTGGGGTGAGGTGTCCAAGCTGCTTTTGTTGTTAATTGTAGTAGAGAAATGAAGTCAAGATTATCTATATATACACCCAGGCTATCCACTGTAAGACTCATAGAATGGTTTGGGTTGGAAGGGACCTTAAATATCACCTAGTCCTACACCTGCCACAGGCAGGGACACCTCCCACTAGATCGGGTTGCCCAAACCCCATCCAACTCAGCCTTGGACCATCAGGCACTGCCTTCCCTTCTCACCACCACCACCTTTCTGTTCTTACCTCCCAGCACTCGACAACCAGTCTGCCCAGAAAAATGCTAGCCTTGCATCATAACTAACCACAAATGCCACTTGTGAACGGCTCTGGTTGTGCCACAGAAAGATGACACATCTCTTGAAGAAAGACCTCAGAAATACCCCATGGCACGTCCCTGGCAGGCAGGGTCAGGCTGGTGCCCCCAAGCCAAACCCAGCCGTGCCCTCCCTGACCACTGCCACCACTGCTGTGCCCCGACCCTGTGAAAGGGAGCGTCACACACCTCTGAAGGAGTACCAAAACCCAACGTCAAGCAAGAGAAATAGCTCCATGGGATACCTTTTATCTGAGGCTCACAAAGCACTTCTAAAAATCCACTATGCCAACTCTGCAAAGAAACAGCAAAATTACTCAACCAAAAGGGCTGGAGAAAACAAAACCCAGGGCTCTGCTTACTACACCACACTGCACTACAGATTTCTGTCTTTCTTTCCTCACTTTGGTGCTGTCTCTATAAGATATTAGAAACTCTCTTCCCCTTTTTACCAGATCAGCACTATTTTAAAAGATTGCATTTCTGAAAATACGTTTTCTTTTCTTTCATTTCAGACCCCACGGACTTCTTTTCTCTGCTAATTGACCCTGCCAGCTTCACCAGAATCAATCGAGCTGCACGGGTGCCTGCACAGCGAGCTGCCCCTGTTAACAGGCCACCACGGACTCCAGCCCCAATCCTACTGGGAATCCGTAACAGCAGCTGCTTCCATCGGCTTCAGCAGGAGCAGAAAACCTCCTCCGAGCAGAGGAAAGCAATCCTATAGAACAGGAGATGATTAGCAGAAACTCAGATGGAACTGTTCCTCCGCTCCCACAGACAAGAAATACTTGTAATTTCCAGCTATTTAAATGCAATGAGGTCAGAGTCGATGAGAAAGGTCTGGTACAATTGATCCCAGAATGAGGAAACAATAACACTTTGGAACCGATATGGATTTTTTTTTTAAACAACAGCCTAACAGGGCATGCTGCAAAAATAGCCAAAACTGATAAATATAGAAGACCTGTCTTCCACTGAAGAGCCGAGCGCTGGAGTCTCTATTTACGTGTACATTACCAGCAACGCCATGCACTGTATCAAATTACAGCACGATTTTCATTTTACTGCATGCAATTCCTCCCCGCTACCCCCGCGAGTCTCATGAGGAATCACGGTTAAGCACAGCAGAAGGAAAAAAAACACACAACAACACACACCTTTGGCTACAAATGCAATTGTCTTGCCTTATGACAGGAAGCTTTCATTTACAGCCCAAAGCATTCACACACAGGTAACTGGAAAAGATTGGTTTCTGCCTCCCCACACTTTTAAATATTTGCCTAAACCACCCCTGTCCCCTCCCTTTCAGTAGTTGATAGGACAGCTACTATCACCATCCTGCTATTGCTAAACGTTCAGGCTCAGCTATTGATAAAAAACAGAATGGTGAAGGATAGAAAGGGCAACTGCAGTCAGAAGTGTGAGTTTCGATTCCTGTGCTGCACAGGCTCCCTGGGCAAGGTTTCCCCCTTTCCAAAAAAAAAAAAAAAAAAAAAAAAAGGAACAAAATAAAGAAAGAAACAACACCATAAATCAGTTCTCCAGGCTGACATGCATTGTGGTCAATCGTGGTCAAAAAGATCTGGGCTCACCCAGTGAGTGCAATGTGTGCAAAAGGGAACAACCTCCCAGCAAACGTACAGCTCTGACACCCAGCCCCTTATCTCCCCAGACACAGCCCCAGCCTTCCGAACGCCCCAACCTTTTAGGGCTGGGTGGGGAAGATGTCACACAGAGACTGAAAAGCACCAGGCCAGGGTGCGAAGGCCGAGCAGGGATGTGCTGTGCTGCATGCTGAGGGCTTGGGGGACATCGGTTTTAGTGGGGTTTGGTTTTGTTGGTTGGTTTTTCTAAGAAAGCGATGGGGTAATTAGGGAAAATGCAGGACTTGATACTCGGTGTTACACAAATATCAGCCACAGCCCACACGGATTACACGATGGAGGTGGCAGCAGGGAATGTCTGGACACGAGTTGAGTTGTGCCATTAAAGGAAGGCTCCAGGAACAAGCCGAGGCTTCTCCATCTGAAAGCAGTGGCAAAAAAAAAATTAAATATCTTCTCTCACCCTTGCCATAGGCTTAGCCCACAGATTTAAAGCAAAAAGCTACAAGTCAAGTTAAAGGACCACAATTAATCTATCGTAAGGTATGTAAGCAGGCAACTGATCCTGGCTTATCAACATGAAGGATTTTTCCTAAAACTTTCCCTTTGATGGAGACCAGGATTTAACTCAACTAGCCCTGGCTGGCAAACACCTGCCAGCCTTACCTGGCCTCGGCTGGGGACACCGAGGCACTGCCCCTGTCCCCCACCACAGCCTCCTCCATGGGCTCACTCCTCGTGGTCATCCTCCAGCCTACACTGGAAGGATTAGGACCAGGTGTGAGCTCACAAATCACACTTCCCTCGACTACGGCTTCAGAAACCAATTCCCAACCAGAGGTCACAAACCTAACCCCTCCCCAGATGGAGTTATTTCTCCCCTGGGGGGGGTCAGAGCAAACTAACAGAGCACCGGTGGCTTCCTCTTCAAGCCTTTAGGGCTTGTCTTTAGGGCTTCCCGTTCCCTTTCCTGGGGCTCTCAATTTCTGGGCAGCGCAGCTGAACTCGAAACAGCTGCAGCTGCAGGCTTGTTGGAGCGCTCGTCCTCCTGGGCCTGAAATCAAGAACCTGGCAAGGAAGTTCCCGGTACAAGAAAGACAGGGATCTCCTGGAAAGAGTCCAGCGGAGGGCCACGAAGATGATATGGGGCCTGGAGCATCTCCCCTATGGGGAAAGGCTGAGAGACCTGGGGCTGTTCAGCCTGGAGAAAAGACTGAGAGGGGATCTCATCAGTGTGTATAAATACCTGAGGGGTGGGGGACAGAAGGATTTGGCCAACCTCTTTTCAGTGGTTTGTGGGGACAGGACAAGGGGCAATGGCCACAAAATGGAGCCCAGGAAGCTCCGCACCAACATGTGAAAGAATTTCTTCACGGTGAGGGTGACAGAGCACTGGGACAGGCTGCCCAGGGAGGTTGTGGGGTCTCCTTCTCTGGAGATATCAAGGCCTGTCTGGACGCCTACCTGGGCAGCCTGCTCTAGGGAACCTGCTTTGGCAGGGGGGTTGGACCCGATGATCTCTGGAGGTCCCTTTCAACCCCTACAATTCTGTGATCCTGTTCCCTGTGTGACAGGAGGTTGGAGAAGCGATGAGACCCCCTTTCCTGGCGGCTCCACCACAGGAGCTCAGCTGCCAGCTCCACCTGCCCACTCCCAAGGAAAAAGCCTGCAATACCTTAAAGTGGAGGGTTTAAGTACCCGGCAGCAGAGCTCTTCAATGCACTGCACTTTCCACAAAGAGTCCCCCAGGTGACTCAGGGTGCCCAACGTGAGTTCAAGCCAGCTCTTTCTTCCCTCCCTTTTCCACCCTACTTGTCTTCACAGGTCCACGTTCCTAACAATGGAAGAGTTTGAGTTAAAGTGTCATCTACATAAAGGTTGCCTGGATACTTTGAAGATGAGTGCCACAGAATGTGTGCAAATAACAGGATTTCACTTTATGTCACGTTTAAAAGAAAACGCACCCAGCGTTACCACTTTATAGGCAATGAGAAAGAGAATAAATAAGAGAGGCCGTGTCATGCTGATAGCACGAGTGAAGATAACGGCATGGGGGCTTCCCCCCATACACTGGTAAAGTAAAACCCATTTACTCGGGAGACATGAGGAGGTTAAATAGGAAGCTACCTCAGCTTTCAAATGTTATTCTGTTGTTGTGAATGCAAAGCAACGCTGGTCTCAGAGCATTTTGTAGATATTAATTAATTAAGGACCAGCACACTTTCCGGGGGGGTATCTGCAATGAGAGAAGCTATACCCCAGAAAGAAAATAAAGGAAGATAGTTTCCATCAGAGGTCCGGAATGCAAGTGGCACATTACGTATTATGGGAGGGGGTCAAACATCCCAGACCATTTGACTCGTAAATGGAACCGGACTCTGCAGCCTCTGACACCCACAGCACATTTAGCTCACGCGTGACACGAGGCTGTGCTGCAAAACGACAAGTTTCCACATCAGCCTCCATCTGGCAGGCACCGAGGTGCCCCAAGCCAAGCCCTGCCATCCCTGTCGGCGAGGGAATCGCCCAGCAATTCGGGGCACGCTCCCAACCCCGTTGTTCCTGAGCATCGCAGAAGAACAAAAGCAGCTGCTAATCAAGATGCAAAATTACAAAGCTCACCTTGCAGAGAGAAAGCAATACCAAAGTCGTAGCTGCTTCTGAGGAGGCTACAATTCACTGAAAAGCTGAGAGGCTCTATTTCCTCTTCTATTGCTCTAATTAATCGTGTAAATGAGAACAGGGCCTAAGACAACGTATTGCAAAGTACACCTGAGTTGAAGGTGCCTTGCAGCCCCGCAGCTTTTAGTTTTCATCACAAACATGTGATGTTTTGGTCATTACTATTTTAAAGAAAAATAAACAGGCTCAGACTGAATTTTCTAAATGGATTTTTCCACACACACTTTACCTTCAGAACAGTCGCAAACCATTAGCACGTTCCACTTTAATATCTAATGGGCTTAAATGATCCAGATCCACTTTTACCCAGAAAAAAACAAAAAACACACCGAGGAGCAGGTTGACATTGCACACCAGAGCCTGCAACACCCCAGGAGCACGTTACAGCACCAGCAGAACCACTCGCTGCATTGGGACTGCCCCATCTGCTGCTCCTCACCCCGAGCACCAGACCCAGGCCTGGTGTCACCTCCTCTCCAGGGGACACAGAGCTGAGAACCAGCGAGGAGGATGCTCAAGAGCCCCAGTCACTTGGGCACAGACACAATAAAGGGGCAGATCACAAAATCCCCCTGCATGGCTGGTTTTGGTGGTGGAAAGTGTTTTCGCGGGGTTACAGCGAGGCAAAGCAAAGCAAAAGGGCACACAGAAACTTTGACCTTTATTCCTCGTCGTCATGGTCTACAGATTTCTCCCCCTACTTTACCAAAGCTTTCAAGTAAAAGCCATTGTCTGGAAGGGAATTTTTCCTACAGGAACACAAAAAGCATCTCCTCCAGCCCTGCAGATATGTCGGTGCCTTCTCCTGTGTACATGCTCCCACTGACTTGCACCCATCCCCGAGAATTTTAAAACCCTATTGTTAGTGATGCTCTCCTAACCTGGAGAGGGGCTAAAGCCATACAAAGAGACCCTTTATCTTACAAACAGAGCAAAATGAGGCAGAAATGAGCTCATTCTTAGGCTTATAAAACCAGCCTTTACAGATAATTATGTTTTATTACTCTTCGTTTTATGAGGATTGTGTTATACAAAACAAATACCAGATGCCTATTTGTTTCATTGGGGGGAAGGGGGGAGGGATGAGTCTCCACGAGCACTGCCGTAAGCAGCACTGCTTTTAATTAAACACAATAAACGCATAAAAATTAATACTGTTTGAAACCAGCAGGTAGGAAGCAAATGTATGAACTGCTGCTGCTGAAAGACCCCCTTGCCCCCAAGCTCCCACGGCAAGAAGAGCCAGCCCCCAGCCTAACACGCAGGGCCTTGAGCCAGTGCTCTGCAAAACAGGCTCTTTAGATGGGAATTTTTCTAGAAAAAAAAATAATTAAAAAAAAGGCAATAACTAACTCCACAGACATCCAAAAGCTTAAAAAAGGAGGGTGAGGAATTTAATGCTACTGCTGCTAAAATGACACATAGGCTCAACCAAGAAAACCCATGCTTAACAAAAGAAAAAAAAACAAACAGCAAAACAGCTTAAAAATAAGGCTGTGAGCTCAAACGATGGCACAGGAGAAGGCAAGGAGGTGTAAAGGGATTTCTGGCAACCTTAACACAAAGCTACCAGCCAAAGTGGCGGCGCTGACAGTCCAAGGTGGGAGGGATTCCTCAGCTCTTCGCTCGCTAGACTCAAGTCTTACAGAAGTGTGCAGGACCAAAGCCCATGCCTGGGACCAGGAACGTGCATCCGAAACACGGGGAGGACAACGGGAGGGAGGCACGCAGAGCACACACGAACACAAAGGCAAGAATCGGACGCAGCTCCTCAAGCAAAATAAAAGCCATCCAACTTCTCAGCAACAGCCAGATGTCAGCCATCCACCCCCGCGGAGGCACCGCTAGGAAATCCATTTCCTATTTTCAATGGTGGTTTCCTTTTTCACTTTAATTGCATTAAGATCCAATCGTGGGGGGACAATGGGCTCTTCTTTCTTAAGGCCACTGCCAGCCCTGTGCTGTCGGTCCAGCTTTCAGCATCGCGCCCGACACAGCTTTAATGTTAACATCCTGCAAATGCAACTCCAGTCTGTAGCAGGATCTCATTCCAGGGGAATCTTCTCCTAGAAATACATATGTATTTTTTTTTAAATACAGGGATTTTAAAGGCTCTGTGCAGCAGTAAATGCCGGATATGTAACAGAGGAATGGTTTCCACGTTGACCTGTCCATTTCCAGGTTTCCCTATGCTGTAATTACTAATACAAAGGACAGGGCTCCTCTCCACCAACCAGCACCTATTCTCAACCTAAGCTTCTTCCTAATGAAGTTTGTTTACAAATATTAATTACATTCCACGCTTTATTAGCCCAGCCAGTTAATTGTAAGCCCACAGTACCACAAAAGGCAATTACAGCAATCAGTGCATTGATTATTGTGAAAGACGGTCATCCCAAGAATAAAGGTGAAGTAACGAGGCTTTGTTCTAACCAGTAACCAAAGGGTCAGAGCAATCTGGGACCACACCACTACCTCTAAATCCTCAGCTCTCCAGTTCTAGACACATGCAACACAGATCTCACCGCTAATTAATTGAGCATGACCCGTGGCAGAAAAATTTTCATTAAAAATGAAAGAATATGAAACTTTTTTTTTTTTGCTAGAAAGGATTACAGGCCACCAGGAAGGACTAACAGAACAAAAGCTGAAAACCAGTTGTTATTAAAGTTTGCAGTTATTTCTAAGCCCAAAGCCAAAGGACACAGGTCCTAATTGCTGCATTTGTTATTATTATCGTTGTTATTATTTCGGCTTGCAGCAGCACGAACCAAAGCGGCCATCAGAAGGCTGGAGGTGGTGACGAAGAGTCCTGCGAAGGCTGTCAGGTGCAAGATGCAATCGTTTTTCAACACGCTGAGAACCAAGACTTCAGAGCAGGAGCAGGCATCAGGAGCTCTGCACCAGGAGACACACGCGGAGTTTAACGAAGCCCCTCGGAGAGCTGTGGTTTTATCATCTCCGAGGGAATGAGCGCCTCCTGTGCAGCACTGCAACGTGGCACACCTGCAGAAGGCATTTTCTACAAAACACATCTAAGGTTTTATTATTTGTGCTGGCACCATGGGCTCTGGTGCCTCCCCGACATCCTCCATGAGCCCCAGGGGCTCACCGCTGCGACGGGTCACGCTTCCCCTCCACCACTTCGCTCTTTGCTCTTGCATCAGCAGCCATGAAAAGGAAAGGGGGGAGCAGGGAGAGCGTGCTCAAGAGAAGGAAAAAGAGAGAAGAGATGAGGTTTGGGGCTGCAAAAGTCAACTTGACAGAGGGATCTGGCAAGAGCTGACATACTGCAAGCCGGAGATGAAAGCACAGAGCGCAGGGCTCGCAGCGTGCTCACTGAAAGGGTGGCACGATTCTCACAAGGAAAACACATTTTTGACACCTCCTCAAAAGCGCTCCCATAAAAGAGCCATCTAGCAACCCAGCGCTGCTAAATTTACCCCGGCTTCATCTTTTTGTCAAATATGCCTGAAAGCTGCTCGAGACACGTGGCCAATCCAAACCTAAACCAAAATGTTTGTTAAAACGTGTCTTAAACTGATCCACGTGCCAAAGCCAGCCATGCAGCCTGGGAACGCGCCAAGCAGCCAAGGGAAAGCTCACAGAAGCCTGCACGAAGATTTGCAGAGCTGTATTTGAAAAAGCAGCTGGGGAGGGGAGAGAGCGAAATGAACAACTGCCCGAAATCCTTCCCCGCCTTCAAGAAAATGTCACCCTTAAATCCCTACCTGTTCCGCTCACCTTGCTGCCGTCAGATTTTTATTAGCCCTTCTCCGGAGCAATTCCCTGGCACTTAGCATGCAGGAGCCGTCCGCGGGAATAGATCCTGCTGCCACAGATAATGCGGTTCTGAGGGAAGCCCATCAATTGTTAATGGCCATGCAAATTGTTGAAACTAGAGAGTTATTCACAGTTATCTCACTGTGATTTGGTAAGTGTCCATGCCTGATGCGATCACTCACTTGATATATTATTCCATTACAACTCAAGGAGTAGCCTTACCTTTCGGATTCAGGGGGAAAGGAAAGCGGGAGGGGAAGCGGGAGGGTGGAGGGCTGCTATTTGTTTTACATGATTTTAAACAGCCACACGAACCTTCCCGTGTGAGGGTTTCACAGCACACTAAATCTCTCCCCGAGACTCCTTCCTGCAACGCTTAAACCCCTCTGAGCAGAAACTAAAGAAGTTTAGCATGCAATTTCAGCCCCTGATCTTGCAAAGCACCTTCTTACGTTTCAGCCGCGCACACAGCTCCATATCCTCTGTGGCACTGGCTCTTCAGGCTGAGGATCGCACGGTTTTACATTTTCTGATCAGGGCTTTCTCCTGCTTATGCAAAACTTTGTGCTGCCACTCAGTAAGCTGTAGGCATTTCCTCAAATCCACAGCGCAGTCGCTCTCTTGCAGCACCAACTTACCGATTATTAATTTGCGGCTTTATTGCAGCTCCAACATATTAGATGCCGTTCTTTGCTTCCTGCCTGAGATTTATTACTTTTAGCGAAGTGCAGTTTGTTTTTTGATTTTGTTTGTTCGTTTTTAAACAGCCCTTGAGGGGGAAGTGTTACTCTGCTTTATTAAGTAATTCTAAAATCGCTGTATACAAAATAAATCCTGTAATTATGTTTCTCACTAGGATTAGATAAATTATATTTAATTAAAAAAATCTGCTAGCACCCAGCACAATGGTTGGTGGCAAATCGAGATGAAACATTTATGTGTTTATCTTCCCACAGCAGCTGACTGAGTCCATGAGCAGGCACACCCAAGCAAGCCTTCTCGGATACAGAAGCAGACATCAGCGCAGAGATTTGTCCTCCCCTTCGGATGAAGGTCCTGACTTCCAGAAGCAGCCTCTGATTTCCTTCTTGTAGGCTGCAGCAAGTAGGGTTTTGATGGGCTTTCTAGCAGCCATGCTCAACTACACGATTGCACGATTGTGATAAAAGTCTGCCATCGTTTGCAGGGCAAAAAAAAATGGATCAGAAGAAGTTAAGATCTTCTAAATGAAGAGAAGAAAATGAGGATTTGTATCTACACTTGCCCCATGGCCACGTGAATGAAATAAAAATGAGCTCCACTGCCTTAATCTTGCACGCCCAAGGGACGCGCCAGCCCGCTGCTACGGGCAGGGGAACCTCGCCAGCCCGCTCCCAGCACTCACATCCAGCTGCAAATGCAGGAAAAAATGCATTTGGCAGAAGCAAAGAAACATTTAAACCACGTATATATACACCATGCTGTTTTTACAGCCTTGGAGAACTGATCCTTCGCAGGACAGGGTCCCCTCGTCTACCCCTAAACCATTGTGGCACACGTTTTCCCTTCAGCAAGCACTGCTGGGGTGCTTGCTGAAGGGAAAACAGAGCTCTCGGCTCCGTGTAGGAGCTGAGGAGTGATTGATCCCATTGATTTGTGTCAACAGCCTGACATGGCCGCATCGACCGGCGGTAATTTTGTGGGAGGAGCTGGGAAGGGGAGCGAAGGCGGCGGCGCCACCGCTACCACACCACCCTGCCGGAGGAGAGGACACGGCTGGAGATGCTGGAGCAGCCATCAGCAGGGCCACACCAGGCCTCAAGCTGGCAGGAGGGAGCAGGCAGACATTTCACATGCCCGTGTTTACGGCAAACCCACGGCTCGACGCCCAACTGTATAATTATAATCCATTACAATTATGCAAAGAAGTAACACTGCAGAAAGGCCTTCTCATTTCCCATTCTTCGCGCTGAATACTTTTGTTTTGCAGCCAATCAACTAAATTAGCCCTAATTCTGTTTCATTCACAAACACAAAGAGTATATTAGAGGGAAAAAAGTGAACAAACAGGAAATTCACTTAGGAACCCGGGAATTATTTCGTTTTCTTGTATTTCTGAACCAGAAACCATCATGGGGATGAAAGTCCATAGCAGTTAAAGCAGGTTCAGCACAGGAGCCCTCGGGAGAGGCACCAGGATGAGCAGAGATGTGGGGCAGGTCTGAGTGAGGTGAGGAGAGCCAAAAGATTCATAAATTACAAATGGCCATTCATCCCCATCTATGAAAACCAAAAAACCCTAAGTAAGTTCTTGTGGGGACTGCTACTCACCAGCACAGACATCTCCCTCGGATGCCCATCCCTTTTTATTGGGAAGTCACAATTCAGATGTTTTCTGAGAAGGGGACATGGTAAATATTAACGAACTGTACTTCAGTTTTACACAACACTTCCTCTAAAACCCTCTAAAGTAATCTCCAAAAATGCTCATGGGAAGCAAAGCGTTCTTCCCCATTTTGAAGGGGGATGGAAACGCAATGCCTTGGCCAGGGGCAAGGCTGGCCATGGATGGCAGCTGCCCATGGGAAGAGGAGGAGGTCCCATAGCAGCCACCAACGGGACTGCAGGAGCACTGGGAAGCCTCTCCTACTGCATCACGAACAAGGAGCCTCGCCTGGCCAGCATAAACACCCCCACAGGGGCATCTTCCAGGTCAGCACCTGCTCAATTCCAGATCCACACCCTCTCCACAGAGGTGGCACTATAGCACCTGAAAAACCGAGGCTACACCTCAGCAAGAGGGGGTGGGAGAGACGAGCGGGGGAAATGCAGTGTTTACAGAAAATGGCATCGCTTTCCTCCCGTTGCTGAGGAGCCCTAACCCCATGGCTGGCTGCAAGTTGTGTTTCCTTACTTCCAATACACGACACTGTTTCAGAAAGTCACATCCCATTTGGGAAGCCATCTAACTGCACACGCTCCTTTCTCCACAAAGCAGCTAGGCACAAAATTTTGCTGAGCCAGGGCCTTCGTTTCTTGAAGCATTACTTCCCTTTTCTCAAGTGAAACAAATCTCCTCTCTTTTGTTCTCATTTTCGATTCACTCCTTCAGGGAGCGCTCTGGCCAGGACACCCCTACGGCCCCAAATCCCCAGCAACCTGGAAAGCTGCAGGACCTTAACCATAACCTAAAGTTACGCATTCCTGAGCGCTGAACGCCTCTCCGTGCAAGCAGGGACAGGAGGATGCAGCTTGCATCATCCTCCAGCCACAGCCAAGTCCTTGGGAAATCAGCCACCCTCGCAGCACGTCGCTTAACTTCCTTCGGAGCCGGCTGTCTGTGTACCCACCGACTACTTCGCTCTGGTTAGCAAAATGGTTTGTTTACCCAAGACCACAAAACGCAGTGGATTTGCTGAAAAGAAACCCTGCAGCGAGGACGGGAAAAGAGTCGCAGGTAATACTGCAGAAATCACCAGATTACGGCGCAGTCTCCCGACTCACATCTGCTGAGCAAATACGCGCTCCGTGCCCACCAGCTTCATTCACTTCCCGCTCACAGACGCCTGCCGTTTGCCTTTCCAGTGGGCTGAATATGGGAGAAAAGGATTATTTCCAGCAGTCAAACTCAAACCTCAAACGACTTTCCCAACACTACGTGGATACGCAATCATACACATCTCAGAGAGCACGTTTACCCTTATTTTCTGATTAAAACCTCGAGGACACATCGCTAAGGCCTTACTCAAACCAACCCAGGCCAGCAGATGTGCCCCACAGGGCGAGAAGGCAGGGGCACAGCAAGTCTCAGTCGTGGCTGGACAGCAGGATGCAAACAGGGCTTTTGGCTCGGCTTTGCTCGGGGCTCAGAGAGCTTCCAACTCGCCCGTTTGGGATTTAATTCTGCTAAATGTGAAAACAATGGCTACAACCACTTTTGGGTTCGAGTGCTGCCAAACACGGTGATTATTTACCAATAAATTACCCCAGAACGATTCTCTTCAAAAAGTAAAAGCAGTTTTCACCTACATTTCTGCCTACAGGAAAGAAGGGGCTGGACCAGCCAGCCATCCACTGCAATTTGTTGTCACCGCAGAGCCTCGGATTAGATGCTGGGCAGAAGAGATGCCGAAAAGCCTGGAGCAAGTGATTATAACAACACCTTGCCCCACAAGAAAAGGAGTTGAGGTTAGGAGAGAGGCTGGCCACAGGCAGGGCGGCTGCAGCCACGCCACGTGTGGACAGCCAGCACCCGCGTCCCTTTGGTGCCTTTCGGGAACGCCAGGCAGCTCCGTCCTCTGTGGGAACCTAGAATCCTTCCCCACCTGCACACGAGGATGCTGAGATCGGTACGGAGAGCAGGGGGAGGAAGGCAGTACAGCACATTTCAGGTGCAGGGGAGCACGTCGATACTTACCTGCTCCCCGTGCTCTGGAATAAACGCCTTGTGAGAACAGGCAGGTCTCCAGATCCTTGAAAATTGATATTAAAATAAAAAAGCAGGCTGATGGGGACTGGTCTCTGCAGGAGCCAAGATACTCTGGGAAAATGCCCAAGCTCTCTCAGTAGTTCTTGAGCTGCATCCAAGCTCCAGCAGCGGCCTGGTGATATTTCGGATCCGTGGGCCTGTTCCCGGCTCAGTGCAGCTCGCCGGATTCGGGAACAGATCTGTCCTGGACATCAGCTGCCACGACCCTGGATGACGGATGACTTCTCTTTCAGCCCTGTCCTAAATAGCTGCTAACTCAGAAAACCTTCTAAATAATTCTGAAAATAACGCTTTAAGTGGTTAAAGGGGGCATTTATGCTTTACTACAACACGCTGAAGCTCGAGATGCTGAAAACCCAAGAATTTCTTGCTCAGAACATGCACGTACACGCGCGTGCAACATCTAGATTATCATCACATGCTCGGCGGGCATGCCTCAGCCTCACTTCGTGTTTTCCTGCCAGCCTTGTGAGCGGCAAACTCACCCCTAGTGTCTACCACTTCTTTTTTTTTCCTCTATATGTGTATTTTACTCCTGGTGGGGAAGGAAACAAAACTGAAAGTCGCTTTTCTTCCCAGCCCGTGCTCAGCACACATCCCTGTACCCTTTGCCCAGGACACCACTTCCACGGCAGGAGGTGCAGCAGTGGCTGACACCCGTTCCACCAGCAGAGTGCACACCAGGTAAGCCCACGGGGCACCAGGGATCACCGAAAGCACCCGCAACGTGTTCAGCTGGGAGCCTTCCCACACGAACCCACAGCAGATACCCCGTGTCCCGCCGAGGTGCCGTACACTGGCTGCCCTCCACCACAAGAAAAAAAATCACATCTGCCCAAAACCACGGTTTTTTGCTCACTTCCCCCTTTTCTTTCCTCCTTTCTTTGACTCTGCTCATTAGCCGTGTCCTCCCCCACCAACATTTCGTTACCAACACCAACCTCAGCTATCCTGCACAGGTAAGAGCAGGGAACACTCGAATGGGCTTCCGATGAAACCTGGCATTTTTGGATGCCATCACTGCTGCTCGCTCCATCTTCTGGAGGCAGGGTTGTTCACCCATCGGGGGAAACACCACAAACACCACCGACTTTCCTAGAAAGATCCCCGTTGTGGTGCAGATCTCTCCTCTGCATCTGGCTGTACTGAAACGCTGCATTCCTGCATTTCTTTCGGTATCCATAGCCACTTCTGTTACCTTCCAAAAAGCAATTATTTGGAACCAGTTAGGCCTGTACATGAATTCTGCCTTTGTTTAAAGCACTTTGTACATATGTATATATTTAGACTGTCATTAAATATTTAAGAGGCTGTCTTCAAACTTCAGCAGCAGTTTGCCTGCTTAACCCTTTGTGAGATGGGAAGCTCGGTGCTAAAATCCTACCGAACAGGAGCTCAGCAGGTCCGGTGGCAAAGGCCAACCTTGACGAGCCAAAGGCACCACAGAGAAACCAGGGATTTTCTTTGTTTTCCCTGAAATCCCGTTTGCTAGTAGTCAAAGAGTGATAATGCAATTCATTTTCGTCTGCATCAGCTTTATCTGCCGAGATGCGTAACCGGGATGCAAATTAATTAGCTGTTAACACACAGACAGATCCCTCAGTACAATTTGGGGATGGAGTTTAATACACACATGCCCTTCCCACCTTCCTCCCGACGTGGTGAGGCACTCCTGCACTTCCCACAGGTAAGGTCACCTCTCCTGGCGGGGAAGGAACGCATCCTGCAGACCTCACAGGGGTCACACATTCACACACACGCACCTCCACCAGCTGACCCTACCCTCAGGACGCGACCTTATCAGGTTTTGTGAAGGCAGCTGAGCATCAGGCGCGGTCAGCATCCGAACGGGAGGAAGAGAAGAGGCAGGACACGGGAGGAAGCGGTCCTGGAGAATCAGCAGATGGCATACTTTGCTGTAAATCAGCTCCGAGCCACGGGCGCGAGGGGCAGCAGCACACTGCCAGGTGCTCTCTGGGATCGGATGCGAGGTTAAGGAGCTTCGGCTTCCTTAAGCTGCCCGCCTGCTCCCCTCGGTAGCCTGGCCACAAATTCGGCCTGCCTCAATTCGTCATGTAATCTTATTTGCTTGGAATCATCATTTTATTACCTTCTGTCTTAAAAGGTAGCAGCGTGAGCGAATGCTGAAGTCACCAGGCACCACCCCAGATACAGCCGCATCTCGGAGCCAGACTGGTTTTTGCACGAAGGAGGGTTATGTACGCTCTTCCCTACGAAACAAGCTGCAAAGGCATTTTAGGAAGGCCAGAAAATATGAGGAGAGCTCTGTCTTTTACTAGGCCATATGCTGTAACTGGGAAAAAAAGAAAAAAAAAA
This sequence comes from Anas platyrhynchos, assembly GCF_047663525.1. Taxonomy (NCBI): domain Eukaryota; kingdom Metazoa; phylum Chordata; class Aves; order Anseriformes; family Anatidae; genus Anas; species Anas platyrhynchos. The sequence goes on along the minus strand of NC_092588.1, from coordinate 14,095,372 downwards.
GGCCATACTCACGTCAAACAACCGGCTGGTGTTTGCTTTATGACAACTTGACAACACACGTTCTGCACAACAGAACAAATAATCAAGACTTTTCAGATCTTTAAACTAGCTCAAATTGCTCCAAGCCCTGTCAGACAACAGCATGACCTGGAGAAATGTGCCGGGTCTGCCTTCTTCTCCGCCACAGCCCAGGTCCCTATAACCGTGCCCTACAGGGCAGCCAAAGGGACTCCCAGGTCACCAGCAGCAGTGTGAGTTTAGCTTAGCACCTCTGCTGGATTTCTCATCATTTGGTACCTCCGCTGGATTTTTTTTGCACCATTTCATCACTCCATCACCAGTTTCCCGAAAGTGAATGGCATTAAAAGCGTACGAAGTATTTGCATTGCCGCCTTCTCCCCCTTTAGGGGGAATTTACAGGAACGGGAAGGCGAACCAAGTTCACCCAGGAACACGCAGCCCTCCTGGTGTTTTGGTGCTAACCCAGCCGATCCCTCTCCAAGCCCCGTGGCTACTTTCGGTGGGGAACCGGGCAGCCAACTGCAAATTCTGATCAGCGTTAATGGCACCGTGGTTTCTCCACCGCTCCTCCCCAGGAGTATTTTCCCACCCACGTCCCCCATGCGCTGCAAACCCCTTCCTCTAGCCCTCGGCAGCTCCGCGGCGCGAGGCTGCTCTGTTAACGCGGCGCCTGGCTCCACGGGGCACGTTCCCATGCTAAAAACTTCGCGTCCGTCCACCCCGCAGGAGATGCAGCGGTGGTCAGCATTTCAAGGGGCTGCAAACAGCTTCATCAGCAGCGCAGCTCCGGAGGTAATTCCCAGGAAGCGTTTTGCCCGGCAGCTCTTTGTACAGACCTGAGAAGCGCGCCGGGAAGGTAACAGCGCAGCAACCTGACGGCGCCAGCAAACACAAATAATAAGTATCAGGGGAAGCCAGGAGCGCTAAGGGAAACGCGAGCTGTGCTCACACCACGGACGCGTTCCCTCACACACAAAAATCAGGAACTCCAACGCGGGGCATTCACACAGACAGCGTTTTTTTTTCCTCCTTGTTCCTCTGATGTTGTATCAGCTGGAGCCAAGGGGAAACCAGCCCGGGAGGCAAGCTGCTGCCTCGGGGAAACCACACGGAGAAACCACCTGGGCAGCAGGCAGTGCTTTCGGACACCAGCCCAACCACCGCTCTCACCAACTCCAGCCCTCCTCAAACTTTGTCTCACGCACAGCATTTACCCAGAGAGGCAGGACGGGGATGCAGGATAGCCTGAGGTGCCCGAGCATCCTCCAGCAGCATCCTCGCCCGCCGAGCCGAGGGCACCAGCACTCCGCCGGTCCCCAGGCGATGCGAGCCGCAGCCACGTCCCCCGTGGCCCCTTCCACCACCTCCCTCCCTGCTCCCCGACCCAAAGCATCGCTCGGGGCCAGCCGGAGGGGTACACGGAGCCTCTCCCCTGTCCCGAGGGCTGCCACCGGCACTGTGGCCCCGGAGCCGCGCGCTGACTTACTTTTCGTATTCGGTGTTGTCTTTATCGCAGCGCGAATCCTTGTGCTTTTGCCAGTCTTTGCCATGCTTGCAGGTGGTCAAGAGGACAACATCCTCCCCGTTATGGACGTGATATAAGGCATTCCTGGTGTCTGACCCTATCCCTGTCAGGTACCTTTTCCCCTTGAATACCAACATGTACTTCCTGAGAGGAGGGATGGTGTTAAACCGCAAAAATCCCTTCTCCCCTCCTGTCCTAGGATGATCCTTAGAAAAGAGCGGAATAGAAACATCAAAATTGGGTCTGAAGTTTTCAGTACTGATGCTGGCTTTGGCCAGCATGGCCTGGCCGATGTCGAAGCCCACGTCCTCGGTGTAGTCGGGCCAGGTGCCGGAATATAAATTAAAAATCAAGTGATTGCGACCATTGTTCCACAAGTGGAGGCTCTGCACTTTGGAGCGGAGGTTGTGCACGTACTGCGGGGAGAGCTGGTCCCGGTCCAGCGTGTCCAGGCTGAGGACGAAGAGACACGCCTGGCTGGGGTCGGAGGTGTAGAAGCGGGAGCCCTCGATGGCCGCCAGCACGTTCTGGTAGCTCTCGGCGATCTTCTCCCCTTTCTGCTGCGGGTACACGTAGACCTTGAAGCCGTTTTTCTGGCAAAGGCCGAAGTCGAAGCAGGACTCCATGCGGCACCGCCGCCCGCGGTACAGCCCGGCGCTGCCGTCCCGCCGCTGCCGGGGCGACACCCGGCCGGCCCCGCCGCCCCCCCCGGCCCCCTCCGGCTCCCCGAAGGAGCGGAGGGCGTCGGGGAAGCGGGGCCAGGGCCGCTGCTCGCTGCCGGGCCGCGGGGCAGCCCCATGCCGGCCGGCGGGCGGCGGGGCGCGGGCTGCCCGCAGCTGCACGCCTCCGAGGTAGAGCAGCAGGGCGAGACAGGTGGCGGCGGAGAGCAGCGTCAAGTAGCGTTTTTTGGCCTGCATGTGGCCGCCGGGGGGTCCGGGGGGCTGCGGAGGAAGGCTGCGGGGGCGGCCCCACTGCTCCGGGCGCCGCTCTCAGCTCCTCCGCCGCTCCGCCATCTTCCCGCTGCCGTCGTCGCCGGCCGCTTCCAGCTCCCCTCGCCCGCCTCCGCTCGGCGCCGTTCCCCAAGCCGCGGGCTGGGGCCGCGCATGTGGGCGACCGCCCGCCCGGGACTCGCTCGCCGCCGGGCTCTCAGCGGCGGGCGGCTTGGGGCCGGCGGCGGCCCGGCGGGGCGCCCCGCATGCACTCAGGGGCCGGCCCCCCGCGCGGGGCGGGCACCGGGGCAGCCCCGCTCCCGCCTTCTGTGCGCGGCGCTCCGCCACGCTCCCTCCCCTTCCTCCTCCTCCTCCTCCTCCTGCTGCTGCTGCTGCTGCTCGGGCTGCCGGCGGCGGGGCGCTCACAGCCTGACGAAGCCCTGCATCGCCCCGAGCTGCCCTCCGCGGAACGGCGGCGGGGACCGGCGGCAGCCCCCTGCTCCTCCTCCTCCTTTCTCCTCCTTTCTCCTCTTCCTCGCCCTCGTCCCCCCGCGCCCCCCGCCCGGCTCCGCCGCCGCCTCCCCCCCCCCCTCCCGCTGCCGCCGCCGCCGCCGCCGCCGCCCCCGGCCCGGCCCCGGCCCCGGCCCCGCCGCGCTGACCTCACCCAGCCACGCAGCCCCGCGCCCCCATTGGCTGGGCGTCACGTCCGGGGGGGCGGGGCTTCCGCTGCGCCCATTCATAAAGCTGCCGGGCGCGGGGGGCGCTGCGGCGCCGGCGGGGCGCGACCGGACCCCGCGGCACCGGGTGCTGGGCAGCGCGCTCCGGGCTCGGTGCTCCCAAATCGCGTCCCCGCCCGAGCGATTTTACCCCAGGAACAGGGGCTCCACCGCCCCCCGGTGCAGCCGGTTCCGACGCCTGGTTGCTCTTCCTGAGGTTCTTTGTGCAGCCGGGCTCGCTGCCACCCGTGTCACCCGCTGAGCTGGCTCTTATTGCACGGGTCGGTAGGGTAACCTGCCAGGATAAAGGGTTTCTAACAGTAAAACTTACCGTAGAAGCACAGAAAGACTGAGGTTGGAAGGGACCCTAAAGATCTTATCCCACCCCCCCCCCCCCAACACAGGTAAATGTGGACATCACCCAGGAGATATGGTTGCCCAGGGCCGCCGCCTCCTGTTACGTGCCACTATACTTTGGTTTTGTAAAAACAAGAAATGAAACCTCAAAAATGGGAGGAAAAAATGAAATAAAATGAAATAAAATGAAATAAGAGGCTCAACAGAGACCTTCTTGCTCTCTGCATCTGCCTGAAAGGAAGCTGTGGGGAGCTGGGGGTCGGCCTCTGCTCACAGGTAACCAGTGATAGGACCAGAGGGAATGGCCTCAAGTTGTGCCTGGGGAGGTTCAGGCTGGAAATGAGGAGACATTTCTGCTCAGAAAGAGCAGTCAGGCACTGGGACGGGTTGCCCAGGGAGGTGGTGGAGTCCCCGTCCCTGGGGGTGTTCAAGGAGAGGTTGGACGTGGTGCCTGGGGACAGGGCTCAGTGGGTGACATTGGTGGTGTGGGGATGGTTGGACCAGATGGTCTTGGAGGGCTTTTCCAACCTTAATGATTCTGTGATTCTATGATGAGTGCTCCAGAATGAGCACCCCAAACCTCATGGGGCTGGCTGGGGAGCAGCTGCCAGTGTTCAGGTGCTGCTGCAGGGAGCTCCCGCAGCACCCAAACATCCCTTGGGCTAAGAGTTGTGCTTGATCTCACCCGCTCCTTGGTGTTTTAACTCCGTAACCAGCAGCCTGGTTTGCTGGAGGGAGCTGTGCTGCTGGCTGGGTGGCGAACCCAAAGGCACGGCCAGGCTGCAGGAGGTGGCAGGAGTTCAGCAGGACTTGTGGCAGCAGTGCCTGCGCACACACGACTCTGCGAGGGGCAGCAACACCACAGATATTTCGGTGTACAGGTGTCAGGCCTTCCTAGCTCAGTAATTGAGGGTGGTGGAATGGGATGGGGCGGGCTTCAAGCTGGTTGCGCAAGCCATAGGTACCAAGGAACCATCCCATGGAAAAACCTGTGCCAGCCTCTTGTCCTGCTGCTCGTACCGATGTTAAAGCCGTAACGGGTGGGCCTGCCCCTGCTGCGATCCCACCTCCCACCCTCCTGCTGCTGTGCCGGAGCAGAGTTGGGTCAAGCCAGCTGAAGGCCACAACCCCTGTCTAGACAAAAAATGTGCCCGTCCCCATGCTCTTCCATGCCCTTGGGGTTCCTATCGTGTCTCCTCCTCATCTCCCTCCGCTTCTGTGGAGCTGAGAAGAAGAAATGTGAAGATAACAGGCGTGAAGACGTCGTGCCTCCTCAGCAGAGGAGAGCCTAGCAGAGGAGGACGCGGTACCGACAGGAAATGGGGGTTGATCTCGTGGCTGGCGCCAAGAGAAGACAATTCCCATACAAACAATTTGACTGTAGGGAGGACAGCTGAAGGAAGGAGGCCGGGGTTTCACGCATAAGAAAAGAGTGAGAGTAATAACGCGGAAATTTCAGGTTCCTAGTCGAAAGTGATACTTATGGCTGGCGTAGATTTGGGTCCGGGGGCAGAAATTTTGGCCCGGGACGTGAAAGCAAGGAAGCGGGATTAAATATTAATGTGTTAATTAACCCTGTAATCCTTCCCTGAAACATTTGTCACAGCCCACATACCAAAACTGGGATGCTGTTCAAGAAAAAGAGGTCAGCTTCTTGAAAGGTGAACCAAGGCTGCTCGCAGAGGCACCTTCTGTCAAGCGCAGGAAGATGGAATCCCATTACTGTCTGCAAATTAAGCCTCTGGGGACCAGTTTCAAACAGAAGAGGAAGCCTGCGAGCTTTGCTGTCTGTGCCAAGGACGGTAGCTGTCGCAAGCCGATTTTGAGGATCGGGTGCTAGCGAGCCCATGGCACAAAAACGCCTCTCCCCACAGCAGAGAGGCGCGGGAAGGAAGCGAAAGCAGCTGGGTTTCCAGCAGGACTGCGGCACGCTGGAGGAACCGGGGCCATTCCCAGCTTCGCAGCAGCAGCAGCAATAAATACTTAAGCTTTAAAATGCCTGGGTCCAGGCACAGGCAGCAATGACATCACGTTGCGGGGCAGGGAAACGAAGCTCTGCGGATCAGCGCTGCCGTGCCCGACGTGCGGTACGGCCGCTGCCGTCGCCTTGTGCTGGGCAGGGCTCCCTGAGGGACACGGTGCGTGCCCCTACCCGAGCTGTGCAGCCCCGGCGATCGATCCTTTCTCTGAAGACTGCCTTTAGAAGCTGGCTGCTGGCTGCTATTTGTCATTTCCCTGGGTAACAGCACGAAATCAGCCTTCTCCAGCCCATTTTTCGGCAGCGCTCAGACCCCACGGACGGCACTGGGGCTGGTGGGGAGCTGCCTGCCGGGCTGCAGGGTGCTCCGGCGATGCGAGCCTGCCTTCCTCGGAGGAAATAAATCTGCCTGCTTCTGCTGTCAGGCAGGTGGAGAGCAAACCAGCACAGAGAAACCCAGCCCGGAGAAGAGGAGGAGCATTTTGTGTACTCTCCATCAAGGCTGAACCCCACGTTCGCTGTGGCTGACGTTGCCTGCTCAGGGCCTGCAAGCCAGCGGTGGCTTTTGACCCCGGTCCATTACCCTTTTGCACCCTTCCGAGTAATTTGTACCTTCATGGGGCTGGCAGTTGTCTGGGAACCCATCCAAGCTCTCAAACGAAAGGCCAGGAGCGGGAATCGGTTTTCTATTTCTGGCCTTGCCTCTTAACACCTGTCCGACCCGTGCAAGACGCTCGGGGCCAGATTTAAAGAGGTGGATCAGCACCGACTCCTCCCTTGGGGTCTTCCTTGTGGTGCCCAACTGCGGCTCACAGTGCCTCCAAAACCTAATTACTCAGAGTTCCCTGCTCTGGGTGAGCAGGAAGCCCACAGAGCATTTTTCATGTGAAAAAGTCCTTATTGCTCTACATGCTTGGGTGCAGCTTCATTTTGATGCTGTTGGGTAAAGTCCTTGACTGACCCCTTCGACACTGGTTGTTCCTGTACTAATTTGCCTACAGGGCTCAATCCTGGGCCTCAGAATGTCCTCCTTGGATTGAAATCTCCATAAAACATAAGATAACATGCTGCCACACTGTCACCTGTCCGCAACCCCTTCGTTTTGAAGTGTTTTTCCAAGCAGCAGACCAGGAATCACCCTCATGCCTCGCAGGACAGCACCCTCCCAGGCTGAGCTGTGGGACACCCCTTCTAAAAAACATCTCTGTTCTGGGTCCTTGTGAACATCCTGGCGTGATGCAAGCACCTTCATTATTTCGGCTACCTCTGGTAAGGAAATTCCCTGCATCTCAGTTCACATCTCCATGCATCGCTCTTTTACTAAGCCGTGGCCAGAGGAGCCACATCAGGCAAGTGCCCTGGCTTCAAGCCCCCTGTTGCACTCACCACAGCATCCTGAATGTGCCTGAGGTCTGATTTTGGCAGGACCACAGTGAGCCTTCGGTAGGAAAAGCCTCCCACACCTCGGGGAGGAGGCTACAGAGCTTTCCTGAAAGCTGCTGAGCATCTACGTGCATTGCTCCCTGGTGCCTTACTGTCCTATGAGAGGTACGTGGCACCTAAACCTCGTGGTGAATCCAACCCTCTGTGGGGTTTTTGACTTGTTTGAGTACACAGATCTCACTGATCTGACCCATTTCTTTCTTTCTCTCTTTCTCTCTTTCTCTCTTTTTCCCTTTCTCTCTCTCTCTCTCTTTCTCTCTTTCCCTCTCTTTTTCTTTCTCTCTTTCTCTCTTTCTCTCTTTCTCTCTTTCTTTTCTACCTCCAGAAATGCTGAGCTCTGCCTTGGACTTGCTGAAGCCATGGGAAGCCCAACCTGGGGTTAATGACACCAGTAGGCCATCTGTGGGCCTCAGATTTCTCACTAAACGGGGTCAATAATATTTCCCTGGCTAACAGGACATCACGAGAGCTGATTTATCACCGCTGCTGAGTGTGTCATGATCCTAGGAAGAAACACAGCATAAAAACACAGAGCAGCCAGGATACTTGGAAAGGCTTGACGGGCACGTGTGCATTAAGCACTGTCACCTGTTGCTTACTGAGCTCTGACTGCCAGCCTTCATGCCACAGATTCACCTTTCCATGGCCAAATGTGGCATTTCCCCACCTTCTAACAGGAGCTGAGAAGGTCCCCAGGCAAGGCACCAGGTTCCCCGTCGGAAAGCTTTCCTGGTCTGCGAAGATTGAAGGGTGACTTACAAACCGGCTCTGCCTTAACGTCGCCTTTGCCCCGGGTTGTATTGCTTCATCCAAAAAAATAAAAATAAATAAGGGAAGTGGGGAAAAAGGAGGGAAAGACAGAACAGTAATTTGTGGCATGATAATGCTGCATTAAAATTGTTCCTCAGCTTGAAGCAAATTAAAGCGATCTTTGCTCCACAAATTAATACTAACACTATGGTTGTTTATCATGTCTTAGTAATATCACAGGGGAATAAAACTATCAACTCTTATCCATTTAAATAGCCAAGATGTAACGGCTTGAGCTACAGCACTGCAACAGCTGTTCCTCGTGTCCTCGGAAATAATTGGTTGCTACAGAGGCTATTTAAATGTGAGAAACTGACTTCGGCTTTATAATTAGTTTATTTTGAAGAAAAAAAACATCACTGCCCTTTCCCAAGGAGGTGAGGGTTTCAGGTGGGGTGGAGGGGCAGCCGTTCAGGCCCTGGTGTACTGTGACATTAAGCAGCTAGTAAAAACCAGAGGCTTTTAAATCCTAAGTGCATCGCCCTCATCCTCAGCCCCTGGCTGAGCTCCTGTGCCGTGGCTTAAATCTCCATCACCGGTGCGGGAAAGAGCCAGCAAATGCTGCCTTCCTTGCCCGTGGATGTAAGCGAATCCCCAAGGAAGGGAGAGGCTGGCACAGCCCCGTCCCCAGTGTTTCACAATGGCTTTGCAAATCGGGGCTCTGCGTAAGGCTTTGGCTTTCCAGCCCCGGGGCTCCGCCGGCCGCAGAGCCTGGTTGTTGGTTCTTCCTCCTTCGAGGAGTAACAACTTCCAGATTTACTCCCTTTCTAACTGAGCATCTTTCAAAGTGGGTGTAGAACTATTTAAATAGCTTCTGTGGAGGTGGGATGAGAAATTGCTCTTATTCTGTAGTCTGCAATCAGCACCAAACAAGCACTTTTCTCCACTGCACACACAAACAGGCAAGCAGCTGCCAGCAGCCTCAGCACTTTAGGTCTGATTCTCTGCTCGCTGCTGCAAGGCGTGAGGAATCCCATTGACATCAGCGGAGTTTCAGCGATGTGGTTGTTCTTTTATTTCGTTATTTTATTTTTAATCCACTTCCGTCTCCGCTTATTTATTTATTTACTGCTCCAGGGGGTCCCCGGCGGCTGCACCCCATGAGGATGAAGGTGAGTGGTGCAGAGCAGCCCTGGGCCCCGGCGTGGTTCTTCTTCCCCTGCCTTTTTGGAAGAGGCAGGGACCGGCTCCATCACCTGCCTGTCCCCTGATGGCCAAAAGCTTCCTCCGGCACCGGCACAGCTCTGCTGGGTGCAGGAGATGGAGGCTGCGGCTGCCCCAGACTCATCCCCGCTTGTGGGGAGCAGAAATGCGGAGGGCAACACAGAGAACAAACAAGCCACAGGCCATCGGGGCACAGCAAGCCTCTCCGGTGGCTCCCGGAGACAGCCCATGTCTGTACCAAGTGGGAGCACAGCAGGCGGCCCAGTGAAGCTCAATAAAAGTTTGGGCCATTGCTGAGTCAGTTCTGAAGCTGGCGGTGTGCGGGATTTTCGTGCACCACTTTTTTTTTTTTTCCCCTCCTTTCGGTGCAAATATGGGTGGCAATCTGATTAGTTTATGATTCACCATTTGGCTAATGTCCCTACTTCCCCCAGTCCCCACCTGTTCAAATAACTGCTACTGTAATGTAGGCTGTTAACTTGGAATAACTTTTCCAACCCCTTTTGTAAATGAGCTCTGGAAACTGCTCGAACTCTTGTCCATGGGCTGAAGTTGTGATCATTTTAACTTAAATGCTGTTAAAACCAACTCAGCCTGCCACAAAACTCCATGCAAGGAAGCAAGCTCACTTTGAGCTGCCCCTACTCAACCTGGGCAGGGATCACAGGGCTGTTTTGGGAGGGCCACGTCTCCAGCCCCAGCACTGCTCCTTACTCCTTACAGCAGTGCCACGCAGGGACATTGCAGCCTCGCCGGTCCTGGGATCTGATCCAGGCTGGCAAAGCCTCCCAGCAGCTACAAGCACCCGAGGTGGGTTGGGGCTGGTCGCCTAAACTGGGTTTCGCTAAGGTCAGCAGCTCTGAGCACACCTTTGGTCAGCCAGTCCCATGCCCACCGCTCGTCCTTTCAGCTAAGTCAACACCAGCCAGTTGCTCCCGTGACCCCCGCAGGCCCTTTGCTCCAATTTAAACAGATCAATCAGGCTCAGGGAAACTTCACAAAAGCCCTAAATTATGCAAGCTATGCAGTGCAAGCCAAAAAAAAAAAAAAAAAGTGGAGGGAGTGATGATGGTACTGAGCTCACCAGAGGAATGGTTTGTTCTGTTCCCAAACTGCCCATGATAGTGCGACAGGAAGGTTAAATGGATCATTTTGAGGCTGTGAGAAGTCCACATGCCTGTAAGCCCCTGTGCTTACACCCCTGAGAAGATCACAAGGCAAACTCCACGTCTCGCCTAGCCCCCTGACCACGCAGCCCTCTGCCCCCCTCCACCACCTCCCCTGCCCAGCCCTTCATCACCGGCGAGGTGCACCTCATTGTGCTCAGCTCTCGTTGCTCCACGGCCACAGACCTCTCTGCTCCTCAGCCTGTGGATCCTCCCGGCCCCAGATTGGAGGGCTGGGGTGTGCACGGAGCTCCCTGTGCAGTAGGAAGGACTCGGTGGGTGCAGAGGTGATGGGGAGAGGAGCGGCTGCGTGTCCGCGCTGCTGCTGTCAGGATTCGGTGTTAGTGCCAGGGCAGGCAGATGCTTTGCCTGTGGGTAAAAGCAGTAGGCTCGCCAAGGAAGTGGCTCTCCCTAGGTGGTGTGCTAATTTCACCCCTGGCAAATGGCATTAATATAATACATCAAAGCTGGGCGCATTAATAGGAAACCAAGGGAAAGGATTTGCTATACATGCTAGCTACTTTTCAAATGCAAATGTCTGTTTTAAATCAGATTAAGATAGAAGGAAGCCTAGAGAATGCCAATAATTAATACATGATAAAGCAATAAACATCCAGGGCATCAAAAGGTAAAACACAATCGCAGAGATGAAAGTGCTTCTGCTCCTCCATGGCGCAAGCAGGTGCCAGTCCCCGTTCCCACCTGCGTGGGTCCGTGGTGATCACAATCCTGCTTCTGCTTCTGGTTGCACATCCCTCTTCTGCTTCAAGGGAAATGAGAGGAAGCCTTAAACTCAGCCAGGGAAGGGGAGATTCCCCAAAATGGGGTGAGCAGTGCTGCTGCAGCAGGGGAGCCTGGAGCTGGTCCTGAATCCACGGGCATGGCCCTGGTGGGGAGGCCTCCTGGCAGCGTGAGGATATCTGGCTCCTGCAGCTCTGCTTCAGTAGGAAAGATGGGGATGGGCACCAGCACCTCCGAAAACCTCGGGTGTTCAGGATCCCCTTGGCCACTGCCATTAGCTGATCTCAGAAATGTTTTATGCTGCTCCCCTAACTTCTCTTCCCATGAAGAGCAGACTTGGCGTTTCCCCGTTCCCCTCCTTCCTCCAGACTTGCATGTTTAATTATGGTTGTATCAGGATGTATCTCACGTACCTTGAATCTTAAAACGAGGGATAAGAAACAAGGGAAACGCTAACAGGCTCCTATTACAATTCACATGGTCCTGGCATCAGACCCCCCACGAATACCCTGTGGTTTTACTTCCTTCTTCAGCTGATGCCGAAAAGCAGCACTCACTCCGGCTTTATTGAGCTTGCACAAGGCACCCAGCTCCAGCAGGCTTTGCCTATCGATTGTCCCACCTGATAGCCCATGCGTGCGGGACATGAGCTCCTCTGATGGCAGATAAACATCGCAGTTAATGTTTGAAAGCTGCCGCTAAGCCCTGAGCCCCGGGTGTATGCGGGTCCTGCTGGCTGCTTTGGTCTGTGTACTGGTCCCTGGAATTGGAGGGCGCTTATCTTACCAGGCTGTTCTTTGTTTTTAGCCCGAGATATCAGAAAATAAGCAGAAGTTTCTTCCCAGGCCTCGTAGGAGACGTAATGCTGACTTACGGGTTCATAGCCTGCCCCCAGATCAGAATAGGACTTAAAAATCAAATGGCTAAAAGCTGAGCAGTAATGGTACACCGGGCTCCTCTCCTGATTTGCAATCAGCTCCCAACAGACAAAACCCTCTCGCTGCCCCCCGGAAGCCCAGGAACACCTTCTGCTAAAATAAACTGGAAAAATGATGCAGTTCCCGCATGCATCTTTGACATTTCCCTTTCCCTCAGAGCCTCGTTCAGCACACACGTGGGGCTGGAGGGAGCCACGGGCACACACGGGCAGTTTAAGCCATTCCCTTTGGACATCTAGTTGGATATCTAGCGGCCTTTTAGGTCTTTGAGACCTTTGAGGTCTTTGGGGCCTTTGAGGGGCCTTTTAGGTCTTTGAGACCTTTGAGGCCTTTGGGGCCTTTGGGGCCTTTAAGGCCTTTGGGGATAGTGGCCTGTTTCTGCCCCCACTCCCTCCAGCCCCTTTTTGGTATTATTTCTGGTGTAAAAGTCACAGTGTCACAGCCCGGCTGAGGCTGGAAGAGGAGGACACCTGGTCCAAGCCCCGTGCTCACGCGGGGCCACCTAGAGAGACCACAGACAGCAGTTGTTAACCTTCAGAAGACACACTGGGCCAGCAGACAGGATGGTCCTCTGGCTCTGCTGAGAGAGGGCTTCCTATCCACTCCACCAGCGGTTATCCAAGCCTGCCCATATCAACTGTTGATAATACCCAAGCCCTCTGGCAGATTGCTGGCGTCAGCATGGACTCTGGTCTTTGGCTGCTGCCCAGAGAAAATTATTAATCAATCCAACAAACACTATCCTAAGCAAATCCAAGCAGGTTGTGCTCCAGCGTTCAGGATTTTGGGTAATATTGAACTTATGAAAGGTCTGAATTTCCATGTGGCCCCTGAGACCCCTACAGTTTGGTCCTATTAATTAATGCAATCACCGTGACCAAATATTACAGAAGTGCTTACCACCCTTGGTCAAGGGGACCTCTGGATGGAAATTACCCTGGCATGGTGCTGAAGGAATGTTGTTTCTCAGACCTGCCTGTAAGTTTCTTTCGTACAAGAAGCAGAAGAGGGTTGCCTGCAAGTCCTCACAAGATGTAGCTGCTTACCATCAGCTGGACTAGGCTATGGGTGCACCTGTCTTAAAATAAATAAATAAAAATGTATATATATATATATATATATATATAATTTTTAATTCTATTAAGAAATAAGGGATCTCTACGGAGAAAGGCGGGTGGACTCAGGGTTCAGCGTCACAAGCAGGTCACTTTTGCTGTGCTGTCACTCTCACAGCTGGAGGGCACGAGCTGAGTTTCACAACCTTTCAGGTCCTGGTGGTGCTTCCATCACAGACCGAGGGGATATTTGGAAGCACAAACCCTATCTGCCTTAGGGTCCCACCTCCCAGCAGCCCTGGCAAGGTCCAATTTTTGCCCGTAGTGCCAGTAACCTTCCCGTTCACCCCAGCCTTGCTCAACAGCCGCCGTGGCAGCTTCGGTTCCTGTCACAAACAACCACTTGCTTAGTGCTGATTTCTGTCCTAAGCAGTGTTTCTTCTTATAACTTTGTTTTTATTTAGTGCCTAAAGTTCTAGATTAAATGCCATCTCCTAGCAACCGGTATATTTTTGTCCCTAGTCTGCTAACTTTTGGTGCTTGAATATTGCTCCCCATTCATTGTGCTGCCTCAGATAAAAAGTGAAACACTACTTTCCAGATACCTACTGGTATTTACATTTGTTTATTAAATTTATAAACCATCCAGTCAGTTAAACAGCCAGCTTTATGGCTGCTGGTTCATTGCCTCTACAGGTATGCTCCAGAGGACCAAAGATATGCGGTGTAGCCCTCCTGCCTGGTGCATCTTCAGAGGAGAGAGACAGCGCAGGAGCTGCTGGTGCCGGGCACACCGCCTGAGGTGTTCAGGGATGGGGCTCTGCTTGCCACCCAACAGCCTGCCCAAACCCTTGCCTTTTCTTGACATGCTAAAAAACATCCAGAGATGTGCTTCCTACTTCTGCAAATTAACTCACGTGTGTGTCCTCCTGGCCGTGGCAAAAGCACCTGAGGAACTCCAGGTAACACATCAGGGGGCTGAGTTATCCCTGCAGGAAACCTGGCTTGGCAGCAGATTCCTCTCTCTTGAAATGGGCACAGGACATAGCCCACGTTACAGCAGAGCCATTTCTTTTTGGCCATTCAGCCTCAGATTCTGCAGCATGACTTCTAAAGGTGTGCGTGGGGAGGGTTTTGCAGCTTTTATCCTTGTCGGGTAGCGCCGCAGGAGCTCAGCATCCTGTGAGGAAGGGCTCGCGGATCATGCCAGGTATCTCACCAGAAATTCTCAAAATGATTAGGGACTTGTCTATAAATATGGCTTCAAAGAGCATCAGCAAGTAGGGTTCGCTTCACCTAACTTTAGTCAGCCACAGGCTTTATCTGAGCTAGTTTCTGAGCCTGCTCTCATGGTCAGCAGAGGGGAAACAGCAGTGTTAAGGTGAGCTTTGCCATCGTGGCTGGCTGCTCTAGGCCAGGATGGAGATTGCTCCAGCAGAGCCCATACAAAGACACTGCGGACATTGACTGCTGGTCAGGTGAATCCCACTAAAACACCTTGTTAGAACCCGTCCTTAGGCTTGCAATTTGTTGTTCTCCAAGCGAAGTCACTTTTCTATCCATGCAAACTTGGCTTTAGCTATTTTTTCTGTTTGTGATAGTTATAAATTGAATTTACATGTAATAAAAGATGCTGTCCATGAGCATAAAAAACAACTGGTGCTTCGTGACTTTTATTTCTGTAACTTCTCACTTCCAGAATATCCATTTGACAAACTGTGAATCATAGATATTGGCTTGGGTGGATATACTTAGCTCTGCTTTGTATAGCGAGATGTAAATAATCAGCTAATTAAATGAAAAATTTCTCTGCAAATTACTGCTTCCCTTCTCTCCCGTTTTCCCCTGCCTCCCCTTTGCTTTACCTCACCACTGCTTGAAGGCATTTGTGACCGCCGGCAGTTAGGAAGGCTGAAGCTGCCCAGGACTTCCTGCACGATGGGCACAGGACCAGGATGACTTAAAGGTGATGGGGCATTGAATTTTGCAACTCATTGCTAAAAAAAATCAGCACTTCCAGCTCCGTGCTTGGACTGTGCTGGCTCAGAGAAAAGGATGCTTGCAATATCCTTTAACACTGCTCTGTTTTCACCTGTCCAAAGCTCTGCTTTGACAGGTGGGCTTGCAAGGTCAGATTTGCAGTCTAAAACCCATCAAATATCCCTGCAAGGAGGGACGTGTGCGAGTGGCTCCCAGCCAGCTGAGCACAGTGGGAGGCGGCTGTGAACACCCGATGAGAGCACGGATTTTGCCTGATCTTGCTGAGCTGGTCTGGTCTCGCCTGCTACATGCGATGGTCTCATTAGCACCTACTGCCAGATATCTGCCTCTCGTTTTGTCCAGGGCTGCCTGCTCAGCAGTAGGCAACGCCGAGCAGAGATGTGCAGAAACTTTTGGCAACTTTGTGCCATTTAACTCCAGAAGGATTAAACCCTGCACACAACAAACACATTGTGAGTTCAGATGGTGACGGGTTTTGCAATTGTGTGTATTAATATTAGGTTAAAAAAGTCATCATGCTAAGGCCTTTTGAAAGAGGGTGTTTTTCATCTGCCATAGAAGAGCAGCACTAAAGCAGTCGGTCGTGTTTGTGCATCCTTCCTCCTCCTGTCCCTACTCCCCCAAGACATAGCATTATTTGCACACAAAAAGCAAGGAGCTGCTCTCCAGAAAGCAACACCTGGGACTGCTGGTGAGCTGACTCCTCCTGCACAGCCCACTCCTCCTGCTCCTTGCCTCAGTTTCCCCTTATTCATGAAGCGAGCTCAATGGCACCAGCCTCCTGGTCCTGAGCTTACCAAGCTGTGTTCCTTTGGAAAGATAAGGAGCCTTAAAATGTTTAGGTTTTGTCTGGATGCAAACTGTACCATGCTGTTACATGCATGGGAATGTGTGCAGGCATTTAGTAATTCATGACTGATCTCCCCCCACGCCAGGATCTGCACCTTGATTTTGGTTCAGTCACATGCACCAGTCGAGGATTTGGTCTCAAACCGCTGAAGGCTGCAGGTGATGTCTCTGCAGTAAGCTAAGGAAGCACAAACACACGTCTCACTTGTCTATGACCATCACTTCCTAGTGCTCCATCTCCCCAGGACCTACCTTAACACTCATAAATCCTGCAACAGCCAGAAAACCAAACGGGGCTGCCCGGAAGATGATCTGCCACAAGCTTCCCTCCCGGTTCCTCTCTCTCTTCCCAAAAGGTGGCGAGGTGGGTCCCAGGGGGGAGGTGGGAACGGTGGATGAGCTTTGCAGCAGCAATCTGAATGGACATGTGCCAGGGAAAGGATGTTGCGGTGAGACGCGAGGCGATGCCAAGTTGAGCTGTGTGGATGGAGGGGAGAGGCTGTGTCTCGACAGCGGTGTGGAGGAAGGGTCTGGAAGGCTTCAGCAGAGCCTGGAAGTAATTGAGGGCTGCCCCATGGCCTCTGTTATGCGCAAGGTCAGATTAGATAATCACTGTGGTCCCTTCCGACTTCAGCATCTATAAATCTGTGAAATAGGAGCTTTAAACCACGATGAAGGACTGAGTCCTTGGAGCATCACTTTGAAAGCCTCGAGTATCCTGAGATATTGGCCTTTAATACTGGGATTTGGGGGTATAGGAAATCTATTTCAGGAGTTAGAGTTAGCTTTTTTTCTTTTCTTTTTCTCTTTTTCTTTTTTTTTTTTTTTTTTTTTTAAGGTTTACTTCATCTACCTGGTTTTACAGGCAGCAGCTATCAAAAAAAACCCCTACCTAATAAAATATTTAAAGCCCTTTAAATATCCCTAAAAGAGTCTTTTCATGCCACATGTTGCATAAACAGGCTGTGTGCTGCCGGGTGCGATGCAGACGTCATGGCTTTGATAGTTTCAGAGCTTTCATGGCCGGGAAGCACCACTGCGGTGGTTTCCTCTGCCCTCCTGCATAATGCACACCGTGGAGCTTCGCCCAGCGATTCCCACACCAGTACATGAGCTACATCATGTAGAAAGACATCCACACTTAATTTAAGGATCTTTTTGGGTGATGGAGAATCTACCATATCCCATGTCAGCTCCTCCAGTGATTAATTACAAGGCTATTAAGGAGAAAAATATGCCTCATTTTCAACCCATTTTTTTTTTTTTTAGCTCCAGTCTTCCCTGCTTGTATGCCATTGTCTGCAGGAGTAAGTAATCCTCCGATGCAGCACTGTTCTCCATGTGTGGATACTTACAGATCTTGGTCAATTCATTCTCTGATAATATAAATGGATTGTGCTCCTTTGGGTCATCGTAAGATATGCTTTTGATCAGTCTCATAGTTCTTCTCCCAACCTTTCTCAGTTTTTCAATGTGATTTTTAAGTGTTGACAGCTGAACGGGACTAGTTTTGTCTCACTAATGCCAGATATAGAGCTAATACATTTCCTTACACTCAATATTCCCATTTATACATGCTAGGGTCATATTAGCCCCTTTAGCAAGAGCATCACATCGGGACCTCGTATTCGGTTGTTTATCCATCACAACCCCTAAAGTAAGCAGCCATGGAGAGCTTCCTGAATATTCCCTTTATGAAAACTCCCGTGGGATCACTCTTCATTTGCAACTCCTCTTCTGAGACCTGTTGTTTAACTGCCTCCTAATCCATTTAAAATGGGACATATTGATTTTTTTTTTTTACAGTGCTGCCTCTCAACACAAAGCAAACAGCAGAGCATAGCTCCCAGCATCTCTCAGATGCTTCCCAAGCACCTACTGCCACAGACGCAGCTGACCACATTTTCTGTCTGTACCAGGAGATGTGCAGGCATGGCCACCTCTTTGTGATGAAGGTCTGCTGCCTCTCCGAGTCTGCAATGGGAACCCAGGAAAACCAGAGCCAAGCACTGGCCGTGAGCAGAGCAAACAGAGGAGGTAACGTTGCCTTACAGCTTTCAGAGATGGTAGAGCAGAGAGCAATTATTTTTGTGGTCGGATACCAGTGCCTCTCGTTGGCTTTCGGAGAATATTTCGAGACAATATCCTACTCTCAGGGGGTCCCAAACCATGGCCCGTGGAGAAGTCTCAGGCTGAAGATCCCATATAAATGCCCTGCTGACTGCTTGAAACCATACTGCTTTTATGGTGGTTTTAATTTAAGCCTAACGGGGAGGGTTTTGTGACTGGCGGCCCAAGAGAAAAACTGAGGGTGGTCCTTGGCCCAGCACATTTGGGTAATATTCCAGACAATCTTGGTTTTCCTCTTGGTTGCCTTGTCCCTCGTGGGATTAGCAGAACACTGTCAAAAAAGGTCCATGTTTTGGGATTAAGAGGCAGCCTAATAACAAAGACTAATAACAAAGAGAAAGAGAAAGCATGAAGAGAGGCTCATTTCCTCGACCCTCATTTCCTCAACCCTTGATACACATCTCCGGGAGGCAGAGGGAGGGAAGAAGAGCTGCTCCCAGGGGGCAGGAAGGGGCAGTTTTTATCGCCAGGAGGAGTTAGGTGCTGGGAGCCCCAGGCTCTCCCAAGTGCTGAGGCTTCTGGCCAAGAACTGCCAACGCCGGGCTGAGGCTGGGACCGAGGGACATGCAGTTAGCAGGACTGTATTCTTCATGCTCTGCATTAAAACTTAAACAAAGGCAGAAAAAAACCCTTCGTTTTCCCCAAAGTGCTCCAATTTCTGGCTGTAACAATGACAGGCAGGGGCTTATCTGGCTTTCCTGCATGTGGGAGCATTTCATTGTGCAAACGCTTACAGCTGCACTTTCATACGGGGCAACTTCTGCAGCTAAATAAAATTGTTTAAATGAGTTAATCAGCTTAGCACAATGGTTCCCGATACTTCCCATAAAACAATCTGCCTCCCACGTTGTCAGCCTCTCCTTCCCTTCCCGCAGCAGGGAGAGCTGAAGTGCCCCGGGGCCGCGCGTCAGGCGCGTAGCACAGACCAGCTCCCCCTGGGCTCTCCCTTCGAAGTGCCAGAGCAGGGTGCTCAAGCCGAGACCTGCTGCGTGCCCTGGAGCACCTCATTTCTCTGCCTTAAAACTCCCAGTGAAGAAGAGGCTACACCTACAGCTTTCGGTGGGGGCGGAGGTGACCACGTACACCTCCAACCTGCCATCTGCCAAGGATAAGGATGGATGAAGCTTTCAAGGCTTTGGACCATTGGCTATAAAATGTTGCCCCTTTTCTGCCTTGTATATAGGCTAAAACATTTTTTCCCCTTTATTTTTTACTTTTCTCTCTCTCTTTTTTTTCTTTTTTTTTTTTTTTTTTTTTTTTTCCTCCATTTCTATCCACCCATCTTCTCCCAAGCCTCTCACCAGCCTTGCCCCAAATCCCCTGGTCATGCCCTGCAAAGAGCAGATGAAAACCTGGATCTTGGAGGTGGTCTCAACCAGGATCCTCACCATGATGCCAAAATCCCAGAACCAAAGAACAGCCCAGGTTGGACGGGACCTCAAAAGATCATCGAGTCCACCCTGTTACGGGAAAAGGGAACCTAGATAAGGTTATCTAGCATCCTGTCCGATCGCACCTTGAAAACCTCCAGTAATGGGGGCTCTACCACGTTCCTGGGGAGGTTGTTCTGGTGATTGATTGTCCTCCCTGTAAATAATTTCTCTTCTTTACCAGGACAAACCACACTGGATGGGAGCCCTGCTCCCTGCAGCCACCCCGCGCTCTGCCCCTGCGCCCGGGGCGGCAGGAGCGGTGGACGTGTCCCAGTTTCCCGGCTGACAGCCTGATGAATTGACTTAAATGAGCCAGAGCATGTCTGGAATTACTCATAGCTACAGAGTAGTAGGCTTCTACCTCCAAGAGGTAAAAAAAGAAGAGCTAAATTCGGTTCCAGCTGAAATGCAAAGTAATGATAATTAACAAAGTTAACTCTTCGCTTCCCATTCAAGTCATACCTGCAGAAAAATCGGTCTGAAAGGAACATCAGGAGAGCGCTTAGTTCATCCTCCTGTCCCAGCACGGGGTCAGGATTCCCCGTGGCTGCGCATTTCTCCATCTCTCCAGGCTCTCTCCCAATGTTTCAGCATCCCTGTTCCTGTAAAGCTTCGCCTGACATCCACCCAGAGTCATTCTTGCTGCCATTTCAGCCTCTTGCTCCAACATGGGTATGAGGAAGAGATGAATGCCCTTGCTGCCCTATAATGTACCTGTAGCAGTCTGTCTCCTTTTTATCTCCTCCTAAGGCCAGTGCCTCGGTGCCATTTAGGTTAAAGCAGAACCAGTTCACTTGAAAGCATGTTTCCCATGTGCAGTAATTCGGTGCACTTCCCACTCGATGCTAACAGCAGTGGAAGGCGAGGAATCACGCACAAAGCAAGGGGAAGGCAATGACAAAGCAATGACATGAATGAAGCGAAGGAGCGTTCAGAGGAGAAATTAACCTCAGACAAATCAAGGCCAGACTAATAGGAAACCCACAGAAATGCTTCTGGAGCATCACAACCTGCACTGAGACCCCAACAGGCCAGAGCATGGTTGCAGTAAGACCTGAACATCAGCTAAGCACGGGGCATGGGTGGGAAATTCTTGTTCCCCAAATAAAGCTTGTTACATTTGTACGAAAATGCCTGGTCCATTCAGATCAACCCCACTTGCATTACAATCTTTGCAGCAGCAGCTTCTCGGAAGACTTGTAGTTTCTCTGTTCGAGGTCAATCCAGCTCCCATTTTATGGGTCAGGAGGTGGGATGAGAAGAGGTGAAGAGAGGGAACGTGTTCTTTGCCAGACAGCGTGTTAGTGGTGGGGCTGGGGGCGTCACCTGGGCTTTCTGGGGTTGGACTCCTTTCTCTGGACTTCACTGTGGTCTAAGGGCATTTGCTCACCATGTAAGGCTTTGCTCCAACTGAGCACAGGCTGGCTCAGTTACTGAGTCTCGATTCAGGAACCCACCATTTGGAGGTGACTTTGGAGCCAAGGGGCCAAGCAGCATGGCCAGGGCTGTGACCTGCAGCTGCTGCCCAGAGGTACAGAAAGCTCTGGAGGACCCAGAACCGTGCAACTCACTCTGAGGACCATCCATCAAGGAAAGGAAATGCACAGAACAACCAAGCTGCACAACCAGCTGCTCCAGTGATGATTTAGGAATAACGAGCTATGAACTGGGAAACTGCCCACTGGTGAGAAATCAAAACCCACAGAGCACACGTGGCCCCGAACTGTCCTTGCCCCAAAGCACCAGGAGCTTTCTCTGTGTCCAGGGAGGAGTTTCACTGTCACGGTAGCTGCTGTTTCATCCCACAGCAGATCTGACTTAGGTGCCATTGTTTCTAATGGAAATCATTTTCATATGCAGCACCCAGAACATAGTCATATGGTGCTGCCGTAACCCCTGTGCAGACTGCTATGGTGAAAAGAACATGCGACATGGAAACTGCTTCCTGCACCATTATGGTGCTTCTGATTTCCTTCAGCCCAAGATGTGATGTGCACAGATTTGTTCTAAAATGGAGCTTTCTCTGCTAACATACACTTCTCACTAACAAAGTTTATGGAGTAGAAAGCTTTTTAAAGATGTAAACAGAGTTTAGTAAATGGCTGCATGATCACAAAATGTTACAGTAAAAAATATGTTTTTTTTTTTTTCAGATGACAATTTATCCTGACTTTGTCGGTTGCATTGCACGCAACATAATTTCACTCTATTATTTTGTATTAAGCCCACTATTTTCTGTTTGACCAAAACATGTCATCAGTCTCTGCGTCGCAAGAAGAGAATATTCATAATCATGGCTGAAAAGAAAAAAATAAAAATAAAAACCAAACACCACATATATGGAAGAACACAGAATTGTGCTGGAATTTCAGCGTTAGCATCTCTGAAAGCTGCCTCAGCCACTGACCTGCAAATTGCTGTTGTGCTGCAAGTGCTGAGCCACACAGAGAATAAATGGGGTGGGATGGAGATGAAGCCACACGCACCAGCAAACCTAGTACCTGCCTCTATAGTGTTTGGTCCCCATAGGAGATGTCTTGGTGGTGGGTTTACCCTGCTACGTGGCTGAGCTCCACCCAACTGCTCTCTCACTCCCCCTCCTCAAAGGGAAAGGGGGAGAAAATTCGATGGAAAGGGCTGCGCCAGGGCACAGGTCCCCTCCTGCCGAGAACTGTCATCAGTGGGCCTCTGTTCCCCATCGATTTTTTTTTCTTTTCTTCATGCAATGGAGCAAGCCCTGGACTCGTTTAAATCAAACAAAATGCTTTTACTGTATAATAAAAATTCCATGTTTTAATACATTGCCATGCACAAATGAAGTCAAACAATGCAGAGTACAAAATTGTCAAATATACAAAATGATAAAGCAGATATCCAAAGCTTCCAGAGATCATGCCCAAAGATACCAAAAACTTGATATTGATTTTAATTTCATCATTTATAAGAATTCCTCCCTCCCACCCGGGTTGTATTTTCTGTTGATTTTCGAAAACAGAAGGAATTTAATAGCAAATATAAAAACCGTGGGGTGGAATTAACAGTGATGGCCGCTTTCTGTACTAAAAATTAGATTGCATGATAATTTCTGGTTTGGGAAAAGAAACACTGCTATACAGATGAACACCTGGATGCCTGGGGAAGCGCAGTGCACCTCAAACAAAAAGGCACGCTTCTGTGTTACCACCTCGTTTGGCTCTGTCTTTAAAATGCTCCCTCGTAGGTGGACAGGGAGTAACAGTGCGTCGTGTTTTAACCACTCGAGTGCTGGCATTCTCCTAGATTTTCAACCAAGTTAACATCAAAAGGAGGTTACAGCCTCAGAGCATCTCCCTGGTGAGCGTAACTCAGAACTGAACCCAAGGGCAGCTGGCCCAGACACAGCATGGCCAGGGCACCGCACTCATCCCTTCCTACACCAGGCTCCTCAGCAGCTCTCCTGGCTCACCCCGGTGTATTTCCCAGTAACTCAAGCCCAGGAACTCGATCCCAACCTCCCCCTCAGCTCCTGCAGCTTGTGTCCATCCCCAGCTGCATGCAGGCCATGGATTTGGGGCAGCCTTTGGAGACAACGCAGATGTGGCTTCAGTTCCACCCGTAAATTACCTGCCCTCCTCAAGGACAGGTTCAGCCAACCTCAAATTCAGCTCCCCAGGATGGAGGAACCCAAAGCTGGAGGCCACTTTTCTGGTTGACATGGTGTGAGACTGATTGTAGGGTCAGGCAGCTATCACCCTCATCTTCCCCATGCTTAGATGTGGAAAAGGAATAACTGTGAGGCAGGTCTGTTTATCTCAATCCCTACAAGAAACCAAGGACAAAGCCAAGCGCATCCCAACCCTGCCAGGTGGCTTTGAGCAACCTGACCCCAGTGAAAAATGCACCAGGCCTGACAGCCTGGTGGAGGTCTTTGGGTTCCTCTCCTCCATCCGTGGAGCTGAGCTTAGCGGGGAGAAGGATGAGATCTGTCTCAGGCTGAGATGCTTTGCATAGTCTGGAATCTCGTATCCCTCCGTGGCCTCTCCACCGCGCTAGAGGCCACTCGATCTCTTTCTTGCCTCTCCCAGGAGCCAGGCAGAGGAGGAGCCCCCTGCACACGAGGAACATGGATGAAGCAGTAAAAGGGATCCAAGCATCTGTTTGGACTAGTCTTGAGACCAGAGCCTGCCGCAGTAGGGAAAAAACTCTGTCTGGATGTAAAACCGAGCTCTCCATAGACAAAACAAAACAAACAAGTCCCCTCAGCATCTGATGGGCAGATTTTTTTTTTTTTCCTCTGCGCAGCTTTTTATTGCTTACATGCGGTTTTGCTGCAATATTGATCTCCCTGCTTTAAAAAAAAAAAAACAACTGTATATCGCTATTTAATTTGGTGACATGATATCAAATAGATGAATTCAAGGCAAGTGCTTAATAGAAGTAATGTGATTAGAGATGTAACAACAGCTACAGAGGATTTTTTTTTCTTTTCAGCAAAGGTATTTAGATAGATTTGGAATTCAAATCAGAAAGGAGCTTTTCATTTCATTCTGCCTAAGCCTGGACGTGTTATAATAATGCCCCAAATCCCACTTTTGGGGGAGAAGCGGACATGGTGCAGCCGTCTGCAGGATCAGCTTCCTTCCCTGCCCAGCCTGACCTCGGCCGTGCCTCGGGGGGCCGTCTGTCCGTCCCTGCTGCAAGGGGACACTCGTGCACATAACCGGTGGCTCCACGGAGCTCATTTGATGGGCAGCCAGGACGTACCGGTGTTCTTTACACAATAAATCTAGCCCAAACTCATTTTCTTAGGATTTCACACTGGATTAGAGCGAGAATCCCCGAAGATCTTTATCTTCTTAGCTCTGTCAGTAGCCAGCTCCCTTCTCGTCTCCGCTTCGTGATATTGATTCAATACCAATTTGCAGTAAGTATTGCTTTTATGGTTTCTCTTGCCTGCGCGAACTGTTTACTCTTTAAAACATGCATCCCATTTCGTGCCATTTGCCACAGCACAGCTCTGGAAGGTGGCTCTTGGCTTCACGCTTGCCTTGTACCTACCGGCAGCAACTCTGTGAGACCTGAGCACTCTCTTTGCTTATTTCCAAGGTGCAATATTCAGAACAGCCAACTGCAACCAGCTCTTGTTACTCGGGGTCGTCCCACCGAAGTCGTTTCGCTTCCTTCATTAGCCGGCTCCAGCGGGGCCCGTCGGGAGAGCAGGCAGTTTGCTGGCTTTGAAGCAAGGAACTCACGCACCTCGTTCAGCTGCAAAGCAGTACAATGTAATTCTCAACCAGCACTTCGGCTTCTCTACTCGTCGCTGAACACAGGAGAAGCTGCTTCTTGCCACCACGATGCCGCCTCCTTGGTTAAGAGGCAAAGCCACAGCTCTCCTTCCGTGCTCACACCGATCGCTTGAGTGCTTGATTTTGTCCCAGGCTGCTATTAATGAGAGACATCAGGGTTATTCTGTGTGCCCAAGGGTTTTTGTTGTCCTTTCTTGTCCAGTTCTCTTCCTTTAATTACAGGCAGAACAACCTTGCAACTGCGAGGAGATCTAGTGCAGCTCCTACCAAATGCTGGCAAGTTCAGTTTAGTTCAGAGCTCTTTGTTCAAGTCAATTTTGTGTGAAAAAAATGAATATAGGTGGGCCTGCCTTCATGTAATATCGGAAACTTTGAGATATTTTAATTCAGAAGTTTGCATCTGATGATCTAGCCTGATCTCTTGTATAACACACACCTAATAACCTCATCCAGTGACTGCTGAACTGAGCCTAAATTCCTGTTTGAGGTAGAGCTTATTGACTTAGAAAAATACTCTGCATATATTTAAAGACTTCATGTGATGGAGAACGTGCCAGGTAACTAAGTAAGTTGTCTCTATGGGTAATTATCCTCCCTGTCGAGCGTTTGCACTTAATTTCTAGCCTGATCTGTTCCCAACCAGTAGAGCACATCACTCCCTTTTCCTCCAAATAAAAGAGCTACCTGCCTTCAGACAGCGCTTCCCCACGCAGGTAGCAGATTGTGATTGCAGACAGATCAAGTCACCTCTTCAAATTGTCTCTGATAAATTAATAGCTTGAGCTTCATTAGTCTGGCACTATAATAAGACCTGTTTTCCTGCCCTTGAATGACACTGGGAGCTTTAGAAAATAATCTTTCCAAGTTGTCAATATCCTTTTTGGAAGATGGGCACAAACTGGCTCCATTACAGTGTCACCATTGCCAGATCCTAAATCTCCTCCAAGTCCTACTGACTCTCTTCCTTCGAGATTACATTTTCCCAGCTGGCAAGCACATCTGTGGGGTTGATATTGAATGGATTATTTGCCAGACCTTCACAGCTACCCTTCTCCAGATGCCCCCAGGTGTGACTCTCCTTCTCCCCTTCTGGATTTCTGCATTTGCAGTACTCCGGGTTCATCATCGTCTCGTACCATGCACCTCTTTTTGGTGATCTCTTGGTGTTGCCACCAGTAACTTTCTATTTCCCTGGGAGGAATATTGAAAATAGAACATACCTTGGGAGGAGCTCATTAGAAATAGTCTCGCTGATGATAATTTCATATTTACAGCCATTTTTTTTGTGATCTAGCATGTAATCGGCTTTAATCCACTTACTATGGGCTATACTGATTTTGCATAGTGCTATTTTGTTCTTTATCAGAATCAAATGATCGATAGGAGGCTAAGCATTGTGCATCTGCAGAGTTTCTTTTATCAACAAGCCTTTGATATCATGAGAAAATGATAGGAAGTTTACTTGACACAATGCATTTCTATAAATAATCATTTGGAGGGGTTTATCAATTTTTAATTGCTGCAATGATTTGTGTCACATCAACCTTTCCATGATTTTCCCAAAGGAAAATAGGAAAATAGGAGGCTAATGAGCCGATAGTTTTCTGGGTCAGGTCACTCATTCTTTTCAGTTATTGTTTTGTGTGTGTTTGTTATTTAAAGCTTCTTTTGTGCTTTTGAGCTCTGATAAATCCTAGGCAAGTTTTCCTACACTTTTGGATTTGGTTATTTGGTTCTGCAAATTTAAGAATATGTTTGGATAGTCGCTGCTTAATATTACCCATAATTACTGACGGAGTAGGAGGAATTACATTTTAATGTGCAATCTGACTCCCTCATTCTACCACTCTCAAATACAAAACAAGAATATTTGTTGTTTTTTGCATGTCCTGTGAGTAATCACCACGCCGTATCTCACATCAGACTCTGCTTTGCCACAACTGTATTTATTAGGATGCATGTGAAGCGTTTGGTCTTGCTATCCCTAACCTACTGGCCACTGACTTCCCATACATTTTTGGCTTTCCTCATCAAACATTTACTTGCTTACTTGCTGATTTATACTCATGAGCCTGCCTAATCCCCCATACATTACGTCGGTGGCTTTTTTTTGCACTGCAGAGTGCTTTCCTGAATTTTACTATAGGAGACTGCAGGTAATGCTGGTAATACTTCCCCCCCCCAACCATCAATTTTAATTATAATAGAGGGCCTTTTCTTTTTAAATTAAAATCTTATTGACCAGTCTATTTATACCAGGGTCAATCACGCCACAGTCTTGTAGCAGGGCCTTTCAAGGAGATTCAGATTGCGGAGATGTTATTTGTTAAAAGGGGACCGGGGTGAAAAATGCAGGTTTTTACTTTGCTTGCCTGAAACAATTTTGAATAATTGAGATCTTGTGGCTTCATGAAGGGTGGAGGGAGGTCAGTTTTAGTTATAGCAAAAAAAAAAAATCACCCCCGGACGGGCTCCACAGCTGGCATTAATCAACAGATCTCCGGGGACAGCGATGGAGCAGTGCCAACGCAGGTCTGCTGGGGGCCTGCCCTGAGGACTTCTGAAAATTCAAACAAAACAAAAAAAAAGAATTTTGTCATTTTTAATGGTTTGATTTCCTCAACGACACTGCAGCTGCTTTCGGTCTGGCTGTCGAGTAACAGAAGTGGGCAGCCAGGCACGAACCCACCGCCAGGACACGGCGATGCAGACGGGCTGGCAAAGCCAAAGAGCTCGCAGAGCTGCTGCAGCCTTCCCTCCTGAAGCTCCTTAACAGAATAAACGATGGGGTATTCAGGCAGGGAAAGCCATGCAGATGTAAAAAACAAACAAACCAGGAATGAAACAGCACAAAGGATGTTTTGAGCTGCAGCACGTTTTTGTTTCAGGTGAGCAATTCCTCTCATTTCAGGTGTCGGCCTTCACAAAATTTGAAGCACTGAGGATGGCTGAGTCTCTGCCCAGGTTTCTTGTTGGGGCTGATGCTGCATCATCCTTCCGTGCACAAAGACAGCGGGGAAGACATGGCCGGGACGGGCACCCAGAGGCAGCAAGGCTGCAGGTCTGCCGCCAGGAGCAGCGCCCTGACCACGGGGCTGCGGGGAGCCACCCGTGTTTCAGAGCTAATAACCAGCGATCAGCGTAACGGGAGCACTGGCCTTTGCGAATATATCTATCTCCACAGGGCTGATAATTGCTGTTTTATTAAAATAGCATTAGTCTCCAGCTCTTTTGCACAGAACTAATGGCTCTGAGCGTATTTAAATTCACTTCCTTTGCCGGAATAACTTATTCGCTCCCTTTCATGTTGACTTGGTCTTTGGCACTCTCGACATAAATGATTTATTGACTAGAGATAAAGCATTCTTTCCACAGAACCGTTCTTGCGACCCAGGCAAAAGCGGATGTGTCTGCTATTAATAAGGTGTTCAGCATAAAAAATGCAATAGACTTGATTGTCTGCACTCAATAGCCTTTCCGAGAACACAGTACCTGCCCCCATTCATAATAACAAAAAATTTCTCCCACATGTTTATTTATATTAAAAACTTTTCAGAAGAATACGCTGGGATCCAGATAGTTGTTCAGTAGATGCAGAACAATTTCATAAATATCCCTGAGGAAGCATGGCCTACTTTGGGAGAATAACAGCGATTAAAAAAAAAAAAATCCAAACATGATGAATAGTTAAATACAAGCCAAAAAGTACAGTTATTTCCTTATGGCTCCTTCAGACAGTTAGACACGTGAGGAGTGTTGCGGGGCTCGGGGGAACTATTCTTGCTCACGTTTGGAGTTATCCACATGCACAGGCTGTCTGTAGGATGGAGACCTACGCCACTGTCCAACGAGCTTTGTCTGATGGGCACCTACAGCAGAGTTCTCACTGAGTTTGGCTACACAAAGGGTCTGGACTTTGTTTTCACATTTCTCTGGGCCTATAACACTGCGTTTCTAGATCACCGTAGCTAAAATCCTGGGAAGCTTTTAAAACAAACTGTTTTAACAGGAGAAGTGCACACATCTAAATTCATGCCCATATACTGGAAGATGTTCAAAACTAACATTGATACAAAAAATGCTTCTAGTGGCTCTTTGCCTAACTCAACTTTGTCTCATACGCCCTTTTAAGATAACACTCTTCTTTTTTTAAAGATAAACACTCCTTTTATCATTCAAATTATTACAGATTTGTTTCATTGGATGTAATATAATAAGAGAATCCCTACTGCAGAAGCATAGCATTCTCCTTTTAAAAGTAATTTATATCCAAGTTGTTTCTTTTTTAATTGCTGTACCGACATGAAATTGATGTCAGTTGCCAGAGTGCATTTTTAAAATCTGTAACAGAAAGAGCTGTAAAATTTACTGAAGCTTACAATGGAATTCTGCAGGGCTCATGGCCACTTCTCTTAACAAGGATCAGATTCCAACCTGCTACGCTATGAGAAGCTCTAAAAAGTGCAAATGCTGCTGTTGGCAAAGATCCTTATGTCTTAAGGAGAACTTGTACACCAATTAATTTAAAATTAGGCGCCAGGATTTTCAGAAAGAAAATATAAAGCTCGCTGCTTTATAACTTTGGGAGCTCCACTGAAAACCCATGGAAAGACCCAAGCCATTAGAAACCACTAGCAGCTTCTGAAAATCTTGGCTGTCAATAAAAATATTTTCCTTCTGGATTGAACAGTAAAGAAGCATTCAGCATGCTGAATCTGAGATGGGTGGAGAGGCGTAACCAAACCCCCGCCCATCTGAAAAAAATTACACCCCAAATACATTTATCTGTTGGTTGTACAGGCACCCTCAGTGGTTGACCTTGCATTCTCTAGCAATGAACTGTACAATAGCTAAATATTATAACACAGGAACCTACTCCTAAAACGTCCCTTGGCCTTGATATAGTTGCTCCTTCTCTCGATCACTGAATCCTCACACCCCTATGGCATCTCACCCACGGTTTGGCATACACACTAATGGCAACTCCACAGTACCTGTCTATCAGGCTGGAGAGAATGATGGTCTTTAAATACACAAAAAGCTACCTTTGATTTTAAAGAAAGAAGGAACAAATAGGTAAGCCTCCTCCATACACTGATGACATCAGTTCATTATAAATAATATGTCAGGAAGGTCCTGATGTTAGGGACAGACGTTAATTCCACTAAGTCCCCATGGAAAAAACAGTACCACAGCCAGCTGTGATACAGCCAGTGATGAGGCCAGCCATTCAGAGACTGAACACAAAACAACGCTCAGATTGAATGCAACAGTCTTGAGCCTGCTACAGTATATTGAAAGGCTTATTAGAACCATTTGCTTATTCCTATTTCCTACCAAAGTACTGTTTTGGATAGAAAGTGGAAAAAGTTAACAAAGAAGTCTGCCCTCTCCAGAGGGAGTGTCTTGCTCCTTAGAAGTATAGTCTTACACTTTACCTTTTTCAGAGAGTTTGGTTTGGACTGTGACTCCCCAGTCCTTCCCCAAACGTAAATGGTCGCCAGCATAAAGAACCTGAATTCTTCCAGTTTGTTCTGCTTTTATTGTAGACCAAACCCAGGGTCAAACACATCTCTGAGAAAGGTGCTCTCCCTCTCCTCTCCCTCACTGAGTAAGAAAACTCATTGGCAAGCTAGAAAATGAGAACCTTTGACATCTGGTGGATGGGAGGGAGAGCAGACACAGTGTCCTACAGCTCGTTCAACCTTACCCTGTTCTTGGCTACCTCTGTGACAGCCATTCTGTAAGTCTCAATAAAATGTCACACCTCTGCCACGTGCAAATCTATCTACACAATCTACTGTGAATCAGTGAAGGTATGCTAGTAGTGGACTTCAGTTTGGATGCAGTCTCAGCACAAAGACTGAAACGTATCCTCAGTATTTTTTAAAAAAGACCGTTATATATATGGGCTGTGCTATTTCTGTGTGAAAAGCACGTATGAAGTGCTGATATCGTTTAACAGAATACCGTTAGACTGCAAAACTAACATATACAAGACGTCTACATTCCTATCAGGGGTGTAATATTGTGAACATATCCACTGAGATTGGAGAATTGCTGTAAGTTTTTCCTAAAACATCATGCCATCTGCATACATAATAAAAGAATCCAGTAGTTGCCATGCTAAAACAGGACTTCTAGTGAAGGGCATAGACAGTCCCCTACAGGGAACTCAAAGTTATGCACAGTGATGAAAACTGGAAGAAATTTTCCAGCTAAAGGTCTGTCAATGACCATTTTGAACAAATTAGCACTGGATATTATGCACCACATCTTTACTCTGCAGCAAACCAGGTCTTCCCAGAATGCATCATCTTGAGTGGGCTGCGTTTACTTCAGGTTTGCCTTCAGTCCTCCATGGTCACCTCTTGGCAGTGCCATTTATTATGTTTTTTTTTTTTTTTCACAAAGGAAAGTTCACTTTCATATCAAGTGGCAGGACAGCAGCTTTAGAGGCTGGAAATGTTTACGGAGAGCTCTCTGCTGGGGCTGCAAGAAACAAAACAGAAAACCAAAACCAGACAGTGAGTACAGAACAGAGCAAAGGAAGTACCATATATTTCAACTAAAATAAAAAGTCAAGTTTGTGCTGAGCAAATGCATTTATAAAGTAAAGACAAACTACTCCTAGAACATATATTGTGACCCTGGCAGTTTCTTTAATCAGTTTTACTCATCAACCAAAAACTTCAGTGCTTAATCAATTCCTAGATAAATATAAAGCACAGAGCAGCAATCATTTGTCTGATTTGATAAATGCTACTTGAATTTTATTGCTTCATCTTATAGCACTGCTCACTCTTCCTCTAGCTGGAGTCCCAGAGAGTCTGGGACTTGGCTAGGCTTTCTTGAAATTTTTCCATTCCTCCACCCAAAGTCTTCTTTGGGATGCATGGCAAGAAGAGGACAGGTAATGCACCAGGAGATATTCCAGGTAGATACAAAGAAACATTCTGCCCAGTGAGGGTAGCCAAATTTTGGAATAAGTTCCCTGATGAGGTTGCGCAACCTCCACCTACAGAAGATATTCACCACTCAACCCGAGAAGGCCCTGAGCAACCCACCTTGGCCCTGCATTGAGCAGGGTTGAATTGAAGGTCCCTCCCAACCTAAGTTATTGTATGATCATAAAATTTTGGATGGGGATTTGTGTTCCTTGTTGTGCCTTTGTAAACACGAAATGAGTGCCTCTGCAGGACAGCTCCCACTGAAACGCATTCATTTATTCAGTATTTAGCCACCAAAAGGCACACAAATTGCTCACAGGCCTACACTGGTCTCTGGAGCCAGGAAGCCATGCAGAGACAAGCGCATGTGTTACTTCAACAGGCCTGCTCTGGACACAGCTTTGTTTC
Organism: Anas platyrhynchos; assembly: GCF_047663525.1. NCBI lineage: Eukaryota > Metazoa > Chordata > Aves > Anseriformes > Anatidae > Anas > Anas platyrhynchos. Next base: position 14,063,473 of record NC_092588.1, on the reverse strand, counting down.
TCACAGATCGTGTTTAATACATGTCGCAGATTGCTATTGCACTTTGGGAACCCCGAGGGCAGTGCTGGGACAGCCCTCATTGGGGTGTGCTTTGCACCCTCTCCAGCTGATGTCCTTCCTCATGCACGAACGTACATGTCTGTATGTATGGAGCGAGATGGATCTTTGTTTTTTTTTTGGGGCCAGATTCCAATTTGAGATGCTAATGGGATGCTGATGCTGCCAAGGCAGTATTCATGTCAGCTGAAACTCAGGCTGGCAGTAGCCTTCTACTCTTCACCCCTTCAAAATCATGCCCGGAGGGCTCTTCTCTACGGGGTGCGGACTCACGGGCTCTGCCAGCCTGTAAAGTTTGCCCATATTTGGCTTTCCCACCCCCAAACCCTTGCAGCTATGGAAATGGAGGTCTGATCGAGCGAAGAAAGGGTGGGATGCTAACCCAGCAGGTTCTGGAAGAATACAGAGTGAGATATAAAACAAGAACAGCAACAAAACCAGACCCTGCCATAAGCACTTCATTCCTCAGTTTAAACATGGCCTATTAAATAGAGGAACAATAAAACCCAGTCTCCTTAGCTATTTCCTTTCTTATGTGGGCACGTTCACCCAATTATCGTGGTAGTTTTCATTTTTGTTTTCACAGCTGCACTGTTTTTATTCTCCAGGTTCTCTAGGGTGATGATCCCACTTGCATCTACTGTCATCGACTCCATAATACGACCGTGTCAAAAGTGGCCCAAGAAAGATGCACGTTTGGGACCCAGCAACTGTATTATTCCACGAAAGAACTGTCAGGAAGGTTTCGATCCAGGGACCTTTGGTCTAGACAGATAACTGACTGCATCCCCCAGGACAGAAAAGGACACAGTGGTGATATTAAGCAGGTGTGAAGATAAAGGAGAAATCTGGGGGGACGTTTTAAATGTGGAGAGAGGGAAATTGGTACCTAACCTCAAAAAATGCTGGATTCTAGGTGACCTTGAGGCTATCTCACTTCTGTGTAGCATTGGCAGAGATGTACTTGTCTCATAAAGGAGAAATGAGACTTTTTTTGTCTCATTTTGTTTTTCTAGTTAAATAGCACACCTGCTGCAAGGAAGGGGAAATTTGAAAAGCTCTCCCAAGCAAATGAAAATACCTTGCCTATCCACAGTTACAGGACTAAAATGAAATGGGTGAACTGGCTAACTCTATCAGATCAGGCTTCAAGACTACGCCCATGCTGGAATTTCCATCATCCACTTTGTCTAAACCATGGGTCTGTACTCGTGCTTTGGTTTGAAGTGGGCCAGCTGGCCTGTGAGAAACCCATGAGCAAGAAGAATCAGGGACTGATCTGTCCATGCTGCCACGTGACAGCAACCATCTCAAGCCATGTAGGACACCAAACAGGGCCAGTCTGGATACAACCAGTGACAATGACCAAGAAAAAAGCAGTAATTCTGTTAAGCTCTGAGCTTATACCCAAGCAAAGACTTAGTAGTGATTTAGCACCTTTCTTCTCTTCTCACTTTGTCTTTTGAGGCCAGGAATTCAGAAGCACTTACTCCCTCTTGTAACCTATCATGTTTAGTGATAGAGACTCCTCTAAGGATCCTGGTTTACTAAGGATCATGCACCCAGCACTTTTGGAAAGTAAGATCTTTTAAAAAGGCTTCACAAATGAGTAGTCATCTTTGAAAACATTGCCTTAGACTGCAAGCTCTTGGAACGATGACTGCTTTTTGCATGGGGTTTGTATGCTTACCAACTCAACTGCATACAGACCTAATCTCACATGACATTTTTGAGAAGCTGCTGTAGAAGGACTCCAATCATTTCAGAGCCAGAGATGTATTTCATTTCTGAGCACCTGTGATTTCTTTCTAAATGAAAGAGGGACCTCTTTTTCATTCATTTTAAACGCATGTTAATTCAGCTCAACCTAGCAGTATTACTATTTGTCTTATTTTTGTAATTGAGGAATCCTGATTAAAAAAAAAAACAAGTATCTGTTTCCTTTGCTATGTTTCTTCTCCACTGGAACTAATTTTGTACTACATTCCTAAGGTCAGGACATTTCAAACACGGGATTATTGTGAAAAATGCCTATTTCCAACATCCATATACCAACCATTCCTTTCAGATTGGTGAAAAACTGCATTCAGCTAGTTCTACTAGTACTTTTCCTGTGTTATAAAGGTCACGGGTATCTCACTTCGTGCTTCTAGCATCACTTGAGACATTCCAGTATTCTGCAGATTGCTGCAGACTTGTTGCATCTTGCTACATAATAATTAGAGACACTACCAGCTTTGAAGAATTTCATACAATGGCAAAAGGAAACAGTTGCCAGCCCATTTGCAGATTTACCTTTATCTTTCTTGTGCACTGAATTATAACCACTGAGGTGTGTGAGCATGAGGTGTTTGTTTCTATGAGGCTAATGGAAGTTAATGTGAAAAAAAAAGAAAAGAAAAAGAAAAAAAAACTACTTGGGGAGCTGCTGATCCAGGTCAACCACCGTGACAGGAGGAGGAATGGGGATTACCATGGGCTGGGAAATGCAGCTGAGGGTGAACTGTGCCAAGAAGAGGACGGACCCCCACCGCAGTCATTTGCCCCAGGACAGATGACACCGCGTTTGGTTTCATTTCATCCTGAAATCATCCTCTTTCTGTTCTGGGCTGAGTGGGAGGAATCTCTCATCTTTTATTCTCTAGGTAAAAGCAGCTATTGCCACACATCCTTATTACCCAACCGGTCCCTGATAAGCGGAGTCAACAGTGCCAGAGATGAAAGGTTACCCCAGGGTGTGCATGGTTGTCCTAGCCGGAGCCAGCACGGAGGAGGTGGCAAAGCAGAGCCCTCCAGCCTGCTGTGCCCACCTCTCTGCCCTCCTCCTTCTCCTGGCAGGGCAGCCCTGTGTTGTGCAGACAGCAGGACAAGCCTCCGGGCTGCAGGAAGGCAGCAAGCTGCCTGGGTGCTGTGCCACTGCCTCGCAGCCCATATTAAAATGATGCTAAGCAGTGACACATTAATCAATGGGCTGAACGCAACACCCAGCAGCCAAAAGGGAAAGCAGGGACGTGGATGGTTTTTGATCAGCCTGACAATTTTGTTTTTATTCCCAACCAGTCATGTGTTGGTCTGATTTTCCCCTCATTACTGAGACCTGGTAGCTGACACAGGCTTGAAGGTTATTTAATGTTGTTTGTCAACTGCAGTGTCAATATGGTAGGAAAATGCCGAGAGGGAAAAGGAAAGAAGTCTCTTCTAGCTTTTGATTTCTGAGTTTGCTTGCCAAGAAGGAAACCAACATTTTAGTTTTGGAGCAGACAACAAAGGTGGATCTATGAGCATAGCAGAAGCATCTAGAGCTTCAAACGCAGCAATCCTAATCCCAAGCATTTAAAATTCATAAATGATGCCATGCTAAATAATTATAATGGCTGCAAAAGCATGGAATTAAAAATACATGTTGCTTTCCCATCAGCTCTACTCTTTTTCAGGATACCATTACGACAGATTTTTCATTTTCACCCCCAACCACGAAACAAGATGGTTTTGTTCGAACGGTCAGGGACAGAGATGCATCATCACAAGACTCCAGGAGCAGAGCCTTTAAAACAAACAGCAGCTGACATGTGAAATGCGATTTCTGCAAATGTGAACTCAGGGTTTCTTTTTGTTTAGGAAACACTTCTTTTTCTGGACAACACACTCCCACAACCAGGTGCTCTAAATCTACCTGTGTACAGTTTTAACATCAGTCCATAAATATGCCACTGAATTCCCGTGTGAGATACATGGAGGAGAATGACTTCACATGCAATAAACTCCTGGGCATTATTTCTACGCTGCTCACCCCGAGCAGCCCCAGGTCCAAAGCAGGGCTTCCAGGAGGCAGCTGGCAGGCAGCTCGCACACAGCCTGCCCCAGCAGGACTCAGCGTGGGACGCTGCTCGCGCAGCATGAACACCATCACGAGCACGTGGGGACGCCGGATCCTGGCTCCCTCACAGATTCACAATCTGGAGCTCGTCTTAAGGAAGGCTTCCGGGTGGCCTTCAAAAGCCAGAGCAGACGTCTCTCCTGTCACTTGATGCTGATGTATTTTAATTCCTACGCTCTGTTTTATATTGCGATTCTAAGGAGCTCAGCTGGGGGACAGCCGGGTTTGAAAAGGATGCTCGGTGCTTCAAGACAGATGATGAACATTCAACAAGGTCGGGCAAATCCTTTCCCCTATATTCTGACTAAAGAGAAAACTCACTCCTTGCTTGCGATGCAGCGCTCTGTAGCCTATATCAGGCAATTTTGAGATGAAACATTTCTGGGAGAATGGATGTCATGGCAGATGCTCTCAGCAGGTAACCTTCTGAAAAGCCAATTAGTCAGAGGTTATCGCAGCTGCTCTGTGAAACACAGTTGGTTCACACAGAATGGGCTGAAAATGTAGTTGTCCAAAATGTGTTTCACTAAGCTATTCAATGTCCTCAAATAGTTGGATTAGCCAAAAGTCTCTTCATGAGTCACGCACAGTTCCAGCTTCCCTACTAAAGCAGATCTCTCAGCAACTTTACTAGGTTAAACCAAATGAGGACACGATCGATTCTGTGCACAGATGATTTATGCAGTAATTTCTGTTCCTTGCTTCTTCCTTCAAAAATTGGAGTTCATGAAGGGCATGATGAGCTCTCTAACAGGCTTGAGCTCACACTCCATCCTTGTACTGAAAAATATCCTGAAAGCATTTTAGCATCTACAAAGCTTGATTTTACAGTGTTAATCTGGAGTCCTCAGAAGAAAAAACCATCCCCTCGAAATGTATGCCCTTTTCATGTCTGAGCCTAAACAAAATGTGACAATTTCCAAGCTTAAAAGTTAGGTTCAAAAAGCTGGGAAAATCCTGGGAGAGACTTTCTGCTTTCAAAGAGGCTCATTCATCCCTACTCAAGATGCTTCAGACATCCCACCATCTACCTGCTGCTGTGAACACACAAAGAAAAAAGAAGTGTGTTTTTGCATTCAAGAGAACACGATGATTTCCTTGAACTTACAAGCAGCTAAAATATTTTGAAAAAGTGCAAGCAACCACTTCCTTCGTGTTTATAGCTACTTTCAAAGAATCCTCTTGATCTACTGCAAACTTACCCATCGACGTGAGCAGTGAACTGGCCGTCCACCAGCATCCTTCTCTAGAGACTCAAATTACAACAAACAGAAAGATTTAAAGGAACGTGCTGCTAAGGAGTCTGGAAGTTTGAGCTGGTGCTGTCTGGAGCTGCAAGTGCATAGGAGACTGCCGACTTCGTACCCTATCATGCACATCTCTCACTGCCTGCCTGTAATCAGTTCTTGATCTCACAAGTCCTTGTGGGGTGCTCTGCAGGAAGTGAAAAAGGTTGTCACAGATGAACAGACTTCCACACACCGTGGCTCGAAATAGCCATCTGCACTGCATCTCGAAACTCTGCATCTGCATTGCTTTTGTCTCGAGACACTGGGTTTTAATGTAAAGCACCAGGAACTGTGCAAACTGAGTGAATTAAAAAAAAAAAAAAAAGACACGGCCTCAAGTGGTATCTTCAGCATGCAAATAAGGTGCTTAGCCACACAGTCTGCGGTGGCCTGCAGTGGTTTGGTGGCTGCTCTGATCATCACCTGGAACGTGCCCTTGCATTTGTTCTGCAGCTTCTGCAGGACACTTCCAAACCCATCCTGTTAAAAACTGTGCAGCAGCATTTGGAAATATAGTTCTGTCCATTACGTTGCTGTATTACTTGCCTGAGGATCTTCAGCAAAATATGCATTAAGTTATGAAGCATAATCAGAGGAAACTAAAGACTTCACTAGAAAAATCAAAGTGCTATAGCAAAAGGGTTTGGAAACTCTCTGGAGCTACAGATTCCCCACTGCCTATGCAGAGCTTATGCAGGATTAATAGGTGGAACAAACTACCTACCTTTGGGGAGATAGTCACTGTGAGGTTCCCTGAAATGAAACTTTTAACTTGGTTTTCATTCTCTCAAATGATTAACCAAGTGAAAAGGAAAATTAAACCTACTACAACCACCTAAGAGATTGCACGTGCACATACACAAAACAAAACAAAACAAAACAAAGAGATCATGAAGCCTACAAAATCAGCCTCTCCCCCAGTACATTGAGCAAGCAACTTTATTTATCTCTTTGGAGAAATGAATTATGATACACCTTTTAGTTGTATTATCACATCACATTATCATTGTTTTCCCCAGGATCCTTGCATTGCTCTGAGCAAACAAGGAGAAAGAGCAGAAAGAAGATTTCGGTGCCATTTGTTACTTCTCTTTACCCTGGTGGTTCTTGTGGCCTACCACCTCATTTAATGTACAACATCCAACCCCGAGAATAACTGCTATATTCATGGGCTCTTCTAGTGGACTCACTGTCCTACCACATCACAAACAAAATGCCTCAATTTCAAAGTACTCCACAAGAAGGCATCACCTTATCTTACAGTCCCTAGCTAGGCACAAAGGGTGTTCTACGGCAGCACCACTGTACAAGCAGGACCCTAAAGATGTAAAATAAAGTCTGGGTTTGACCATCTACACTGACTCCTCAACATGCACTTTAAAATAAAATAAGATAAATGAAATGAATTGATATGAAATGAAGTGAAATAAAATAAAATAAAATAAAATAAAATAAAATAAAATAAAATAAAATAAAATAAAATAAAATAAAACAAAACAAAACAAAATAAAATAACAAAATGCCCCATGTCTAATTCTCCCAGCTGCAGGACCAAGCTCAAGCAGGGCAAAGTCTTGCCTGAGGCAGAGGTCCCCTTCCATCCTGTCGCTGATGCTGTGACAGGGAAGCGTGCTCACTGCTCTGCAAACCAAGCTCATGTTTCTATCTGGGTGGCTGGAAAATGAACTACAGAGATCAAACTGATTTACCACCTCTGAAGAGTCCCTGGGTGATTATTAAGCCTATATCTTGATGTATACCCACCAGAGACCCCAGATACCAGTGTTACTGCCTCTTCAGTAGTGTTTCAGAAATGAAGGATGGGCTGATTGTATCAAAGAGGCTCTTAAGCTAGGCCCGAAGTCTCAGGCCTGAAATTATGTGGGCTGTGTTGATCACAGAGACAAGTAAAGAAGTCATTTACAAAGAATACCTAGCCAGTGTTCAAGAAGGTATGAGAAGTTCAGCTGTTGAGGTTTTGGGGAGAAATAATCATCTCCACACAGGAACTGATTGATCAGTTGCAGAAATCTGCTTTACTCTGATTTGCCCCCTTCCTATTATTTAGTGAGGAGGCTATCCAAAGCACTTGCATATTTTTCTGTCTCATTTTGCATCAGGCATGAGTACATTCTGAAAATATGATCACACAAATGTATTTCAGTGGTTTCAGACTGGTGGCTTTTCTGTATTCTGTGGAGGTGACTGCTATATTTGGTCGCTGCCAACCCCAAGCAAAACATTATTCAGATTTGTGTCATGTCCCCTGCCTCCCAAACTGAGCAGAGCAATATGAACCATGTCTGTAAAGGGTCCTTTTGGGTCTATGTTTGTAAAGGGTCCTCAGAAGGGTCCTTTGGGGGCAGATTACGGGATGGTTGGAGTTCTCCATGTCCCCCTTGGTGCCTGCAAACCCAGTTTTCCTTCCCAGGAAAACCCATACCATTCCCGCATCCACTCTTTGACCTTGGGAGTGCTCTCAGGTGCTGCAGTGTAGACATACCCAGTGTAAATCAAGGACAGGACCAACGTACTTAGTGGCGGAAAATAATTCAATACCAGGTAGAAATTGACCTTTAAAAGTCAGACAGAAGGGCATCTCCACACTTAAAACAGAGGGGTTTGGGACTAAATGTCATACTGGGAAAACAAGGTTTTCAGTTATCATGCAGATTCTTTGCTGGGGCACACCAAGCATAGACGTGTACATGTCAGTGAAATACACAGGGCCTTGGCCTGAGTGGTTGAGGTGAAGGCCTTGCCTTCCATGTCCTGGAGCAGCAGATTTCCCTCTGCTGTCCATCCAAGTAAATCCAAAATTGTTCCACAAAGTGGAACAGCATCAAGAAAAGCCTATCCCCTTCCTGCCTAGGAGCTCATCTTTAAGGTTAAAGATGGAAATAAACAGGCATGCATGGACTTCTGAGGCAATGATTGGGCTGAGCTGCGTTAGTCTGAAGCTGGCTGGGTATTTCCACACTGCAGCCTGCAACACAGGCCAAATGTAAACTGCAGGCAGAAGTGGGGCATGCAAATACATCCCTGAGTTCACTCAGCTATGAGAAGTAAGAGCACCAGCACGCTTGGCTCTGAAGTTCACCTGGTGTTTGCACAAATTCATTTTAACCTACTCTTGATGGGCAACCAGTCTAAGCTAATTATCGAGGCCTCTTTGACAAGTGGCGGGGAAAGACAGGGCCCTTGGAGGAGTGATCCACCCTACTTACTTGTCATATTGGATAAACGATCCTCTGGAAGGTCCTCTCTTCACTGATTATCCGGAAAAGCTAAATGATTAGCGCGGAGCAGGAATCCAGCAATTAAATGGCAAACGAGAGGTGACAGGAATTGCAACTTAATGCTTAATTTGATTGTTACAAATTCCAATTAGCATGTGAAATGTAGGTACCACAATGTTCAGGATTAGCATGTTTAATGCTTACATTTCTGCTGAAATCAGGAACGATATAGATCCCAGGGAGGGATAAGAGCCCTGCATTCCTTTGAGGCCTTGGATATTGGAATTTGACAGGGAAATTACACACTAAATAATCTTCTTAGAAATTTATACACACAGCTGAGATAATGAGATGCTTCCTGCAAACAATCCACAAAGTAGCAAAGTTTTTGAGAGAAATTATTTACTCAGTATTACTGGTATCATTTTGCAGCTGGATAATTTATTGTGTCCAGGCTGCCAAATTGTTTCGATTTGCCACTGATTTGCTTTTCATTTCTACTTGCAGTATATGAACAAATCGACATCATAGTCAAGGAATTCGCACGGGCACATAAAACAGGAGTAAACAGAAATGATGCTTTGTTTATTATTAAACACTTCTCATATTTTAGCTAAGGTAGGCAATTAGGTTGATAGGAATTTGCAAATGGAAGAGCAGTCACACCATTTTATCTCAGGCCAAACAGTTTATCGCAATTCATGCACAGACAAACTTCTGTGCTTCAAAATATCTAATGGGATGTGGTATTTTTCTTCCAGTGCCAGAAAAATACAGATCCCAATTACATTTTTGCTTCAAGGAAGGCAGGAAGGAGGAATTTCTGCCATTGGAGCATGAAAAAGATTTTGGCTAGAAAGAAGATGGACCAGATTTTCCAAAAAAAAAAAAAAAAAAAAAAGACCCAAATGATTTGCACACCAAAGTCTCATTAGAAAGCAGCAAGACTTTGATTTCTAAGTCACTCGTGAAAATTTTCTCTGATGATTCCTACAAGTCTTTTAATATTTATCCTAAACAAGTGCTGACATATCATTCAGAAGCAGACCTGGGGCTGCAACAAGTTCTGGTAACCCCTCGAGACATTTCTAAAGCCTCACCCACAAGAGATTCGAAACTTCTGGCATGTCCATATGTCTGAAATCTTCAGTTTGCATCATGCATTTGTCTATTTAGGATAATTAAGGGTATGCCTCCGTGAACACATTACTGCGAGGTAACCAGCGTCCGGATTTACAGCAGAACAGATGCTCTGCTGTAACTGTCCATGTGCGTGCCCTTACCCTGTGGAAAACACACGGCAGCTTAGCGCCCTGTCATTGAGTAAGAGGAGGCAACACACATTCAGCATTCGCACTCCATCTTCCCAATTCCTCACAGTAACTTGCTCAGGTACTTGCCACGCTGTCATATTTATTTCACAAGCCCAGCCCCTATCACACACTGCCCAAGAATAAACACAAAGTGTCCTTCGCCAAGACATTTTTTAGGCTGTTCGCTGTCACCTCCAACCCGCCCTCCGAGGATTTTGTATTCAGTGCCCATCCCTGCTTAGGCTGCACCAGGGGCGTGCAATGTACAGAAGTGGATGCTGGAGGCTGGTTAGCTAGGGGGACTCTTGCCCTGGTATTTTAGCAAGATGAACCTAGGTTGCTGAGAGGTTGTATTTAACCATTTTACCACTAAAATGCAAAGTGAAAAAAAAAAAAAATCCATGACATTGAAGAGACTGCAAAACAGCTAGAGAGCAGCCTTGTCAGAAAGCCAGTGTTTCATTCAGGTGCAAGACTTCCAGAAACTGACACTTAGTTCGCCACACTAACAAAGTTTTTTTTTTTTTTTTTTTTTTTTTTCTGAAAGAGTCTCATATTTCAGGAGTCTGGACTTTGGTCCAAAGGGTGTGAGAACTGGAGATCTCTGAGAGAGCTGTAAACATGTTAAATATCAACTTCTTAATGACACCGCCATTTGATTCTACTTTCAATTCTGAGATTACAAAGGGAAATGATCTCACCTCATCAGGGCGTAGCTACAACGTGCTGCTACAGCTCACACTTTTACCAGCTTTCTGGAGGCTCCCATGAGATTACGGTATCGGTGGCCCTAACAGAGCATCCCAGATTCATCTCTGTGATCACTGGGGCACAGCCTGCCAGCACGAATTCTGCCTTCATCCTCTTGGCCCACATTCAGGATGAGAAATCCTTTCCAAATCTAAGTAGGACCAGGATGATCTCAGGAAATTACATCTTCTGATATAGTTGAAAGGTGTTTCTTTATTGCACATGGAATTTGTTCAGTTATTACACCGACCAGGCCACTCCAATGAGCACTTCTGAATCCACTGCTATAAACCCACCCTGATCATCAGCTGGAAGCTAAGGAAATCCGTCCGGTTTTGATTTTTGACTTGCAGATACTACTGGCTTTATGTAGAAAGTGAAGAATAAAAGAGCTTTTTAAAAAAAGCTTTTTATTTTTGATTCAAATTCTCAAGAATTGAACCAGTAGAGAGGTGATATCTCCAGTAAAAAGGTAAAACTTCTGAATCTGCTATCCAAAAAAGTGATCCCATGGTTTTGTACTTTTCTGGAAAGCAAGTTTTCCCCCTTCTGTGTGTGAAAGGAAGACTGTGACTCTGCTTCCAGCACATGGACAACTCCGGGAGTACAATTCCATAAGATGAATCATGCAACAGTGGAGACAGCCACGGTCCTTGAGCTTTTCCTTCCAGCAGGCACCACTGCCCCTCTGCTGGGCACAGTACAATGGATCTGTGAAACACGCCCGCGTGGAAAACAAGACCAGAGAGCAATACTTGTTTTAAACCAATTCATTTCACCGATCTGCTTTAGGGCTCCACCACAGCCACAGCAGCCTTGGCAGGGTGTGGGGAAGAACGGCTGCAGGCAGCGCAGGAACATCCTAAACCAGCTTTGCAGCCAGAGGATTCGTAAGATGGAGTCACATCTTGTGTCTCCCCGAATGCTGACTGTGGTCTTCCAAAGAACATTGACGTCTAACTCAATTTAGAAAGGTAATAAAGAATGAAGCCAGTAGCCTGCAAGTGGATAGATAGCACTATAGATAACAGGCACGGCTAATTCTGTTTTTAAATAACAATAGGGACAGCAGACCCACTGGCAACAGCCAGAACATTTGTTCAAATTATGCATTCTCTGACTTTTCTTTTGCTACTGGAGGGAGGGCCCAATCCTGAAGCTATTTTCGGTCGTGTTATTTTGTCAGTGCCCAGCCATGAATCAGGGTCCCACTGTGCTATTCAAACACTTAACTAAAGGCTGGTTTCTCCCCAGAGACTTTGAAATTCAACTTAAAAAAAAAATTCCAGAGGTCTAAATGGCAGGAAGAACTACATTAGCAGTACTTTCTTTCACTGTTTTTTATTATTTTTTTAACTAAATATTGTTTACTTCATTTGCAGTAATTAGAGTAGAATAATGAAAAAAAAAAACGCTTTCAAGTAAAAGTCTGGAACAACTCTGCAGCACTGCTGGTGAAATAACATTTCAATGAAATAAAATGCAAGCATTGAACAGCCCAAAATGGCTTCCACAGAGCCACAGCAGTATTGTATGCAAATATGTAATTTAGGTGTTTTTATGTAACCTGGCTATTTTGTAATCACAGAGGTGGGGAGTAGATGAATGGGACATATGCCATTTGTAAGGAAACTACATGGGAAAAATATGCACTGCAGTTACAGTCCTGGTACTTAAATCCAGATACTCAATAAACACATTGTCAGCTAACAGCAGACTATTCAGTTTCATTAATGATACTGATTTGGAGCTAAAGGAGAACGTACAGAAGTGAAAGCCTGGATATATATATATATATGATCTTTTAAAACACATTTTAATGGTCAGTGATTGCGTTGCTTTTACAGAGCGCTGCTCATCCAAGGCTGTTTTACAAACCAACTGCAGACTTGCACACACATTTGCCCCCAAACAAAGGCGCTCACCACGTCTGTCACTAGACAGCCATCACCTCTGCTGTGACAACAGGCGGTGCTCGTAAACATGCACAACACTTTAAAACTCTTTCTATACCATAAATGCAAAATACGGACAGGATCTGTGCCTAGAATCGAGACAGGATATGTTTCCCAACACCCCTAGCTAAAATGTAATGAGAAACACATATATACATACCACAAAATCTGTTGTGATACCTGCATTGTGCAGATCCAGCAGCACTACCAACAGCACTCAGCCACCCTGCCATGCTGAGATATCATTTGCAATGACCTTTAAAGAAAATGACCCCCATCCCCAGAGAGCAGGCTGCCTGCAGGACAAGTGTCAAAGATAGGAGCTCATGATTGAGTGGCTAATATCTCTGCACAACTCCAGTTCTCCTGATCTAACATGAAAGGCAGTTCAGAGACCTCGTTTTCTCGCTGTGTCTGAGATTTGGTTTCCAAAATCTTTGTAGCATCCTCTAAGAGGGTTTTGGGAAGCTTGAAAACCTTTCTCGTTAAAGCCAAAAGCTTGGATGCAGTCTTCTGCACTGCTGACACTCAGGACTTCATTGAATTTCTCCAAATGTTCTCTAAAATCTCTGGTAAGGATCTGGATCTCTTCTGAAACCACCAACCACAGATGACTCTTTCTGAGTCATCTACCAAAGCCTCAGCCAAAACTACCACCAAAGGCGACAGAAACCGTTGAAAATCTCGGTTTCCCCACCACACAAAATTAGTTACATTAGTTATATTACACTCAGCCCACAGCCTGCCTACCAGACTCACGATGCTTGGGCCGCTGTGCCAACAAAGGACTTGCAAATGGAAGCGTGGCATGGATTCATTCAAGCACCTTCAGAAACCTCCTGCTGTCCCCTAGATGAAATCTGTAGGTTAATTCAGGAGAGGGAGGTGGTGACGGGTCTCCTGTTCCCAGCCCCAGCCCGTCACTGCCTCAGCTGGTCACAGAGAGGCTCAGGGAAACCCAGGAGGTACCTGAAGGTAGATGGGGCGAATCCAGACCTCGGTTAACAAGTGGGTAGATGAAATGTGAACTGTGCTGCTTCTACAGAGCCAAAGGGAAAAAAAAAAAAAAAAAAAAAGCAACAAAACTATTTTAGCTAACCAAAGCCGCAAGCACAAATCTGAGTACACAGAGGGAACAGATTTTTTTGAGCAAGGTGGTGCCGTTTTTACATACTGATGAGTAATAACACACTCTAAAAATGTTTTAAAGGACTTGATTGTGAGAGACAGAAAGAGTTTGGAAACTTTGCCTTTTGAAGATCATGCACCATGGCAACCACTAGAAGGGTGAAAAACAGTCTCTCCGGGTCATCTCCATGGAGGTTTCTGATTGTAGCTTGGCTGGTGCTCACTTCTCCGCACGGCAGCAGAATTACTGACTTTGCTGGGAACGGCCAAGACCCTTTACTTAACTCCGAGACACCACAAATCACTGCTAATTCTAGCGCTGGCCGTGAATTACATTAAAACATTCATTAGAGATTTTAAGGACCAGAAAAAAGGATCTGGAGGACCGTAATGAAAGTCGTCCCCTGTTGACCAGTAACCTTGTTAATTCCATAGAGCTGCCGTGATTCTTGGACTTCTGCTTCCTCTACATAAAATCCTGTGAAGGTTTGATACCAGCTATCTGCCAACTGCTAAATATCCCCCTGTGACTGCACACCAAATCACCTGGGTCTGTTCTCTCTGGGATGAACAAAGCTCTCATTACCCAGAAGCAATATTCATCCTAAATGGATAGTAGCTCCCAATCCCTATAGCCTTTGGGACTTCATGGTGTTGCCTCCCCACCCTACAGGAGTTGTTTAATGTAAGAAAGGGTGAAAGCTTATGCACGACATAATGTGTTTGTGTATACACATGGACTGTGAGTGAGGAATGAGCAGCCTCCAGCACCTCCTGGGGACCTGGGAGCATCACCTTTGGGTGACAGCTGTAACCCCGCTGCATCAGGGGTTAGCCAGCAGCTGGTTCCTAGTGTCATCAGATGTCTTTCTCCCATGTCACATTTTCAGAACAGTCTGCAAACTTTCAACCTTTTAATATCAAATATAAAATCAAATTATAAAAACAACCAATCTCTCCCTCCAGTAGAAGCGTGAAGTTCAATTTCAAGGCAGGATATTTACACTGGGGAAGATCCCATTTGTATCTTCAAATTAAAGACTACTTTTCAAGGTTTATTCCCCCAAACAAAGGTGTTTCTAATCCTGGTGACGTGCCCCAGTTTGAGTCGCTGATGTCCGATATGAGATGGCTGGAACCAGGACAAAAAAATCGCAGTCTTTCTGATGTCACCTGTACATACGAGATGGACATTGTCACTCACGTTGATAGTCACATCTGGCCAACTGGGGAGGAGTTGGGAAAACACTCCTCACCAACAAAGCCGTTTATTTATAAATAAATAAATAAATAAATTTATGTGGCTATCATCATTTTTCTTGTTTCTTTGTGTTGACACTTATTACTGCACACACCCACACTGCCAGCAGCTCCAAATATTTTTCACCATTCCAGTCCATCCTTTGTGTGTCACGATGCACGCCAGACTTGCCCCTAAAAGTCTGCGTTTAAGAGTTTCTGTTTTGTTTCTCCGTATTCTGAGTAATGCTTATGGGAAATTTGTTCTTTGCTTTCAAGGTAAGACTGAAATGGACAAGCACTGCTACTCAATCAGGGATGATTTATTTAAAAAAGTAACGTCATCTCCATAACTCCTGGCAAATCAAATGCTTTAAAACAATGCTTTCAATTATTACTAGGGCACCTGAAGCCTGCTGCCAATTTCTGTGAGTTTTCTGCTGTGTTTGTTGTGCTGTTTTTTTTTTTGTTTTTTTTTTTTTGTTTTTCCTGCACCCACAGAGTGGTACAGAAAAATGACTCCACTTCTGATTTGCAGGGATGCTCAACTGTGGCAGCCTCCTTTGTCTTCAGGAGAAAGGAAGTGTAAAAACAGTTCTGCATAACTATAAAGGAGAGCAAGCCTAGATGTGTGTGAATATATACATATATACACACACACATATATAAAAGGCCCACAACAGTGGAGTTTCATGTAACTTATAACCTACACACAAGCAAGCAGACAAATTGAGCAGATGAATGCTCTGTGTATACATTAATGTTGGTATTAGACTTTTAAAGAATAACTCCCCATTACGCACTCCTTAAGCAAGGACAAATTCTGTTAGCACCCGCATACCAATGGAAAGACTGAAGCAGTCTGCAACATGAATTGTCATTCACCCCTCTGTAAAACAATTATATCCTCTGTGCGAGACGAAATTCTTTACAGCTCATAATCAGCTTTCCGCTCTAAAATCCAAGTCACCAGGACACATACATAACTTCCATTACGCTGTAAGATTGTGGCTGTAAAAGAATATCAAGGAGGAACCCTTGCAAAATAATACTAAATATTTCCTTTCCAGTTAAGATTAGAATTATGGCTAAGGGCGTAGAGTCTTGCTAATTCACTTTAATGATTGGGAGATCCATTGCAAATTACTGAATTTTTCAACTAAGTGAGAAACACATTAAAAAAGCAAGTGTAATTTATCACAAAATGCACTTTGCTCATTTATTTTGACAACTGTTGTTTAAATTATTTATGCCCCTTCACCATGTACTAGTAAATGCACTGTAGTCTGTTTTGTAAAAATAGTCATCAGCGAGATTAGAGGAACATAACATCCGCTATTACCCTTTGCTTGGAGGTGAGTAGAAATCATCATTTTGTGCTTTGCCAATGCAAAACAGAATTTTTTCCCCCATTCTTTTTTAAAGAGCGCTGAGCCCACAACAGCTCCTACCAGATTCAAGCATCTGCAGAGAAACTTGAGTGGAAAGAGCTGAGTTACCCTGAAAGTTGGGCCACTTAAATAAGTGCCTATTAAGGGCTTAACACTGCAGTATTAGGATCCCCCCCTTGGAAATCCCCATCAGGGCACATTGAAAAGGTTCTCAGCCTGAACTCAAAGTCACTGGGAGCTTTGCTTGAGCTGGCTGGCAAACATTATTGTGTCTCTACTGCTCTGCATTGATGAATTTCGTTTAAATGAGAACTTTTTCCTTCTCTGTGTTCCCACTTCAGGTCTATCTGGAGGAACAATGCAGGCACACCTTCCTTTCCTGAGCTGTGCTCTGACTCTACAGCCTTGCATCAGGGGCACAAAATCCAGGTGAATAAGTGCAGATGAGGAAGGAGAGAAGTTAAAGCAGTCCAGGCTTTAGTCATTCCTGGAGTCAAGTTATGTCAAGAGCATTAACCACTCGGGGTGTTGGCTGGCGTTGCATCACTGCCAGCCTACGCCGATGAACGCGGCGTACCCAGGCAGGGAGGCAGTTGGGCATCCCGTGAGGATTAGCGCCCAGGCTTGCCAGTGCATGTGCCTCCATCCGTTCTAGCAAGTATATTGCAACCCTGAAGAAGGACAGAAAAAAAACCCACACACACGCAAAAAAAAACAAACCAAAACAGCTCCCCACCTCCCCAGTAAACCATCAGCTCTTGTGAAAGATGCCAGACTGACAGCCTGGGAGCCCAACATTTTCCCACTGTCTTCACAACAGCTTCCACAGAGCAGCACAAACCCTCCCCTTCCATCTGAGCTGAAATCTGCATGGCTTCTGGGCTGGGGCGAAGAGAGGCAGATCCACTCCTTGTGGGATCGTGCAGCTCAGCCCCGGGGCTGATCAGCCTGGCTCTCCACGCAGCCGGGTACATCCGAGCTGGAGGCTGGCTCTCGACGCTACGTGAGCTCATTTCATCTCGGGTAAACACCCAACTGCTCTCTCCGACTCACCTCGGGTGCTAGCAGGGCTAGTAGGGATGCTGTTTTTTTGGCATCGCTAGCTGAGCAAGGTAGGGTACAGGAGATCTTCGGAAGAGAGTTGGAAGAGCTTCTTGAGAGCTCTTTCCCCTGCTACAGATAGAAATCGGATCAACCAGCCTCTGACCTTACAATTGGATTCACCCCACCTAATTTACACCTTAATTAATGATGACTATTAATTACCCTTAATTACATTAGATCCCTAAATTAATGATGGCGCTTCTAAATTAGAAGTGTGGTTATCCTCGATATTAGGTGCCTCAACAGATGCAGTGAATCCAGGCCCTACAGTTGCACTTTTTTGCTCATCTACTCACGACTAAGAGGGCTGAAAATCCTTTCTGTGCAGGGCTTAAAAGATGGCCTTGAAAACACTCCCTGTGAAATCAAAGCTGCTGTATCCTGAACCCCACTGTTAGCAAATGAGCTTCAGAAATCGTTTGGGGCATATAAAAAAAGCATAGCCTGTGGGTGAGGTGCTCTGTGTCTTGGAGACTCCTGGGGTTTGGGCCATCCTTGCTGTAGGACCGAGGGAAATCCACGGTTCCAGGAAAGCGACACACTTCAGGCTTAGCTCCCAGGGTATGTCTTTAAGAGCAGAGTCGTTAACCTGCAATTTAGGGGGAGGAAAAGTGTGAAAAAAGATTTACCGATAATCTCACTGTACTCGCCAGTCATGTGAGCTGGCTTCCTGTATGCTGACTCATCTTTAGCTGTTGAAACGTGTTTCCTCAGACATTTTCCTTTTTTTTTTTTTTTTTTCCTTGAATGGCATAAACTTTTCTCTACTTAATATGGTTAAGATGCAGTCAAAGACACTCAAGGCCTTCACCCTGCTCATTTTTTCCTCCCATTTTTTTTTTCTGCCTCACCGTTTCCTCTGGGCTGCTGTCTGTCTGAAGGCACCGCAGGCAGAGGAAGCAAGCCTGTGCCACACGGGGCAAGTGTCAGAGCCTCTCCTGCACAATCTTTCTGTTTGGAAAACCACTGTTAGATAAACAGGCTTCCAGGTGACCAAGGACAGCTGAATTTGATGGTACGACATCCCCACAGCCAGTGGTACAAAACTGCCAGATTTCCACATCAAGCTGGGAACAGCCTTGTCAACGTGCTGCTCAGCCACGACTTGCATTTCTACACCATTAAAAGCATGACAAGCACAGGTTAATCCTTCCCCTGCCTCTTCCTCCAGTCTCTTCGGGTGCTTGAATAAATGGAAATTGGTGTCTGACTTTTAGATAACTTGCACCTATTTCGGATGGGCCGGAACAGCTGCTGAGGTCTTGGGGCTGGAAAGCTGTTTGCTTCTCCATGTCTCACTCCTGTAGGAATCCTGAGAAACTGACTGCCCTCAAAAATGGGACTGACGCTGGAAGCAGGGCTGCAGGGAGCATTTGGACCACGGTATCAGAGTAGTGCAGACATTTCTCGGGTTGTGGATGGATGTTTTCCTCTGGATTTTGCTCTATGACCTGTAGCTGTCCATCTCTGGAAAGCTAGCAAGGTGGATATTGGCTCTTTCCCCAAAGCACAAAAGCAGCTTGGCCAGCTGGGATCATCCACTGAGCACTATGGGCATCCCCTGCCTGCCACACACACACACCCACCATCCCCTTGCCCTCACCTAGCTCCTGCTCTCCCTAACACACATCGTGCAGTTTTCCAGTGCTGGTTTGCAGACCTCCAACAAACACCCTCTGGAGGTGCAGGCCCTGTATAAAGAGCCGAAGCCAGCTGACAAAAGCTGTCTTTCCTTGGTTGCCTCGCTCCAGCCCCTCGCAATAATCCCCAGACTCCCAGAGGCTGCAGGCCACTTCCAAAATCACTGCTTTGAACAACAAAATGACTGCACTGAATTTCTGGGGTGTGTGCACGCGCGCGCGTGTGTGTGTGGAGGGGGCATTACTCCTCTAACTCCTGGCTGGATCTCATTAAGATCAGAGCAAGATCGCAATACAGTGTCTCTAAAACACCCCCGGAGAAAAAACAAAAATGCTGTCAACCCCCATTAACTAAAGTGGGATTGCAGCGCTAGCTTTGAGCACACAGCAAATTATTAAACGCACTTCAACTATAAATAATAACAAACTTGAAGAAGCAAATCTTCTTAAGGTCTGCAAAACTGAATCTTAAGATTTTAGGTGCAGTTCTCTAGTTAAATTACAAAGCACTAAACCTAAAATTAACTTGCTCTGGGCAATCTTAAAATAGTAGATTGCTGGATCTAAGCTTATGGGTGTTCTCAGCTAACTGCTTCTGAAGAAATATAAAAGTGGTTTATTACATCTATAATTACAGAAAAACTTTGCCCTGTACTTTTCTCTCCTGGCTAGAGGAGAGGAGTTTGGATATATCATGTGAAACCAAGCCTTGAAAATCAAAAGGACGGGAATCATAAACACGCACTAAGCAGCCTGAGCTATCAAAGCCTTTGAGATAAATCTAACAGAGCCGTCTGCAGGATCGTGCAGGTTTGTCTCTTCTTCTGCAAGACCACTTATCAGCACAAACACACGTATATATGTGCGTACATGTACACACAGAGACACATATGCATATTCATAATCCTGCAAAAAAGGGACTTTCAGGGCATATTTAAAAATAGATGCTCTTGCACACACATGCAGTTAGTTTTAGAAGTATTCTCTTTTTTTTCCCCCATATTTCTACCCTGATATTATCTATCAATAGTTTTATTTTTGTATAAAATCTGCGACCCTGATGTTGACAATAAAATATACTGCAAGAGCTCGGAGAATATTGACAATATTGTCAGTCTCAGCAGCAGACAAGAGTCAGAGTCCCCTCCGCAAAATCATAAGGCTGGGTGAAAAATCAGTATGAGAGATTGATCTGCTTTCTGATTTTCCACTTGCTACGAGTCACATTTCCAAGCTGTTCTCTCCAGATCACGAAGGGACAGAAACTTCTTCTTTTATTGCTTAATGCAAACTGAAAACTCATAATTTCACATGACTTCAGAAGCTGCAGCTCTTCAATAAAGGCTGAATATTGTCACAGTCACGATAAACCTTCTGATTAGCCACAGTTTTAAGATCTGGAGGGTCGAAAGGTGCTACCTTTGGTGGCAAGTCATGCAGATAGACTTTTAAGCAAGACAAGAGTTGCAATAAAATCTGGAAAATCGTTTCTTTATGAAAGAAAAGAAAGAGCATTGCTACTTCTATAAAGAACTCCAATAGAGCATTTGATATTTTGTAAACTTTTCTACAGGGATTTCAGCAATCACACTTTATTTATAAATTCGCCTTTAACCCCATGCATGCAGAAATATTTTCAGGTAGGAGATTTCTCTTGGAGGAAGTAATGAATCTGATATCCCTGGGTTTCTTTAAGGGATCAGATGTAGTGCCTTGGTCTTGATTGTATCTGACGCTGTATTGGAACATCGTATGATTAAGTCGGTAAACTTAAAAATATTTAAACTGCTCTTCTGATTAGAGAACTTAAAATATGTGGAGAGTAGCGGGGTTATCTCCAAGAGCACTTAGCTTAATTTTCCTGCCACTGAACTCAATTAAAGTGACTGATTCAGAGAAACATTAGAGCAAAACTGGGTAGTTAGATCTAAAACAAACCCAAACCCTCACATCATACTATTTGTCCTCTGCTGCTTTTTCTAGTGCTTTCTAGCCTACTGATTTTCTTAAACTTTTTCAAATTTTCTCTCATAAACTGGCAACTGCTCCAAAATATTGGCAATATGAGAATAAAAAAAAAGCAATTCCCACAAGCATTCAAATCAACATTCACTAAAAAATTCAATACTTTTCAAAGATCAGCAGCCACTTCTATTACCAGTGACTTTTATGGTCAATACCGATGAAAAGCTGGACGATTCTGGAAAAGCACCATGCTTCTCCTACAGACTATTTTCATATACGAGACAAATCTTGAAATATTAAAAAGCAAGTAAAACAATAACAAGCGAGACGTGTAAAGATTCCTCGACTCTCATCTAGAGGATGAGTCATGTGTTCGTTTACAGCTAAACTTGGATTTAATTGCTAGCAGTGAATCTGGGAGCAGAAAAATTAAAACAGAACTACTGGCCAGAGATGGACTTCCCATGTCATTAAAAAACAGAAGGGTTTAAATATATATTCCCTGGAGTTTATTCTGGTAGGCAAATTCAATCAAGAAAAGGAAAACATGAAATTTTAGACAACATGAGAAGTCTTTAAAAGTCTATTAAAGATTCTTTGCTAAAACCTATTTTATGATGGAGCAAAGGCCCTCTGTTCCTTTCAATGAATCAACTGGTTTTTGATATTTTATGCAAAAACAAGGCATTCATTCACCTGTTTCACAAAGTGCAGTTTAGGGGGAATAAAAAGACAGTAAAACATTCGATACAGAACCTCAGACCCCTTCAGTTCTCTGCACCCTGTGCTAGGTGTGGCCAAAAAGGTCCCAAGATGCCTGAATCATATTGATCTCAACCTAAGACAAATCTAGGAGAACCCCTGCTTTTAGAGAACAAAATGAAATTAAACAAAATGTATGCTAAAAAATATGCAATTTCAAAACTTGAAGAAAGTAGACGGTTGCCTTTGCCTAGGGATTGTATAACTCATTTAAGCAAAAACTCATGGAATAAGAAGAGACTGATTCAAATATGAGGCTGCATATTTGCATAAGAATATGCTTTTTATAGTATCAAAGTTCTTGCAGATACTTTCCCTTTCTTCATTTTCTTTTGACAAAATGACACCAGGAAGCGTTTTGCAGAAACTCCAGGTGAGAGTACAGCCTGTTTGCTGAACCCACTTGCACAAGCAACTCCCAGGGCTTCTTGTTTTCGCCAGATGGTGTTAGGGTGGGATTGCTGGTGAGCAGCAAACCTGCCTATTTCTGGGCTGAGTCCTTCTGAAGGATTTGCTGACAGCACCACGTGAAACGTGGAGCTGTGAAGTCGTGCCTCCTGTGCGTGAACTTGGTTTTTCACAGCGTCAGTCAAATGTCTGTGCAAGATAGCCATCCCCCGTATGCTCCCCGTCTTCTTCCCCATACCACTTCCCAACAGTTAAAAACAAGTTCTGACTCCAGCCAACGTTTTCCGGAGTGTATATTATCATGCCAAGACATCTTGGTTCTTTGGGATGTGTGTTGCCCTTCAAAACAATGCACAGAAACCGCGGTCCTTGGGTAGCTCAGCGCGCGTGTATCTTTTAAGCTATGGCAGTTTTGATACGTAAACATCCACCAGGGATTTTGTTTGAAGGAGACACAACAAAAAAAAATACTACTTGCTTGCATCGCTGCTGACTGGACTCGGTGTGTAAACTTGCTGTTTTTGCAAACAGGCTGTGACATAAGAAGGAAATCTGGTTTTAACTGAAATCACTCGGAACAGGCAAAAGGGAACGCTTTGATGCGTCATGTTCCTGCATCATCCCGGGCTAACTTTGAACTCAGCAGGGATTGTTAGCGACTTTGTGCCATTTTAGCATGAGAGTTTCTCTAGTAGCAGCAGGTCTTTCATTAAACACTATCAAAAACTGTCCCAGTGCATTTGGCCAGTCTGCGACGGGGACCTCTTTTAGCCCCGCAGAACAGTTTTCTCTGAAAATGCACAT
This sequence comes from Anas platyrhynchos, assembly GCF_047663525.1. Taxonomy (NCBI): domain Eukaryota; kingdom Metazoa; phylum Chordata; class Aves; order Anseriformes; family Anatidae; genus Anas; species Anas platyrhynchos. Next base: position 14,040,552 of record NC_092588.1, on the reverse strand, counting down.
TCTCAAAAAAAAAGTTTAGCCCTACTATTATCTAACATCAATATACATTTTTAATTGTATACAATTTCTGCCTTGATATCTTTAAAAACATAATCTTAAATCTTGAGAAGATGCATATTCATAACCCTTTTTACTCTTTCGCTCTCTTTTTAAAAACCCTTTCTTCTGCGCTGCAATTAGGTTTTATCCGTTTTCAAACTTCAGTTAAGCTGAAAACACACAATGGAAAACTTGCCTGCACTTGTTGGATGCTATTTCACTACTGAGGTTACGAACAATGAGAGGCCTTTCACTGCATGCACAATACCTTAGCTTGGACTGAACATGTCAAACTGCCTTCGAGCACTGGCTGTGAATGCCAGGAAAGCTGGATTGTTGAGACTTCAGCTTTTGAAAAAGCTGTGCTACGTTTGGCCTATCTGGGTATAAACATGTATAAGTCAGAAATTGTTCTTTTTTTTTTTTTTTTTTTTTTTTTTTGTGAAAGAGAAAGTCTGCAGAAAAAGGAGTCTAAATTTAGGATCCAAACCAGATCATTTTTGCATCTACAAATGACCTAATGGTAACAAACATGGGCCCAAAATCCCACCTAATGGAAAGAGACCCGTGGACTTCCAGCACTTTCAGAATTTGACAAACAGGCAATACCTCTTAAACATAAGAAGGGACACTTTTTTATTGTGATGGTGGTCACACACTGGAAGAGGATGCCTGAAGTAGTTATGGAGTCTGTATTCCTGGAGATACTCAATCTCTTCCCACCTCAGCTATTCTCTTCCATGATTGCTTCTTTCAGAAATGTCAATTTAAGATTTATACCCTTGATTTTTCTAAATAGCCACAACTTTTCTAAGTAAAACAGTTCTAAACTTTAGCAATAAAGTAGAAATACATTTAATGGTAATGCAACTCCTAAAATATTCTATTATCTGCTTATGGTTGGGGAATTTACTCAAATTCTTATAACTATACTTACAAATTCATCATGGCCATTATCACAGAGAGATATTGGCACATATCACAGCTAAATAGTTTTTATGTGTATATGTCGCTTCTGCAGCATTATTCCTATTCACTCCAGGACCACCAAGTTTCATAGTCTACAGTTACAAAAATCATCGCAAACCTACCTTGAGCAGCACATTTAAACATCTTTTCATCTACAGTAGAAGAACTGTTCATTGGCCTAAATTCTGAGTGAATGTGTAATAAATGAAATATTTTTTGAGCCCTGCCCTACCAATATTGAGGAAAAATCATTTTTTTCATTTATAAATGCTTTTTCTAATTCACTTGCTTCAATCACCGAGCAAGCCATTTTGTATTTTTTTATTTTAAACTCTCAAAAATGCAGATCTTTACAACAGCACTGAAAGCAACTTTATAATTAAGGTCACCCAAACTCACATTTAGAAATTTGTCTTTATGAGAAATCATATTTAAGCAGCAAATGCATTAGACGCCTACATATTCCAGTATTTAGATATCAGCTGAAAAACTAACTTTAAAAAAGTAACCTTAATCCTAGTATTTGTGGTTAAAACAAAAAGTTTTGCTCTACAAGTTAATGAATGTGGCTGAACAGCTGTTACAGCCACTGCTGGAGGAAAAGCAGCACTTTAATAAAGAGTAAAGTGATAATTATCCAGCATCCTGATTCATTTTAAGATATGGCATCTTCAAGCAACGGAACACACATACTGTCTTTAATTGATAACTGAAAACATTTCCTTGGGCTAACTAAATATCTAGTTGACTGAATTTTCATTTTAAAAAGTCATATGATTCCCTGGGGAGAATGTTCTTCAATTATAAACATCCATGTTTCATTTTACAATCTCTCAAACCTTCTTGAGAAGCCCATGTGAAGCTTGTGCCAAAATCTCTTCTGAAGCAGACAATGTTTACTCTCATTCATACTTTTTCCAGATCAGGAATAAATAATAAAGCCTTCTCCACATCTGGACAGCATTGCATGCAACATATTTTCAGCACTACCAAACCACAAAACTGCCCTAAACAATTTTCCCCCACAAATAGTATTAGCCAGATTTCATACTCTTCCACAGTGAATGTAGCTCGTCACCTTCTGAAAAGCTGCTAGCTGGAATGGTCTCGGAGATGACCTCCTCCTGTGCCACTAGCATGGGAAAGAGAAAGATGGGAAGAGAAAGAAAAAGAAAGGAGGGGATTTATGGCTAATTAGGATCATCTCTTCATTGGTCTTCTTCTGGCTTCATCCCTCATGATTTCTTCATGGGTATAGAGGGAATGAAGCAAAGGCAAAGCAACTAAGCTACACAATCTCCTCCAGGCTCATTTTACCATGCAGATGAGGGCCTCTGCTGTCTCTCTGCTCTCCCAGAAAGCATCTTTCAGTTTCTTTTTCCAGAGGAGTTTCCATGAGTGAGCAGTGTTGCAGAAGCCCTTTGAAACCATTTTTGATCTGTTATCTGTGAGCAAAGGTCCCTTCCCTTATGCAAGGTCCCTTCCCCATTCCCACTGTGTGTGCTGCTCTGCTAGTCCTCTCAGCTGCTTCATCACTTCAATTCCTGTCCATCCATGCAGATGTCTTAATCTTTGGTCTCAGTTCTATCAGTGCAGAACTATGGATTTGCACCTAGATCACTAGGTCTCGGTGATCAATTAATCCACAGCTGTCAACACTTTGAGATTTATCCCCCAATCTCTCATCAGATTACACATTTTCTGCTTGCCACCCATTCCTCATCCGCTCTTGTTGCCCAGCGATTCTCTATCTCACTTGCAATGTTGCTGTGGTGGCCACCATCCTCTTACACCTTTGACAGTTCCACCCTTGTACCCTGAGCATCTCACCCCATCTCTGATCTCCTCCCAGTCACTCTTCATTCATCAAGAGATGCATGAAGATGCCCTTGCATCCTGTGAAATTTGCCTTGAAGATATCATTCGACTCAAAAGCAATCAGTTTACCACAGCTTCCTTGTTCCCCATGAGGAGAGACAGCCAGAAGTAAAGCAGTCACAGCAAGAATTAAAGGGACAAGAAATGGAAAGGTGAAGGAAGTAAAGTTGGAAGAAAATCCATCATCAGCCACTATGCTATCCAAATTTTTCCTGATTTGCTCTATAAACCTTTGAACAATGGACTTTGGGAGCAAAGCCAAGCATTACAGCTGTACCAGCCTGTGTTGTTAATCTCTGCCTGAGGTGAACTATATTGCTATGGCTCAGTTTATTAATGTAGGGCAGGAGCATGCTATAAAATGCACCTGTCCCACAGTTCTGACCCTCTGATTGCCCACCTCAGGGACCTGCTGGAGCATCCTGTGGTGCTCTGCTACTTGGGCTTTCTCTGCATGGAAGCTGAGGAGCCAGGGTCTGCCGATGGGAGGCAACATGCGGCCTTGCACTACGTGGAGGTGAGAAGTAGCCAGAGCCAAGAGCTGGGAAGCAGTTCTGAATCCCACAGCATGGACACAACCAACATCGTTAGTGGGCAGAGAGTTTAGAATTGATGGATCACACAGCAGTTAAGTTAAAAAAAAAACAACAAACACAACAAAAACTAATTAACAGGCAACCCCTGTCTATTCCAAGCTGCTTGTGGAGTTTTCAGACATGATTTTTGGGATGGACTTGATTAAAAAAATCAGCCAAAATAAACCCACTAATATTTGCAAATCATATATTCAAACCATAAAACCATTTAAAATCTAACAGTAGCCTTTGTTCTTCCCATACACTTTGATATTCAAATGCTTTAATCTCTGTTATGAAGCCTCCTAGGACAGCCCCTTACAGACTTAATTTCAATACCATGAGCACAGTTATTTACTAAATGTTTTCAGGCCATAACTCAATCCCCTTAGGATAGGATTCATCTAGCCAACAGCAGATGTCTACAGAGTGGAACAGATGAGAGTTCGATGGCTACCCTCCTTTCTCCCACAGTGGAGAGCTGCAGACATTTCTGGTGTGCAGCTCGTCTCATCTCATCTGGAGGTAGATATCTAAATCAGGCAAAATGTAGGTCACATTATTAGTGTCGACAGCTAGAAGCCCAAACTTACTCTTCGTGAGATCCGAGCTCAAACACTGTTCACTTTCCCTACGCCAAATATTCCCTATTGCTTTGATGCCTCAGAAACCATCTACTAAGAAACACGGTGAATGCAGGAAGAATTTAGGCTGTCTCAGTTTGGACTTTCTCAGTGTAACACATCACTAACCATGTAGCACAAAAACTATAATAAAACACAACCTCTTCATCAAGCTTTTGTCAGAAATGTAGTGGCGTTGTTGCTAACATTACAGTCACTGATGCTTGTAATAGAAAAAAAAGTTACTTTTAACAAGATCCTGGAATTACCAAATACCCTCCTGTCATCCATTTTGTGTCAACTGATTGCAGAGATGTGATTTAGAAAAAAGCTATAAACGTCTGTCTCTGGAACTCAAGAGCAGATCTTTTAAGGCACTTAAAGTGTCCTTCACTCAACAGACCCACTCAGATCTGCTTATTCAGATAACCTGCCCCACAGCAGCTCATCAAGTCCTGCTCAGAGCAAAATGGAGAGGCATTACAGCAAGTCTGCCACGGGCACGAGGGAGCACAAGGCTGGCTGGCCTCACCTTCTTTAGTTGGACAGAACTGATGACATTCAGGTCATGCTGCGTATCTGTTCTCCAAAGGGTTTTCTGAGTGTGGGGTAGGAAGCTCTTAGGTCTGGACATTGCCATTAATTTATATGCTGTAGGTGACTATTTTTATTATTAATCTTCCGTACCTGTGCCCAGCATGTTGGACGGGTGAATTTTAAATAAATTAAATTTTGCATACTCACTCCCTTTGTGATTTTATTATGCAAATAATGCTCATCTCTTCACCTCTGAAACCATCCACAAACCACAATTTCAAAGTCAGCCTAATTTATAAAAATGCTGATAAAGGCTGATCTTTTTTGAGGATTCAATACAATAAGAAATAAAAACTGTCCCTTTGTAATCCGGAGGGTAAATGGGGGAGTCTGCTGCTGTCACACGGTTTTTCTTTTCTGGAAAGTAGATGTTTAATTGTAATTTTTATCTACACTTAGATTCTGTTGTCTCCATATTTCTACAGGTCATCTTAAATCCCATCTGTTCAACGGGCTGTGGTTATTTTATAATTTGCTGTGACACAGACTGCAACTCGGAAAGCACAAAACACAATCATTTCTTGAGGTGGTTGGGGATGAATGAATTCCCAAGGTAATGGGGGGACAGGCAGGGGAGCGGGAGAGGCAGGACGATGTGGAGGACAACAAGAGAGAAAGCTGGCAGCTTTCGAAGCATTCAGATTGCTCTCTGGAGGCCTTCCCTGGAAATCAGCAGAGTTCTCAGCAGGATGTATTGAAAAGATATTGAGCACATAATCCTCAGCTCCTTCATAAATGCTGATCCACAGCTGGGTCACATCAGCTGCTGCAGAGTATAAGCAGTAGTAACAGATGCTACCAATACATAAATATGTTGGCTTTCCTACGCCTCAGCTTTTGCAGAGGTAGACATAGGCTAGTTTATTAATTTCAGGTTCATTTTTGACTCTGTGGAACCTTGGGCAGAGTGGGGCTCCCCCCGCTACCTGTTTTATTGGCCGGTTCAAACAGCAGAGCCAGTTTCATCAACATTTAGGGCCATATTTGCCTAACTGTTAGCATTTATTAAAGGCTCTCTGTGTATGCATAGTGATTATTTATCACTTGGAACAAGGGTCAGTCGTTCTTGGCTAGAAAATTATGCATATTGCTCACTGCTTTCTTGACCTTAGACTTGAAAATTAAGTTATTCAGCTGTCCTGGTGGACTGAATACAGTCTTGCTGTATTGGATTTGGTCCAACTCCAATTCTAGAAACTTTTGGAGGACATTTTTCTATTTTATTGGTTTCACGTCCATTTCCCTTTGAGCACTTCTTTTCAGACTAACTAGGAAAGCCGTAGTCAGTGTTTCCAGTTAGGACTCCTTTCTTCTTTATTGTTTTCAGTTAACACTTTATCTTATTTTCTTTAATGAGTGCCCTGTCACCTCTGCATTATGCAAGACGTCTTTGGTGCATCCAAACTAACCAGTAACTACCAACCCCAAAGACACCCACTCTAATGATGAATCCAACAGATCAGATAGAGAAATAATTCAAAGGAGTGATTAGCAATCTTAGCTTGCACAAGGAAAAAAAACTGAAACACAATGAAAAGTGTACTTATTTGATCTGTTCACATTTAGCATCAATTATAGAGATAGTGTGAAGTTGACAGATCTCAAATTTTAATTACCTTGAAATTTGCATAGTGGTTTACTAAATGCCTTTTTGTTTAAGTCTGTTTAATACGGTGTTTAATTAAACCGCATTCTAGGTCAAAGTAATTTAATTAAAAAAACTTACTGCCTGTAGGTCCTACATAAACAGCACTAAGCACACCTTCCATGTAGAGATCATACAAACACTGACAAAGTTTCTTCCTTGCTCAGGGAGAAGCTGATTATTTAGAAGCCTCTATAAAAGAAAATGTGGAGACACAGAGATGAGCTTTGTGATTTGCAAATTCCAACACAAAATCCAACTGACCCACAGGAAAATGCTTCCATACAAAGGGGCTGTCCTGCTGTGTGTGGGACACTGCACTGCAAGCCCAGCGCACATCCTTTGGTGGGTGGGAGCAGGAGTCAGGGGCTAAAGAATTTTAAATTCTGCTCAAAAGGATTTTTCTAAAAAATAGAGAAAAAATTCCAAAGATACATGTTCCTTTTTTTTTTGCCAGGATGCACCTAACAAAAAACTGTTGGAGTATTTTTGGGCCACTCATACTTGGCCCAAAGCATGTAAAAATTGATGCGCAACACTCCAGCCATTATTCTAAAATGTGGCAGTACAGACAGTGCTCCAGCAAGGACTTGGACAATCCTGCACAGATTAAAAACATATTTAAGTCTTGGCAGTGTTTCCCCTTTACCGTTATAAGATTTTTTCATCTCCAACACCATATGAAAATTTGTCCAAGCTCGTGACTATCTTTAGAGCCAGGGTCCCTCAGCTGTGGGTGTAACACTTCACAGGCACTCCTGGCCCTGCTTCCCATCCATCCAAAATGCTGTCACAAAGGCTGTTCTCTGTTTCCTTGCTTGATGATAATGGATTCATATTTGCAACAGCAGACTCAGAAATGCCTGAAGACTTTCAAGGTCCCTCCGAGCATAGCCTATCTTTGCCTATCATTTCTTATTTGTTACAGAGCTATTGATCCTAACTCTGCCAGTGACACCAGTCTCTGCTACCCAGTCAAAAAAATCTCCAAAGACAATTAGATTTTCTCCCAAAAGGCTCTCACTTCTGGGCAGAGTTTGTTCAAAACATCTGCAAGGCCACACGTCCCTGTCTTCTTGGAAAATCCTAACCTAGAAAGATTTTCTTTTGCCACGATGTCCACAAAGCTTTAATAGATTTGTTGGGGTTGTGGCTTACTATAAGAGAGCTATTGTCTTGCTATTCTCCCATATTAAATTGCTGTGTTTATCTACTGCTTTCTGACATATTTAGCATGCAATCTTTTACAATCTTTGCACTCCATATTCATAAAGCAACCTGTGCCGTGCAGTGTTGGCCCACAAGGAGGGCTTCTGAAGTGCTGTCATAATACAAACAAGCACAAAGAAATAAAAACAGCTCATGAAAAGAATCGACTTCACCCTCTGCTTTTCATCAGTAAGAAAAGAGGACTCCAGTAAGCAGACAGAAAATAACGAGGGCATATTGCAGGCAGACTACGCGTGCCAGTCAATGTGCAGATCTCGCAGGAAGCCTCATGATTGCCTTCGCAGGGAATCAATCTGCATATCTGCAGATTAGCTTCGCTCTTCATGATGACACCGTAAACAGGGGCCAGGCTGAAGCACACTTAGGCACCTGCATGTAGGACTTGCCTCGTTACTGGCTCCTTCACTCCCTGGCCTGGGGAAGGGCACGCAGGTCTCCTGAAAGGCCACCCAGCTCTACATCTGGATTCGCATCCTTTGGGTCAAGATTTAGCAGTGCATGTTAAGGATATTTTCAAGAGGTAGCACGGACTCTCACATATATTGTCTCTCTTCTCTGTTTCTCTAATTCCAAAACTACTCAAACTGTACTGAATAAGGGAAAACAAGCACTTGATAAGGCAGAAGGTGAAGCTTTGAAGAAGCATGATTGCTGCTTGATTTTCAGAGGTGCAAAGCCCCCCAGCTCTGTGCAGGTTTCAGCTCTCTCCAAATAAACCTATCAAGATTTAATACAGATCTTTTGACACCCACAGGTACTTTGTAAAAATCACGCTCTCCCAGGGAACACGTGCACAAAAGCAGTTCCTATTTTTTGTAGGATATGCAGCCACGTACAACTGCTTATTTAAGGCAAGCTTTGAACTCTCAGTGAGATGCCCTGATAGAAAATGTTGCAATGCTGTGGCAAATTATGTAAATATCACCCACAAGGAAGTACCCTCAAACAGTAATCTTGTTTGTGTTCTCTCTAAATTTCCATCAGCTTGGATTTTAACTAAGCAAACACCGTTCTTGTTGTGTTATTATTTGGAGAGGGAACCCAGTGGGAACTCTACTTCTTCTCTGAACCATGTCCTAGATCTTTCCAGCTTAAAACCTCCACCACCCACATCCCTGGACAATTCTACTTTCACCTGCAAAAATTAACCCTTCACTCTGCTCTATCTTTCCAGATCTCAAGGCAGTTGGTTACCAGGCAACCACCCCCTATTTTCCCCGGCTTGCTTGTTTAATTGAAGCCTGTGCTAAATAAGATTGCCAAGGAGGGAAGGCACTCTCGAACGGAGCTCCAGTCACTGAAGTCACTGGTACATGGGTACAGGAAAGCAGGGCCCCCTCTACGTTGTGCTCTTAGCACCAGCAAATGACTGCTAAATATACAAGGGAAGACTTTTTATTTATATTCACCTTCTAACCCAGCAGTGGGAACCCCACAGGAAGGTGGGCACCCTGCACTGCCTGAACAACCCTTCCCTCCGCTTCTTTCCTCCCCAACACCTCACGCAGCCCCCGTGGATGCAGGGAACCACTGAGCTGCCCCAGGCTTCATCTGCGGAGACACCTAGACCTGATCCTCCACCGACAGGAGCTGCAGCTCATCTACCCTGCCTGCCTCATGAACAACTGGGGATACGGAGCACCTCAGGGGGCAAATTGCACTGGCAGTGTTCCCAGTGTACACAGGCAAGCAGTCCCACCTCTGAGCTGGGGCACAGACCCCAAACAAGGTCCGTCCCACAGCAAATCATAGAATCACAAAACCATAGAATACCCTGAGTTGGAAGGGATCCATAAGGATCATCATGTCCAACTCCTGGCACCACACAAGTCTACCCAAAAATTCAGACCATGGAATATTTGGCGCAGCTTTTCCAGGAGGCCCAGTCCAGCATACACTGTCCCAGCACCCACGCCCTGCACATGCAGGAGGTAGAATTGGAAACAGTCACTGACGAAAGGGGATTTTTGCACCTATTCCTGAAAGTCCAGATACAGAAGATGTAACCTTTCAGAAAATGCAGGCCCTTTTTTTTCCAGCAACATTGCTCAGAGGGAGGTAGCAACAGGGTCCACAAAATGAGGCCTTAGTAATACGCTCCGGTTCTGTCCTCCCAAATGGGACATGAGTGTGCAAGCAGAAGGGGAGAATACATTTTCATGATGCAAAACACGCTAATGTGAATGATGAATGTCTGAGTGCACAAAAATCCTAATGCTTTGGTAGTCGTTAGTCAGTGTTTCTGGCTAGACCAACTCAGCCAGGCAGTTCTCCACACCACTGCCCGAGTTCCCGGAGAGGAGTTAGGAGTTTGCAACGAGCTGGGGAGGAGAAGCTGCAGCAGCCTCCCCTTTGATGGCCTCAAATGGCTACAGAAACATCTGAAAACTCGAGCCTGCCTACTAAACAATCCCATTACCACGTTAGGTGGAAAGTTGTGCTGCCTCTATAGACATCTGCTTGGTGCAGAGCACTTCAAAGCAGCTGCTGACTAGACCGGCTTCAGCACAAGCCTGGCCTTGCAGATGAATTTGCATAAAATTCAGAGCAAATGGAATGAAAAATAAATCCACAAATTTCCTCACTTAATGAGAGGAGGATGAGAGATGTACTTGATTTTTAGGAAGAGTGTTCAACCACTCGTATTTGACCTACATGTAAGTCTTAGACAAAGGAGCAGCTCCGATCAAATGTTTTTATAAAGTGAGATGTGTGCAGTAAGGAATTCTTCTGAAAAAAAAAATAAATAAATAAAATCCTCTGCCTGGCTTCTCCAAGTAATTCCTCACTCCCTGAAAGCCAAATTCTTGTCCAAACAAATTCTGTCAGGCCTTACAATCTGGCTCCATCCCACCTAATCAAAAGCATTTAAAAACCTTCATAAGCTTAGAATCTAATTACTTCATATTCAAAGTATAAATACAGCCTCCAATTTGAACTGCCCTCTGGATGCTTATCTGAACTGGTGACTTGGAGGGGGCTTCTGGTCTCCCAGCTTCAGGCAACCAATGCAAGTTTGGTGGGAAGAATCCAGGTTGTACTATTTCCTGACTGCACGCTTCCAGCACTGAGGAACTAAACACTTCTCCACTGTGCCTGATTTTCTACTTTGTGGCAAGAGAGATTTTCCGAAGAGATAAGAATCAAGTGTTTCGCTCAAGAATTTCAAGAACTCAGAAGTAGCTTGTGATACCTGAAATAGCACTACTGATAAACTCACTTTGTATCTCCTCCTGACCCATGACACCTATCTTAGAGATATCCTCTGCCAGCCAGCTGATAAGACTTGTCTAGAAGCTCCAAGTGACTAATTGGTAAGAATATATCTCAAAGAAAACGCTTTTAATTACGTTTGACATCCTTCTATACATTTTGTGAGATAATAAATACATTTTCACTGGGTTTCCACTGATGCCATATGGCTGCTCACAAAAAGCTGAACAAATAAAGTATAACGAGGCTCATTAAATTAAAAAAAAAAAAAAAAAAAGAAAAAAAGAGAGATCTGCTATTAGAAGGACTTTTGGAATTTGCGAGATGAGTTTCAGATGGAGGAGATAACCCGTATATTGCTGCTTTGGACTTTCTGGTTGACAGCCATAGTATCAGAGGGATTGGTGGACTTACGAAGAGAAGCAGAAATGAACTTGAACTTTACGAAGAAAACTTGAACTATGAATAGAAGGTAGAACAGAATCAGCTTTCACAGAATTATATGCAAGCCACTCATCCTTAAAAGCGGAAAAATTGAGAGATGCCAGTTGATGAATGTGACAATAATGACTTGGAACCAGAAAACAGCTTCAGATGGTCAGATGACTATGAATGTGATGGTACCAGGCCAAAAGTGCAGTTGCAGTAGTAGGGTGAAAGAGAGAGCTATGAGCAAGAAATGGGAAAAAGGCTCTACCAAGGGGACAGTGTTTGCCTTTCCTGGCCACACGAGAGGGAAGGGGGATCCAAGGAAAATAAAAACAAAACACAAAGCACTGTGGACCTGTGTTAATGATTCACACAGGGATCACCAGGCAGCAGCACAAGCAGCCGCAGTGGTTGCTTGAAGAGGTTCTTGAGGGTCTGTTTACTCCAAACACACAGTTGCCTTACCGCCAGACTGCACGTATCTTGGAGGGCAGAGGACAACCCCTGCAAAGGAGGTCAACCTCTGCCACTAACAGTGCTTCCCAGTTCAGTCAGGAATTTTGATCTGGAAGCACGAAGGGCAGTCCCTGGCTACCCCCCGGGCAGGGCAGAGGTCTGGCTCTGTTGCCAGCACAGCTGAGTCTTGGCTTCCTTATTTGTTTTTCCTGCGCTGTTGTTTCATTTCTTTTCCATTTCCCACTCAGTAAACATCTGTTTGCTTAAATCTCTTGCTGCTTATTGCTTGTGAGATGGAAATCTGCATATCACTGAGTCCACATACAGAGTAATTTAGCACCAAGGCATGGTGAGAACTACAGCAATCCTAAAAAATAGTCGGGATCCCTACTATCACCTTGTGACACTACAAATAACCTGGCAGTGCCATGTCCCTTCCACCAGGAATTTCTGAGTGTTTCCAGCAGCACTAAAGGCTGCTTTTGGGTGACCCCAGAAGTTATGATATGGATACAACCACCTCAGGCTTCATTTGCACTGTGGCCGCTCTCACTTGAGCTATGCTAGTTAGAGAAGAATCACTTGAGATAATTCTGCACCGAAAGTCTGTCAAGAGACTTAGAGAAAAGCCCAGCTGGTATTATTGTAGAACGCATCCACTGCTTAATTATTTGTTAGAAGTGCAGCTCAGAAAGATTAGGCCGTTTATTACAGTTGCCGTCGGAGCCAGCCTCCCTTCCCTCTGCTTCTCATGTCTGAGTGTGTGCTGCTTCTCTGCTGAGTCGAGGACAAACAGGATGGCAGTGACTCACCTGCTCTTGCAATCGCTGCGCTGAGAGCCTGTGTTATTTTACTTTATTATACATTTTTATGGTGAGATTATTCAAGTAAAGGAAGCAAAAATCAATCAAAGGAAGGGCTGTTGCCAATTAATCCAAGGTAGTCTTTCATATTGGACCTACCATCGCTCTTAGCCCTATGGCAGTAAAAGCTGGTCACAGCATGGCTCTTAGACTTCACATCGCCACATTTCCCTTTCCCTCTAGTTTTAACAGACTTGCAGTAACAACAACTATTGTGTCTCTAACCCCCAGCAATTTCCTAAAGCTCAGTGCCTTTACCTAAACCCATCGCGCCGCAAGGCTCCTCGGTAGGATCCCTGTTTTAGACATTAATGTCTAAAATAATGTCTTTAATAGAAGCAGCAGATGTACGAGGAAGAAATGAAGACATAGAGAACAGGAAAGAGGGAGGACAGCACTGATTAAGTTTTGCTGTGTTACAGCTTGTTCTTTCAGAAAGCCTTGCCATCAGCTGTTCCCTAGCGCTGTGCATGTGTCTCTTTTGGCTGGAAAGCACTGCATTGTGTGTCAGCTGCAGCATGACTTCTCCTGGCTATTGCTCACTAATTGCAGACCCACTTCAGGGTCATTCAGCTGAGCAGCCTATCTCCTCAACAGGATGCTGCATTTCCCCGGTACAAAAAAACGCTCCGCGTGGCACATTATGCTGAAGGCCCTACAACGAGATGTACAATGTACGAATTACATTACATCAGCTGTATACTTTCTCCCATCTCATGTCTTCTTTTAATGAAAATGAAATAAGCTAATTCAGGATAACACTTCTGGTGTCGATCTAACTGTGATTTCCCCTCTTTGTGCGTGTAAATGCGTGTAGAGGAGCAGTGCACTTCTCCAGTACCTTGAGGGATACAGACTACAATGATACCCACACATCACAAAACAAAAGGGCCCCGACCCTTCAGGCCACGTATCTTTAAAAGGTCCTTTCATAAGGAAAGCGCTGTTAGGCAAGAAAATGGAATTAATTCATAGTGGCTCCATCTGCAATGTCCAGAGGATTCACAATTGGGCAGATAATGTGGAAGAAATGTATCAGAAATGATCAAAATAGGGAAAAAAGTGACAACCTTTGTACTTATTTACAGGCTGCTCAGATATCCAGAGGGAACTCTGCATAGCTCTTAAAATTCCCCAAGCTGGGGAGACTCTTATGAGATTTCACTACCCCTGTCATATTCACCCTATTTTACGTTACCACAAAGAGGACTTAACGCTGATAAAATATACTTCCAGAGAGCACATTAGTTTCCTTTAGGAATGATGAGTTTCCATTAAGACTGACAGGTATTTTCCATAATTTCCCATGGGAGACTATCCCCAGACTCCTCTAAAAGGTTTTCAAACCCCACTGCTACTGCCACTCAAAACACACAAGCACAACACCCTGCTCCTACTGCCCGACTCAAAGGGCTGTTCAAAAACAAATGACAAATCCTTCAATAAATTGCTGCTGAATACAATTTGCCTGCCCTCCTTGATTTTGCTTATAAGGAAGAGTGTTTTGTTCGCATTACTCTTCCTGCCAAAAGCATATTATCACAAGCTAAAGGGGGAAATTACTTTGTGGGAGCCTTTAATTAAAAGAGGGTAGCGTTTCACTGCCTTTCTTCTCTGTGATAGACACTGCCACCCCTCCCTTCTCCTTTCTCTATCTCCCAAAAAACAATCCGGAACAGGTTGGCATGATGGTCTTGTACCGAACCTCCATCACCGCTGAAATTCACTCCTTTTATACGCTGGCAGAACGCAACATTGCATAACGCTATAAATAACTTCCTATTCATCAAGGGCCTGCCTGGGACTGGCTATCACGCTGCTCTTTCTAGCACTGTCCAATAATTGCAAATTACAATTTTCTCACCAATGTGTTTATTTAGCATTGAGAAGTAATTGCAAGGAGCATGGTATCACAGTCTGGCTTTTCATTCTTTCTTTCTTTCTTTTCTTTCTTTCTTTCTTTCTTTCTTTCTTTCTTTCTTTCTTTCTTTCTTTCTTTCTTTCTTTCTTTCTTTCTTTCTTTCTTTCTTTCTTTCTTTCTTTCTTTCTTTCTTTCTTTCTTTCTTTCTTTCTTTCTTTCTTTCTTTCTTTCTTTCTTTCTCTTCCTCCCTCCCTTCCTCCCTCCCTTCCTTCCTTCCTTCCTTCCTTCCTTCCTTCCTTCCTTCCTTCCTTCCTTCCTTCCTTCCTTCCTTCCTTCCTTCCTTCCTTCCTTCCTTCCTTCCTTCCCTTCTTTATTTTCTTTCCTTCTTTATTTTCTTTCTTTCTGTCCCATTAGTTGCATCTAAATCGTTCAAACTTTAATGTGTTGTTGAGGGGAGAAAATAATATCTCCTTTTCTGTATTGTTAACTCTGCCCTGGACTAGGAAACTAGTCCTTCATGCCTGCTATGACTCTGAGTGAACTGCTATGTTCATTTTTTTCTTGGATGAGAGATAGTGCATGTGTGAGTGTGTGTGGTTTCTGGGTGATTAGACTCCTTACCTCTGCTTCCCTTCTATCTTCACTTCTATCTACTAGACTGAAATATCAGTCAGAAGCCTGTACCAGACATCCTCCTGCTATTTGTGATCAGATATCTTTCAGGGATTTGCTGTCTGGCAGACCACTGCAAGATTTTAGGACCTTCTGCAGTAATTCCATTTTTTTCCTGGAAACAGACTTTTCTCCTCTAAATGGATTCCCTCTTCCTTTTGGGGCTGCTATACATCCAAGAAGCAGATTGTGCTTTCAGTGCTTAAAAACTCCTGGATCAGCAGAAGTGTGTGCAACAGGAGATGCTAAGGGCTTCTCTGACAGCATGAGGCATTTGGATGGTAAACTCCCAAGCTCATTTCCAATGAAACTATGGGGTTTTTATTCTCACTGTTATACAGCGCAAATTTATCACAATTGGAATAAAAGACTTGGCAAAAAACATAAGCACCTCCCTGTCAAGAAACCATTATCTAAATAGCCTCTGAGATGTATCACAAGCACAAAACCACATTCTTTCCTCAGGAGATGCCTTTCAAAGCCAAGAGGTAAAAAAAGGCAGGGAAAAATACAAGGTTCAGAAAAAGATGACCCAAGGTCTGTACACTATAATTCAGCATACGTGAGCTCAAATCCAAAATATGGAAACACTGAGGAAAATTAAGGTAAATCACCCTAAACAATGAAGGCCCTGTGTAGGAGGTTGTATGCCCTAAACCTACAAATGGATGCTTTCATTCAAGCATGAAGTAGTCATAACTCACTGCATCGTAATTCTCCTTAGAGGATTTTATGTGCTTTATCACAGATGCATTGACTTAAAGCATTAGCTGATCTGGCTTATCTTTCCCCCACGTATTTGGGCATATATGGCCCTGCTCTGTAATGACTCATTTGAAAGTTGAGCCCAGATTCACCACAGCAATTTGCCCCATTGGTATAAATCTCTCTCACCCCCAAATAATTGCAGGACAGGTCAGGAGAAGAGAGAGGTCCTGAGCACAGCCAATGCTATGCAAGTATCTACTGAACTCCACGATGAAGTACATTTAGAAATACTTGAAGCACTTGAAGCTTCGGTATCTCCCCAGCATCTCACTCTGGTATTTCTGTGAACATGCCAAGTTACAGCCATAGGGCTGTGCTGTCTTGGTTGGGAATGGTCCTGGTATGAAGAAATTGCCATTATAGGACAACAGAAGCTAAGGCTGTTTATGAGCTACATTATAAAAGGCATTTTAAGAATCCGAGTAATAAAAGCTGTGGTTGTAGTCTAAAGAATGATTCCATTAAAGAAAGTGTCACTAGATGTTTCCATGTTTATTATGTGCTAGTAACTCCGGACTGAATGTGCTCAATTTGGGAGTACAAAGACATTTTTCTTCTAACAGCCAATCTTAAAAACTCAAGCTGGGATCTGAGAGGTGGGGAGGGTTTTTCATTCTCATACCTCATTACCAGTAAATGTAAATTAATATAGACTTGCTTATGTGGCTATAACCAAACCTTACTTTGTTGTTGTTTTTTTGTTTTTTTTTTTAAAAAAAATCTTGAAACCAGTTTGAAAACAAGAGCCAAAACATGTAAACCAGAACACAGGGGTTTATGCGGCGCTGACCCTGTGCCTACATACTGCAACTCAGCGTACACGAGCACAAATCCAAAACATCTGACTGAAGCCACAAATGTTGCAAGGCTAATAACCAAGATAGATGGTGAAGATACAACAAATTAGAGTTAAACCCTCCCCGGACTACTGCATGTTTTGCTATTGTCCTTTGAACTCTCGCCAGTGTCTTTTCAGGAAGGAGCAGCTCAGGGCTCCAAGTTTTATCCTAGATAAAGTCACAAAAAGCCAGAAAGGAAGGCTGTTACCTCTCTGTGTTATCATATAGGAAGTCTGCCACCACTTTCCTGGTGGCAAGCACCCAGTGCTGTGAACCTGTATGAATCCCACAGTCTGAGTGCTACAAGAGCTTAGGGATATGGTTTAGTGGGGACTGTTAGTGTTAGGTCAGAGGTTGGACTCGATGATCTTGAGGTCTCTTCCAACCTAGAAATTCTGTGATTCTGTGATTCTGTGATTCTGTGAAGGGCAGGAGCTTATCAAAACGGCTTTGGGCAACTGCTCGCCCTCCATCCGCATCTCAGAAGCCACCAGACCGACCCAGACGAAGGGAACTTCGAGCTCCTGGGATCAAGGCTGCAAGAGCCTTCAGTCAGTAGCCATGCTGTAACGAAGCGAGATTTTTAGAAGACTAGCCTAAATTACAATTAGTTCGTAATAATTAGCAAGGAACAACAACAACAAAAATAGCATTCATTCACTCAAAATGATTTTTAATGTTATAATGACTGCTACATAATTATACCAGAGAAGGGCTATTGAAAAGAGGGAGAAAAGATAACTTCAAAAAAGGGAACTCATTTGGTGTTTATTTGCTGCAGGCTTCTAATTACTCTGGAAGCCAGCAGCCCTCCTGATAGGATTACCGCCACAAACGCAACTGCAGCTGCGAGGAACGCTGAGCACATCAGTTTTTTAGCACCATTAAAACAGTCCTCTATAAATACCAGATGCATCTATCTATCCATTACTATCCCTTCTCAGCACTTATTAGCCGAGCAGCCGCAGAGTATATCACAAAAATGAAATGTGTATCTGTGGCAGGACCGGCGCGGCAGAGCAAGTAATTTGTATCAGGCTGTAGAAGAGTTTAAGTTTTATTATTAAGTATATGTCACAGATATACTAGTACCAGTTCATCTTTTTCCTCTTTATAGTCCAGATTTATACACTTATTAATAAACTCCGGGCGGTCATTTCAACACTTGCGTTTAGCGGAACAAGCCGGTCAGATCTGATCAGGCTGGCGTGGATTCCACGTGGCAAAGTACAGAGCCCTGGCAACTTTAATTGTGGCAGGCTGGAGGAGATTTATGATGCTATCCATCCCGGTCCTGGCTAATAAATCACATCTTCCCCGCTCTTCAGCTGATAGGTTGGAGGAGAAATGCTGGTAGGTCTCATTAGTGCTGCACGGAGGTAGGCTCCCGCGAGCACCGGGCTGCAGGGAGCCACGCGGCGCGGCGTTTGCTCCGCTTTTGCCCACATGGGATGCTCAGACAATTGCTGGTGGGATTCTGAAAAGCACTAAGAGGAGTGATTTTGCTCGGGAAGAAAGGCTGGAAGGGTAAAAAAGGCTTTAGAGCTACGGCACTGGACGGCAGCTGCAGCCGTGTGAGTTCAGCTCTGGTTCCAGTACAGATTTCCCGTGCAGCCCGAAGCCTGAGCTTCAGCGCTTCTGTGCCTCCTCCAGGAGCAATCCTCAGCTGATGCTTCCTACCATTTGTCTTGTTTAGGAGGTAAGCTCTTTAGGACAGCCACTGCCTTTTACTATACATATGCAGCCATTCTCACCAGGGGGTAGTAGGTACAACAGCAATAGAAAACAATAACTAAAATAGCAGGAAAACATTTCCAAATGTCAAGTTTTTGTATTCTGTCCCTCCCCTGCATTTTTCTAGCAAGCTAATAGGAAAAAAAAATAAATCACAGAGCAGTTAGACATTTCTAAGGTCCAATGTGAACAGCACAAAGCAAAAAAATGTAGACATGCTCTGTAAAATAATACATTTCTCAAAATACTCAGGAGATGGGGCAACGGCAAACTGGCAGTTTCATTAAGAGATCAACCTCTAATCCTCTTTGTGAGGCAACATCAGTGGAGAAATTAAGATTCCTACATAGTACTCTTAATTACTGCATTATTCTAGGACCTGCAAGAGCAGGGGGGAGCCGGCACTCCTGGTACACTGCGTGTGCCCTGGAGCCGTGCGAGGCGAGCCAGACCGGGCACAAGCAGCGTGCAGGTGAGGAACAGGCAAGCTCTGGTCATTACAGGGCAGCTCTGAAAGGTGCACTGATATATTGCCTGTCTAATTCACGTGGAAACAGATTAGTGATGGAAACGTTCCCCTACGTCGCGTGTCGGGTGCGTTCCCAAGACAAAACAGAAGTCTGCGCACTCAAGTGGAAGGTATGGATCCAGGTTTAAATGGGCTGGCTGGAGAGGAGCAGCGACAGCAGTCACACAAAGCTTTTCTCCTACAGGTAGACTTCTCCAGGCTTCCTCCCTGGTTTACGCTTCAAGCTGCAGAAGGCAGTGCAGACACATCCGACGACAAACGCAGCAGATGCAGAGATGCAAAGAAACAGTGAGACAACACGAGACAGCAAGCAGTCAGCACACTTCAGCAGCTCAAAAGCTGCCAATTTTTCAGGCAGCAGTTATCAGGTGGGGTCTGCAGGAGGCTGGGAGCTCTCGGGGAGCTCTCCCCAAGGAGCAGCCCAGGTGCTACTGCCGTGGGGGATGGAGGGTGGAACCGCAGCCACGGGAATGGCCGCGCTTCCCAAAGGAGATGCCAGGGAGGGAGGGAGCCTGTGAAGGGCTGGAAGATGAGAGAAGCTGCCAAGGTTTCATGTGCACAGGAGTCAGGCCTGGAAAGGATTTCCAGTTGCTTTGTGGGGGCAGCTCACCAAAGACTGCAGAAGTTCACGTTGTGCTTACAGGCACCGCGGAGGTAGGTGCATACAGACAGCAACACAAACATTTCTGAAGTCTTCACTTATCTGAGCTGCATGTGCAACAGTAGGAAAAGACTCCATCACATTTTTGTTAATGACTCCATTAATGAATTAATACAGAGTGGAGCTCAGTGGTGCAAACCCTAAATAGCTGGCTAATGCTTGTAGGTGCATATAGCACCTATTTCTGGAGTAATCACATTAAGCACCATGCTTACTACTTCCTCACGTTTCCAACAAGTTCAGCTTTCAACGGGGAGAAGAGGGAACGAGAACGCTGCATGCAGCCCCATAATAGTTTCAGTTGTGAAAAAGACAGAGCTTCATGATTTCCAAAGTTGCTATTTTTGTACATGCTTGGAGAAAACGGCGTTTAACAAAACTTCACAATCAGCGATCCTCACAGAGTGTTCAGCACGTAGCTGCCAGTTCTTTACTAAGCTAATTCATTTTTAAAAGCATCTCAGCAGAGATTTCTGCTCAGATTTAGATTTGCATTCCACTGTATGATATTCTTCAGTAGAAATGAAATACTTTGGGGATAAAAACAATCGTATTGTTTCATTAGCCTGAAATATCTCGGATGGGGACAGCAATAAAAATAGATAGCTTATAGATAAGAGCACAGCCAAAAAAAAAACATGTTTCAGAGCAAGGGTTCAGAATGACTGGCAAACAGCCTGCCCTTTTGATGGAAACCTGTGGGTAAGGTCAGGTCAGAACATGGGCACGTTCAGCTGATGAAGTCCTGACTGCCCTCTCAGCTCCGTGTGTTGGGTTCCCTAACACACCGAGTTTCAGTGCTTCCCAGCGGTTGTTTTATCTCACAGGGACAAGGAAACTCAGAGGCAAATGTTCCCTGATGAGAAAATGTTCCATAACCTCTCAAGACAGAGCCAACCTTGTGATCCACACACGTTATTTTTCCTGAAGACAAGTCAAGCAGGGTGTTACTCACGTGTGGATGTCTCAGACTGTTCTTCCTCCTTTGATAGGAAGCATTTACGAATGTCCCTTTCTCCAAGTCATCACAAGGCTTAAGTAAAGCTTGTGGAAGTCTGTGAGAGCCCCAAAGCAGATTTTAAGCAATGCTTCATTGACTGCCTAATGCATTCATTTCTTCCCAGAAAAGCTAAATATCGAACATTTCAGAACCAAAACTCTGTTGCAGAAAGGAAGCCAAAAGCACTCCACGCTGAATTATTCTTAATTCCTTTTCATCCTGAGAAGTTCCTAACACTTCGCTAGAATATAACTCCGTAAGTTGGCAAAGGTTTTCAGCAGGACTAGTACAGAGTCCTCTGTGGCCATCTCTAAAGCCAGCTCGTTGATAGCAACCTACAGGAGACAATGTAGAACTGAAAATGCAGCTAACCCAAAATAAATGATATCCTAAATTTCAACAGCCTTTCGGGTCTGAGTGTTATTGGTATATATTGCTGCGATTTAGTTTTTAAACTTCGGAGGTACATCGAAGTTATTTTGGGAAGAACTTAAGCTA
Organism: Anas platyrhynchos; assembly: GCF_047663525.1. Taxonomy (NCBI): domain Eukaryota; kingdom Metazoa; phylum Chordata; class Aves; order Anseriformes; family Anatidae; genus Anas; species Anas platyrhynchos. Next base: position 14,019,473 of record NC_092588.1, on the reverse strand, counting down.
CGAGGCACAAGCTGACATTTTGAGGTATCATCAGGAAGATTACAATGAAATGTTAAAGAGAAAAGCTATTCCCTGCAGGCTGACAGAAGCGGGAATGGCACATCCTCATCTCTCCATCCAAAATTCTCCAAGTCCACCACAAGCCCTAAATTGTACAACAGCACACTTCAATTATTCCCCTGCTTTCAGTGTGCTAAGAATAGGGCTGACATCATAAACCAATTTTAACTAATATTCTAAGGCTAAGTGCATGCCAGTGTCAGTAAATGAAACGTAAAATTAATTGTACTGCAAAAGAGGAAAGCCTTATGAAAGAATTCACTGTAGTAGTAAACGGTGAACACTTTGAATGCCCTCAAGCTTCACTGCAGTCATTATTACTTGTATGTCAGGAAGGCTACTTTCAAAAGTATTTTTCAACACGATGTTCATAATTTATTATTGGTCAGGCACCAGCTAGGCAGAGTCTGAGAATCGATGATGTTGGCTTCTCATGATTTCAAGGGGCACTATTTGGTCTCACACTTGCAAAAGGGAAGCTGTTCTTAAATGAAGTTTTGACAGAACACAAAATTGTCTACTTTAGAGAGAGAAAAGGTATCATTTTCTGAAAGAAATACAAATGTCATGTTCTCAGCACAGGCAATCATTAACACGGAGTGCTGAAGCTTCGACGTGGAAGTAAGCAGATCAGGGGAACTTTGGGGAACTGGCCCTCCACATATCAGCTTTCTACATATCCTCAAGCCATCACCGCTTACTTTCCTGACCAAACAAGATTTGGCTGCTGTTACTAACACTCTCCCATTGCAACTATGGATGGGCAGGCTGACTTCTGTACACTACTTTACACCTTAACTACAACGCCTCCAGGTTGAGTAAGTCTCTTTTGTTGGTGGAAGATGTTGAATTCCTCAGGAGACGACACATTCCTTTAGGCTCCTTTGTCTTTAAATTCTTTTTCTTCTTTTTTTTTTTTTTTTTTTCTTCTCCAAATAACTGCAGCTTTGAGAGGCTAATGAAGCAATACAGGAGGACTGAATTTGATGCACAACAGTTTTAGGACCAGAAGCAGAAGGCACGGAGATAACTTGTTCCCTGCTCCCACGGGGCGTGCAAAACGCAGGTCCGAGTGAGTCACCGGACAGGCACAGCAGCTGTGGGACACAAATGGCCAATTTAACAAGCACGCTAATGTCCACCGAAGGGAATGACAATTAGAAGCCCAAGCTGTGTCTTAGGGATGAGCTGAAGTGACAATGAGGAGATGCAGCTGCTCGGAAGGAAATGTGCAGAGGTAGGAGCCCTTTGCATGTCTCATCTGTGCTCTCTACCACAACGATCTTGATTTTGCTACAAAGATACTGATCATGCTGTGGCGGAAGATGGTTTCCAACCAAGCTAAACGCCATGTGAAGACTTTTTTATACATAAAACATGGTATTTGAACTCCCTGTGCCTTGGTCCTAGCCTGTGGAGGGGCATACTGCCTAACACACGGGGACGAGGAGGAATTTATTACAGCAAAATGCTACGACTAGCTGGTGCTGGAGAACGAAGACGTGTTAACAGCCTTGTTCCAAACGCTGCTCTTGCTAAAAGGAGGTTGCACTATATATGTATAACTCCAGTGGTGTTAGGAGAGTGAGAATAATAATTTTCTGAACACCTGTGCTAAGAGCACCACTTTCTCAAACGCTTAGGAAGCGAGTACCTTTGCTCTTGTAAGGTCAAACCGCCTTGCGTGGTGTTTACGTGCCTGCTTTTGCATGTGCACTCTCATCAGAAGAGCTGGTTCCTTGGAATGCCACCTCCATACATAATTTAACGTGGCCACGCGAAATTTAGTTTAATATGCAAAGCAAAGATCACACAAAGTGATAAACATTTAATGCTGCTGGAGATGAAGGTGACACACTACCATAAAATGAAAACATACAAAGCGGTATTTGTTCTTCCTGTCAGCCTCTGCTAGACGACTTGATAACAAAATGACACACATGTATTTCCAGGCTTAATCTGGATGCACAACAAAGCCTAAAATTTAAACTAACAGGCCCCAAGGATTCTGATCCAAGAATACACTATGCCAAGAGAAAACAGTGAAATCTGATGATTACACTTTTCAAAAGAATGATCCCTCAAATGTGTCATGCCAAGATTATAAATGTAACCGAATATCCATAGAACCTACAGGCAAAATTTAAAATAGAAGCCAGCCTTTAAATACAAGTATTTCAACCTGAGCCAAAGCTGAGGATATTTTTCTTTAAAAAACAACTTTTGGTAGTTTTTTTTTGGTTTATTAGGCACTGATGACACTGACCAGTAGCTTCTTCTTGCTTACACCCAATTAAAAAGAAATAATAAAAATAATAATAATTAAAAAGTCCTATACCAACTGAAAAACCAACTTTCCTTCCCTACCAATTTTGACCTTTTCTGTTTGGGAGACATTGATTTTTTTTTACCGCCTGTGTTTCTAATGGAGCTTGAAATTAACACGGCTTTTTGTTTACCTCCTAATTTGTGCACCACCATCATCAGTGTTGTCAGCACAGCTCTGGGAATAGGGTTTGTTTACTGCTTCTGCATAACCAGCAGAAGGAGCATAGGAGCAGAAAATAGGTTTGGTTTAGAGTTTTTTTCCTTTATTTATTTATTTTTCGCCCAGGTCCTTTTATAGGTTATGTATTAATGACTTGAGCGATAATGTGACCCATTTCGTCAATATTTCTTAAATGGAACATAGCGAGACTTGAGCTGGCTCAGGGATATGTTGAATTCCTCCGGCGCATACATCATAAAAAGTTGGTATTATTGTGTCAGTCCAAAGCATCTGTCAGCCTTTTGCACAGTGGGAGTCTCAGCGAGACCTAGCACCGCCTGCCTAGTGTGGAATACCAACTAGAGAAGTTCCACAGCAACTCATTCTCCAGCTAGCTTCTTTGGCACAACGTCACGTCTCTGCATTAAGACAGCCTCCAGTATCTCAGCCCCTGAAGTGACACAGGACCAATGTCATCTCCTCTTCTCTGCGATGAATCAAATATTCAGGACCAGTACGCGGGCTTGCATTCCTGCAAATCTGCAGCCTTACCAACCCTGTAAGAATAAACTTATTTCTCCTGGTCACCACCACAGTGCACGGAAGGGGACGGCATACAAATAAATTTGAATAAGTTACCATCCCATTAACAGCAATCGTATGGCTGATACATGATATGTCCAATTAGTGCTGTAATAGGTCATCGCATAATTGACATTTGTGGTATGCTACCAAACCATGAATATTGCCAATTAAAAATAACTCCATCCATTTTCCAGGTGCAGCTATAAACTCTTGTGCATTGATCTTGTTTTGTTGAAAAGGGATGGACTACATGATCAGGGAAACTTCTTATATCTGTTTTCCACTATTTTTCTACCTAGACTTTCCTAGGGAACTTTGTGGCCCAAGGCAAGAGAAGACAATTCTGTTCACAAACATCCCCACTCCACGCTCTTATATGGACACTGACATAGCCTGTACCTCACGTATACCACCCATTCACAAACAATATTCTAAACAGTTCCTTTATTTTGTTGCTTTAAATCAGATCCACCTCCTCAAATGTTCTACCCACAGCAATACACAGGGCTGATGATCCTCTTCAGCATAATCTCAATGACACGAGTTTCTTGCTCCTGTCACAATTGTACCCCTCTGCCCCAAATTCAGTACAGCCTCCTGTTATGCTCCCCAATTTTCTCCTGCTTATAGCATGCCCTTTGAAGATCCTCAGCATTTAACGGTGCATTGATTCAATGCCTTTGATGATGGACAATACATCCAGCCATTAGGTAATCCTTAATAAAAACCTCACTACATTCCCCGGGAAGTATCAAAAGCTGTGTTTTAAACAGTGATGTGGCATGCTGAAAATCATACCTCCCCTGCTCTGTCAACTGCGCTTCCATGTCAAAATAACACCTTTTAGTTAACTCAAACATACAGGGTATTTCAGTTGTTTCTTCTTCCATATTCTCTCCACTCCCCAGATGACAATCTTGTTGACTTCTGCCAGTATCTTCATGCCTAAAGCCTTTTTCCCCTACAGAAGGTCATTAAGTTTGAGCTGTTTTTTGTTTTGTTTTGTTTTGTTTTGTTTTCCTGCATGAAGCCACCAATATTAGGTTGTCTCAGCACCGTCCTGTTAGCATCCCAGAGACTAAACAACTCAGCTTCCTCTGGAGATAGGAACTCAGAAAGGCCATCTTCTGACCCAGCTAGTACTGTGCATATGCACTCCTCATCCCCCGGGTTGTCTGTGGACTCAGTGTAAATCATTATCAAGTAGGAGAAAGCTGAATGCTGTTTTCTGATTTTTAATTCATCTCTTCTCAAAACAAAACAAAACAAAGCCCGGGGACTTACTTAGCTGAAAAACTTTAAGGTACAAGCCAAAAAAAAAAAAAAGATAAAAGAAGTGTAATGAAGCATAACGCAATTCCCAGCCTCAGCTGTTGACCCTAACCCTAAGAGGAAGCATCTCATCCAAGAAGAAGTAGAGGCTGACCAGCCTTGGAAGTGTTACTTGGCCTTTCTGAGGAGAGCAGATGCCCTGGTGGCAGCTTTGTAGTAAGGAGATTTGTTTATTAGTGGGCACACTGGAAAAGCATATTCATTTCCTAAACTCTCCAGTCTGACTTTAATCTTCCATTTAGTTCTGACCTCAGCTACATGGAGGCGAATGACAACGCAGACCACTAAGAGTCTTGTGAGCAATCCAGACTCTTGGTGGATTTTCTCACAAACAGTTTAACTAACAGATACTTGGACTGCACCACAAGCACAGCGGGTCAATTTAGGACCAAGTAGAGTCTCAGAGGAGAAATTTGCCTGCAGAGATTAGGAAAGGATTCTCTCCCCTTCCTCAATAATCATACAGTGGGACCATTAATAATAAACATTTGTCATCTCTCTGCAAATGAAATAAAAGGGCATCTCCTATTCTGAGAACTCTGTGGTTAACACCGATGCCTGGAGTGCTGGGATGTGGTGCTTTTCATTGTAATTGCCGGAGCATTGCACATTTGGTTAACCAGCTCATTCGGGCCACTGCCAAAGGCAGAGCGTTGGTCTGAAAGGACCCCGGTCTGACCGGGGAAGCCAATCACACATGTAATTTATCCCTCAAGTTCAAAAGCAGATCTCTAAGCAGATCTCTGTTGTTACAGGATTCAGAGGCTGGAAAAAATATGCTGGAAGGGCTTCTACAAGTGTTTAGTAAAGGTTTACTAAACTAAATTGGTTTGCAACAGTAACTGAGCATTTACTAGGGCACAAAATCAAAGGATCTTAAGGGCACAATTTTAAAATAACAAAAATGGTTAAAGTTTGTATTCTTATCCACTGCTATTACAATAATTGCCTTATAAATAGATTCATGCGTTTGTCTGTTTTCATTTCATTTTTTGTCAAAGACCGATGTACCAGAATGTTAATGTTATATAATTATATATTCTGTAAATTAAAGCAGCATGGCGTACTGGGTGGGAATAGCACATTTCACACTTCATTACTTCTGCTGCAACTCAACCAATGTTAAGCTCTGAATTTTCTGTTTCCAGTAGTCAGGGCTTCTTTGTTTATTACTTTCTTCAAAGCATTTCTGCTTCACAGTTCTTTGCTGCTTATCCGCAAGCTCTCCCGTCCTCAGTAAAGGACACATGGATAGCAATGGAAGAAATCTAGGGGTTCCTCTAGTAATGAATGCAGAGAGCAAAAAGTAGGTTTTGGAAGTGTATATGGGTGTCATATTGGGCACTGGGACAGAATTGTTACTGGCAGCTCAAAGGTCAGACTGCCACAGAAATATTACAGCCGATGGACCCAAATGCCTGACTATTCAGTTGTAAACCACAGCAGCTGTCCCAAATTCATCAGATTAGGATAAATACCATGTTGTGAGATTGCTACCAAGTTGTGAAATGGTTAGCTGAACTTTTAAATACAGATCATTCTCATCTGCAGAAACATACACAAAGAATATGCATGGTGAATTAAAAGAGGCCTGAAATACTGATAACTACTATCTCCTACTTAACCACCACCAAAAATGTAATCTTTACCTGCCCTTCAAACACACAGTAACAAACCAAAGAATTTGCATTTTTGCAAATACAGCTATAAAAAGATAAAGCCAACATGCCACCAAAATCCGTGTCTTACTTTACCTCTTAGCACATTTCCATGTGGATTTGGTGACAGTTTTGCTACCAGTAGCGAGAGCAGGAGAGAATAGCTTTTATTTTGATTTGCAATGCAGAAGGAAGTCAGAACACAGTCTAGATATTCATCTGTTTCATAAAATACAGATTTGCTGAGTGCAAATTGGAAGCATTGACAGAGTGGCCAAGGTATTCGACTATGAATATAAAACAGGAGGTTAAAGAGTTGTGGGTCATCTTTAAAAGATAAAAATCTTTGGATCTATCCAGATGGGTTTAAGAAGTGGCAAATGATGGAACTAGCCATCTCTAATACACCAACTCTAACCATATCATAAATGGGAGTGCTGGTAGATTGCAGCTGCACCTGTGGATTCTCCAGGCAGCAGCAGGAGTGCCCTATTCCCACTGATCACATCACGCTGCCTGTGAGCTTCCTATTATATGTCACAGCAGAAGCAACCTCACAGGTGTGAAATCCTTCCCCATCCAGATCGCAGACAGCTCAACTCGCAGCCTCTGGTTTCAGTTTGGCTTCTAGCAGCGGGCAGATTGCACGTAGCCAAATCCCCTGCTTCGAAAGCCACGTGCAATGGGCACAGAGGCCATCAGCAGGCAAACCACCAGGTCCTTCCCTGCGAAGCACTTTTTTTAATGTTACCCTTTAGCTCGTTCTGAAGCAGGGCCCCTTACTGCAGCTGCAGGCCCCACTGTGCTCAGACTCCCCAGAGATGCAGTTTCACAATGCTGCCAGTTTTTTAAAGGGTGTGAGCCCTTGCTAATACAGTAAAGAAAAAGCTGCCGTCACTATAATGTCACAGCAGCTTCTGTTTAAATAACTTCCATCTCCCTGTGCTTACAAGCACTATGAAGTGCCAAGACTCAGAAAACCACCATAGTTTACATATAGACCAGCAGGGAAAATAAGGGTTAAGTTTCTGGTCTGGTATCACCCAGGAAGCCCAGAGCAGAAATAGAGCCAAGATGTCCTGAATGGCAGTCCTATACTGTAACCCCAAGCACATCCGTCCATAAAGGTACTTTATTTAAAGACGCACATTTTCCTTTCCAACTTGGCAGTTTGGCTTCTTTTTAAGACCTTTAATTATAGTTCAAATTATGTTCAATTTATTTTTCCATGGTTGTTTTTTTCCTGTCTAGGGCTCCAGTGTTTTTTCTCTCTCTAGAAACACCAAATGCTTTAAAATCTCTTTTGTTGTTAGCAAGCAGGAAAGGAAAGGAGGAGATTTTTTTTTGAGAATGTCTTTCTCTTTCTACATTTAGGAAGCAAAACAGATGTTGTGCTCTCTTCAGGGAGAAGGATCCTATCCTGTACCAGGTGTGAGCAAAGGCTGCTTTGCATGTGGAGAGGAAAAGAGCAGCATTAAAAGACCTTGCTGGAAAAGCAGAACCAATGGCAAAAACATTTGGTTTTGAGCAAGAAAGCTAAGTTCACCCACCTAAAGAAAAGAAGGGGTACCAGGAAAATAATAGGGAAAATAACACCCTGCTTTGCATTGGCAGGAGGAATAACCACTACTGCCAACCTGCCCAATATTAATCTAGCGTTTCCCTTATGGCAACAGCTCCACAAAACAGGGAATGGCATGAACATTTCTACTTTGTTTTTTTTTAAAGGTTTAACGCTTCAGTCTGAAACCAAGAATAGTAAGAAGACTCAAAATCCCAAAACACAGAATGCAAAATGTGGGTTCCTTTGAAACCTCATCTTTTCTGAAGGGGTCAACACCATGTTTTTAATACTGTAGGCTGACATTACTGAAAAACTTTCAGAACCCAAAACATTTCCTAAGTCTTCTCTTGCAACCCCAAAAGATAATTAAAGAAAATCCCCAGCATAATATGAAACAATTACCTAAATGCAACTTCACCTTTTGAAACACTTCCTCTGTGCATATGTGAATATGTAGCTAAGAAATAATCCTGTTTGCATTAAGAGAATTGCTTATGCATATGGCAATAATTACACACCAAAATGGCCCAGTTAGTTCAGACCATTGATTTGATATTGGCCTCGCTTTTGATGAAACAGTCACGCTCGGTCAGTATCACACAGGGAGAGAAAGGTCAGAGCAGCTTCCTCCATCTCAGCAAAGACTGTTCCTCCACGAAAATAAAAGAAAAATGGTTTCCTTTGGAGTTTTATGGAGTTTTATTTTCTGTCCTCCTGCAGATCAAAGAGTATCTCTTCCTGCATGAACTTAGCCATGTTTGCATAAATGTCAGCTTGGTTTTAAGGCCAGCCTTGCACTACAGGCTGACAGTTTTATCTGCAGAGCTAGATTTAAAAAAGGAGACATAGGAGCTGGTCCCAGTGCTGGTTCCAGGATCGAATTTAAGAAGAGACAGGTGTTCACAGGCATTATTTATACCCAAATGCAGGTCCAGATGCCTCCCTAGAACCAGCAAACCTCTTCTGTGGCCTTCCCCTTGCATCTTTTTTCTTTTATGTGGAAATAATGCTAAAGCAAACCAAAGCCTATTCCCTTGGGAATGAGAGCACTATGGTGTTCAGGTACTATTTTGCTTCTTTAGTTCATCTGCTTAAAGTTGATGTATCCATTTTTGACAAGTCCCTGTTGAGGAAAACTGCCGGTTTACACAAGGGCTGGGTGCTGGAGGATAGGCCAGACTGCTCAAATACCCACATGTACAAATGGGCAACAGACAAATCACAGAACGGTTTGGTTAGGAAGGGACATCTAACAATCATCTAGTTCCAGCACCCCTGCCATGGGCAGGGACACCTCCCACCAGCCCAGGTTGCCCAAGGCCCCATTCAGCCTGGCCCTGAACACCTCCAGGGATGGGGCATCCACAGCTTCTCTGGGCAGCCTGTGCCACGGCCTCACCACCCTCATAGTCAAGAATTTCTTCCAGATATCTAATCTCAGTCTCCCCTCTTTAGGTTAAAACTGTTAACCCTGGTCCTACCACTGCAGGCCCTGCTAGAGACTCTCTCCATCTCTCTCACATGCCCCCTTTAAGTACTGAAAGGCTGCAATAAGGTCTCCCCGGAGCCTTCTCTTCTTCAAACTAAACAACCCCAATTCTCTTGGCCTGTCTTCGTAGGTCAGGTGTTACAATCCTCTAATCATTTTCATGCTCAAATAGTGCTCAAAATTGCTGAGAAGCATTACCATATTGTGTCATGACACACGATAGCTGTATAAACATGTGGTATCACCACTGGGTACAGCAGGAAACCAGTAGAGCACGGCCCCAGAGGTGCAGGAGAAGAAAACAAAGCCAAAACCACAACAGCAGGCCTCTTCAGAAACCCCAAAACTGTGCTTCTAGGAACTGTATGCCAACTGCAATCCATAACATCATACACTGATGCACAACAGCACAGACTTCCATCCTTTGGTTAATTACACGTGAGGTGCACAGGAACACCTCACGCCACGGCCTTGTCTTAGGCACACAAATTTTTACAGCAGGTAATGGTGTAAGAATACCGCAAACAAACCCTCTGAGGGGTCCTCCTTCCTCTGAGGACTTGAAGAAGAAATAAAGAAAAGTCTTTGTTCTTGACTTGCTTTTTGTCCTCAGAGAAGTGAGGCTAGCCAGAGCCTGGAAGTGGAAACATTGCCTGGAATAACTAACAGCAGTATTACAGGAATCCAAACCATATGTAATAGGAACGCTATTATAAGACAATGGGTAGTCAAAAGTCCACTGGTGATCATTTCCTTTTCTGCCACCATGTTCTACCTATAAATAGCCTGGTGCCACCTTTCTGGCCCAGCATTGAAGGGACAGGGGTGCATTTTGTGCACGATGGCAGCACTGCTGCTCCGCTGTGACCAGAGGGGCAGTGGTGTGCCCTCCTTGTGCTGGTGGCAGGCCATGAAATCTCAGCAAAGCAGGTGACTCAGTCAGATCCTGTGCCTGGTAAGCACACAGACAGGATCCCAAGTCCATCACACATCAGCTTTTTACCACTGCAAAGAGTGGAATGAAACCTGTTCTGCTGTATGCATGGACTTCCAGAACTACCAGAGAGCCAGGCCAGGTTTGTCTCCATTACCCAAACGCACCCTGTATTTTGTGCTCTAGAGAAATAAACAGATTAATAAACTCGGTCCATCAAACAATAAATAATTTGTGTGCACAAACAGATTTGATTCACAACAGCCCAATGGTGCACGTTACTAATGCAGCAAGCTGCCTGCTATAAATGCAATGCGTTCTCCAGCTATAGGAAAGCAAAGGGATACAGCTGCTGAAGGGTGATGTGAAATTAAAGAGGGAATGAAACGTGTGATCTTATTTAATCACACCTGGTGCTTCAATTTTTCAATAACAGCACCCTGCTAGACTGTGTCAAATCGGTTCTACAAAGAAAAAAAATATGGATGGGAAATGAATTAACTCTTTCATCCCCACAGTTAATACATTACACCAGTCAGAAACATCTTTAACAGTGGCTGTTAAGAATCTTTTTTGCTCAGATGAAAGGTGCTTGGCACCTGGTTGAATGGTGCTCAGTGGCTGATGGCGCTTCTGTGCCAGTGGGTGAGCATGTGCCCTCCACACTGACATAAGCACAAGCCTCGAGTGCATGGATAACCAGTTCTTACACACAAAAAATCCTCCTGGTCAGAATCAACTCTAAGGATCGAAGTGCCACCCCGAGACCAGTCATTTCCATTTGCTTCCTTAGGTGGGTGGTGGCACATATGTGCAGAGAGACACGGAGGAAGCAGCCAGGCTGGGGGCAGCAGAATGCAGAAGGGGAGAAAGCAGCTTTCCCCTTGGTCGTTCTGCTCAGCACAGATTTCCTGTAAGAAGAAAATTTATCCCAGCAATCACTTCTGTTTCCTTATGGGCTTTTCTCTTTTGAAAATCTGTTTTTGTTTTTGTTTTTTTAAGTCATATTTTGCAGTTAGGTGTTTGGGTTTATAATAAATGTCAAACATAATGTGATTCTGCAGGCATCGCGTTGTTTGATTACTTATGTCCCGTTGGCCAGTCAGACACTGTTCATCAAACGGTGCGCCCTATGTCCTAGTAAATCACTTTTGGTAACAGACAGCAAGGTGTTCTATCTAATGCAAAAAATGGTAATTGTGGTCAAATGTTCCATTCTTCAGGGAAAAGGGAAAAAAAAATCCTTCTACATGATTTCACTCAGCAGCAGAAAATAAAAAGCCAATGTATAATTAGCTTAACATAACCATCTTTATATTAAATTCATAGAGAAGAAAATCAAACATGAAAAATAACTAGCAGGCTCCCATTCTGGTCTCCTCATTGAATTAATGTCACCAGTACGGCATCAGATAAAATAAGATGCATACGGCTACTGTATGGATGAGCTGTGTCTTTGGAGAGTAGTTTATTTTTAGAGGGGAGATATTTCTTTATGCAAGTGTTACCTATTTAAGAAATTTGTATTTATTCCAACATTGTTGTCTCAGGAGATGTCTAGTTTTTACATTATGGTTTCAGCCAATTTACTGAAAACCTAAGGCATTAAAGCAAATACCTCAGAACAGTTTTAAGAACAAACATCTTAGTCTCTTCATCATTACTTGTATAACTCATGCTCAAAAAGATTATCACACCAAGGAGCATACACTGATTTATTTATTTTTTTTAATAAATAAAAAAGCATTGTAAAAGACCTCCATAAATAGAAGATGCTAACACTGCAACATGAGGGATTAATTCAAACCAGGGATGTTTAGAATGCTGAATGTAATCACCATTGAAATTAGCAAACAGGAATCCTTGGTTTAAATCACTTTTATTTTTGTTTTGCATTTTTAATTTGCATTTTCCTTTGGTGGGCAGAACCACAGATTGAACTGAAGTGGATTTCAAAAAGATCATCTAGTCTATCCCTCTACTCCAAGGCAAAGACAGATATCCTCACAGCTAACTCCTACACCTCATACCTATAACCCGCCTCTACTCCCACGCCCCCAAATACTCCACTCTGTGATATGTTTATGTTAAGTTTCTAATACCCAAATCTTAGGTGCAAACTAAACCGATTACTTCCCATCTTACCTTTGGGTAGGGAGAGAGGGCATGGATAAGCATCACTTTTATATTACAAATCCTTTAATATACCTGAAAGTTTGCATGTCTTCCCAACTTTGTCCTTCCATCCCAAAACCAATTCTTTTAATATTTCCTCACTGGTCTTATCTAAATTTCTTCTCACCCCCACAGCTCACTCTCGTCTGGCCTTCTCCAGTTTGTTTATACTGCTTCACAGCCTGGAGCCCACTCCGGATACTACCCCAGCATAGAGACGGCGAGCCAACAGAGAAGAGTTAATGACATCCTACAGCTTAAACGCAAGACTCCCACTTAGACTGAAGTCTGAGCTCTTCCCCATTCTCATTCTCTCCCCCAGCAGTTTCGGGCTGCTGACTCACGTTCAGCGTGTGATATCCCAGCCCCGCGTGCTCTCTCACGGTACTGTTACTTACTCAGACATCCCTCATCTGCATTCATACATTTGCTTTCCCTTCCTCGCCGCAGTCCTCGGTACCTACATTTGCTTAATACTCATCTTACTCACTTCAGCTATTTCTGCATTTCATCAGAATCACTTTGGACTCTAGACCTGCCCTCCAAATTGCCCAAAGCCTGTTAGAGCTGATAGTCCCTTACCACTGTGTTCTCCAGTCCATCGTCTGAGATATTACTGCAAATACTGACCAGCACCCGACCGAGGGCAGAATATAGCAGAACTGCACTTCAGGCTCCTTCCCCATTTGAGAAGCAAACAGCAACCAGTCTTTGAACGCACCACTTCAATCAGCTCTTCACCCACCTCACAGTCATTTCACCCAGATGATTTTCCCCTGTTTACTTGTAAGAAGGCCACATGGCTATCCGCAATACTGTCAAGAACCTTACTAAAGTAAAGACATACTTACTACTTCTCTTTTTTATACACCTCTTATTCAATTCAGAAAGGAAATTAGAGAGGTTTGACACATTTTTTTTTAAACAAATCCACATTGGCTGTTTTTCTATCAGCTTATTATCCTCTAGGTGTTTAGAAATTGATTAATAATTTGCTGCAGCATTTCACCATGTATCAAAGTTAAGCTGACAGGCTTCCTCATTTTAAGTGTTTAAGTTTGCCCTTCCTCAACCTTCACAAGTTTTAAAGATAAAAGCCAACAGCTCAGGGACGGTTTCATCTGACTCCCAGGTACTCAGGGTCAATTCCCACAGACACCGATGCCTGCATCTATCTCACCTCCATATATTTAACCTCTCTTTCCCTATTCCATCTTGTGTTCTTTTCCCTCCAGTAAAGTTAGCAGTCCCAAGCACCCCATCATGATTAACCCATTTTGGAAAACTGAATCCAAGAAAAGCTGAAATGTTCATCCTCCTCTTTGTGCTCAGCTTTCCCTTCCTTGTCTTAGAGTAACAGAACTCTAATCATTTCCTTCGTATTTCCCTTATGCAACTCATTAAACCAGGTGTTTCTGCCATCTTTTATTTTCCCTTTGTAATGCATTTTCCTACTCCCATTCCTGATTCTCAAGTAACTGTAATGGTCCTGAACTAGTGGTGATATTTTGTGTCTGCCTCCCTCAATGGGCAGTCTGTGCTATGTCTGTAGCATCTTCTCCTTCAAAAACCCAGCAGTTACCTTGAACTTTTTTTTCCCTCCCTTTCAGCCCTCACCTATCTATTCCAAGGTTCAAAGGAACCAGCTCTTTTAAAGTCCTTTGACATTATTCAGCTGCTTTTACTCATTTTTTCCTTTCCTTCAGATCAGAAACTCTTTTGTTTTGTGATCATTTTCACTCACTTTGCTTTCTGCCTTCAAATTCTTAACCACTTCTTTCCGATGAGTAAGAATATAGCATAAGGTAAATTACTTTGCCCTCAGAAACAAAAGCAACCCTCTTTAGATGTTAATTCCTACTAGACAGCCTAGACAAGACTCACTTGACCAAGGGCAGGCATCTACTCAGCATGTCATTCAGGGGAAGAGATCAGGACCTCCCACAGCCAGATTCAACTTACTTCATGGTAGATGCCTAAAGCAAATCACATAAAATACCTCTAATGGCTCCTACTTTTCCTACAGCGACCCATAAAGGGAAATCTGACTATTTGCTCACACTTTGGCTTCTCTCAAAGCACAGAGCCACGCAGCATGGACAGCACCTCTGGAAGTCTTGCAGGGTTAGTGTCAAAGTAGGTTGCCCAGGGCTGCGTCCAGTCAAGTCTGGGATATCTACAAGGATGGACATCCACATCTTCTCTGGGCCTGCTCCAACATCCATTGGCTTGCTCCAATCCATCAACATTTTTCTTGCACTGAAGAGCCCCAAACTGCACAGAATCGTCAAGATTTAGTCTCACCAGTGCCAAAGGGAAGGGAATAATTGGTATTGTATGCAAGAGTATGTTGCTGTTCTTTGCAGCAAGGGCATGTTGCTTGTCCATATTCAGGTTGTTTACCAGTGCCCCAGGTCTTCTTTAGCTGGCTCCCTGGCCTTTGGCCCTCAGCCTGTACTGGTGCAGGAGGTTATTGCCTATGGAGGCAGCACTCTGTGTTTGCTGAACTTCCTAAGGTCTATGTCAGCACACTTCCCGCTGAGTGACACCAGCACATCGAGTATGCCCCCAAACTTGGCATCACCCTACAACTTGGTTAGGGAGCACCCCACCTCATCCTCACTTTATGCCACTGAACACAACTCTCTGAGCCTGACAGTCTAGATGATTCTCCATATAGGTTACTAATTATCCTGTCCATATCTCAGCAATTTGGGTGTAAGGCCTCTGTGGGAGACCATGTCAAATGCCTTGATAATGTCCAGTTCTACAACATGCACTGCTCCTCATAACTCCTCATCACAGAAGGCAGCGGGGCTGTTTTGCCCTCAGCAAACCCATGTCAGCTCCTTCCATCTACCTCCTTGTCCTTCATGTGCCTGGGCTTCTAAACCACAAGAGTTGACTTGTCTCCTCTCTGTTCCCCACACACTGCTTTCTGTTAATACTCTGTGATAGTTAAAATGCTCCTTACCCCTTGGACCTTTCCTATCAATATTTCTGTTAAGTAGAAAAAATGCAGAAACTACTTGTCCTGAGCTTGTGGGCAGCAGAAGTAATACTGAGCTTGTCAGGATGTTGATCTAAATTTGAACATAGCATGTATCAATAAGTAAACATGGCATTTCTTTTTCAGTTAACACAACCTACACATATTTCTTCACATGATTAGCACTTCTATACACAACTCTTGATTGATTTTCATTGCTTACATTCTTGTTATACTTGGTCATTAGCAATGATAGGCAACACTAAGGGTTTTGTTTATTTGTTTAATTTGGTTTTCGTTTTGTTTTTTATTATTTTGGATTCATTTTAACCTCCGGTTGTAAAATAGATCTTGGGGTGTAAAAGTGAAGTTCAGTAAAAATGTTGAAGAACAGTATTTTCCAAACACACTACATAATCAAGGCAAAACCAAGCTTATCATTACACTTTAAGTAAGCAGTCTTATTAAGCAGGGAACATTATCTTCACTTAGTGAACTGAATGTCTTACTTCTGGTTACCATATTTCTCAACATCTCAGAACTGGTAGATGCTATTCTCCACTGCACAGGTTTTGTTTAAAGATTAAAAGCAAAATAAGCTTTTCAGCTTTTTTTTTTCATCCCAAGTGGTTTCTTACCTTTGAATGAACTAGTCGCTGAATTGAAATAGCTGAATAAACATGAAAAAGATATTATCTTTGCACCTGCAGAAGTCAAAAAAGAGCTTAGCACTTCAACAACAGGTGTTTAACCAGCAACTTTCACCAGTTCGGTTGTCTTGACTTCCTTTGCATTTCAGCAGCAAATACCCACTGCTAAATGCTGAAAAATATGAACTGAAGTAATTACAGGAACCCGTAAGGTCTAAGGTTACTCTGCTGTCTGAAGTTCAAATAAATCCAATGTAAGTCTCTTTAAAAAAGTAACTATGGAGCACAGTTTTAATTTAAAAATCACAGTAAATATTTAATACCCATTTTGCACTACACAATTTGCAACTGTTGGAAATACTGCAGTGTTTGATCACAGTTTTTAGTTCTTTATTATTATTTTTTTAAAGAGAAAGGATTAAAAACTGCAACAGAGTCCTTGCTGCATAAAACCACCCAGAAACACTTATTGCTTCATTCCCCGTAGAGTCCAAGTGTGTGCTGAGGGGAAGAAGTGGGAGAGGGGTAGATGTGAATTAATCAGCTTTTGATATAGGGCTGTGTTGCAAGAACTTCTGAGCAAACACATCACTGGCTTCGTATAGTTTTTTATTTCATGCTTTTGCAATTGTAACACAGTTTTTGAAAATTCAGGCTATTCAAGCTGTAACTTGTACAAAATCTTGCTTCACTGCTACCAGTATGGTTGATCCTGGCTCTCTGCATTGAGTTTGACGTTTTTCCTACTTCAGACACAGCTCTGAACCAAAAGGCTGAAGATGCCTGATGTTGCTTTTAAAGCTCACACAATCGGTTTGTGGTTGTAACAGTTTATTTGTCTTTGTTTTCCCTTTATTTTAAATGAAAATACCTCCTTATTTATACACTGGGTAAGTTGAGCAATAAAGACAATAGTTCTAAATAAGAATTAGAGATGCTTAAAACCCATAGAAGTGGGCATGGATGAATTTTGTTTTTTTGTCTGGCACATCTGTCAAGCACCTAGATCTGATGTGCTGATAAAACAAGACAGCTTAAGGCAATAAACATGTCAGATCCATCTGTTTTTCAGGACACAGAGAAGAAAAGGAATTGCTCCCTGCAGTATTCTGTACGCTCGAGACCATTTTGGAGAGGCTTCCCTCTGCTGCTGACAGCAATTCAGCTCTACCACTTTAAGCCAGAGCGTTTCCAACCTTGTTTCCTGTGCTCCAGCTGGGCACGTTGTGTGCCCTTGGATTCCTCTCCCTGCCCTCTGCCGTCTGAGAACCAGTAGTTTAGAAAAAGATGCAATATATGCGAATGGCTTCAGCAAAGTCAGAAACAAAGCACAGAAAGCAAGAGAGGAGCACATCCTGGGTGCCTCTAACCTCACATCCTGGCTTCTGCCGTGGCTTTCAGCAGCTGCATCTCAGACCTCGTGTATTCATGTCCTCCACTACTTAGAAAAATCATCTCCCAGGTATGCTTTAACAAAAGCCATGCTTTAGCCAGCTGCAGCCACATTCAAGGAGTTTGGCAGATGTTCAGGGGACATGCTACTTTCTTGCCTGAAGGAGGAATTAAAATATAAGTTTCTTGCAGGATATATACAACGCACTGATGTCGAGCTGGCTGTATAGATCTTTAACTCAAGTAACATCCATTAATTTCTCACTTTTGACTGGCAGTAGAAAAAAGAGAACATCCCCATCCTAAATGAACCCAAGCGACCCAATAACAAGCACAAAGCTCGGCTGTGTTCTGGAGTGAGCAGCACACAGTTTTAGCCACATGCAGGCAGAAAACAAGAACACGGAAGCTCTTTTGTCCCACATATTGGTCACACATCTGTATTATCCAACCCACCTGAAAATCAAACCTCCAAGAAGACAGAGCTCAATGGAAGAGATCCCACTTTGCTCAGCCCTGTCAGATTAGTCCCAAATGTTGAGAGGTCTTTAACCTTGTTTCAGCTTTCCCTAAATATTTAAAGCTAACATTGAGCTGTCAGCGTTGAATCCAGGCTGTAACAGCCCTACTGAGAATGACTTGGTCAAAACCACACCTGACTCTAATGAAGCAAATGGCCAAACGTCTTGTCCTCTGACTCCACATGCAGGTCATGCAAGACAGTAGGGCATAAATATGAGGAGATGGGCTGGGAAGGGGCTGTGGGGTGGGAGGAGTTCCCAATCCAAAAACCTCAGCTTCTGCCGTGCAGTGCCAGATGGAGCTGCTCTGCACATCACAGGTGTAAACGCGGATCTCAGATGGGCAAAGCAGCTTCGACCTTCAGCTTATCATTCAACACGTACATAAACAAACAGCCAGCACAGTGGGCTGCACAATGCGCAGAGGCTCTGGTGAAGCCCTGCAGAAGAAGGGGATGGAGATGGGGGGTAAATTACAGAAGTCTCACAACGCACAAGGTTGAACAAAGAGGGATTGGACCTTTACTGTCTCACTCTGCTAAGCATCAAAGGTGATGGATTAAGCATATCGCCCACTGTAGTTCAAGGAAGTCATGCATATCAGCAGTGTCTTAAAAAGGCCGACAAAGACCGTGAAGGAACAAAACATGTAATTAAAGCTGAGGGCCTGATTAGTGAAACTCAGAAATATCCTTTTGGAAAGCTGGCCCTATTTGCTGCAAATCGGTTTCAGCAGCCAATTTGAAGCTATCACACCAGCACGCTGTTATATGTAAGTTAATAAGCACTTACTATTGATGGTTTCTGCAGTGGCTGTTAAATTTTTAATCATATCCTTAATTTACTGTTTACGTTCTTATCCAATTAAAGTGTGTGTGCATGCGTGTGACGTGGAGAACATGGAAAGCTCTGTTTGCTCGGACATACAAACCCTGGGTGATGTATGTCCATTGGAAACATTTTTTTCCTCTTCCCTCATCAAATTCAGTGAGACTGCTGTCCTTTCCAAATATAACGAGATTTTAAAATCTTGCTTTCTAAATGAAGAAGTATGTGTCTCCTCCTGCTTGATTTTTTTTTTGTCACACAGCCCTCTTATTTTCCAGAAGGATGCCATCCCAGTCTGCTGTGCTAAGTTTGCACAATTCTCCTGTTAGAAACGGGCCCCGCTGACCTCTCTGTACAATGCTGTAGCTGGAGTTTTGATGTGAATGTCATTAAAATGCCCAGTGACTAAAAATGGGCAGCCTTATTGGCACTTTCCTGAACAGAAATCCCAGTATCCCTTTTCATTTGCAGATCAGACATTTAGGTAACACTCTGGGACATCCTCATCCTCCTCATCCCCAGCTCAAG
Source organism: Anas platyrhynchos (assembly GCF_047663525.1). Classification (NCBI taxonomy): domain Eukaryota; kingdom Metazoa; phylum Chordata; class Aves; order Anseriformes; family Anatidae; genus Anas; species Anas platyrhynchos. Next base: position 14,000,280 of record NC_092588.1, on the reverse strand, counting down.
CTTTCAAAAGATTCCTAGAGCCATAAAAACTAGACGTGCTGAGGAGATGGGAGATGGATCATTTATTTTTAAGCACTGACAATTTTTCATGGTGATCAACAATAAAGTTCTCAATTACAGAAGGAGAGTAAATAAACTGAAGGAGGATGGAGCTTTAAAGAGAGCTGGGTGATGACGGAAGGAGAGAGATTAGAAAATCTCAGCGTCCAAGAGATGAGCTAATCACAAATAAAATGACATTACAGTCCTATTACTACCTCATACTGAAAAAGTCCAGGCTGCCATCTACTTTATTTTGTTCTTGGGATAAAAAAATAAATGCAATTCTATCACTCTGCAAATATAACACCTCAAATTTCTTTTTCTCTACAGCAGAAAGGTAGGAAATCAATATGTTCATAGAAAAAATAAACATCTGGAAGTTCCCACATAAGGGAGAAATGAAAAGGCTGCAGATGTCCTAACAGTGGCAGATCAGGTTGGGTTCACGAGTGGAAGACTAATAAATAGAGAAGAGTAAGCTGCTTTTAGAGAAGACGTCCGTTTTCAGAAGCCCATTAAACCTGCAGCTGAAGCACTGTGCAGTTGCACACACCTCTGTGCAAGGACCATTCCTCAAAACACCCACGCCAGGGAGTTTTTCTACTGAGGGCACTCAGACCTGCACTCCAGGAACCGGACTCCTGCCTTTAAAACAAAAGCCGCCCGCATCAGGCAGGCAGCTCAAAAAGGCAGCTTCAGTTCTCGTTTTATTCTTTGCCCCCGGGGGCAGGAACTTGCAGCAAGGAAGGATGAGAATATGTAATAAAAGGGAGACAGGAAGGTCTCCAGTAGGCTCGGAATCCTAAAGATAGCAATGAAACTAGCACGAAGGGAAGGAGGAAACCACCCTCCCACATGAGAGGAAACCCCAAAATAAAACCTTTTGGCAGATGGTAAAAGGCTTTAGCATTCAATAAAACGAACAAGCTGCATGAGAATGCAAAAGAGCTTCAAGGGAGACACAGAAAGCACAAACAAAAGAAGTATGAAAAAGCTTGGTTTTCCAGTCATTCTTTTGTGTTATTATTTTGAGACGTTTTTGGATAGGCTTTACCAGCCTTTCTATTTAATTCAAACTATGCAGTTCACGGCTTTCAAGAGACTTACACCTTCATTGCCCATACAAATTACATGAAAGCGAAAAGTTTTCAGTAACTTTTCTGAATTACAAAGCAAAAAGTTAAGTAGTTCCCAATGAGCTCTTCAGTTGGGGCTCTCAGCCTGGCCCTGGCCTTCATGTGCACGACTCGAACCACCTTCAGAGAGGCAAGAAAAGCCACAGTCCTAAAATAATACTAATGGTTTACTATTTGCATCAGGCTCAACCACATCCAGATAAGAGGAGGAACTCAGAGGACAGGACCTGTCTAACCCTAGTTATTAAAGAATTCATAGTCAAGAAAAATTGCCAAAGCTCAGGTAATTTATAACCCAGGACAGTTTATAAAATGAGTTCATCACTGATTCACACTAAAGGAACATTTAAATTACAAGTAGGAAAACCACACCGAAACCCCTTAACCCAGAACTTGTAATTTATTAATTTTAGCCTTTTCGGTTGGCGCTTTAATTCTGCTACCAGTGAGCAGTAGTTAGCTCAGGTGAAAAATTCTTCACACAGAAAGTAACAGCATGTGAAAGATGATGCTATGAATTGTAGCAAAAAAAAAAAATTAAAATCAATTTAAGGGCATAGCATAACCAAATGCTGCTATCAGGTACAGATAACGGCAGAAAAATTAATATACTAAGGCAGTGGAAGATTGTCGGCAAATTAAAAGTAGGTAACGTCACTTGTTATATACTTCATGCTGAGAAGCAAAAAATGGCAAAATCTACTGCCTTGCTTTTCCTCTATTCATTTTTAGCTAACCCAAATTAGATGGCTAGGCCTCCAGCTGACAAAGGAAAGAGCCTCCAGAGGGCAATGCATTGTGCCTATCATGGGCATCTGTTTTAGAAAGGCACAGATTATCTCTGGAGGTGGCTATCACTCTTCATTGATTACTTGAGAAATGTGAGCAAGGACTTCAAATAGACACCTAACTTTTGGCTGGCTAATGTAAGACACAATAAAGACACTTCAAACTGCTCAAGCTAAAACTTGTATTTATCTTTGATTATGCCATTTTAGTAAAGATCATGAATAGAAAAATAAGATAAAAAAAAAAGATTTTGAGGTTTTTATTTTCATCGGTGATTACAATATTAGGATTTCAAATAACATAGGTAGTGAGCATCATCAAAAGAAAATTTGAGACCTGGTAGGAAATAGGCTTTATATAGCTAAGAAAAAGTTTATAAAGAGATAAATGCATCAAAACTGCATTTTAGATACAATAAAATTGGCAAGGGATCACGGTATTTTTCAATTTTAGAAAGACCTGTGCTGACTTAAAGAACAGAACACTTATGCTTCTGTATTTGCGGTTTTAATTAAGTTACTAAAAAGGGTTATGGATTTGATCCAGAGGTCAGCAGAGTCATCGGTACCCTTCATTGATTTGAATGGGCTTTATAGTCTCATGCTGTATAGGAAAAATGGGGTTGATCTTGTTCTCATTTTAACTAGTTTCACATTTCACCAAAATCAATGGAGCATTACTTCTTCATTTGCCCTCATAGAACCAAGAGCAAAGTTGAGGTCTCAGATTTTTAAAGTGAGATTATTTGGATAAAACCAACCTGGAGCTGATGGTAGACAGATCTGCATTCTTCTCAGTAACTGCTCTTGCTATACGCTCACTGCACTAGAATTGATACAGATTGTGTGTGTGAAGAGTATGGACCAAGTTTTGAGTCATCTGAAGACTTTCTCAGAGACCTTATCCACATTAATTATAAGCAGCAGAAACTTAAAGAAGACATCAGGTGCTCTTAATTCTTAGAGATATCCATGATAAAATGATTCTTCTTCTCTGGTCCAGCATCTGTTTAATGTTCCTCACGTAAATACCCTGGGTTCTGATCATCTGGATCAAGAGAAAACTCTGAAGAAACTTGTAAAACAAATTCTTATACTAGAAGTATCATGTGATCAGTTAAACCATGTAGAAGTAGAGTAAAATTCCCACAGTGACAAGTCGCATTATTAGAGAGAACCAAAGAGATCTCAAGAACAGCAGTAACAGTATAATAAAGGAAAACATGAGTTGCTGACAAAGCAACAATCACACATTTTAGTGCTTAACACAGCAGCTGATATTTAAGAAGGGAGAAAGAGAACTTATCAACAAACAATTTCAGCAAGCAAGTATCAGTAAACAACAATAATTCACTCTCAAAAACAGCTTATTAGGATTAGAAGAAAATAAAACGCTATTTTCATAGCAACAGCTAAAAAACCCTTTACACCTAAAAGATAGATTTCCAGAAAGAAAAAAAAAAAAAAAAAGACAAAAAAACTATTAGATATCTCATTTTAAAAAGATACAACCCAACAAAAAGACATCTGTTACCTTGATGGGCTGTAAGGGCTGGCTACTTTCCATGATCCTCAAAAACTATGATCCAGGTTTAAGTAGAGATCTACAAAAGTCAACAGTATCAGTGATTAGTGTCACAGCCAACAGCTCCACCAGAATGGATGGCAGCTGCAATGCTGGACACATTAAGGTAATTCGTGAGCCTAGAGAAAGATGCATTCAGAAACTCCGCAGGTGACAGCAGCTTTGTCAGTGGAGCTGTGGAGGTAGGACTATCCCTCCCTTCCTTTTCCTGTCCCTTTCATGTGAAAAATGGTTTGCTTCAGAAAGTCTTTCAAGTTTGGACCAAGAATTATAACCGCTGTGACACCGGAGGAGTGATGAGCCTGGGGAATTTGCAAAGGTCTATCTGCATCCTTAATTGCCTGACACTTTTAAAAGCCAGTCCATTGTCTAAGATAATGCTGATTGCTTCTTCCGGCATCCAGGAGTCTTTAAATGCGGCCGGACCATCTTGGCACCTTATGACAGAAAATCACAAGGCACGGCTGAATAGCGTTTCACATATCTACGCTCTCTGGAACAAGCTGAAGAAATTCCTCACCAGGCAACTGCAGTCTACTCAGCCCTTTAAACACTCAGGCTAAGGAAAAACCCGCAAAGGAAAACTAGAGCGGTAGATATTAATCTCTTGGCCCAACTTTAACGACAATCCTCAGTTACTCAGGAGTTCGTAAAGGAATGAAAGACGAAACGAAATAGCAATAGAAAGAAGCCTTTCCTCTTTGTTTCTCGAAAAGGCTGGAATGAGCTAACACTTTATAGAAAGAAGGAAATGTGATTGCTATTCCCCCTCCATCTCTACCTCTGACATATGCTGAAGAGAAAAGAAAAAAACATACTGTCTAGAGGACTTTGGAGAACACATTTTAATAACAGAAGTTTTGCGTTACTGCTCCCTGAACAAAGACATAATCAGTTAGAAAGAACCCCTTCTTTTTGCTTTGCAAAACCTTATTTTTCCAGGTCTTTTTCTCAAAACCCATCTCCTGAAAATCCTACACAGCAGTGCTCCCTCAACACAGAAAACACGAACTGAACTTCAGAGTCTGTTGACTGATGTTATTGCCAGCAAAGCTTCCTAACTGGTCTCAGTAAATGACAAGGCAAAATTATTTGTTCCAAGACCCAGGTGTTGAAGTGGCTTCAAATGCACCTCACAGCATCAGATGCCAGCTGATGGCAGCTGGGCGTCCCAGGCGAACTGACTGGGAAGACCTGAATCCTATTTCTAGTGGAGAGGGCTCAAAGCTCTACGACCGTGTCAATGTGTATGCCTTCAGACTGCTCTCAAGCTTGAAGGGGAACCTTGACATGCTTTCTTGTTTACATACAAAAGCCTCTACCATGCATTCCCTATAGTTCCTGAAGATGAGCTCCAGCTCTCTTGTATAATTGAATGAGCGTGCCTGGTCAGAGTCCTGACATTTTGTATCCGGCTGTCTGGATATAAAATGAGGTGAGTACTCCTAAGCTCAGATGTGTTCTAATGAGGTTGTCTTCAGGTAGACGTCAGTGGTACAAGCCAAGTGTATGTAAACTAACTCATTTTCTAACTATGTGGATAACTTAGAATAAGCTCTAGGATGTGGATGAAACCTTAGTGTGGTTGCGGAGCTTTTCTTTACTCTTATACTGAGAAAAACAAAGACTTACTCAATGGCCTTAGAGATGACACCTGAGTTCTGTAAGGAATGACTCACTGCAGATTTTCACAATGCATCCTTTCTTCACATGGGTAATTTTTAATAAGACAGGTGACTGGGAGTCATTTTTTAGCTGGTAAAAACTTTGAAAATTCTGTGAATGTAAAACTACACATAACAGTACACATTTCAATATTCATAGAATGGCTTGGGTTGGAAGGAACCTTAGAGATCACCCAGTCCCAACCCCCTGGTGGCAGGGACACCTCCCACCAGCCCAGGTTGCCCAAAGCCCCATCCAGCCTGGCCTTGAACACCTCCAGGGATGGGGCATCCACAGCTTCTCTGGGCAACCTGGTCCAGTGCCTACTCACTCTCTGAATGAAGAATTTATTCCTTATATCTAATCTAAATTTAGCCCATTTTAGTTTAAAACCATTACCCCTTGTCCTATCCCTATACTCCCTGACAAAGAGTCCCTCCCCAGCTTTCCTGTAGGCCCCCTTTAAGTACTGGCAGGCTGCTGTAAGGTCTCCCCAGAGCCTTCTCTTCTCCAGGCTGAACAACCCCAGCTCCCTCAGTTTTTTTTCATAGGAGAGGTGCTCCAGCCCTCTGATCGTCATTTTGGCCCTCTTCTGGGCTCGTTCTAATAGGTCCATGTCCTTCTTATACGTTATGATCACACAACACAGCTGTAACTGAACTGGAAACAGAATAATGGGTTTATTTAAAAAAAACATTCATCTGGCCACTTACTTCCATTAGTATTCACGTTGAAAACTGTGGCTGCTGTATTGATGTTGTCATCTGCTGGAATTAGCACTTAAATAAAAAAAAAATTACAGGTGTTTCATGAGTACTATCCTCAGGCTGCATAGAGGAAAATTAAGTATTTGTTGACAGCTGTTCAGAATTTTGTTAGAATTCAGAACTCCTTAATGTCAAGGACCACAAGATCATTGTTAAACACTTCAATATATTACTTTATAGGGAATCAATTTCAATTAAAATCCATTCAAATAGTGACTGGAAAAATTCTATAATATTGATCTTAAGGGGGAACTAGCATAGTTAAAAATATTAATCATACCTGAACATGTCATAAAACACTGGTCTAGTACCTGTGTTTTATGATCATGTCAAATAAAAAGGTTAAAAAAAATCAACCCTGTCCTTTGTGGAAGATGCCAGAGATACGCTTAGTATTACTAAGCATACTGCTTAGTAATAAAATAAAGTAAAATAAAAAAAAAACGGATCATAACACTGCTGACTGACTACGTATGACTGAGTAAATGAAGGTGCTCTATCACAGGAAGCATAAAAGCCATTAAAAGAAAACTTTTATTTGAATAGAACCACATTCATTTTTAAAATTGCATTACAGAAATGCTTTTAAAGAAATTGAGTGAAAAAAGAGAAAGTTTTAAACAAAACACATACTTTTTATATAACTTAGAAAAGCAAGTTTACAAAGGTATAAAAAGGAGAGGGTTTTTCTCCCACCTCCCTTGATTCTTTCCAGTAATTATAAATCTTTATTGCACAGGCCATAAATGCTAGCAACAACAGGAAGAAAAAATGCTTTTGAACTATTTGGCAAAGTCCACCTACAGGGATTGAAAACAGCAAAACTTTATATTTTCAAAGAGGGTTTAAGTGACTTACATGTTTGTTAAAAGTGGTGAAACACTTTTCCAACAGAACACATTTATGCAGGCGTCAGTAACACTGGTTTCATAATATCAGAAATACAGTGTTATCTGGGTGCAGAGGGCAATTCATCCAGCTTTCAGAATAGCATTTTGCTGTTTAGAATTTACATCTAGGCATAGCGAGTGGGAATTGATCTCACCTAATATTAGTAGTCTGCCCTGTAGACAAATACACCTGACAGACATCCTGAGCTTCTACAATAATCAATGGAGAGCAACAGGAACAATTCCTCTGACGTGTCTGAGATGTGACTGGTCTGTACGTGAAATGCAGAGGATGCATGGCTACTACTGCATGCACATAACAGTGGGATTGCTTCATCTCTGTAGAAGGCAGAAGAGTCCCAACCAAAGGCACACAAAGGTAGGCTTTGGCAGTTTTGGCTCTACTGAGGATGCCATATTTCCATTTGTCAAAAAAGATTTCTTGTGAAGAACTTATAAAGATGACAAAATAAGACAGATACTACATGGATAGCAAAAGAATTAGGCAGGGATTCTGCCTAATTCAGTACTTCTGGATGCTGGGGAGCACAAGGGGATGAGACCACAGAGAGTCCAGGGTTCTTGGCTCTGTCAGAGAAGTGGGATACTCTTCTGAGCCAGAAGGACACTACTTGTCCTCTTACTTCCAGCTCTGCTCACTCAGATTGACTACAAAGGTGAAGACTGCATCAACCACAAGCCCAGCAGTGTAAATTCCTATGCATTTTCCAAGGGGTAGGAAGGAAGGTATAGTTAGGGCCCTGATTATTTATTTCATAAAACAACTATCAATCCTAATTTTATTCTAGGCCCAATTTCTGGAAAATCTCATTAGAAATGACAAATATGTTACATTGCAAATGGCACCATCTTACAATATGTAGACGTGATTTATTTAAATTCTGTGTGAACAACTGTACCTATTGCTGGAATCCCTTTTAACAGCCTGTTCCTTTCAGCTGGGTGAAAACAAGTGATTTCTGCTGGCATTGATCACAAACAGCTGCTGGTAAATCACAGCCTCTGACTGTTCAAAACTTTCCTATTTGGTTGAAAGTCTTTCATGACTGGTCACAGCACAAACAGCAATATTCTATTTTTTTTTTTTTCTTAAACCTTTTAGCAAAATTGTTTCTTCTCTTTCCAATTTACACATGAGTGGGGAAATATGCATATATATAAAAATATGTATGTAAGATCTATTCATTCAACACGTAAGACAGTTTTAGGTATGGATTAGCTTAGAAGGGCCAAACTCTCCACACCTAATTTTCCAGCATACTGACTTCTAAGAAATTTGAAAAGCAGGAATGAGAAAAAAAAACAAACATTAATAAAACAGTAAGAAAACGAGACAACTGCAATCAATCGTACAAAATGGATAAAACTGCATTCCCGCTAGACTAAGTTGCAATATCATTTATAGAAACATATAAAAATGCAAGCGTCTAATAGTATTATACAGCTAAAATCTTGCTGTAGAAGTTCATCAATGGAAATTTCAGAGCTGCATACATTTTTCCTTATTCAAACTCCAACATAATATGCTGTGCATATGGAAGGGCAATTCTGTGCTAAGCACACCCAGACTGCACTACAAGGTATTGGCCAGTGTACTGGAACTTTGTCAGCTGGCTATCTTGGTGATTTCATAAGAATATATACATGTATATATATTAGCATCACAGCAACAGCTAAAAGGTAACTATTAGAACCACAGCAATTCAATGGTCTATCAGGGACTGTTGATTGCACTGTGAAGTATATTCTTCAGGTTAGAAACCAGAAACCTGAAATTCAAATAACAGATGCCATAGATGGAACTTGATATTCATCATCACCGATGCATGTATTTTAAACATTTTATCTGTGCTCAAATAGACACTCCACATACAATATTCTACTTCAGCTAAAGCAAATGAAGACTATAGAGAAACCCTCAGTGCATACTTGTAACCTGAAAAAATTGATTTTCAGAAAACTTAACAGTGCCTAAAATCTGAAAAACCTCTCAGAAACAACCACAGCTTCTGACTACCAAGACTATGTCCTCTTTAAGTGCTGCATATGTCCTTGACTAGGAGAAAAATACAACAAAGACTGCTCTTTTGTACCCTAGGATGGCAACAAAGTCATTTTATGGTCTTGGAAGAGAAGTGTTAAGCACTTAGCACAAGTGCTAAGATTCCTACAGCGGCACAGGAGAGAGAACATACAACGGAAGGAAGTGAGAGGGGTAAGGACATATAGTGAAAATAAACCAGGATGGAGAAGATGATTAAAACTTCTTTTTCTATAACCAGGCAATTTACAATGCTGAGTCCTGGAATACAGTAGTTTATCCCTGGACTTTTGGACAAATTCTGCCAGTATTTCGATATTATTCTTTATTTTCAGTTTATGAGGTCTCTTAGAGATTTTGGAGCATAACAAGAGCACAAAGCAAAGGAAATCAGCCGGGAATTAAGTTTGCTGGAGCTTTTCTGAACTATCAAGTGTTTTTTTCTGTGCATTGGATAGATGCCATGTATGCAGCATATGCAAGAAACATTTGCATAGTAATTTGTGCTAGAAGAAGAAAGGCTCTTCCTGACTAGCTGGAAGCTTCCACTTAGGGAAAAGAAAAAAGGTGAGGTCAAGATAATGAAAACAAAAGAAAACGGGTGCCTGGTAAGAGGACAGTCAACATTTCAAATGCCTCATGGCACCAAACACCACCACAGGGACATGAAACCCAAATTCCACAAGTCTTACACACTTCCTCCCATCAGCTGCCTGGGAAGGCAAACACACTGCCTACCTTGACTGCACGCAGAGGCAACATCTGCTGTTTTTTACAGACATGAAAAGGAGTGTTTCTGGCAGAAGGAACTCCTGATTCCTTAGGTGCCAAAACCTTGAGTCCAGAATGTACCCAGGAAAGAAAACAGTACGTCCTGGAAGTGTAACATGGATCACCCTCTATCATGAACTTCAGTTGTTCAGACTTCTTTACAAGGATGACAGAGTTGTCCTGATCCCAAGAAATGGTTCTTTAAGAGACATAAAAGACAGTAGACAACAACAGCTCAGATACTGCTGTATTCATAAAGCCTACACAGCAGGGGGACGGCAAGCTGCAATCTTCTCTTGATTCCAAAAGCCCTTCCAGTCCTGCACTTCAGAAGGCCCTCTGTTCTCAGATCTTCTCACTGCTTGAGTCCCCTTTCAGGCAGGTGTGTAATTCCCAGCCATTCGTGCTGTGTACAGGACCCATCACAACGGGGAAGGTCTTCCCTATGTGGGAACTCAGACAATGGGAGTAGATGTAGCACTTTAAGGCTTTGATTATGGAAAACGACAACAAACGTCCTCAGACGCGGTCGTGCAAGCTGGAAAGGCAGCGTTCAAATTCCTCCCACCTTCAATACTCACAAGGAAAAAGCGGACAAGGTGAACAGGAATTAGGGTAATGTTTCTGACAGGCTGGGAGGGTTCGGTGCCAAACAGCTCAAACTTTTTTTGCTTGATCATGCCTGCCTTTACTCTAGAACTAAATGGCTGCTAATACTACAAAAATCCTTATAACAGGTTCCAGTGGGGTGGGATTCGTAGTCCTGGTTTATTGACCACACTGATCCTGAAAGCAGTATTTCTGTTACGAGTTTCCCCTAATGCCCAATGAACCATCTTTCGCTGGAACACGTGGCTCCTGCTTCGTCTTTCCTCAGAAGATGAGATGCACCTTTGAAAGCCCTCTACTTCCTTTCCTCAAAGAATATAAATTCTAGGACATTATAATGCACTTTGAATGGGACTAGTTCAGAAACTGAAGGAAGGAAAAAAGTTTATCTTATTGTGGTTACCAATGGGCACATATTTTTTTTCAGCAGCTTAGCACCAGGGCAGGATGAGTATAAAACTTACTGAAGAAATAATGTCAACAGGTATCAACAGCTGTGAAGCTTTTCACTGAAGCATAAACCCTTATTCTAACACATTTTGCTGGCTGGAGATTTTTTATTTCGATTTTTTTTTTTAAGAAAATGGCACATCCTGTGGCCAGGCAGCATATTCAAGTAGTGTTTTGCCCTATATGAAACTCAGAGAGAAGCATAGGAGAGGCTCCAATGTCATCTTGAATGCAGGTATCTGAATTTAATCTAAATTCAAAAGTGCCTGATAAGCTCAGCCCTATTAGCAGATGGCAGTCTGTGGATACTTTGCAGAGAATCACACATAGCATTGTTCTACCATTTTGAGGACAGTCTCTTCTATGCTAGCCAAAACCAGGACTCACATTGAAAAATCTCAAAATAACTTCTTTGTGTAGTTATGTAAGGCTTTTTTTTTTAAAAAAAAAAAAAAGATCTTTCAACTTAGGTTTCGAGTGGAAACAGTACAATGGTGTTTCCAGCAGTGTGCAGCTCTCCCTAAGAGACACTGGAAGGTATTTTGTCAAATTAGTTCCTCAACATCACTAAGTCTAGGAAAAAAGCAGAGATCAGTAGTTGGGCCTGTACCCTTCTATCCTAGAGCAGGTTGGAATAGCATTTCTGCAGATAATAGCCTCAATCAGGCAGTCCATACTCCAAAGAAAAGTCTTCCTAAAACTCGAGACAAGTCTTCAATTACACAATCACATACTATTCTGGCTTTAAGATCCCCAGAACAGACTGGATGGTGTGTCCTGAATGAGGAAGAATGAAGCAGTTTTAAGCAATTTTCTAAAACAGGAGTGGAAAAGAATGCTAGTTCTCTGTTGAGTTTTTAAAATGAGGTTAACTTTCTCTGTATACAACAGAACACAAAAACACTTAAAATATCTGTTAAATACTACATAATGCTTTTTTTGAAACTCTCCCTGTCCCCTCCAGCTTCAATCAGGATACGAAGTAAAGTCAGTGGAAGTCGTTTTGCAGACATCAATGGGCTCTGAATTAGGACCTCACTGCTTGTAACCCAGCTGGTGTGCTAAATGAATGCAGAAAGGATTTTTAGTGGCTTCTTTTACCTAAAGATCTCTTGAGCTCTGCATTGAGAGACAAGAGGGCTTTCTTTTTCCTGTTTTTGGAGGACATTTTGGAGGACAGCAGAGGACAGTGTAGCTACTGCGGCACTGAGGGCTGCATTTTGCAGGTGGAATTTTCAAAAAGCAGAAACTTCTGGCATGCAAATCTGTTACTCTTCAGAGAAAAAATCTCCAAAACAGAAAAACACTTAGGGAAAGCTATTCCAGTAACAACCTTGACTGGGAATGTATAAACCATAGCAAGTGTGGACACTGTTTGAAGAAACTGGGCAAGGGGACAGAACCAGTTTCAGAGAAAAACTGACACCCAGTTTTACAGACTGCACTTGTTTGAGAAAATGCATCTTAACCTTAGTACTTGCAAACAGGCACTCTCAACAGATACACTCCAGCTTGGCGTAAATGAAGTGATAAGGGATAGGAACGCTGCTGTCAACCTATCACTCATCGCCCCCTGCTCTGGGATCACACGATTAACACAGACCTGATGCAGGAGGGAACGTTCAGTGGACAGCCGTACAGCCCCGTAACTCCTGCTCTATTTAAGGAGGTTAAAACAGAGCTCAGTGCAGCACAATGGCTAGTGCCACGCTGGGGGAAGACAGCAGGAGCTGCAGACCATCAGCTTTTTGTAAGCTTGTGCTGTTTTTCATAAAGCACACGATGGCATGCCTTTATATGATCAGACTAAGCAACACTGCTCTCTCTACAAGGCAGAGAGAGACTACATTAAACACACACCCATACATCAATTGCTGAACTTTCTTTCATAGTTCAGTATGTGTTTATTCATGCCCTTACCAAAGTCCAAATTTGTATCTTCAACTGCACAGACAAGGATTAAATCTCAAAGGATGCTTCACTAAATTCCTTGAAATAGCAGTCACCGCTGTCTGACTGATCATGACTCATAGTTGATGTGTCCGGAGGGAAGCCAGAGAGAAACAGAAAAGGAGAAGCCTGGAAACACATAGTCCTCAATACTAAATACAGGTTCATGCAGGAATCTATCTACAGTGACCGACTGACCCACATTTACAGCTCCTGGATCTTCGCTGTCCCGTATCAGTAGAGTTTACTTCCATAACCCAGCCTATGGCAGTGATGACTGACAACCAGAACTTCGCAGCCTATAAACTCTCCAACAACACTTCTTACGTAGGGGAAGAGAGAACCCAGACAATACGAGAGAAAAGGATGTAGGAATAATGGATGAAAAGATGAATGGATGAAGGGAAGAGGGCTCTACACATCTGGCGAACACACTGGTGCTTCAGCGTGAGCACTGCCTTTGACATGACAAAAGACAAGGTGAAGTCATATTCACAGATCATGGTGATATAAAGGAGCCCTTCGAGCTCCTCATCACAATCCACAAGACACCGAGCCTGAAGGAACTGTTCAGCTCTTTCAGATAAAACGCAGCTTACTCAACTAATCAGAGAGTTTTTCCCGAAACACAGTGAGAAAGGCTTAATCGGGAACATAATGTCATGTGTGAAGGACGGTTTGTTAAAAATATACTGCATGTACTGAAGAACTCTATTTTTTTCATACGATGTGACATATTACAGGCACTGAACCAAAACGCCACGGAAGCGTGTAGTTTATGCTATCTCACTGGACTACCAAACAACCGTTAGCATTGAGAAAGTACTGTAGATATGTATCAAAAGATGTATAAATGTTACTTTACACTGTTACCACAATGACTGCTTTTCTTCTGTGTTACCACAGCTGTTAAAAAGCCCTAATAGAAAACTAATAATGCAAGTCATTATGAAACATCTTAACCTCATTTCGAAAATATGTACAAGCTTTTTTGTTACTCCTGCTTCTCTGTCTCCTAATCAAGATCTCCATATTGAGCCCAGTTTTGCTTTTTCTTAGCAGCATAAATTAGAAGCAACTCTATTCAAGTCAATAAAATTACTCCAACATGAAAAAGGAATCAGCCATCTGCAAAAAGCTGAGTCTAACAGGTAATTTTCCACTGACAGCTCTTACCATAAAACAGGTTACAGAGATTACTCTTTTATCTCACATTGAAAGTAAACAATTAATGCAAAATGTACAGTGTCTATAAAGACAGCATGTTCTCTTCTTGTTCCCTTTATACGTAATTATTTTCATGTTAGTAAGCAGACATTTAAGTGAGACCACCATCAGTGGTAGATGGAGCCTACTCATCATGCAAAACAGGCAACTGAACTGTTTGTTTGTGCATTATTTTACCTTTTGTTCCCAACTTGGGAAGCATGTGGAATCTACGAGGCATTTTCACGCATCATTTCTTGCTGCAGAATGTCAAGTCACCTTTTATCCCCTCAGGCAAACTTCTCCTACCTGATCTCAAGAGCTGCCCACACCGAAATTATTTTTCATACCTTGTGTAAGCAGCTGGAGGTTTCGGACTTCTTCTCTCACCTTCAGCTGAAGGACTTGCTGCAGAATGTGCTGTCTCAGGCTTTCCTGGGCAATGCCCATTCGTTCAAGCTTTTTGTCAGTAAGTCTCAGCAAAGCACGACCTGGATGCAAAAGTCAGAAAGAAAAATCACACAAGGATTTCCATTAATGTAATATTCTCGCTCTGATGGGCTAGTTTCCTACAGCAAAAACTCCCAGCCCTGAAATACTTCTGTCTGAGATGACTGTCTCCTCAGTTAGGTACTGTTTTACTGTCAAGAGATCTGTGTTCCACTCTTCCCCTTTCTCTTGACTTTATATATTGTTTTGATACTTTGTGAGCCATTTGGACATGGAAAATTGGTATCTGGTGCCATTTTAGATGACCAACTGCTGTAGCTGAGTGCCAGCTGGCCTCCTCCAGAAGTCTACAATTGGTCCAGGTGTCTAAACAGGCCCTCACCTATTATCAAGCATGTAAATTACTGTCAAGAAACCACCAGTGAAAGTGAAATTTGACCAATTTAATCAATTTTTAGATACGCTGAGGATGACTGTTGTTGCAATTCAGACGTGTTTATAGTGTAATAGCAACACCTCTCAGGAGAGCCCTATACTTGGAGATCCAGCCTTCCAAATCCCTCTAAGCAGTAACCTATCACAGCAGAACAGAAGAAAGAGCCAGAGACTTCCCTTATATGTCCCCATATGTCATCTGTATCTAAATCATTCCTGAAAGAGCTGTTTGCCCAGCTATAGAGATTGCCCTATTACAGTCTTTGCAGGCTTTGAACTCTGTTCATGACTTAGCTTCTCCATTAGGGTAATGTTGCACCACGGTCCCATGCAGATTGTAGATGTTAAAAACAATCCCCACTCCCCACATTCTGCTCGTGGAACTCTGACTCCATCTTTTGGGCATCTTCATGCCATGAGCAAACAGGAGGAAGGCTGCACACTGGCAGAGCCAACACTGGAGAAGTATTTGGGCCAAGCAGAGAACCAAAGCATCACACAGAGCTTTATATTAGGCAAAAACAAACAAACAAACCTTATTCTCTTTCATTTTAGATGTAGAGCTTAGGGATATGGTTTAGTGGGGACTGTTAGTGTTAGGTTAGAGGTTGGACTCGATGATCTTGAGGTCTCTTCCAACCTAGAAATTCTGTGATTCTGTGATTCTGTGATTTTCACCAGTTTTGTGAGCTAATAGAGGGAAGAGAGTCCTGTGGCCCTCCACTGCCCCTTATTTCCCAATGTCTTTGTTCATCTATCCACAGGTGCCCTGGCCAACGCTGGCAAAGCACACTGGAGCTACACCAATACCACCTTGGAAAATGGCACGACGCTTGGTTCAACTTTTTAAACCAAACTTTTTACTTCCTCTAGTTCTAACAACAACCACTTTTAATTATTAAAAATCCCTTCTTTGATTTCTGAGGCTTTATTCTGAAAGCAGAAGAGGATGGTGAAGAACAAGTTACTCTCTCCCCAACACAGCAGCTTCTGTGCTGCCATTAGTGGGGCTTTTGGATGAATGGTGCAATTTAGCTCATCATAAAGCATTACTCAACACAGCAAGATAAGGACCTTATTCAATCTCTTTCTTTACAAAACAGCAATATGGGTACAGGATTTTTATGATTATTTTAATTAAAGAATTTGAGATAAATTAACCACCAATTAATTAAGGGGACACACAAAATTTGCCCCAAACCCAGTAGTTAGCAACCTCCCCTTCACTAACTGCTACATTTCACCCATAAAAAGTTCTGTGAAGTGGTTGCTGGGATCTTGATATGATGTAAATGTAATGTAAAGTGCTGGGATATTATTATTAACAACGCAAGATCTCATTGATCAAATGAAAAATGACAGGGTTCATTTATTTCCTGCCCTTCCATGTCTCTCAAGCATGCAATACCATGGAGGATGACCTTTTGATTAGGAAAACTTTCTTTGAAATCATAAACAAGAAGAATTCTACGGGTTAATGTAATAACAAACTATGGAAATTAGTTCCTTGCGGATCAATGCCAGCTGTCCAATTCCCTTGGTGATAGAGATAGTAATAATGACTTCAATTTTTATGTCGCCTTATCACACTAAAACATCTTAAAGCAATTTACAAAGGATGTACAGCAGCCTAACAGTATGGTCTGTAACGTCAATCTAGCAACTGAAAGCAAACAAAAAAATAAACAAACCATGAGTTTAAAGAGTGCCAACATCCATGTCATCTTAGGGCAGGGAGTCAGCAATAGTAATATGAAAGGACAGACACAGGCCGTGTATCTCATCCAGTGTCCTCCACCTCTTTTTGGCCGTGGATATAGCCACAACTCTTTACTTCCTCGGGGGGCACCTCTTTATTTCATATTCAAGTCAGTTTTCTACCCCAGTCACTGCCTTTGGAAGTTGAGTGTGCACAACACAGAGACATCTCTTTTCAACTCCAGGCATGCCAGTTCCTCTGCGGCTTTGGCTCAAAGCACAATGCCATCGGAAAAAAATGTCTTTGACTCATACTATTTGCAGCAGCTTTTACAAGCTGCCTTAAATTAACCCTTGCCTGCACCAAATCCAACTGTGACCTGTTGAGGCAGCGATGAGGCAAGAAGGTAAACATCCAAAGGCAGAAGGTGGCATTTCCAGAATGCAGAAAGTGACCTAAACTAAGACGATCCAACCCTCCCCATACTATCTTTCTTCCCTCTCAACACTCAAATCAACAAAATCCAAGTCAGAACTGGAATAATTTATTACACTGGTACCAAGTCATGACTTCAAAAAGATAGAGCTAATGACTGGCGTCACCAAAGCCAGTTAGTTACTAAGACCAAGGTCCTAATAATCAGCTAATGATTTCAAAAGCTTCACTGTACTGCTTCCTGTACTGTACATATCTGAAAAGTGCTATGGACTATCTAAGGGTTGTTGAACACTGAGCTTAGATGTCCAGAGAGGTTGTGGAGTCTGTTTGGAAATACTAAAGACCTGACTCACAAGGTCCTGAGCAACTGGCTTTAGTTGGTACTGCTTTGAGCACGGGGACGTGACTAGATGAATGCCAGAGGTGCCCTCCAACCTCTGCTATTCTGTGCTGCTGTGTCTCAACCTTCATGAAGGATCTCAAGATTAAGATCTATTTTCACTGAAAAAGAGAAGAGTAATGAAGAAAATTAATAAGCACACACAAAAGATGGTCATTTTGGCAAGCATTGGGGATAAAAGAGACAGCTATGCAGAAACCATTGGGGCTAGAGTTTTAATTCTCAGAGCATGTTCGACAGAATAAATTATCAAGAGCAGAACACATAACAAGCATTAAGGTTTTCAAAGAAGAGCCTACACTGATCTCTGCTAGGACGCAAGTATCTCAGCAGAGTATTCCTTATATCTCAGGAAAAGTTCCCAAAACTAAAGAATGGCTGATAACTCTTTAAAGGCTATTTTATATATATGTAGAAGTAGCAGCTACATGCGTAAAAGACACTAAGAGATTTTTTTTTCAAAAGTCTCTTGGCCAACAGAACAATAAAGATTGTAGTCACAAACACGTAGGCCTTGGCTCAAGTTATCTGCACAGCAGGGAACCAAATCCTTTTTTTTAAAAAAAAGCAACTCTCAGTATCTCTATGCATCTTTTAGCACCTAAAACCCAGCCCTCGCACAGTCAGGAAGGAACAGCCATGGAGCGTTCTGAGACACCCCGAGGGCAGACACAGAATATAAAATACTTTCCAGCTTAATAATGGATTGATGGCCTAATTTCTTCTAATATGACTTAGCTGTTGCAGATCTCATCTGATCAAGCTGGGATTAGATGAAAATTTAAGTGGAGGGAGAAACATTGCATGCCACAGAACATTAATATGAGTATAAGCATTGGTCCAATGAGGTTGGCATTGGCCCTAGAGCAAGGAATGTGGCGCGGTCGGCTGTACCAAATCACAAATGCTCATACCTCCCCGCACGGGTACAGCCTACTGCTCCTCTTCTTTTCCCTGAGCCTGTGAAGCTGACTGTTCACAGACATCTAGAGGGAGACCATGCTGGAAGGCCTGAAAGTATACTTGTACAGGAGGTGGATGCTTAAGGAAGAAAGGGTTTATTAAGTGTAGAAAGAACTGAAGAAATGCAGGAAAGCAAGAGCAAATAGTAGGAGGTTGATCTCATGCAAAACCTTGAAGGGAACTATGGCTAATTTAAAGTTGATAAGATAATGAGCCAAGGGTGGGAACAAACAGTGTGTGTGAAACACAGCCAAGAAAGGTGATCTTGTCTTCTGAGTACAACCTGATAGGCATACATGAATATCAAGACAAAATATTCAGATTACTTACCATGGAGCACAGAATCTAACTGAGAAAGAAAGAACAGGACAGAGAATGCAAGGACATTAAAATGCCTTACTGCCAGACCAGCAGTTCATCCAGCTTTATATTCAGAGATGTGTTTAGGGAGAGCTACCGAAAGGGTTACTGTCTGAAGTCATTCCCTTTGAACTGTGCCAGCTACACTAGGGATACTAGAGAGTACATCATTTTTAGCACCTACATATTGTCCTGATGTCCATAAATTTGTCTTCTTAATCCTGCTGATACTGTCTGCCTCTGCGGCCTCTTGGGATAGCAAATTCCAGAAGCTCACTGCCCGTTTTTGCCTGTTTTATATTGATTTCTTACTGACTGCTTTAAGTGTTCCCTAGCTCTTGCATTGCAGTACTTGGTGAACAATTCCACAATCAGCTTATCTGTTGCTTTCATGATTTGTAAACCTCCATCATTTGATCATATTTCTGGATGACAAACTTAGAAAAACAGGAACACAGAATTCATTAAACCCCTAAATTATCCAAGCTGAAAACCTGAAAAAAATATTTCCATGCTAGAATGACTATTTTAAATTGTTGTTGAAATGATTGCATATTCTTACTTAATTGATAATAATGTGCCTCTCTGGTTTTTGTATAGAACAATTTCAGACATATTGCTTTTGTATTTATCTCTTTAGTTCCATTAACATATTCATAATTCTAGTTCACTGCTTTTTTCTACTTGAAATAGTCAGATCACAGCTTTCCTCTTGTTTATACAGGCTGATGTTTGTTTCTCTTCACTTCAGTGCTTGAAAACAAGCCTCCTAGGACTTACCAGGTAAGAAATTTCCGTGACAGAGATAGAGACATTAATATCATTGTTCGGGTGCTGGTGAGACAGAAGTATAAAATCCTCATCACACGCTCAGGAAGGAGGAATTCAGACAAGAACAGGCAGAGAGAGGCTATGACTTTATAGTGAGGAATGGTGCAATTATTTCATGTGAGGATGCTGGATAAATGTAAAGCCACCTACAGACTGAAAACAGCCTCACAATGGCAGTGGAGAGAGATGAGTCCCAGGGAAAGAGAAGAATTATTAAACCAAACAGCTAAGTTAAAAAGAGGACAGATGGATATGAACACAATCAAGGAAGCTGGGTTCAGGAAACTTTTGTAAAAGAAGTAGTAGAAACCAGTGATCATGCATGTTTTCAGAACAAACTTGATACGACAATGATATTCATGATAACCCATCAGATTTCATACAGTCCTAGATTTTCTGCTTTCCATATAAGAATTTAAGAGCACGTCTCTTTCTCGTGCCAGTCTCATCACTAGTCAACCAGACACATCAGTCACTTCATCATCAATGCCCTGGGGCAAATCTAGAGCTTTTCCTGCCAAAGGAGTTAGGTCTGGCTCATCTTACTCATTATTTAGCCAGTACAGGCTGTTGGGAAATGGCAGTTGCATTGCCCCTTTCCTTGCCCCACTTCACCTTTCTAGCATCTCTCTAATGAGGCAAGACTCAGTTGCTTCAGAAGCAAAAATGTCAGACTTAGCACTGCAGCAAACACTTCATCGATACCTACTAGCATAGTGGCAAATGCCAGCATAGACAAAGGACAACTTTTTCGCCAAATTTGCTACTGGTAGCTGCCTGGTGCTTCTGATATGATGAACACTTCTCAGGGGGGACCCACTTAGACAGGAGACATAAGGAATACTGGTATGGAAATAAAGTAGAGGGAAGAATTGTTTCAAATGATATGGAACAGGAGGAGCAAAGGAGACCCTTCAACCTTGATGAATACAAGATCTCCAGCTAAGGAAGTTCTCTAACATCCGTGACAGTATTGTGCTTTCTCATCCTGTTAGCAAATGCAGAAAACCTCCATGGAGCAGAAGGAATTATTTCCTGGTAAGTCATAGGAAAGGGAGAGGCTCACATCTCCAGCATTCCTCCAGTGGAAGAGAAGAAAGCACAGGAAGACATTTTAGATTTGCTCATGTATCAAATTAGCTTTTTGACTCGCCTTTATTTGTTAATATCATCATACATGAATAAGATGACTTTCTGGCTCTTTATCACTCATTATTTGCTGGATCTGGATGAGGCCAGCTTGACGGTAAACTTTATGAAAGCAAACACTGTCATAACTGGCCAATTAATGTCTGATTAATCTCAAAAAAGCAGCTATGTAAACAAAGGCGCTTTCTGAATATTATCTGCATCCTTTGTTTTCACATCATCTCTGTTTACAGTTCTGAAAAGAGGAAGAGATGACTATTGTTACTGCTGCCATTAAGTCTACCATCAAAACAGTTTATTTCCATAAAAGCTCTCTCAAGTTGCAGTTCTCTTGCACCTTTCTGCCCTTTTTCTGCACTTCTGAGCTACAAGCATGAGCAGGATATGGATGAAAAATAACACAATCTTTAACAACGCTATATTTTCAAATACGAAAATAGCAGCAGCCAAGACATGAATTTGTTTCTAAATTTCTCTGTTTCTGACAAGCTTATTTAGCGGTCAGTAATAAATTTGTGAAGCTATTTAACTCATATTACTTAGTGTGGCCTAACTTCCTCTCACCTTAGCATTGCCTTCCCAGCTCCCTCCATGTTCCATCCAATAATGCTGATCTTTTCTACTCTGAGCTAGTCCTTTGAGCTACGTATCTCCTGGTCCCCAAAGTTCTCTGAAAATAAGCCACCTTAGAATCATTGAATCACTGAATCATTAAGGTTGGAAAAGCCCTCCAAGATCATCTGGTCCAACCATCCCCCTACTACCAATGTCACCCACTAAACCACGTCCCTAAGCACCACATCAAACCTTTCCTTGAACACCTCTTGAATGAAGAGAGCATGAGTCATGGATATTAATTTTAGGGACTTAACTGTAGGGTTATTAATTTTGAACAAACTTCCTTGAAGTCAGTACTATACTCCTGCTCTCTCCTTGGTAGACACTTCAGCCAGCCAGGCATCTCGAAACAGCCCAGGTATCTTGAAAAGTCATGCTAAAGGCAAAATTCCCTCTACAGAAATAGGAGTCTCCTGACACCCACATCCTTCCATAAAAAAATATAAATAAATAAAAGAAATTCCTGCTCCATGACTCATCCACACATCTTCAAGAAACTATTTTAATCATGTACTACCTAGTGGGGAGCATCACACATCCGTATATGTAACAGCCTTAGTTATTAGATGTTGAATGAATTGCCTTAGTTTGTAAAGAATTACAAAAATATTCCAAAATAACTTTATTGGAGGAAAATAATGATTCTACATAGAGAAAGGAAGGGGTTAATGAGAAACTATGCATCGTGATTACTGGAAGTGGTTCAGTAAGTAATTTACTATACTGATGGGAACTATATTGATTCCTTACAAGTCTTGGGTAAAAGACTGTTAGACAGACCTGTTTTCCAGTTGTACATATTTGGGACCTGATGATTTTAATAGGAGGAAATAGTAATAACTTGAATTCCCCTCTGAAATATAAATTCAGGCACAAATCATATTACACCGCTTTGCAAATGTACTGTAAAATGTGAGACAACCATTTTTAGTACTCTCAGGAAGGACCCGATAGGACCCACAAAGTAAATTAAGGATAAATGTAAACCTTTAGCAGGCAGTCCATAAATCCACATTGCTTGTTGTATATACATTTGCCAACCTACTTCCTGGCCATACAAAATTATATATTATCTACAGCTATATATAAAGATGTAAAGACATGTAATAATGCACTTCTATTATATTGCACATCATATTTTTAAGAAACACAATGCAGGACTATTGTTTGCCGGTATCAGTATGGTAGATTTATGGTCCCCCTATACAAATAAACAACCTCAAGGTCCTTTTTGTTTGTGATGAAGTGAGTGAATCTGTCAACACCTTTGATTTTGTCTACCACCAGCAGGACACACAGTTCTTCCATTCCCTGTTAATCTAATGTTGCTCAGTGTGCAACCCATTATGCATTAGATATCCCATTTCTTTATTAATTGCAAAAAATCACATTAGATCATGCCCGCTGGCACAACTCATGTTAATTTATTCAGGAGTAAACACACATTCATATATTATAATGCACAGTTTCTACATAGAGCAGATTATGAAAGGGCAAGCCAATTTGGGAAGCATTAGAATCGACTGAAGGCTTTACAGCAAACTCAGGCAAAAGGGTTTCCTGTAACTCCTAATAGTGGACCTTACAAAAATCATTTTTCTTCCAGAAAAATGATAATTTAATACCACAAGAAAAGTAATGACACACGCACACACAAAACAACGGTTATTCCTGAGGTGCCCAACTGAACTGGAATTGGGAAATTCTTGAAAGCACGCAGAAGACTGTCTCACCTTTTGGTATTTCTAAAGCAAAAGTGGTTCTGCAGTTCTGCCTAGAAATAAACTGGTGCGTGCATCCAGCAAAGGGGGCAAGCCCACAGAGTACACACGTGAATTTGGAAAAGCTGCCATTTAATCAAGTGAGGAAGAACACCTGCTCCCATCACATGCAGATATATCATTGAGCTCTCTGAACTGCACTATAGTAGGAAACATGAACATGGCTGAAGACTGGGCTCTGGGAGCGTGTTTCCACAGTCCCAGGGACAGAAATTGTCAGCGAATATCGTTGCTTGCTCTAATTTGCTAGTGATCAGTCCATCCAATAACTCAAAGATGCTAGGCTGCAAAATACACACCAAACTCACAATTCTTCAGCATGTAACATATGGAAGGACAAGGAAAGACAATCTATTTCTATGCAATAGCTTCCTTTTTTTGGTCACGGCTTGGTGGGCAATCTTGGGAACCTTCTCGTTCCTTCTGTGATGCTAGAGAGAGCCTGCCCTGCTTCTTTCTGATTACTGTGTCACACAGCTTTCAGGCAAAATTCTGAACACAGGAAATTTTTAATTCATTTTCTGAGTTTCTTTTAATGCCAAACTTGCAGGAAGCAAGGAGGACCTACATAATGTGACCAGACAGCTTACTGTACTGCAAAAAGAAAGCTGTTGGTCATCATGAGTTCCAGTAGACCAGAATTTAAGACCTTAGATTTTCTAGCAATACTTCCCAATCACTGTTTATTTGTTCGTTTTTAAAGATTAAAATTAAAATTTTATTAAATATTAAAATAAACTTTCATTATCCCAATGCTGAGGAACACACAGTATTGCTGCCTTTCCTGGTTTGTATCCCTAGCTCTCCTCTGTTCCACACTGTTATCACCAAGCAGCTTTCAGTGGTGCTTTCTTCCATGCCTGTTCTAGCTTTCCCCTCCATTTTTTTAATAAAAAATGAAACTGAGAAAGGTTTTGTGTTAATATTCATGATGTTAATAATTAATGTTAATAAAAATGGAAAATCAAAAGCAGCATGCTCATAGGTCAAGCACTGTAGACTGCTTCAACTCTCATAACCTGAAGAATCAGGGACATCCCTTCCTCCCTCCTCCTGCACTACCAGGTCTCTGTGTGGGCTTCTAACCAGAAGCCTGGCACCTCTCAAGCTGCGTGCACCACCTTTCGTGGACCCTTAATTTATAGCTGACCATTTTATAACCTCCAGGAGTATAATTTTCCTATTGTACGAGTCACCTCTAGTCAATTATGTACACAGCCTTGCAGGTACAGATACTAATCTCTTGCTGCGTTGCTGGTTCAGTAGCATGATAAACTTTGTAGAGCTCCTTTGCATTTCTTCCAGCTTTTATTACTGTAGCTGTGAGGTCAATCGGGACATAAGGATTTTATTCTGCTGGTCTATTCCTTCTATTTAGTACTTGACCTACACAAAACTGTGGGACCACATTAATTTTGGATCAGAAATAAAGCAGATACCTGAGCAATGATTTATTCTATCTGATCTGTGAGCAACTGGGTCCTATGAACCCAGCCCTTATTTTGGGAAATTCTCCTTCCTATATATACTCCGTGACTCAGAAAGGCATTCCATCAGGCATACAGAAACAGGACCAAACCCCAAAATTATTATAATGATAATAATAATAATAATACACTAAGGTACAGGAATGCTACCAAAGGGAACATGTGGGCCTGAACCAGGCTTCCAGGTGTCATGAACCTTAGGAAAAATAAAAGCTCATTTTCCCTACAAGGGTCAGGAAGACGATGTGATGTGTGACATTTTAAATAAAAATTACTACAGTTAGGAGCAATGCAGCTCTCTGGAAAGGAGGGGGATGCCTCATGCCCTAACCCCCTGGGGAACATGCTGAACCCCAGTGCTACTCCACTACAGGGCCCCTGAGGAAAGGAGGCCTTGCCTGTAACACACTTGGGGATGCTAGATCAAAGGACAAAACCTCTTGGCTGCTGTTCACCAAGCAGGAAGGCCTCCTGGGTGTCACTGCCAGCTCCCAGACCAGGCACCGAAGTCCAGGCCTCTGTGGCTGTGTTACAGAAGCAGGTGCTCTGTTCCCTGCCCACCAGCGAAACCACCAGCTGCTGGGCAGGCTGAGAGCTTGGAGGCAGGGTATGAAATCCCTCAGGCTGAGGAGGAAGCCACACATACTCCTCCTGGTTCCTGGACGAACGCTTCAGTTCCACAAAGCCCGTCCTCCTCCCTCACCAGGAGCAGCGAGCACAACTGCGCGCTGCCTGGAGGCTGGTCCTGGGCCAGGCACACCAACTGAGCAGGCTTTTTCAGTCAGCTTATGCACCCAAAGACCTGGTTTCTGACTCACCACCAGGTGTAAATATGAGCGAGGTGCTCTTCTGCTCAGAGCAAGACGATTTTGGACATGCACAAAAATGCAGCTCCAGGCACCGAGGTAAATTTACAGCTAAAATGGAAAAAGGAAATATGGTGTTCAGGTACCTCCAGGCTTTTGCAGCAGCCACACAAGCTTGGGACTGTTTTAGATAACAATTCAGGATTTTTATTTTATTTTATTTTTATTTTTTCACTCTAGAGCATCTCACCTAAGTCCTGCATTCAGTGCCAAAGCCCATAGCTGGCTCTGTGCCTGTCACCAGCTAGCTGGCTGCCCTGTAGCTGATGTCTAGAAAGGCTTGGGAGCAAATCAAGAATGTGACACCACTTTCCCCAAAAACTCAGTCTCCCAAACCTTGTCATTTAGGGACTAATTAGCATAAATAGAGTTGGCCTATTTGAGCTTCAGCTGAGCCTGAGGTCAGTGGACGGCTTCCAGTGATTTTAGCCATACCTAGAGCTGCTTGTGAGAGGAAGCTCACCAACGACTTTAAAATGACAGAATAATTCTCCCATCCCCAAGGTGATTTCATCTATCAGGATGGGGCAAAACAAAAAGCAAGCGCTGCAAGGTAAAGCTAAACTAATTAAAACGTGAAAACAGGCAGAAGAGTTCAATGATGAAGCTAATGCACAATGAGATGCAAACTAGCAGTGAAATGGATGAATCTAAACTCCTTTCAGCCTTTAAATGAAGCCTTGGGAAGAGGCAATTCAGAGGAGCTTAGGTTGTTGCAGTCTGTACAGGTTGCAGTACTGGGGGACTGTTTACCTCTGTGTGAAATCCAGCAATCCAAAAGGCCTTAAAAAAGTGTGGGAAAGAGTAAGAGAAAGAAAAAGAAATGTCTATAAACCAAACAAGCACTAGCCAACTCCCAAAACTCGTTCATTTATTTATTTATTTATATTATATTGTTTTTCTGATAATTTCAGTGGGCTTTCTTTCTACAATAAATTAAACTCTTCTCTTTTAGAGATAGCTTTCATTGCTTCAGATCAGCAAATATTAAAGCACTGCATTATGTACGAATCTTCAGTTGCGCTTTGTTTTTAATAAAGGAGTATATGGAGTGGAAACATTTGAACATATGACATGATCTACCTTCAAGACTTTTTTAAAAGAGGCAGGCACTGAGTTCAACAAACACTGATCAACCAATAAAATCAGATTAGAGAAAAAGCAACTGCGACTACTGGATATACTAAAGCCCATATGAACAATTTGCAAAGAACAATTCATACAGAGGAATAAAATTGGAAACTATCAGCACAGAAGATTCCGATAATAATGCTGAAGACAAGCTACCTAAGCGGTCTATGTCTAAGTACCCAAGCAAAAGAAAAGGTGACTGTTTAAGCAGTGTGTTTACTTACAGAATATGCATTAGGTACCAGTGACAACACACTGGTTAAATCTATGGCCAGAGACTGTCCTGGCTGAAAGAATGACTATACTGACAAGTTCAATGAGGATGCATCCACTCACAGCACAGCTCAGATACAAATATAGAAAACCTTTTTTTCTGCTGTTTCACACACACGCAGAGAACAAAAGAAATAAATACATTTTCAGCCTGGCAAAATTTTCCTAAACTGTAAGAGTCTAGCACGGATTTTCTGAGTAATAACATTGAGCCACAAATTGAACCCTTAGTCAAGTACAAAATTGCTTATTTATCTTCATCTCCACTCATTAGCTTGCGCTCAGGCTTCAGTACAAAAGCCAAATCATTTTAGGGTAAGCTTGAAAACTAGTTTTGGTTATGTACAAAACAATTTCTTGTTTATACATGATAAATGAACATTTAGGCTCAACACTTTCCTGGGTTGGAGACACATGCACATGAAACTCCAGCAAGTATCAGTATTCCCACAGCAAGATTTGAATAGCAGCAACAGAAACCTAAGAAGCAACAACAGGTACAAAGAAATTATTTACTTCATTTTCCAGCGTGTAATTAAAATTCTAAAGCAAACGTCCATATCTGTAAATACGCTTTGCTCAATTCACTTGTATTTTCCCTGCAATGTTCCTTAGAGTCCTCTTCACAATACACTTTACGTTCTGTTTTCCTCACCAGCGTTCTTCTGTTTGCTTCCCACTGGAACGTGTTATTTTCTACAGTTTTCTCAGACTGCAAAGCTTCCGTGGTTAAGGAATATGCTGTGTGCCATGGACTGGCCACGTGAGCACTGACAGCGTGAAATCCTGTCAATACCCCAAAAGTAAATCAGCTGGATGGTAAGCAGGATCACAGCTGTCTATAGATTGAAGTATCAGCCACAAATCCTTCAGCACAGTTGCTTGAGAAGCTGATCTAAATCAAGTTATTTCTAGCCTGCTCCCGAGCAATTTTCTGATGACCTTTGAAGATGGGCAGGCCAAGATCCTGTCTGCAACGCAGAGCCATGGGCACTCCCTTTCTTATCCTCAAGCCCTTGTATCTGCTCTCAGCAACCAGGTTTGGCTTAAATGAAATGGAGGAGATCACATAAGGTACATTTACAGTGTTGTAGGAAATATTTTTTTGTTATTAAGCTAAGAGGAAAAGGACCTAGGTTCCTGGTGGACACCAAGTGGAACATGAGCCAGCAGCGTTGCAGCAAAGAAGGCCAATGCTCTTCTGGGCTGCATGAAGCAAAACACTGCCAGCAGGATAAGAGAGGTGATCCTTCCCTCTGCTCAGCCCTGTGAGGCCACCCCTGGAGTGCTGAGTCCTGTGCTGGGCTCCCCAGTACAAGAGAGAGATGGACATACTGGAGCAAGTCCAGAAAAGAGCCATGGAGACCATGATGGACTTGAGCATCCGTTGTACCCAGAGAGGCTGAGACAGCTGGGAGGAGGCTCTGGGGGAGCTTTTCAACGTGTATAAATACCTGATGGGGGAAATAAAAAGACACTGGGTATAAACTCAAGCACAGGAATTTCCATTTAAATGTAAGAAGGAACTTTTTATTGTGAATGGGGCTGAACACTAGAACAGGTGTCTGGAAAAGCTGCAGAGTTTCCATTCTTGGAGTTAGTCAAACTGGTACAGACCCAGGCAAGCTGCTTTGGCTGACCCTGCTTTGAGCAGGGGGGGCAGTGAGCAAAATGACCTCCAGATTTGCCTTCCAGCCTCAGTGACTCTCTGACTCTACAGAGGAGCAGTGAAAATGCAGTTGTCTGAATTTCAGCAGAGTTAGCAAGGTCACAATTAACAGCGACCGAACACAAGATTCTTACATAATTTGTACATCAATATATTCGATTGAAGTGTGCAAACCATGGAGACAGGTGAAAAAATACCTATGTGGTTGGAACCTCACTCAGAATTGTTCGTATACTAGCGTACATGACCTACAGCATCCCTCAGCAGGAACACAACCAGACATTGAGTTTCTATAAAGGAAACACTACAACTAGCAAGCTTACAGATGCAGAAGGATGGGGGCCATTAAACATGTAAAACAGGGCTTTTTTTCAGCCCATTCACCTAATGTTACACACTCTGAAAACCAGGGCACAGCTGGTTCCCAGAATCTGCATCCCAGTAAATTAACCAGTGCCACACTTGTCCAGGCACTGGAACTCAGTCATTTCCATTATCATATTGCTCCAGGGGTTCCTGGTATGGTTTGGCCTGGGCCAATTAACACTTTCCCAGAAAGTCCCAGATATGGTTCAGGCAGAAACACAAATTAGGGGCTGTTCTCCACAGACTGTGTGAACGCAGCCATCCTGCTCTGAAGAGCAAAAGCCCGTGGCAGCCTGGGCGTGAGCCATTCCACGCCAATTAGCCTCGGTGCCAGGAGGTGTTTGTGGAAATGCCACCGACATCAACATAGCAGTATTACAGAGCCATCAGTTCTGTCGATAAACCCAACCAGCTCTACTAACACAGCAAAACGTAAGCTGGCTTCTATGAAATCAGGGGTCCAGAGGTGAGAGGTTAATATTTCCTCCCTCAGGAGTGCTGGCATCTCCCCTGGCACAAGGCAGCAGTTGGAAAGGATTTCCTCCACCACTTCTTACCTGTACCAAACTATTTAATAATACAGTTCTTTCAACAGTGGAAATGAGGAAAAGCAACAGGAAAGAGACATTTGGGTAAGCTTTTACTGATTACAGTGCTTTTATTTAGATTTCATTCTGCTGTAGTATTTCATTTCCAAGCATCTGAAGGATCCTGTCTGTTTTCAGGCCTGTCTCAGCTCTTACTTATCCAGAGAAATATACTCCAAAATTTTCGAACACTGGAAATGAGGAAGAAAAAAGGTGTAAATTATTGGGACACTGTGTTTGAAGAAACACAGTTCTAAAAACATTGTTTTTGTGAAGTTCCGTAAGAGACAGCATGTGAAAGAGCCCAAACAACAGTATCTCAAGTCCAATTTCTGGACTACTTCCGAAGGGCAGCATGCTGCATATCACACTGCACAAGTCAGAAGAGCTGTCATGGATTTTCACATGCGTATTCCACTTGCTTCATAGGAAGCACTAATTACAGTTGTAGGGTATGTCTGTGCCAGCTCGCTCCCCTGCATTTCTTGGGCATACCTTTAATGTGTTCTGCAACCCTGACCTCTGCAAACCGCTGTTGCTTCTGAAGCCCTGTCAGGTCGCAGCAAAAAATGCTAATGAATATTGGTCTCCTCCCACCTGCACAAACAGCTACACTGCTGGCCCAGCCTCCACAGGAACAGCTTTAAAGCAAGGGCAGCGAGAGCAGCTGAGAAAAGACGGAAGAGCGTTGACACTGGGATACTTCTAAAGGTAGTTTGCAGGTTTTGATCTTGACGTAACCACAGCAATTAGTAGGATAAGATATCACTCCGGGTTCAGTATAAACACCACGTGATAAAAGTAAACCACCCTCTGCAAAGTATGGAGAAGCACCTGCTTGTTGCTCCCCAGGAGCCTCCTGCTGTTGCAGAGTGGCTGCGTAGAAGCAGAGCTGCTATGGGACTGCTGCAACAAAAGCATGCACAGACACCAAGAAAACTACTCTGCTGTCACAGAAGTGGGCTGTATGAAGGCAGTTGCTAATAGTTTGTGCTGCTAGGGTTCCTGAATGGCACTGAGCTGTTAATAAGAAACACACTTACTGTCACTTCCCAGTCTAAGTTTTGAAATTCACTGTAGGTATTTCCATCAGGCTTTAGAGCACCATACTGACCATTGTAAAGGGTTTACTCAAAGGGCTGCTGGAAAAGATTAGAAAAAAACAAAATGCCAGGTTTTTGAAAGGTTCTGGCTTATACCACATACATGCTGACAGCTGGAACAGTCGCATCTACAGAGACAGAAATTCAGGACTTGCAGTGTTTGGGAACTGCCAGCTCCTCAATATACTAAGCTTGCAAAACCATTCACTGAACACTTGCCTTGAAAAGAGAATCAATCCAAGTCTGTCTCAGGGAGTCCCAGAATGATTGGGGAAAATGGCTTTTAGAGAGCTAAAGGTTAAATCAGCTAACCAGGCTCTTAAGACAGAAACATTTCTTGCTACAAGCGACTTCTGCAACGCGACCAAGGGTTTTCTGTGAGTGAGAGAGAGCTGCACTTCTACATGGAGTATCAGGTAATCTCAGTTACACAAAACAGCCTCTGTGGAAGTGAAGTGATTGAGCAGAGAGGAGTCTCTTATTTCAAATCCAGGAGCAGCTTGTGGGAAATGCGTGTTATTAGATAAGAAATTTTACTTGTGCGATAAAGTAAAATATTGCATGCCTCAGAGCCTCACATACACTCACCTACTTGTGTGTGAACTCATGCGAAGTGTTACTCATAAGAGGCATTCAAGCTCTCATTCATATTTTATATCTTCAGTTTTACTAAGCTATTTGTTACAAAGTTTTCACCCAGGCCTTGTTCCAAATCTGCTACAAGATTTGGATCTTATGTCAGTAGTGCTTCAAAACAAAAAGAGAGGAGTATGAAGCCTTCAAATGACAAACGCAATGATGTTTCAGGATAATATTTATTATTTTTAATAAAAAAACCTGAATTGTGTACCAAGATGAAAGTTGTTCACATTAAAACATTTTTACTGAAGTGTCCTAAGGCTGTGCAAAGCTAGAACAACGTTTGCTTAAGGAGGCCAAATTGCTTCTCCATCAGCCAAGTTTCTCCCTGTCTTCTCCTCACACTGATAGAGCAATGAAAAATAAAGCACACAGGTTATCTCTGGTGCCCTTCTCAAATTCTTTTAGTCAGGTGATATTGCTATTTTTTAATCCTTTATTATTATTGTTATTGGATTTTGGTGAAAAGACACACTTTTCCTCAGCTTTCTCCTTACTCTAAAAGAGGAATACAAAATGTGCATCACCTCTAGCACAGCTGTTACACCCAGTCCAGTGGCAGTGTGGCAGGAAGGCAGCACTCACACATTATTTCTCCTCCCCTTAAGTTCTATTTCTCCATAGTCCTACATACTTACAGGGATTGGAAACGTCTCAGTGGAGATGGTCAAGATTTCTGCTCTTGCTCTGCCTTGGAATCACTGGAGATTTCTATGACTCGACCTAGTACAGTGGGGTAGCAGCCCCTGGCTTTGGGCACAAGTTGCCTTACTGACACCACGAAAAGCTTTGGAAGCAGTACGGCACACACAAGAAGGATACGCAGGATGCCTGGTTTACAGCACCACACCTCTCATCATATCGTTGAGCAGCAATTGCCAATGCAATATAGTTTAACCACAGTAATTCCATTTTACAAAGGCACTGAGAGAGTCCTGGTCATCCCCTTACTTAGCACCTGCCCTGACTCCTGCTTTTATACCTCTGTTAAAACTACTGCCTGACAGCTGGCAGAGATAAAGCTCCCCTCTCCAGGGGTCAATTACACCAAGCATTTCCAGTACCTGACCACAATACACTCGCCTGAGGCGTGACTGGGGAGTAATCCGGACAAAGATATGTGATCTCCCACAAGTTAAAATCTCAGAGGATGGTAGCAGCCACACACCAGTATTTAAAACCAGAAATGAAATCCTGCCTGGATGTCCCTGGAGCAGGGCAGAACACATTGGTCAGCAAATAGATACAGCTTTACTGGATGTATGAGGTGTAGGAAACTACCTAAAAAACTTATCAGGCTTGCACGAATTGCAAGAGGACACAACAATATCCATTTGTTTGTTGAGGGCAAACCCAAACCACTTTTAAGTGAACCCACTTCCAATGCAGTTTGACAACCAGAGGACATACGAAGTTTCTGGGCACAAGGCATGGCAGTGCAAAACAATTCAAAGTTGAGTCAAACTAATTTGTTGTCCGTGTTGGGCCACTGCGGCTGCAATCAGCTCCAGCACTTTTCAATAACCTCCTGCAGGGGAGAATTACATGACTGGTCACTGTGGTTCACATCAAACAAAAGAAGTTCAATATTCCAGCTACGATTCCACTCCAAGGTCATATTTGGCAGCTTCACTGCTCTGCACTCAGAGAAAGCCATTAATTGTTGAAACAAAGCAAGCTGCCTTTTTTTTTTTTTTTTTTTTTTTTTTAAATCAGACTAGAATTAGCAAGTCCCCAAATGCTTTGGGAAAGCCATTTAATCATTTTGATATCTTTTTGAGAGATATTATCAAAAGACACCGCTTCCCATAGTCTCTTACTATCAATTATAATTGCAGGTTTGTGCAAGTGAGCGTTTCAGACTGGTTGTTTGTATCGTTCTTTTTCTGTCGGCAATTCATTGAGGTACAGAACAGATCCAGCACATCAGAGCTTTCTCCATACAGAAGTGTTAATGGCACTGCAGTTTACAGCGTTTTTTTTTCCCTGCCAGATGGATGATCATATTGGTGTAACAGTTCCCAGCAATTTTTGCAAGTCAGCAATAGACTGCACAAGATTTAGTGGATGCTGTTTAGCTACAGTTTGCTTACATACAGAGTATGCAAATACTTGCTCACTACTAAAGGATTCACTCAGATGGGATGCGGAGAACCACATTCTACTTTGTCTTAAATTTTTAAGATTACTCTAAGAAAAGAAGAAGTTTCCATCTTTTCCTTAAATTGTATTCTGACACCTGGCATTCTAGAGCAGGCAGTAAATGCTCAGATGCTGTAATTGTTATTTTACTGACAACTAGCTAGCTCTGTCTTAAAGGGGAAAAACAAACAAACAAACAAAGAGTCAGTCCTGAAGCACACCTGGTGAAAATAAACAATCTGTCATGGGAATGAAAGCCAGGCATCATCCAGCGAATTCAAGAAAATAAAAAGGCTCGCCGAGTTCCTGCGAAGTGGCGCCTCTGAAGGTCAGAACTGTGTGCAACAGTACGGATCTGGACGGAAATGTTGCAGGTTTTTCAAAGCAGACTTCCAATGCTGATAGAAATATCTCAAACTATGCAAACCTGAATCACGTGTAAGAACTGAAACAGACCCACTTGGGCTTATGCTGTGCTCACTGAGGTTGCATTTTTGGAGGTAAAAATATTTGTGCCACCAAATAATCATTTTGCAACTAAAACATTAACTAAGCATCAATAAAAACTATGAGCTCAGAAGGCATACTTTTCTACTCCATCAGCCAGTTTTGTTGTCACTGTGGGCTTTTTTGTTTGTTTAATACCCTTATTACTCCCTCACATCTTAAAATGTTCATCTGTTCTAGTATAAAACATACCAGTATCACTGAGCACACGAAAAGTCAATATTAAAGCTGCACTGTTCAAATCTTAGAAATCAGGCAATGCCAGCTTTTGGGTAGCATGAGCACTCTTATCTTTGTCCTTTACTCACACATCGTACCACAGAGATTTTGTCTGTGTGTTCATATAGTGGCTGCTCAAAAACATGATTTATCCTGCTTTCTGGAAGACTGAACCACAAAGTGTTGGAGGGCAGGAGGGCGTCAGAAATATGTATGACATATGCTTGCCCTGTTCTCATTCTCCTCCCTAAGCACTTCATTTGGACAAAGATAAGACTCTAGGCTAGATGCATCATGATATACTATAGTCAGAATCACACCTATTTTGCTGCTTTAAAGAGGTCTGTAGAATATATTTGAATACCATGAGGGGTGAGAAAAAATGCATGGGAATGATTACAACACATAGAAACCACATACACAATGGATTAGTTGTAAGAAATTAAACTCACCAATGATTATTTTCTAAAGAGAGAATGATAACTTACTTCTAGTTTGAAAAAATCGTATCTAAATACAGTAATGAAATAAGAAAAGAAAATGAAAGCTTCCATAACAGTGTATACTTGATTTGCAGCACAGGGGCAGCCCCTCTAGACAGGCATTGCCTTTACACAGAGAAAGGTGCACGGCAGCTGATCTGGTCTCGTAGCAATTAGGGATTGCATACATTCCTAACAAAGGAGACCAAATGCATGTTTGGGTACACACATACAGCACAGGTGCTGATGACTGTGATTATAACCGCTTGACACCTTTCATAATCATCAAGTGTTGCTGAACCACAACCACTGAGGCTGAAAATTTCCACATCAGTTATTTTGCATCAGTCGGATTTTTGGTAGGCTCAATTGTTTTTGCCAAAATTTCAACGTATTTCAATACAAAGTGAGGGAAAATATTTGCAGTTCTGTTAAAAGAATCAAATAGCAATTGGGAGGAAGAAAACAACCCCACAGCTTCTAGTGTGAAAGCACAACCTGAAAATAAGCCTTTGTGCCAACATGCTGTCTCCATTAAGATCTATCTGAATTTGTTCGTGTTACAACCTTTTAAGCATTTACAACCACTCCAGACTCATTCAAAAAGTCACTTCAAGAGACTGTGCATGCTCCAACCTAAGACTATGGGACAGAGTCATCCAAGCCAGATAGAGCCTTGGTGGAGCCAGGAATAATAAGAGAAGAAAACTGCCCCTCCTGAACTCCTAAAAGTTTCCACTGCTGGTTTTGGGTAGCAGAAAGAAGACTGTTCAGACTTTTGGTCCTTCTGTTGAACACAGAAGATTCTTAAGAAGACTAAGCCTAGGACAAGGGAATGATGAAAGGTCCCAGACTGACCAACACTGAGCCAGAATTTGCCATCTTTTGAATAGACATTTACCAGAAACAGAAGACTCTTGAGACTTCCTCTACCGTCAGCCCATTGCTGTGAAATGAAGCCTGTGCTGTCCTCCAGTGACTGGTCCCTGTAGAAGATCAGAACCATCACATATATCCCTAATGCCATGAGCAGTCAGGGCCAGACCCACTGAATGGTGGCATTAGAAGGTTGAGGGTATCTGACTTGGGCAATCCAGAGTCAGCGTTTGAACCATTCACACGGTAGTTTAGCCTTGTCATAACTAAAAGGACAAACACAAAGGAAAAAGAAGTCTTACTCAGTGTTGGTCAGTTCTGTGGCCAATGTATTCTTTCAGCTGGAATAAGTAACTATTGCTGCTTTAGCTAAAAATAGAATCCTGCATTGAGATAAAATATTCTGGAAGCCTACTGCCCTTGAATTACCTTTGTTGAATGGACACCAGAGATAACACCCTACTTTTAAAAGCCAAATCCCCGAACAACTTGTACAAAATGTTTAACCCTGAGATTAGGTAATTACTAAAAACCAAAGAAGCCCTAAGCACGGAAAAAAAGAAGCAATGGCATTTGCACTAGCAGAATGCATTTTGCCTGAAAAACAGAACAAACACAACTTGCCTGAAACTTGCTTTCCTTTAGATTGATTTGATGTCCACACTCTGCACCTGTAGGTCCCATCCCAGCAACACAGAGATGGATCAGGAATCTCTATGGCGCTGCTTCACATAGCATATGCAGGCCAAAGACAGACAGTTCAAATCCTTCTATTGATCTGACCCAGACTGCATCAGATGATGGCCACAGATTTCTGAATTGGGAAAAAAAATACTTGAAGTGTTATGCTTTTGGAATAAATGGTCTTCAAATTATTTTTGTTATCAGTGTTAACACAGTGGGATAGCCACTTCTGATGTTGCAAATTTAAGGATATGCATGGTATGACAGAAGAATTATCTACCTGCCCTACAGTGCTTTTTGCAGCAATTCCCAGGCAACAGCTCTAGAAGTGAGAGTCTCCTAGCAGGCTGTAGGTTCTGGTATCCTCCCCAATAAGAGCACATTAAATCAGCTTCAGCAACAAATGTTTCTTTAATCTAGAAGAATGTGTAAATAAACACAGCATCCAGATGGTATTAATAGGCTATAGGGGGAATCTTGTGCAGAAGCAAGACCTAAGAACAGAACTAAAGGAATGGCAGGTATGTGAGCACGTATTAGCATCCCACCAGACTCACAACAAATGTGTAATAGATTGTTTACAGATGTCATCTTTGCATATAAACCATTTGGTATATTTGCAAAACTCAAACCACAAGGGCTTTCAAAAGAAGATAGAGGACATCTTGAAATCTCAGATTAGCTTTTCTATACTGTATCAATCTAGTCTAACACACTCTTTGGTCAAACACAGAAAAAATGTGATGGATTCAAGCCTTAGGAGAGCAAGCATTACATGTATAAATTACTGAGTGGCTTTACTACGTTGTTTCTTAAGTATAGATACTTACCCCAAATTTTTATTAAAGTGATGCATCTAATAGCATGCAGGACTCCTCTAAGTGGGAACACAAAATAAGTTGCCTTTCTATCAGAAGTTTTACCCTAGACCTAGTCTGATGTACTGATTGAGTAAGAAAAATCACTTGTAGTCCACAAAAGCAGCTGGGTAACTTGCAGATTATTTCATCTGGAGTTGTTGCTAATTAGTTTGTCACACAATGTGGGGTGCCTTGTTCAAGGCTCATTTGAGCTTCCCAGGGACCCTTACTTCTGGAGGCCTAGACTCTCACGAAATGGGAAAAAAACAAAAACAAAAACCAAACCAAACCAAAAGAAAAAAAAAAAACAACACAGAAGCTGTAGAGTGCATTGGGCCTAGAAATTGCAGGTATTTCTGCTAAAGGACCCCCGTGAACATGCAGCCTTGGGTGTTGCGTGTACACATGCCTACCAGGTATTTTTCCACCCATCCATCTCAGCTTTTACAAACTCGATTCTGTCAGTGTCTGCCTTTTTTTCCTGGTAAGCAGCTCCACTGCTGAATGACCTGCAAAGACAGGATTCATTTTCTGATTACTGAATCACTCAGGCTTCCAATTTCAGCTTTTGAACGTACGCTCTTGTCCTGCTAAGCCCCTGTACCCAGTTATCGAGTCACCTATCAAGCTGCCTTTCAGCAGCTTCATCTCCTGTAACACGACAACACAAGGCTCATCTTCCAGGCTTGGGAAAAGGCCTGGCTCTGCCTTCCATCTATTTCTTTCCTATTCTTAGAGTTGAAACATCACAACTGGACACAGGATCCTGGCAGGTGTCCTAAGTGACCTGACCTGTGTACGTTACAACAGTCCCTGCTATTCAATACGACTTCTACAACCAGAGATTACATTAGGCCCATTAGCTTTGCGTTTAGAGTACATGTAACACGGCTACCTATAAAATCCTAATTCATTTTCTTCTTTGACAGGCTGCTTTCCAACAGGGGAGAGGCTATCCCTGCAAAGTGGAGGGACTTCTCATATATTGCATTACATTAAATTACAATAAAACCTACTTTGTAAGGACAATTTAGCTAGATTGTTCATATCACGCTTGTATCACCAACCTATTTGTTTGCTGCTGCACCTCACCACAACGTTTAGGCCACTGACACGAAGTCTGAATGATGCTGTGTGGCCAGGGTACACCAGCAATGTCCCTCTTCATCAGCATCTCCTCACACCGGGGCAGAGAAGCCTCTGTCAAAGAACCGGTGAGTCCAGTGCACAGCCTACGTAGTAGAAGGCAAATGTTTAATGAAGATGCCACGTGATCCTAAGCTGTATGCTTTGGGAGGGGAAGCATACTGTATTTCCACATGGTGGCTGTTAACAACTAAACTTGTAACCCTGCCAATGGAAGAGAAATAAGAAAGAAAAGAGTATCAGGTTAGTTTGACAGGTTGGACATCAAGATGACCGGTATTAACTATACAAGGCACTGCTTTGTTGACAGAAACCCAAATTAACTGTTCCATTATTTTGGCAGAATTGGCAAGAGGCTAACAGGTCTGTAGCTCCTTGTGTTGAGTGTAATAAAAAGGAAAAAAAAAAATCCCAGAGCATCATTTTTGAAAAGAAAGCTTTCTCCATGAGACAGACTTGGAGCAAGTCGGTATGATATGGGTCTGAATGGGGCTTAATGTGACATAAAAAAGGATTGTGCACGTCAGTGAATGGCAAATTCAGAAGTAGATTTGCTTAGGATAAAGGTTACGGGTGACATTCATCACAGTCAAGCTGTCTTTTGTTTGTTTTTGATAAGCCAGTATATGACAAGCTCTATCTACATGCGTCTAACGTTCACAAGCCGATGGACACAGGCATTTTAGCACTGCAGTTTAACCAGTGCCTGACAACAGATTGGATCGCAGCACTTTATAGATTTGCTCACAACAGATCGTCACATTCCTGGCATTTCTCCAGACAGTGTTTATACTTAACAACAGCAACAAAAAAATTAGAACACGTAACAAACATTTCCTTATAAGCCACTTGGGATTGTTCCACATTTGGCACTGTTTTTTGAATAACCCTACTAATCCATCTTCAGGTTCTGAGCTGTTATATTTAGGTCAAGAACATGTGCTAAGAGATAAAAATCTATGCAGCCTATGCAAAATAAACATTAAAAAGTGTACGCTGAAAATTATAGTCAAGGAAAACCTTGGCTAAATAGACCATCTGTGCAGATGATTCTAAACCCTACTGGACACGGTCCTGGACAATCTGCTCCAGCTGACCCTGCTTGAGCAAGAGAGTGGACTAGATGATTTCAAGTGGACCCTTCCAACCTAAGTAACTCCAGGATGTGGTAATTTTGACCTGTGAACAAGTCAGTCATCTCAATGCTGCGATTCGCTGCACCCAACAAAACCTGCAGAGATGGCGACTGAGGTTTATATACATAAACCTGTTTGGACTATCAAACAGTTCGGCAGAAGATCTTCCTCTAATCACAGCAGAGGGAAATGCAGGTGCCCTGTCAGAACAATTGACAGGACAGGGATTACATTGACGGCCTGTCTTAAATACATGGCACAGTGACAAAGGATACACATTTCCTCAAGAGTATCACTGTTCTGCATTTCGCTGAACAGAACCTCGAATTCCCCTTTGGGGAGCATTTGTGTTTGTTTTTTTTTTTTTCAGTCAGTGATTAAGAAGCGACATTTTTAGTCTGTGAAAGCTGGAGGCTTCTCTTACCAAGCTGATGGGCAGGAGTTCCTCTGTGCTTCAAGCAGAGCTGTTGGAGAATTGGGTGAGGTCCATACACGCTCCTGAGATTCTCAAGACTTCTGTGGGATAGCTCACGTTCTCACATCATTTTTATGTGACATCCTTTAACCCTGCTTCTGCCGTAAATATGCAGCAAAGTAATCCTGAATGACTAAAATCCACAGCAGAATGGACTTCAGTGACCCGTTTTTCAGCAGCAACACAGCCTTCAAATACATGCACTCCCATACAGGACCATGTTAGATAGTAGCTGCAATTAATAGTAAGCCATTAGAACAGGAGTTCCCAAGTTTTATCTGAGGTTAACCACTTAATGCTGATTGCTGTTTAACAGAGTTGGCCTCCGTTAAGTACTTCTGGGCTCAGCAAGGTTAATGAAACCCAGGGGGAGGGAAGGAACTACTATTATTACTTTAAAAAGATGCACTGAAGGCATGACTGCTTAAGAAGGTCCACGGACTAATTTAGGTGTCCATGCTGCAGACCAAAATGCCTTAGTAAGAACCTACTTTGTGTGTATGTCTAGGCTTGTTTTTATACCTGCAGGGCTCCTGGTCACAGATAACAAAAATCAATAAAAAGGCTCAGGTTTCTCGCACCGGATTCCCCTTCTTCAGAAGCCAGCAGTCCTCGCGGCTGCACGCAGGAGGACAGTAAGCCTGCTCCTGCATCGGGTAAGTGTTGATCACTGCTGAGACCTGAGGACTCAGATAAACACTTCACAGGGTGCACAGATCCTTGTTGGGCAAAGGGCTGAAAGTCAATTCCTAAATGCAGTAAAGGCTTGGATGGGATCCAGCCTCTTTTTTTTTTTTTCCTGCTCTGAGAGCTCCTTCAACTGAATTCAAGAGGAAAACGCCAGGTCCTTACATCTTTGCTGAAGGAGCCAGGTATTTGTGACCTCCCTCTGCTGTGTACTCTGCAATAATGAGGATAAAGCTCAGCATCAGATGCACCGTACCAGACCCTGTCAGACTGTTCAACCTGTTCAATTAACTATATCAAATCAAACAATAATTTTCCCTGGACCGCTGGGAGGCTCTTCTTTTTACTGAAGGCTATTCCCTTGGCAAATCTTGACTTTCAGAGGCCAGCTGCTTCAGCACTTGAGCTGTTCAGAAAAAAGCAGCTTTGGATTTTACTTTGAGTAGAATACGGGGGAGGTAGGGAAGAGAAGAGTGCTTCTTCCTCCAGTCTCTTTGTTCTCTGTAAAAGGCTCAGCTGGCTGGGATAATATTTCCAAGAACTGAATCGTTTTCGAAGAGGGATATGAAAAAATTAGCACCTGATGAGCAACAGTCTACAAATTAATCAGAAGAGACTGAAAACTGGGGGTAAGGACTGGCTTGTCCTACACAGGCAGGGTGTAGCTGTCACCGACTTACCCGAATGCTGGTATTCTGTTGGGATAAAGCCACCTGTAGTTACTTAGAGCTGCTGCTGTAATTTTGCCTCAGACTGGATAGCAGGTTCCCAATACAGCATCACAAAGTTGCTGAAAATACAGCCTACCGGAAGCCTGACCCAGAGGCTGGATATCAGTTATTTAGCTGGTGTGCAAGCTCCCCCCTGAGGAACAAAGAATTATTGCACTACATATCAATGAGCTGCTGAGGTCTTTACTAACTACAGGGAAAAAAAAAAGTGTTTCTACTACATTTCACAGTGGGAGAGAAGGAGGTAAAAACCCCACTGCCTTCCCAAGTGCATTTCTACTTCTTTTTAAACATCAGCTGAGATGCACTTGGGATGTACTGAAGATTACGCATGGCTATTTCCCTTCACCCAGTAACACTGGGGGAAATCTGGGCACAGAACCATTGTTGACAACATGAGGAAGCACAACAGAGAGCAAAACTGAGGATAAATATTAAGCTACTTGTGAGAGATACAGTGGAAGACTGCATTTGCTGGCTACATATATATATATATATATATATATAAAAGATAGAGAGAGACAGCAGAGAACCTGGAATCACAGCATAATTGTCTGAAGGCTCCTGTCTAGGGAATAGTCACAGGGGATTAGGTAATGGTCGAAGTCTGAGGTGAAAGGAGGAATACCGCAAATTACAGACAGATCGGATGTGTGAGATTAACTACGCACTCGCTTGTTTCTGTCACAAAACAGAAGCCAAACTCTTGGATGTGGCTTCCTCCAGGTTTGGGATTTCAGGAAAGCTTTCTTCTGTGTTTCACCATTAGGTTAGCTTTGTTATTAGACCAGGGAACACT
Source organism: Anas platyrhynchos (assembly GCF_047663525.1). Taxonomy (NCBI): domain Eukaryota; kingdom Metazoa; phylum Chordata; class Aves; order Anseriformes; family Anatidae; genus Anas; species Anas platyrhynchos. Next base: position 13,958,370 of record NC_092588.1, on the reverse strand, counting down.
GCCAAATAATTATAAGATTACGTTAAGACTAAATCCCCGTATCATGAATAGCACATGCTGGCAAGTAACAAACTAAAATAAAACGAATCAGCTCTAGCTGCTCACTGATATCACAAACACACACCCACTAAGCAGCAAATTAATTCCCTTCTTCAAAGTGAAGAATTGTAAGGTCCTCTAACAAGTCCTCCACTTAATCACTGAAGTTTTCCCCATCTAAGTTTTCCTTACCTACAACTGAGCCATAAAATTGACTTCATGTCTGCGCAGCAAGAAGATAAATACTCCTTCCCAAGCAATAGCACAAGTAATCTGAAAGAAGATCATCCAATACCTCCCATTTTTGTCCCAGTTCCAAACAGAGTGGGAATCTCAACTTCCAAAATGCTGCAGAAAAAAGGATAACTTTGCAGTAAATGAGAACCCAGAGGTACTGACCAGCAGTTTAACCTAGCTAGGTAAGGAAGGTCCAAACTCAACAGATACAGCAGAAATTTTTAAAAGCAGTACAGAATTATAGCTTAATGAGACCGTGGTCAGGGCAAAATACTTGGAATCAGCACAATTCATAGAAAAGCCTAAATATTTCATGACCAGTTGCAAACTAAGGACCCCATGCTTTGTTTCAGTGGAAGACTCCAAGCTGTTATGCACCATATTGAAGCAGTTCATTAGTATTAACCGAGTGGGGAAATAAAAGAGGGAAATAAAGAAGCACACTCAGAGTTACGATGTTACTTCCTATGGTTTCACACTGCTCAGTGGAGATCTCTAGGTAATAACAGTGCTTCTCCCTGCCTAGCTTCTAGATAATGCGACCACACAGCCTAATGATCAACGGACACGGTCAAGTAATAATCTGATCACTAACAATTGGTGATAGCTCCAAAAACATGTACAAAGAGAACTTCCGGATAAATAAAATGAAAGGGTAGAGCTTCAATATTCGGCAAAGTGTTAAGGATATTATTAAAGTAGTCATTGCTTATCTAAGGCACCTAAAGAAAAAATAGTTGATAAACATGCTTTGTCAAGAACTTGTCAAGGGTATTGCGGTGGGGTCTTTTTTTCCTCCCAAAACAAGTGAAAGTGCACAAAAGAAACAGCATGAATATAAAAGGGGTGTTTTCATTACCCATTTCTCTAAGCCCACTGGATTATTCTGTTTGGTGGCATGCCTTGCCTCTTCACCACTGATTATTTAGCAATTTACTCACTCACCCTTGGTCTTCTGAATCACACTTAAGTTGGATGTCTGAGTCACCTAAGATAGACAGCGTAAGCACCCACAGGCTAAATCACCAGCTTCTAAGCTTTTCGGTTCTGTCAATGGATCACAATCAGCGTTCAGTTCTTGCAGACACACCGTGCAGCCTTATCGGCAAGCTAGGAAATATCACAAGGCTTTACAATATGGTTCAAGAATTCCTGAAATAGGTTTTGCTAAGACATTTGATACAGCTGTCTGTATCTTACCTAATTCAGATTTTTAGCTCCCCTCTGAGTAAGAAACAGAAATTGATTTTGAAACTGGCTGCCAAGGTGAGAGGTTCTTTCAGCAAGTTTTACATGATACTGATGTGAATCAGTGTTTCCTTAGGGGATAGAGCGGATCCAATTTACAAGGAATGGGTAACAAAGGTCTTTTTAAGAAGAAAGGTAAAAGATGGTATGATCTCTAGTTAGCAGAAGTTGACTACAACAAATAGAACGAGACTAAATTAAAAATGGGGGAAAAATGTGTTAGAGGGAAGAAATAATCCAATTATTTTTGCATGTAATTATGAAACGTTAATTCCCCAACATCTGACAGCTCTTGAGAACTAAGTACTGAGGAGTAAGTACAAGTAAACACTACTTCAGATGAAGAGCAATATACTTGCTCCTGTCACCTAAATACTTATACTCTAAAGGTACAGAACAACTTCTTTAAAGCTAAGATGGGGAATTTCGAATCTGAAGCTCAAGGACCAGAATTCAAACGTTACTTGCATTCTGTTATACATCAGGTAGGAGTAAAAACTACAGCAAATGGGGCTACCATGGCTTTTAGTGAATTCTTACAGAGTAGCAGAATAAAGAAAAAGAGGCAGCTAGAGTGCAATTCAATTCTGAGTATGCTGTAGAGGAATCATTTATTGAAACCATAAGAAATCGTCCCAGGTAGTTACAAGCAGAGTGAACATTCCCTAGCAAAGTAACCAGATCCAAGAAATATCAAGTAAGACAGGAAACAGTGTAAAACATTCATCAACTACTCGCACAGCAGTTCTCACATCTGATAATGGGTGAGGAGTATGGAAATCCTTCATTCCAAATTTAGCAGATAAAGAAGCGGTAACATTAATATGTCATTGGCAGGAAAGACCAAAAATGCCTCAGTAGCCCTTCGGCAAGTTCTCCTTCCTATTAAACATAACACAGTAATACAACTTCCTCCACACATGATTTCATGTAAAAAATAATGGAATTGGACGCTCCCTACTGCTTTGTGCACGAAGAGAAGATAGCTCCACTTCACGACTAATTGACTCAAGTGCTGCGTACACAAACAGGGGCTGGTTCCCTTGTGCACCAGCAGCAAGTTGGCTTAGCAATAAAGACTTTGTCATGGCAGCTAGTTAGAAAATTGTCTCCCACTTCAGCCTCTTTTTTTTTTTAAATCTCAAGAGAGACTTTCTGCTATACTACTCCACAGACCATTTTGCACGCAGAAAAAACAATTTCTCAGCAAATAATTAAGTATTTTAAAATCAGAGCTCTACTTGAACACTTCCTGGAAGTTGTAATTTAGGTGCCTCACCACCCCCATCTCAACTGCAGGGAGCTTTCCTGGTAGTACTAGGTCTTTAATGAGCCGCTACAATTTTGTCTTCTGGGAGTTCCCTACACATTGCATGAGCTATAATCTAAGTGAAAAGCCTGACCCAGGCGTCACTGTTGAGACATGAGAAAAGATTACTTCCATGCAAACCTTTCTTTTATCAATAACAGTTTAAAAAAAATAAATAAAAAAGGAAAAGATAAAAAAAAAAGCCCACTTTCCAACTACCGGGCCCATCCAACTTCTTTCAATTAAATACATATAAAGCTATATAAACACAGGGTTGCGTTAAAATACTTCCAATACTATTCTCCACAGTTAGACTTTTGCCACATATTATGCAAAAAGTAGCCTTATCCCAAAGCCGTCACTCTTTGATGTGTTCCACATGTTAAAAGTTTGAAAGCAGCCAAGTATGAAATAGGAAAAAACTCTTTAGTCCCTCAGATTTTCCAACACTAGCATCACAGCTCCATGAAGCATGTTGCAAATAAGACTGACCTTATAGTGGGAGAGCAGAATAAAAGCTCTCTGCAGTGTGAAGCAGCAATTTCGTTTTACTTTTTAAACTGCAGATGGAAGCAGTCGGGATTGATTTGACAGCCTGCCAGCCAACAGCGTTGCTAAGACTTCAGAGAGCAAGGAAAAGTGGCAGAAAGGACTGTGGGCAAGGCTGGCTTACCCCTTGCATCACAGAGAAGAGAAAAGCTTCGCAGAGATGGCTGGAGATGGAAGCTGCTTTACAAACCGCTATCAGGACACTGCTTGGGAGAAGAGGTCTATTGTGCTCAACAGAACTGCCACATGCAAAAAAAAAAAAGGAAGATAATTAATGTTTTATTTGAAATACCCTACATTTGGACACAATGAAGGTCTTTTTTTGTTTCTATTAAAAAACACTTTCTTTCCTTTTTCTGGGAATAAATTAGGTGCCTTCTGAGATACCTGAGAGCACTAAGGAATGCTCAAAACCTGCCACAGATTTGGAACCAACCAGAAAACCACAGTAAACAGAACTGAAATAATATTTTACAGGAGGTCAAAGTACTTCCAACAACACCTTGCCTTGACCCAAGACCTTCTTTACTTGGAACCAGTCCTATATCTGATCATAAAACCAATCCTCAACCAATAATAACCTGGAGGGTAGGTTGTAACCATTTTATACAGGAAAGTAAAACAATATACAATAAAAGAAGCCAAGAAAAGGTGCCAGTTTATGTCATCTTCTGCACTGAAACTATAGTAGGATTTGTGAGAAGATTCTGGAGGGCCAGGTGTCAGGTACCACAGACAGGGAAGCATCAGGGGTGAAATCCTACTGAGGTCACCTTGCAGAGGCTGTTATTTTGCTTCTTGCACTAGGCCTCACGTTAGGTACAATGCGCAACCAGCACAAAAGATATTTTGAGTTGATGTGATACTTATCAATCATGGAAGGATGAAGGATGGCAAAGTTGCAATCGTTTCTCAAGGGAGAGAAGAGCAATAGAGAAGTGGTTTCAAATGAAAAGTACTTCCACCTGGAGTACTGCATTCAGCCCTGGGGCCCCAGCACAAGAAGGACGTGGACCTGTTGGAATGAGTCTAGAGAAGGGCTACAAGGATGATCGACAGGCTGGAGCACTTCTCCTGTGAAGACAGGCTGAGGGAGTTGGGGTTGTTCAGCCTAGAGAAGGGAAGGCTCCAGGAAGACTTTACAGTGGCCTTCCAGTACCTAAAGGAGGGCCTACAGGAAAGCTGGGGAGGGACTCTGTGTCAGGGAGTGTAGGGATAGGATAAGGGGTAATGGCTTCAAACTAAGAGGAGGGAGATTTGGATTAGACATGACAAAGAAATTCTGTACTCTGAGGGTGGTGAGGCCGTGGCACAGGCTGCCCAGAGAAGCTGTGGATGCCCCATCCCTGGAGGTGTTCAAGGCCAGGCTGGATGGGGCTTTGGGCAGCCTGGTGTGGTGGGAGGTGTCCCTGCCCATGGCAGGGGGTTGGAACTGGGTGATCTTTATGGTCACCTACAACCCAAACCATTCTGTGATTCCACAATAAAAGAACCTGTTACCAGGAAGACTCAAGTAGTTCTTACACATCTCTTATTCACATATCAAAATACATTTATTTAAAAACACCAATACATTTATCCCTGTTGTATAGACACCAAAATGTTTATGGGGATCTTGATTAAGAAATCACAACATGGTGAATAAAGCTATCTGTTTGTCATCACCCTTCATACCCACCGAGCCTTGAAACTGAGATAGGAATGAGACCCAGGCCTTCTGCATCCCCCTTCAGATCTCTCGCCCCTATGGCATTTCACTGGTTGTAGCACAAAACTTAACTGAGTTGTGTGAAACAGAGTATAACCTAACTATATATCCTGGAAACATATCTGGCAGCACTGTGATAATAAAAAGGATGCGCTTCTCTGTATGAATAGAATAACTTAGATCCTTAGGATTCAGTATGCTGCCTAATACCAGAATAACCTGAAATAGAGCCAAGACTTCTCTAAATTCCAGTGTAGCATTTAAAACCACAAGGCCATCCTTTTACCAATGTGCTCACAACCTAAGTATTTCAGTCGTCATGATAAACCCATTATGTTTTGCAAACATACTATTCAAATGAAAGAAAAATCATTTCTGATTTTAAAAGCAGTATTTTTATATGAATTTCATAAAAATATAAGGCAAAGTAGTTGATTTAATGAAAGCACCTTTAGAGGTTATAGAATTAGCCAGATTCTACGGCCATTTGTAGGTTTTCACTAGCAGTTCATATTTCATTTTCTGAGGTGCCATTTGGTATTTAATGAATATTCATAAATTCTGGTCCCTTCTAAAACTAAAAAGAGGTTTTCTCGAGTCCTGTTCCTTTCCTCCTTAAAAGTTTAATTTAAAAAGGCTTGAGTCCTTTCAAGTACCTCCTATCAAATTCCTTTCCTTGGACCAAGGTACCTCTTGGGTATTACTTTGACAGAATGAGGTTTGTTTAATGATCATAGCATTAAAACCTCATGCTCTGAAGACATGCATTAGCACACTGGGGAACAGGGTGTAAAAACAAGAGGTGAAGCAGGGTTTCTTTCCTTCCTTCCTTTCTTTCAACAAATCACACATGAATAAGTAGTTAATTAGGCATCATCTTTATTACTTTGCCAATGAACCATTTTCCCCCAAATGGTTATTCCTTAGTCATTCTATGCCCAGTCTTGCTCCTATTAATTTTGAGACATGGCAAAAATCTTCATTTGTTTCAATGGCACAGGATAAGGCTGTCAAAGAACAATTCATCTCTCAAGAACTCCCTAGTCATTTAAAAGCACTGCTGCCTTGCAAATTCAAAGCCGCATCCAAACACCAAAAACAAGGTACATTTCTCAGTTTTGTTCCATGGATTATATTTGTATAAAGCAGGTATAAAGGGCTGTGCAGTCAGAACAACTTTTTATGCTCCCTCATGCTGCTGTAAAAGTCACCACCAGTTGCAGAGCCTCTAGTGTCAAGGTCATACCATTACATTCTTTTCTTGGTTGTACAGGCTACTGGCATCTTTGTTTTGCTCTTCTTATTGTCTTATTTTTTTTCTACCACTGGTAATTCTTATCATGTGCCTTAGATCTTACTCAGAGTTAGTCTTTCACATTGTTTTGGTCCTGTCTTGGGTCAAACACAATGCAATTGACCTCTGGCCTTTTGCTGAGTATATCAACCAGATGCTCCACTCACCAAATCAGTTCTTGCGTATTAAAAACATCTCCCAACTTCTTATTGGACCTTTCTGTATTTAATCGTCCCTAACTGCCTGCAAAATGCATTTAATTGGTTCTGAGGTGATCCATACGCACTCAGCAAATTGTAGGATCACCAGAGAATTCAGGTTGGAAGGGACCTCAGGACATTTGTAGTCCTGCTCTGAGCAGGGTCAGATATGAGATCAGATCACTTTTCTCAAGGCTTTTTCCAGCTGGGGCTTGAAACTCTCCCAGGGCAGAGACTGCACAACCTCTTCGAGCAACCTGTTCTAATGCCCAGCTATAGGGGAAAAGTTCCTTAATATATTCAGTCTTAACCTCTCACTTCAACTTATGTATAGTGACTTTCATACATCTCTGTGATAAACCTGGCCCCATCTTTATGATAACATCCTTCCACATGCTGGGAGCTGCTGCTAGTCCCCTCACACTACCCGAACAAGCCCAGCTCCCTGATGGCCCTGCTCACATTGCAAGTGCTCCAGCCCTGAGCATCTTTGTTGTCCTCACCTGAGCTCACTCCATTTTGTCAATGCCTTTTCAGCACTGGAGGTCCAAGAAATGGAGTTTAAAACGCGTGAAGTACAATAACCACTGTCCTTGATCTGCTGGCTGTGCACCTGTTAATACTACCCAGGATTCTGTTATTTTATTTTATTTTTTTATCATTTTTATTTTTTTTTCCCTGTCTATCAGGACCACAGGTCCTCTTCAACACAGCTTCCCCAGCCAGTCAGCCCCAGCCTTTATGGGGTGCTAGGGGTTCTGTCTTCCCAGATACAAAACTCCACATTTGTCCTTGTTGAATTTCATATGGATCCTGTTGGCTCACTCCTCAAGCCTAAGTCCCTGTCAGTGGCAGCCTCAGTCTTGACTGCATCAACCCACAATTTGGTGTAAATCTGATGAGAGTACACCGCCCCACAACATTATGGCAATATAAATGTTAATATAAATATCATTTTCTTTATCCTTGTTAGGTATACTAACATTATTTTTTTTTTCCTCATGCATCTGCAGCGGTTTTTTTCAAGAGTGCTATAAACATAAATCCTCTACAAAGGACATTTTGTTTCAAATTTTTTGCCCTCAAACCAATAAACTATAATCAGTAACTAACAGTCCCCAGGTACTCAAAACGCCACACTTTTCAACACCTATGGTTAAGGTGACAACATCTAGATATGTTTGTCCAAGAGTTTTTTTCCTGGCTTACGACCATGCCTTAGATTTTATCTTCAAATAAAGCTTAAAAATCCTTTTCTTGTCATTTTCTTCGAGTCCCTTTCATCGTATTTTTCCATATCAAAGAAGCCTGTAAAGTCAACTTAATTCCTGAGAGATTTTCAACAATCACATTACTTTTCCATAGCCATATCTGGAACCATTTACACTATCTTGGCTTAATCTTCATAGCAGTTTTCATGCTCATTTCGCATTCTGCTTTTCTTGAGCCAAAAATTTAGTGTTCTGCCCCTTTATTAAAATATGTCAAGTACTTTGAGGCGTGGGACCAACAACACTGGAAGTATCCTCCTGAGTGACTGTTTTCACTCATAATATTATCACGATAACTTGTAAAATCCATGCAAATATTATCACATTTCTTCTGTTATCACAAATATCCCGAGTTGGAAGGGACCCATGAAGATCAAATGCAGCTCTTTTCTTTATTGCAGACTTACTTTCTAACACTCATACTAATATTTTCCTTATACCTCTTTTGAGTAAAGTAAGAAAGATTGATCTTGATTCTCCTTTTTCATAGAGGTCTATAAAGTTTAAATTTTCAACCATCTACAATGAAACTACATGATTTCCATGTACGTTTAAATTGAAATGAAAACATTTTTTTCTTCAACTTCGGCTCACAGCACCTAAATTCTAAAAAGAGACATGGTAATAGTAAAATGGTAGTAGAAAAAAATGAAAAGACCTTCATTTAAAAGTTTTCTGGTAGCTCTCTGGAAGCAGTCACCCACGTATACATGGGTGGAGATAGACTACACTTCTAAGGACTTTATTCGAGATATTGAGAAACAGATGACTTAGAGGAAATAGGCAGTGATTACGTACTAAATCTCAACATTTACCAAGGTGACACAAACCACCTCTCACATATTACCCCATGTGTGTATTCATGGCTACACAACAATCGAAGATGAGTAGTTCAGTTTGCCATGTTTGCAATCACTCATTATCAAAAAGGAAATAACAAAAATGGGAATTAATGGAAAAAATGAAACACCACAAGTGCACATATACAAAGAGACACAGATTAAAACATGTATGAGTTAACAATACGTTATTGTTAGACTGAGGTTTGCACGTAGAACTGAAATCTCTGCTTTATATTAACTGGCTGAATGCCATTTCCAAGTTTTGTATACTACCACTTCAGAGAACAAATTAGTGTCCCACATTAGACTTTTTACAGACTAATTACTTCCTGGGATACAAGCAAGAATGTTATTTAACTCCCAGTTTCATTTGTATTTGTATTAATCCATTTACTCAGCTAAACGGATGTCAGTTCAAAGTGGCCAAGTAAAATACTACTACCAGAAACTGAAAAGGAGTTAAAAAGTCAAGCAGATCGAAAAAATCAATATCAACTTCTAAAGTAAATAGGAAAATAAAAATACAATGACGCTTTTTAATATATTGTTTGCAGACAAAATACCAAGTGTTGAGGATTTGGAGGTCTTCCGGGTATTTGGAGGAGAAACTATGACAAAACAAGTATTTTTTAGACTAGCCAAAGAAAATATGTGAAAGTGGGAAGCCCTCTATCCAATAAAGGAAAAAACACAAGAAAAAGAACAACTGTCTACTCCAGCTACAGACTTGGGGCAGAAAACAGCTTCACTAGCAGCAAATAATAGTTCAGGTTGATACTAGAAAACTACTAACTTTAAGTTAAGCAACCACAAAGTTCTGGAAAAGATGTAAAAATCTCCTCCGATCGCACATTTTCTTGAACAAAGTTAATGAAATATGCATTAGAAACAAACTTTCTGTGTTGAAACTGATTCAGTCCTAGGGTGGGGATCACTTGGGCTCGCTTCCCAGCCTACACATTAACAAATCTAAATGTAATTAAAAAAAAAAAAGGCCAGAAAGATATGAACTCCTTAAGGTGGAACACGTCAATGAAAAAAAAAAAATCATTTATATTTTTCCTCATAAGGCGTTTCTTAATGTTTAGGGGTTTGATTTGGAATGAACAGGGTGTGGCCTTTACGCACATGCAGACTAACTTCTCATTATATTAAACCTTGAATAATCTGAAATAAGTATTTAAGACAGCTAGGAAAAATCAGCTATTCACCACAGGCAGTGGACACTGTTATTGTCCCCCCGCTCTAGATCTTGCAGCTCTTGAGTCATCCAGTCAACAAAAAGCCCTCAGTGTACAGTCACGATCTATTAACAACAACATAAAACAATTTATGACATTTTAACTAAGTAAAATATTTCTGATAGTGCATACTTTACCAGTTATGTCATGCTGTTTGAATGACTCACTGTAGATTTGATACTGATTAGGGCAATGTTTCTTCAGCCATTTGCAGACATCCTGCTGGGTCCATAATGCCACAGGCTTGGTCAGCTTCACAGTCCCAGACTAGAAAAGCAGAATGAAAAAGAGGAATGATGTTTAGTGCACACACAAGCTTTGGGAATTTTATGCTAACATCCCATATACAGTATTAAAATAATAAATGCTAGACGGGAGCTGCTGTTGCTGGCAGATATCCAAGTCACCAGCACATTACACATGACCCTACTACTCAAATGCATCATAGCAGGTCTCACACAAAATTAAAGGTATTTTAACAGTGTTATGCACTGCATGTATGTTCCTTGCATCAGAAAAATATACTGTGCCACGTCTTCCTTGAGTAACAGTTTACAACTCTTTCTGAAAACATTTTGATCATGAAGGATCAGATTCTTCCACATGCTTTGCAAAAATCACCAGAAAGCCAATGTTTATGGCTAACAGGTCAAGGCTACTTTTTGAAAGGAAAAAAATAATCAGTACTTAAGTTTCCCATTATTGTCTATTAACATGGTAAGCACAGTAAATGTATTTTCATTACAATCATAGAATCATAGAATATCCCAAGTTGGAAGGGACCCATAAGGATCATCAAGTCCAACTCCTGGCACCGCACAGGTCTACCCAAAAGTTTAGACCATGTGACTAAGTGCACAGTCCAAACACTTCTTAAATTAATCCTTTTTTTTTTTTTGGTACATATTCCTTATATCCACAAACAGAGGTTTAATTGTTTCTGTGAATCACTTTAAGGACTGTCCTCTTCCAACTCCACTGAGAGCTCCTTTTGTCTCTCTGTAGCTCTCCATCTCAATTGCAACCTACCAGGGTACAGTTTTTCATAAGTTTTGTCATGTTCTTGTATTTGAAGTTAGTTTGGAACTACTGAGTGTAATTAGGGGTAGAGAATCTGTTATCTGCAAACACTTCTGAGACAGACATATCAATGCGACATTTTGCTCAAAATAACAATACTACATTTGGTGTAAGAAGGGTCCAGACTTTTTTTTTTTTTTTTTTAAATACAGTGAGTTTCAAGATGAAAAACAGACTGAAAAAAAAAAAAAAAGCCTGTTTTTGCTCTTCATCAGACCTGCGTGATTTCCACTGTCATAAAGGTCCAGATTACGGACAACTGACAGATAACAGAACTGAAAAGTCCTAACACAAAGCCAGCTTGAACTTCAGGTCCTGGCCTGGGGAACAATTTCTTCCTTACGGTTTAACAGACAGTGGTTGCAGCCCTGTGAAAAGTTCAAAGCCAGTGCAATCCAGCACCCCTGAACAACTGATCCCTGCTCGCGGCCAGGTTCAGGCTCTCACTTTTCACAGCAGAAGCACGTCAGAGCCTCGATCAGACCTTTCCCAAACTACAGCTCTTCTCACACAGCAAGGCTAGTCACTGTAACTAGCAGGTGCAGGGCTGGCTAGTCTAGAAGAAAGTTACTGAATTTATATATATGAAAAATTATAGGGAGCTACATGACTACAGTCAGTATTACAAGGCAGAAAAAGGCAGTATGGGATAGCTGCTCCCCATTTCCCAATTATCAACGTTCAATTACCCTAACCTACATCTCAGTGCTCTCTTACTACTGTATATACAGACAGTCTCCTCCTCACCCACCTCCAGCACTCCAATAACAAAAGGGACATAGACAACCTGAGCTCTCACTGGAAAAAGCATGACAAATTAGTCACATCAGCAAAGGTCACCAAGAACCAAGAAGCATCACCAGTAGATGAGGCTTCTCAGCTAAAATCTGAGGCTATTTAGATCAAAGAGCAGCCTGAACCAGTCGTAATGCAAGGGAAACTCTGCACACAGACAGCAATAGTCGCAGCCTTTGAAGCCTTCAAATCCACAAGTGAGATCTAAGTTTGTGTTCCAGGTTGTATCAGATTATCTGGACAAACAGTAATGATTTATGAATGTTCTACCTATAAACTAAGTCAACTGCACTTTCACATGTAATGTCACGTATCATTTAATCAAACAATTCACCTTTGCAGATGCTTGGTTTCAAAGTCTCTTTGTTCCCTTGCTGTGCATGCAAAATACTGATCCCTCCAGCTCCCTGGGTGTTGTGGAAGGTTCAAGACAAGTTTTTCTGTGCAAATTTGAGGTGAAAGAGAATATCACCTCAACCGTTCTTCTCCATTAGGACTTAGGGTAGATTTTCTCAATGTTGCCAGCCTGGTTTTCTTCCAGCATTTAGGTGGATGTATTTTGTCAGACAGCCGTTTTCAAAGTTGCTTTGAATTTTTTCATTACTAGAAGCCCAAAGGACAACAGCGGTTTTAAGCTAGTGCTTTGCATGTCTTATTAAGTCCGTAAAGGACATCACGCAAAGATATCAACTAAGGTCCGGGGAATACGGCAGAGCTAAAATTCTGACAGGCAAACATGTCTTGAATTTCTCATGTCCAATTTTCCCTCTCTCTTTTCATAGCCTAAATAAATATCAGAAAAAATATTGTTGAATATGCAATACAATTCCCATTCCTTAACTCAGCCTTTTTTGTTTCAAACAAAAATACACTCACCAGAAATACGAATTCTGTTTCAAACACATGAATATACATCACCTGCATTTAGAGGTAATCCATTAATGCAAACCCACCCCCAAATAATTGATTCTCATCTTGTGCTGTCACCCACCAAGCTACAGCGGGTAGACGCCTGATTGACAGGCTTGCGTCCACAAAGAGAAATCCAGAGCTGTTTATGATGCACTATAACCAGGACAGTGCTTGCTTTACCACTAACTCTTCTGGGAAGCACGTCTGTCTCACACACATATAGAAAAATGCTCTGGACAATGCAGACATCTCGAGAAGGGATGGCCTCTCTAAAAAGAGCAAGTGCCCAGTAACAGTTCCTTCCTTTTTGCATCTACGAAGACCAAAGAAGCTGAATTTCAACGAAGAGCCCAATATTATAGTGTTGGTTAGCTGACTTTTATTACAGATATATAGGTAATGCATTTCCTTCTCAAATACATCAAAGAAAAACACAAGTAAAAATAGCCATATAATAGGAGTAATCTCTCCAATTCCGTGGAAATTCCCCAACAACAGAATCTAGACTTTAGCATGTGTATCTTTATACAAGCTGCTGCTTAAATTTAAAGATACTTCTCGAGCATTAGAATTACTGAAGATGAGAGGAAAATCTGTCAGCTCTTGAAAAATAAATTGTTAATGGTTTTTCTTGTACATCATAAAAATCCTTAAATTACAAATATTTGCAAATATATACAGCTGGCTATAGACTTATAAGCTATTTATTCCTAGCAGAAATTACACAAATAGTGACAAAGTTGGTTTTGACTAAGAGGATGCTGCTTTCAGTTCAGTAGCTATGCTCCTCTTACGAGCTTTAAACACTGTTATGTTAAATATCTGAAGAACGAGTTTATCAGCAGTTAGGGTACAAATTTAACACTTCCTTCTGTGCCTGTAGAAGTGAAAGATGCCTCCAAATGTGGCTATTATGCCATGCAACATACAGATCACTGCCCAGACTCATATACTAATCCTTTACTGTCCAGTGGTCAGAATTACGATTGAAACACTACCGTCTTAAACTTATAACCAGCCCTAAGAGGATATTCTTATTATATTGGCACCATCAAGCATTATGTTTAATTTTCTAATTTGTATGGACTTGCTGAGTTAGAGGAATGTAGGTTTTTTAAAGCAATGGTTATAAACAGTATATTGTAGGTACTTTCATTTTTGGAACATCATACCCAAAACATTTCCCAACCAGATGCTCTAGATGTAAGGTTATTAAAAATATACTTCCCTCCCACAGAACTCATTTGTTAGTTCCTTTCCTGTTCTAAAGCTAGATCTTGCACTAAAAAATTCCCAGTATGCCAAGGAAAATGACCCTCACCATAAACATAGCTGCAAAATGAGTCCCCTGCCACTAACTATATACAAACTATCTAGACAGCTGGAAAACACATTATGTTTTATTTTATTTCTGTTTATCAGCTTGGTCAAATAATAAGCCCAAACTGATAAAATATAAAACCTTGGCCTAGCCTTCCATTTTCCTAACAAATTAATCCTAAAATTGCCCTTTACTGGCAACATTTTAATAGTCTTAATCCTGCAGAACACAATGCCAATCTGGCTTGGGCCACATACAGGTCTAATGAGCACAAAAGTTCTCAGTATTCAGGTCTTGTCTGATATATTTGAAGGAAAACCTGTTTCTTTGGGATTTGGTGTCAAAGTCTTTCTTTTAAATTGCCTAAACACAGTTGTTGTTGTGTGTACCTCTGACTATAAAAATGACTGTCCCAAGAGAAAAAAAAGAATCAGCATATTTAATACATGACAATTTTATGCTGTTTGTTCCACAATACAGAGAATATAGTACCTAAAATCAACAACTCAAGAATAAATAGATAAATCAAAGTTATATGCAGTGCATTATTAGAGTGTATTTCAGTGTTCAGAATAGCATTAGCAGCCAACTCCTGTTCTTCCTGAGCAGCAACATACTTGTTACCTCTTACAGGGGCAGTTTACCAAGTCTGCCAGTTTCCAAGGTCGATTTATTCACCAGAATTTCTTTGTCTCTATCATATTTTGCGGTGGAACAGAAAGAAAGGCTCTCATATTTTTGAGTGAAAGAGGATTCAATCTTATTGTTAAAAACACTTTACATACAATATTCCAATTTATTGTAAAGAGCTTCCCCAAAACCATATATTTTTGGTTTGGCATTTATGAGTGTGTTTGTATTACAAAATCCAGGCAATCTGGGATCAGGGTCCTCACTCAAACAAGGCTGCAAGTCTGCTGCAAGAATGTAGCATGATACCATTCGCAACATCCAATTTATCAACATACTAATTCTGACCTATCTGCAAAGTCAATGCTTATTTACACACATTTATCTGAAGTCAGACTTCACAACTTCTGCCCCCCCCCCCCCCTCCAAAAAAAAAAAAAAGGTAAAGGAGGCACCTCTCAAAGCATGAAGGCAGATTGTGGTCCAACATCAACATTCATTCCCTGCTCTGCAGTTTACGTTTTAACCAAAAGAAGTCAAAGCAGCAGCAATCTTGTTAGGGCTGCATTGGCCAAAGGACAGAAGCAAGGCAAGGCTGCAAGGACCTTCTCTGAGCGGCACACTGAGCACTGCCAGCTGCACTTCAGGAATGGGGAAATTTTCCCACCAAATACTGCCACTCTGTATCAAACCATTTCATTAACACAGTTTGAGAGAAAAGGAGGCCATTAGCTGTGAGGGATGGCATGGGAAGAGCAAAGGAAAGAACACGGTCACTGCCATCTAACAGGAACAGAGGGCAAGATGGGTGGCTGTCACCCCCATATAATGCAGAGTCCGCTGGGGCAGGAAACACAGAAATGCATCTGAAAACACACAGATGTGTTTGTGATCAGAGAGAATGGGGGGAAAGAAAAGGGATCACATCATGCAGGATGCTGAGAATGAAATATTTGTTAAATCAAAACAAACACCCTCTGCAAGCAAACTATGAAATATTTCAAAATTAGATAAATGAAATTTTATTTCTCTTCGATATATGTATGTATACATAGCAGTGAACTTAAACTTCACAGCTCTAAAAAAAGCTGCTATTTCAGTTATTGTCAAATCTTTCAGGCTGTTGAGGAAGCAAGACTAATGGTATCATCTTCAGAGTTTATGGCACAAAGACGCAGGAGCAGCTATGTCCAGGAGACTTTCAAAATTGTGATTTTTTAAAATACGCTTGGGTTGTATTTCAAAATCCAAGAAAATAAGAATCTTTTTCATATATTCCAAATTACTTCTCTAATATTAAACCGTCCATGTAAAATTCAGTACCAACGGCTAACATAAAAGCTGTGATGAAATGAGCAAGGGTTATGAATATATTTTTATATGTTATCTTAAAATATTGAAGAACGTTGGAAGGAAACATTTTAGTTTAGAAATATACCTTCTCAGATAATCATACTTACGGATTTTTCTAGCAAAGACCAAAGAAAATAACAGTAATAAGCAGACAATCCATAAAACACTGAAACCTCCATTGTGCTAGGTTCTTGTCTCTGTTATTTAGAATTTTAATACTTAGAAGAGATGAAAACAACAAACCAAAGAAAATGTGTTTCTTTACTTAAAAAGAAACAAAGGAAAATATTGTAATATGCCTTCCCTTTTATACTGATAAAAAAAGAACGTTTAAAATTAATTCTGAGTTACACTGTAATTTCTTACTTAAGTAACTGTAGAACAGCAATCAAAGTCAGTACAGTAAATAAAACATACTTAAAAAAAACCAACAACTATTTAGTTGAAAGACCTACTTTGCACCAACTTTTGCTTTAACCATGAATTAAACCATTGCTAATGCCACCCCATGAGGATTAAAGTAGACAGACTACAGCAGCTATTATTCCAGTCATACACCAACAAACAACGTCCACTTTGAATAAGACACACATGACAGACCCATGAAGTCTCCCAGATTTTCTGGAAGTGTGGTCAGCCAGCACCAGGCATTCTTTGAGTTGCAAACCTGTCTCTCACATTTGGAGACCTGTACCAAACTTGCTTACTCCATATAGTAAGGCACTGGTTAGCCTAATTTGTGACCACCAGAGCATGGCAGAGGCAGTCTTATAATGATGGCAAGAGCTTTGACTTGGAGGCTGTGCAGTTCCCAAGGAACTCACATCTATTGATGCAGCCTGATACTCAAAAGCATGCCACTAGCAGCTGCAGGTACTCTTGAAGAACTGCTCCCACATGGCTCTGTCCCATGGGGTCCATCCCCCAGGAGCAAACTGCTCCAGCACGGGTCCCCCACGGGTGCTGGCAGCTCCCCCCAGACCCCCTGCTCCTGTGTGGGCTCCTCTCCACGGGCTGCAGCTCCAGCCCGGGGCCTGCTCCTGCGGGGGCTCTCCATGGGCCGCAGCCTCCTCCAGGCCACATCCACCTGCTCCACCGGGGGCTCCTCCACCCATGGGGGGGCTGCAGCATGGAGATCTGCTCCATGTGGGACCCATGAGCTGCAGGGGGACAGCCTGCTCCACCAGGGGCCTCTCTACAGGCTGCAGGGGAACTGCTGCTGCCTGCCTGGAGCACCTCCTGCCCTCCTGCTGCACTCACCTGGGGGGCTGCAGGGTTGCCTCTCACTCCCCACACTCCCAGATGTTGTGTCACAGCAAGGAAAAAGACTGACAATAGGTGGGGAAGCCCTCCAAGATATAGGAGAAGTGGATAAGGCCCTCAAAAGTTGATCTGCTACCCCCATCCTCCTGCTTCCAAGAGGAAAAGGTGAGGTAGGAAGGAACACATGTACTTCTACCAGGAGCTCCCTCCTATGCTATCGGTGGTGTCCCCCACTCCCTGTATTTGTCTTTCCACAGTCCCAAGGGAAAAGTCAACCACTGGCTTCTTTTTGTTGCCTCCAGCAGACTGCTGGGGATTGCTGCCCCCAAACAGGGATTGCACCAGCAGTGCTTAAAACCAGCTCTGCACAAGGGGAAACTGCTCCCCTAAGGTCCCAAATCAATGCACCACCAGCTCTTGAGCAGACTGATGAACCAGGAGACAGGTGTTTTATCTACCTTTCAAGCAACAGCTGGGTCAACCCTATCCATTACCTTCCGTACCTGTACTACAAGCTTCAGTGCACTACCAACAGAAAAAGGAAACAAATTATGAGAAATAATGAGATCGGTCTGGAAAGTAACAACATGTTAGAGGGAAGTTAACTCTATCTTAAGGCTGTCACAAGTATATCTATCAACAGGAAAGAATGAACTGTGCTGCCAAATAAACTATCACTGGGCATTATCCTGATAGGGATAAATACAGTATTGAAACAACAAGTGAGAATAAATAAGGTGATACATTTTCTGTAAGAGTATTCTCTTTCATTGCAGAGATATTGCACTCTGAAAGCAAGAATAACGACTGGCATATGCTTGTGTTGAGATAAATTGTTGTAGCATTATCAACAGACTCTGAAGAACTGAAGTGTCAGGATGAAAAAGGTGAAGACAGAGCACTCCTCAACGTCATCAAGAAATTTGCCCGACACTATTTTGATTGCTATCAGAATCCTGAAAACCGCTACTGTGGCAGACCAAAAATGCTTAAAATAAAATCACAAGCAGGACCAGGAGGACAATCAATTTGGGGGGCTGACAGCTAAATTTAAATTAAGCATGCGTGCAATGTTTTAAAATTCACTTCATCTAAAAACACTGTGCATTTTTATCTTGCCAAACTGAAGATTAATATCACTCAGTAGAGAAGATTTCTTTCAGTCCAAAAATATATACTTGCTTTTGGATATTTGCAGAGAAAATCAGAAAAGGAGAGTTGCCCTGTCAGGATAGGGATCTTAACTTCACAAAACACACCAGTTGTTCAATACCTCTTCACTGATGTGTATTTGATTCTCCTTCTGCTACCTGAGATAATTCAAACCACCTATTCCCCACTCACAGTCGGGGCTCTAGCCATCAGCATCTTGCATCACAGATGACAGTCTTCATAAAGTAAGTACAAGCCCTTCTGCTTTTCCACAGAGAAACCTACTCTGGATCCTGCACAGATCTGGAGAACGGACCATTTCTGTCCACACAGCAGGTACCCTACTAGCATGCCTTGTGCAGCTATGAAGATAAAAGGCTCCTCCTCAAACTTCTCTAGCCCGCTTGCTCCTGGTATTTGAGTCAAAGAGGAAACATAATTAATTTCAATTAACAGCCCAGTATTAACAACAACATCAAGTAATTAACTAAAGTTTATTACAAGCACATGTTCGTTATTGCACTTAGCCATCCGCTACAGGGAGAATAGAAACTCGAGACACTCACCCTTGACATGGCACACACAACTTGTGGGCTGGCTCATCTTTTATCCTGTCTTAAAAACTAAATGCTACACCCACCGCAAAGGAGATTTATGGCATGAGTCTTCATCACCGAATACTCCTCCGCTCAGACTGGCAGGAGGCACAGAAGAGTACCCCATCTTGGTGAAAGCACTGAGTTCAAACCCATTCGGGCAAAAGCATGAAAGTGAGCAGGAGTTACCTAATAACTAAAGACGGCAATGAAATGCAGCCCCCTTCCCTTTTCCAATAGTTTGCCCTGAACTCAGAAGTACTGCCAGGCAAACTGCAATTCCACTTCTAGGGAAATTCAGTATTTGTCAAAAATACTTTCTCCAGGTCTACATTAAAATAAAAAATAACACCAGCACAAAGCTACCTGTATTACAAAAGTGACAATTACAAAGGAGTCTCCATTCCCACTTTTTTCTTTTCAGTCCTGGCACCTCAGCAAGTTACATTCTAGGCGATTTAAGATCAAACTAAACTGAGACTCCTTGTATTTATTTTAATGGAACTGCTGACAAGGCATGTAAGTAGGTCCACTGATTTTCTTGGAATTTCTCACAGATTTAAAGATAGTGATGTAAAAGAGTTTAGCAAAAATACAGCCTGGAGCTGCAAGGAAATCCATCAGCCAAAACACTACAGAAATGTTTAATTTGCACAGAACTATCAATAATGCACCAAAATCTTGTTGCTCTTTAATTGCAGAACAATAAACAGCACAAGAAGAGAGCTAAACATGGAAAGATCTGAAAGACAGCACAGTCTGAAAGACTTCACACTTGTGAATTCCATCATAAGAATTAAAGGAGGTTGGTCAGTTTGCATTTGTTTTGTAGATCACAAGAATGCTTCTGTCAGAAGCATGTATGTCAGGCAATGCCTTATCTGCAATTCTTCAGTCACTTAATTGGACTCTTTCAAAAAATAGCTGAATTACCAATAGTCAGCACGGGGAATTACAAAACTGGCTGCTCTGAAACGCTAAGAGCTAGACAGGGCTATGACTTTTAAACGTACCTGTTTCATATTCACATTACCCATAGTAACACGGATATGAACTGAAATGTGACAATTTAAAATTATGAAGTGTAGCTTAATGGGAGAATTTTCTAAGGCTTATAAAATTAATGCCTTTACTAAAAATACTACTCTAATACAAATAGGTCTTTATTTCATGAAAAAGGAGGTTGTACAGAGCAGCACTCTGTATTTCCAGAGATTTCATGTAACTCTAGTAACAAAACATAAATGTATCTGAAGTCCCAATGCCTTTCATTTATAAAAATAATTTTTAAAATGTCCTTATGCTTCAAAATATTCAGAATATTCTTACAAAAAGTTGTTCAAATAGAGGGTAAGTGTAATCTCAGAAACAGTCACCTAATAGTGTCAGAAATTTGTGCTTTTTGGTGACCTACTTAAAAATAAAACAACACACCTATAGCATAAAATTACTTTTGCCAATGCAGTGTACCTTTGTCTGGGAGTGTTTTCATCAACAATGTTGGAAGATTATTTTTATTCTTGGGATTTACTGGTAGAGTTAATCTGACAGCAAATCTGGGTAGCACAGACCACACCTACACCCTTCTATTTCTAATTACAGTGTTTCCAGAGAAGATGCTTGACATGTCATAACCTAGGGTTTGAGAAGTAACTGTTTAAGTTTTTTAATAGCTGCTTTATGTCAGAGGTGAATGTGACACTCCTTTTTTCATTCTGAAGTTACAGAGCAGGATTTCTGGATGAGAAGAGCTATAAACCAGATTGTTACTTTGGCCTTAGCAGGTAGTGAGGTTAGTTCTGTCATTAGCTCAACAACAGTACATTTGTACGAGGTGAGCACTTAACATCCTGAGAGGATCTTAATCCCTATAAAATAATGACAGGTTGCTTTCTTAAAAGATTTACTCCTTCTGAGTGAATCACATTTTTGGCACCTTTGTTTCCAGCAGATGTGCCAATTAAGAGGCTCGTACCGTATGAACCAGCATAACCTTCCCATGCCAACTTTCAGTCTTTATGGGTAGGCTCATTCATATGCAGAAGACAAGTGCAGCAGCCAAGGCATTTTATAGCCCAACAGCAATCAAAGTTCTCTGGATATCTTTGCCAGTTGACTCTTAACTACATTGTCTTGAGCCAAACACATTTTGAGCAGAACAACTTTATAGGCCAGACATGTATATGAGTATTAATAAGAAAAGGTCCCTAGGCCCCAGCTGACAGGTCAACCTCTTCCTTCCCGGCGATGTTTCCACTTGCAGCAAAGGAAGGAGAAGGAAGGTAAATGTTGATAGAAGCAGCAGATCAGCTCAGCCATCTGATTCATGTGATAGTGTCGCAATGTCTGTATAGAAGGTCGCAATGGCTTTCTCTGCTTAAACAAATATCTAGAATGCAGATGCACTACCTATTTTTCCAAACATGCAGGGCACGTCTGACGTCAATTTAATTTCCTGCTAATTACTTTTGAAAAACTAGTGTTGTCTCCCTAATGAGGCAAATGCTTATATTCTCTTATCTTCCTTATGAAGTCCTATATTCATAAAAAGACCTTAAGCTTTACAATGCCCTTTTATCCCCTTTCTTAGAGAAAGCATATAGCATCAAAACTGAGATTCATGAAGGCCAGCCCCTCTGGCTAGGAAGCTGCCCAAGTTAGCCAACAAGAAAACACAGAGAAAGCCACAGAGCACAAGGCCCACGCTCACATAAAGGGCAACCCAGACCAAGGGGAGACATCCCCTCTTACTCACAGGAAGCACTCCTTGAAGAGAGGCAAATGAACTCAGATGCAAAACAAAGGTCAGGAGCTTGTCCTTATTTTAAAAGGAAGCAGACGGATGCGCCAGCATCACTGTTTCCGCTCATGAGCCCAGATATTTGGAGCTATAAAGCCCGCATACATTGGATTTGGCACATCAGATTCAAGAAGAGACAAGGAAAAAGAAAATACAGGTGGAGGGTAATATTACTGCCATGCTCCAAACCTATTTCCTAGATCAAGCCATTCACGGGAAAAAGGGTCTTTCCCAGGAGCATCCTGGCTCCACAGGATGGTTAAGCAGGGGAAGTATGCCACTTACATGAAGATTTTGCCTTTGGCTCCTCATAACCTTTGAAAATCTAGCCCCAAATGTGCCAGCATCACCTTTCCCGAGGAAGGCAACTAAGAGATGTCCCTAGAAACATGGAGTTGATATTTTCAACAGCAACAAAAACAGACCTGCTGCAAAATGCTATGTCCACCTGACCTCAAAGTAAGGAATTCAGGTCTTAAAGAGATGAACATTGTGAAAGGGCTCAGAGAAGGTAAATTCACCATCGAGAGGAACAATATTTATCTGCTATGATGTGCTGAGTGCACACAATATATAGCCTTCCTGGAGAGAACTGTGAAGGGCCATCTAAACCAGTGTGCTAGAAAAACAAACTGGCCCTGAGTAAGAACTAAAAATATTTTAATTACATTTCGGAAAGGAACTCAGTCAACTTCTCGTTCTTGGGTCATTTGCTTGCAGTTTAAGATTACACAAATAATTCACGCTAATCATTCACTTTCTGTGAGCAGGAAGAACAATACTGTCAGGCAGCAAACAGCAGACAACTCAAGATCCACTCTAGGGGCAAATTCAGCTCAAAAGTCAGAACTTACCCCTTGGTTAAGTAGCTGATGTTCTATACACAGATGACTGATTAAAGACTCCAGTAACTTTAAGCATCTCAAATCCCACATCAGGTCTGCCATGCTGTTCTGCTGTTTTGATCAGGGCTTTCGTCTCAACAGCAGCCTTCAGCAAGCGGTATTTTTACACAATTAATACTCAAGAGCTGGCATATTTTCTGAATAATGAAAAATGCAGGCAGGTCCAATAATACTTCAATCACATTAATAAGGAAATCTTCATTTTTATGCAGCTTTTTATATCAATCCAACTACAGATGAATAAATGACTCGAGGTAAAACTCACAATTGCATTGATTCATTTAAGTCATTTCTAAGAAGCATTAGATTTTAAAATATGCTAGTTGCTATCTATCCAGAAACAGCAGGTAAAACTGAAAAGTTGGTATGCAAAAGGGAACTTTAGGTCTGCAGATGACTTGCCAAATCTGCTCTGCAGCTTTATTCTAGATCACGTTGTCGCCGTGTCTCTCAGGTCAGATGTGTTACTGAATTCTACTCTTAAAACACCCTCCAATCCACAATTTTTGTTCAAGGTTTTCATGCTGAAAGCTTCTGAGTTTGTTGAAGTTCAAAACAATGCATGTTCTCAAGCAAAAAAAAGTTGAAAAAAATTCAAGGATGTAAGATGTTTCAAAGGAATCTAGTCAACACCTTTTCTTTTTTTTTTTTTTTTTTCTTTTTTGGCAGTCCTGCCAAAGCCTCCGAGTTTTCTAATCTCCTAGACATCAGAATTCAGAGAAATGAACTGTTAAGGAATGTTACCAGACCTTTTACATGAAAACACAGCCAAGCGTAAGGAGCATGAGTAAATAGCTGATATAAAGAGCACCATCTACTGACAGGCAGCATTTTGACAGACCCAGTTTTGCAAGGCACTGCATGTGGCTTCCAGATAATGCAACTTTTATGGAGTTTGGCTTTCTCCTAGCAATGTACGGTACTTTTCACATTTTCTCTCTCACTTGCCTTGTCTCTTCTGTGCTGTTTAACCTCTTCTCCTGCTCACCTCTCATGAGACAGCCCACACGCTCCAAGGAGCAGCTGCAGCAGCTTTTAACAATCAGTCCCCCCTTTCTCTTTCCATTTCTCTCATTTCAGTTTCTCATTTAAGTTTCCCACTTTGAACTACTCTCCCCTAGTACCTACCTGCGATACTACTATTTTACGATTATAAATTAACATTTTATTACTGGTTGCTTATGAGGACACGTTTCCAAAACCTCCTGAGTCAACAGCAATTTTCCATTGAAGCTAACTACCTTCACACTGTCCCTAGATGAGAGGCATCTAGCCTCAAGATTACTGGAAGCTTCAAGGTTTCCTTGATGAGATGAAAATATCTTCCCATATTCTTACAGAGGAGATGATACAGAGGTGAAGGTTTCTTCCACACTTAACCTATTTCTCCTCTATTTCTTTGAAAAAGTATTACAACTTTTTATTATTTTACAAGACAAAGTATTACCGATATCCACAAATGATTCTGATTCAACTCCCAGTTAGTATAATCAGAAATAACCTTTAGGAATGCTATTTAACATCTTGATCATTTTTTATCTCAGGCATAACATGCAGTAGAAATGCATAGAGCTATTATGGCACATTGCTTTAAAGTACTTGCCAACACTATTGCAGTTCCTGTGCACTATTTGTGTTGCAGCATAGTAGGAGCTAAATTTACTTACATACATTTATGGAAAAGGATAGAAAAAAAGTAAATAATAATAAATTTTCTAACAAAATGGTCAAAATTCCCAAGTTGTAAAGGCCTTCACTAGTAAACATAAGAATCACTTCTGATAATTAATCTTGAAAGTGAAAGTAGAAAAGAAATATTCAAAAAAAGTTTGCATTACTTTACTGATTAAAACATCAATAATGCATTTAAAGCTCAGTTACATTTTTATATTTCATCCAGATTGCAAGAGTCAAAGAATCATAGAAAAATTAAGGTTGGAAAAGCCCTCCAAGATCATCTGGTCCAACCACCCTCCTACCACCAATGTCACCCACTAAACCATGTCCCTGAGCACCACGTCCAACCTCTCCTTGAACACCCCCAGGAACAGTGACTCTACAACCTCCCTGCACAACCCGTTCCAGTGCCTTTCTCTTTCTGAGAAGAAATGTCTCTTAATTGTTTTAATTGTTGAAGAGTACTGCTCTTTGTTCAATTCTTTAATTGTTGAAGAGCAGGGGCATGACGCTTCCATTTTTCCACTCACCAGGGCCATCGCCCAAATGCCAAGACTTTTCAACTACGATGGAGACAGGCTTGGCAACTCCATCAGCCAATTCCCTCTGGACCTTGGGATTCATGTCATCAGGTCCCAAAGAACCTGCTCTTCACTTACAGTGGATGGGACTTTGATCCCCCAGCCTCTATCTATGGGTTCAGGGAAATTAAAAACTTGAGAAGCCTGTCTACCAGTGCAAACAGAGGCAAAGTAGTTGTTGATTAACTGAGCCTTCTCCATGTTTGTCATTACCAATTACTCAGATACAGAAACTCATTCCTAATATAAGAAATTAGCCACCTATAATTGGTTACATTACTATTTTCACCCCTCAGTCTGTTTTCACAAGTGTTAAAGGTGCATGGTGGCCCTCGAGGACTCCTCCTGTCACCCCAGCACAGCAGCCTGAAGGAAGCTGGGTCCTCTCTTGTGTTGTTCCTCCAGGCTCTGTGCAGAAGGGATGCCACCTCACAAACAAGGGCTGGGGGATGGGGAAGAAGCACTCACACAACCCCTGAGAATCGGCAAGAGTTGTTTATTGCCAGGACATCTTGCAGGTGAGCCTTCGGGATGTCCATGGTGTTTGGTGGCTCCAAGCTAATGCTTGGGATAGAGCCTGAGCGACAAGTAGGGAGCTTGCCGGGCACTGCTGCAACGCTGGTAGGTAGCAAAGACATGCCAGGGTAGCCCCAGGTCTGCTCTGGCCGAGGTGGATCCACTTCCATCGGCTCCTCCACATCTCGTGGATCCAGCTCCATGGGCGCCATGGTGTTTGGCAGCAGGACAGGCCAGTCCTTGCCTGGGACTGCCCAAACAGGATGCCTTCTGTCTGGAATGTTTTCAGGCCAGAGTGATGAACCAGGAGGTCGTCCAGTTCCAACCCTAGGTCCCACGCCACTGTTGGGCTGATTTCCATACACCGGTTCAATGCTGCCATCTGTTTTATGGCCCTGGCTTGGTCCCATGCTCTGTTCTGGATGGCTGGCATGCCTCTGCTCCCCATGGCTGTCTGCCTGGTGCTCCTGCCTTCACTCTACACCACCACCACACCAGTGGTTAGGCCCATGCCCCCCGTGGCTGTATGGCTGAGGGGGTGGCCTGTTCCCCATGTCACTGCGGTGCCACAGAGGCTCTATCCCTCTGCCCATGACACTTCTTTGCGTTAGGTGCATTCCTGCTCGATGCTTCCTCAAACTGCATGGCTGTCCTCGCACCAAGAGGCCTGCCGCTCACCTTGCTCTTTCTGGTCGTCTTCCCACCACACAAGTTGGCCGTCAGAGTGCCCAGAAGCTCAGCGAAGGAGAAGGAGGGTTGGGGCTGTGAGGGCCCCTTTTCTGGGGCTGGCTCCCCCAGGCCATTTGGCTTGCCAGAGAGAAGGGCTGTCCCTCAGCCACAGGGACTGCCCTGCACCTCCCATCCTGTGCCCTGGGTTTATTTTTAACACTGGTTTTTAGGTAATTAAAATTAATTTATGAAGAAGAACAGAAGCAAGGTGCACCTTAAGCCCTAATTCCCATGTGCGCTTTGTGCTCTGAGTGAAGAATTTCTTCTTCACATTACATCTAATCTAAATCTCCCCTCCATTTGTTCAAACCCTTTATTCCTTGTTCTATCACTACACTCCCTGATAGAGTTCCTCTCCAGCTTTCATTTAGGCCACTTTTATGGGTGTTAGGTTAGGTGGCAGAACTGCAGGACATTGCAAATTGCAGCCTTATCTACCTTGTTCCACGTGTTCCACGCGACATTTCCCAGCTCAGCCTCTAGCCTCTCATCAGCGTTATACAGAGTCATTCAGATTGGAAAACCCTTCCAAGATCATCTGGTCCAACCACCCCCCTACCACCAATGTCACCCACTGAACCATGTCCCTGAGCACCACGTCCAACCTCTCCTTGAACACCCCCAGGGACGGTGCCTACCATGATCCCCAATACCTTTTCTGCAAACATCCCTTCCAGCCATCTGGCTTCCAGCAGCTGCTAGTACATGAGATTTCTCCTCTCCAGGTACAGGCCTCAGCATTTGCTTTTGTTGAACTGCACGATGTTCCTGTCAGCTCATTTCTCTGGCCTGCCATACTGAGATTATTTAATTTCCATAATGATTAAAATTTATTATTGCTGAGGAGTCACTGCAAAACATTCAATTTACTGTTTTTATGCAATAAACCTTGTCAATCTGTTTAGAACAGGATTGAAAGAGAAACACCTGATCCATTTTGCTGACAGAGATGTTATAGTCAATCTGTTCATCTATGTAGCAAATTAATACCCATTAATAACATTACGAGAGTAATTTTCTAATAGGAAGGGAAGTTCCAAATTCCACCATGATTTATAGCCCTGCTTGCTGGGGTCAGCACTGAAGCTTGAGTTTTCTAGACTATTTGCATGCAGAAGCAACAATTTTCTTTTTTTTTTTTCCTTTTAACCTTTCTCTGCTCTAGATTTTTTTCTCCCATTACACTTTATTTCAACCTTTGCAGTCCAATTCCCTTTTACTGCCTGTGATCTTTACCTGATCTCCTTCATCTACCTACTATCCCTATAACCTATGCCTTCCTCAGCTTTTCATTTTGACCCTTTGAGATCTCCCAGGTGATGAGATGGGTAATTTCACTGCTCCCCACTCTACTTCTCATATAATTATAGTTCTGGAGTTAGACAGCAGCTACACTTCTCTGAACAAAAAAATTTTGCACCTGTTTCACCAAAAGAGCATCCAATTCTCATCTCTTATTCATCGGGACAAACTAAAGAATTTGGTAAAGCTGGTGAGGTGCTTCCTCAGAGATGCCCTGGTACAAAGCTCTGTAAGATCCTGAAGTGTACCAGGTATGTCAATGGAAAAAAAAAAAAAAAAAAAAAGAATTAAAAACACAAACAAAATCCACAAACCCAGAACAAAAGCTTAACCATGGGAGAGTGTGTTAGGGAGGAAGATGAAGATGATCATGCAGAAAAGAGAGCTGAATAAAAATCTCATCAGCAACAGCTTAGCCTCATTTGCCATCATCATGCCACGTATAGAAGTGCTGATCGTATTTTCAAGCCCAGTTCCATCCTCTCATTTTATTTGCAGTTTTTAGCATCACTTGCAGTTTGTGTAAACTATTTTATAGCACAATAAGATGCACTCTGTATTGTTTTTTTTTTACCCCACCAAGTGTCAGGCCTATTCATTTAACCTGACTGCATTTTACAGTGTTCTTTGTGGAATCAAAAGTTAATGCAACTGCCTTCTCTGCTATTATTCTTTCTGGATTTTATCAGCATTGTGTGTCCTTTGCAACCTGGAAACCAATGTGGGGAGAAAAAGTTAACAGGGAAAAAAAAAAAAGTTAATGTCTTTTACTGTCTCCCTTCCAGCAAAACAGGCAACATATTCCAATGGACACACACGAGTAACTGAATTTCATCTGAATTTGAGATTTTATCACCATGCTGAACACTGATCTGAGCACCTCATTTGGCACTGTTCTTTGTTTTTCTCCCCTTCAGAAATACTGTTTAAAAATGAAACGCTTCAACTACCAAAGTTATTTCGCCAGATATTAAAAGAAAATTAAATAACAGCTAAGAAAGACAACACTGATAATTCTTAGGCCAAAACCCCTTTTTCCAAATAATCACTCAGCTACTAGTTAGTACAAACAACTAGCTATAGTTTGCAAGCCATGAAGTAGCCTTCCATACAGAAAAAGAAAACAGCAGTGACAGTTGAGTAAGCATGAACCTTAACAAGCACTTCATTTTCAGAATCTTCTTCTACAATCAGCAGTAAAAGTTTTGGGAAACTTTACTACATGGAGTAACAGTCACAGTTTTCCTCATTGGGTCTATGAGTATCACCAATCACATTTAAAGATGAAATACTGACAATAAAATTATTTTTTTCTTCAAGACAAACCAAAAGAAGAGCAAAACGTCTGAGTCACCAGAAGAAAAATGTTCGAGACAGTCACGTCTGAAGGAGAAGATGTTAATCATGATGGAAATTGTACCAGAAAATGTTTTTCTACTTAATCAGCAAGGACAGCAATTAGTTAAAATAATCTTCAAATTTAGACACAAGCTGTATTTAAAGAAAGGACGTTGTATAAGCAAAGGTATGCTGAAGTTCAGTCACATCTACTTTTTCATAATGAAAACATTCAGAAAATCCTTGGCAATCTAAAGCGTACTGCTAAGATTGAAAGCAATCAGCCTTGAATGAAAGATGAATTAATAGCGATTCCAAAACCATTAGATACAGACTCTATTATCACACTTTTGTTTAAAGCAAGGGAAAAAAGGCAAAAAAGTAGAGGGTGTCTAGGTCAGCAAAGTCATCAGTAGTTGATGGATGCACTTACAGACATTGGAGAAAAAGAGAAATAGGCAGAACATAAAACCCACTTACAAGATGCTGTATGTAAAGAGTAGGAAAAAAAGGCCTTGAGATGAGCAGTAACTCTACCTTGTTCAGAGCTGAAGGTTTTCTACTTCTAGATATGCATGTCAAGGGCACATTTAACCCTAGAGTCACACCTTAATGCATCACAACATTATTCATTCCTAGACATTTGATAAAATTAGAAATATTCACTCTACCAACTGTATCTTCTGAGAACAGTCCCTACCAGCAATGTCCATGAACCCTGGGTGAGGAATTAGGGGGTAAAGGAGACAGAGGAATTCTTACTTCAGAACGCGTTGATGACTGCTGCGTGGCTAACCTCTAGGCAAGCTGGAAACACAACATTTTTCTTGTGAAAAATGGTCAATTTAACAGCGTGCTACTACCCAACACAGCAGCCTTGCTCCCTCTCCCCGGTATTTTGCAGCTGCTGCTTCTGCTGGCAGAGCTCTTGAGGTTGCAAGGAGAAAGACCACACCTGTTAGCTGCTGTGAGATATAAAACGGGCATAGATGTCTCCCCAAAACCATGCTGAGCTTTTGCTGCAAACTCACAGTCGGACTGCTAGGAAGCCCTGAGCAGATCCTGCTGGTTATTCAGACGTAAGCTCTGGTAGTGATGCGCCACAAGAACCAGCATCAGCATCTCCCATTTCAGGCAAAGCAAGAGTGAGAGCTACATCACTCTTAATCAGTCATAGGAACCCCATGCTACTTACTAATTGGTTAAAATATTAGGAGGAAAGGGAAGAATTGTCTCTCACTAAACATGACATTCTCTTTGCCTTCTGCTTGCTTCACTGATAATACAAAGCATCACAGAAGATGTCATCTTGGACATTTGGGAGTTATCTTTCCACTGCCTGCACTGGCACAACAGCTACACAGTAATCTGAAGCTGGCCGTGGAGTAGAGATAAACCAGAAACTCTTCTGCCTGCCATCTACATTCAGAAACAGCCAAAAAACTATTTGCAAAATGTGAAATCAAAGCATACTAAAAAGCCTCCTCGATTTCAGGTGTTATTGTCAGCATTTTTACAATGCCTTAAGGCCCTGAATGAGATAAGGTTTCCCTCAGCAGCAAACACCACACACATGCTAGTAAGTTCCCAGCCACCAAATACTTCCAATCAGAATCATAGGGAAGACGCAAGAAGCATTGAAGTTCTCCAAAATCCTCCCCAAAGTAAAGTCCTTACAAAAATGGAAAATCCCATCCACACCATCCATCAAAAATTAATTAAGGCTTGCAGAAGCCAGCATATACCAAACCCACCAAACCCCACTGTGCTTTTTGGGAACTGTGGTGGAACAGCGTCCACATCAACCCCTCTTTTAATTGGGTGTACAGCAGACAAAGCACCCGAGGAGGCCTTCACCATTACCCACCATGGAAAACAGCTGGAGAATCTATTCCACGGAGGAGAATGAGAACATGCAGAAAATGCACCACAGCATTTATTATTCTGGAGCGTCCTGCCCAAGCCAATGTTTTCCAGGTTTCAGGCACACATGGCAAAGCGTTTGGAGAACCAATGTTATACATCTACAAGAAAAGATTGGTAGCAAGTTTACTCCAAGTCTGTTTTAACTCATCCTAATTATCTTCTTTTTACAGCTGGAAAAGCTGATCCACACATCAGGAATTTCACTTCTGGAGAAGAGTAACAGATTTCTGAAGTCCAAGACCTATTAAAAGAGTGGGTGGGTGGGGGAATACACACTCCAATCTTTTCCTTTTAATCCAAAGGACAGACTTGTTCCAGATTAGGCAGCATTTGCTTGCTAGAAGATCATATTGAACACAGCTGTATTCATGTGTCTAGTTTGCCCTAAGTGTAAACGTATGATTTTTGAGATAAATGCAATTTCTGAAACATGGTCTTCTAACACATTTCACCTCCATTAGACATTAGTAACCATTTCAGTATCAAACAAAGGCTCGTTAGCTAGTAAAGCTGAGCACAGAGTTCATTCTGAGATTAGGATACCTAAATTCACATCAATGTAGTCTATGAAGTGTAGACAGACTCTGCTGAGCAGTGCTCACATCAGGTCAAATCTAAACCCTCTCTATGCTCTTCTGAGTACGTTGACTGGATCTTCAGCAAAAAAATAATAGGAGTTTAGATACCTGGGTTACACGCGGACACTTAAATTAAGTTGCCCTCATCATCAACGAGCTCAATTCCACTCATTGTAACCGAGGGAAAGACGGACTCCATTCCGCCCCCAGCCATCCTTTTCCAGGCCCTTAATGAAATCACTTCCTTCCTTCGCACACCTCTGCACTGAGTGAAAGCTTGACAAGTTGATAACACAAGAAATGCCCTTCAGACACTATCGGGGCTATTATGCTCACACACCCCTTTTGTGATTGTGACACATTTCACTTGCAGTGCTAAGCAATTATGTCATTTTTTCAAAATGGTAAAGAAAAAAAAAAATCCCACTTGTAGAGAGAAAGGTGGACTACAGCGACTGCTAATCAGTTTTGTCACAAGTGTCCAGCAAACACATGTGGCAGATTAATGAAATTATTGTTATAACTCAGATGAGATGCACTATTTGCAGAACTCACAGTGCCAGCAGTGAGGCATTAAACTGCTTTCCTATTTTAAATGCTAAATTGGTTCTATAATACATTTTGTAATCCCTCTAATCAGTATTCTATTATTTTCTTTAAAGGACAATTCTATACTTTTTCTTCTCCACCAAGGCAGCTGTGTCATTAAAATACTGATTTATTTTTAAAGCAATCTCCGGGAAGCCCTTAGAGTAGCTTCAAAGTGAAAGCAGAGGTTTTGGATGGCTTTGTGGAGCAGCTTCAGAACAAGGCGAGCAGAACAGGCAGTGTAAGTACATTATGCATCTGCACGCTGCATGGAATTGCTTTTTTCCTCTAAAAGCCGCTCCATCTCTTTATCTCTATTTCTTTTTCCCCAAAGAGAAGTTCTTTTAAACAATGCGTCTGTGCCTACATGTGCCTATAGCACCAGGCATCCCACTTATTTCTAGAGTACTGCCACGTCTCTTTACTACTTGTTTGCTAATACATCCTGCAGTCGCTGCTCCTTTTCACACTGCTCTAACGGAAAAGCACACAAATTTCACACTGATAGCTTTCACAGGACAATAGAAGCCTGAAGAGACGACGTTTCCCTCCTTATGCTCCCTCAGCTGCCTCTTTGTAACCATCTGCTCTTGCCTAACCTACACACGGAGGCATTCACCCCCTGCAGCAGAAAGCACCATTTTGCTGGGGATTTGTGCAGCCCCCAGCCCCACCATAGGGTCATGGGCTGCGATGCTTCCAGCACCCTGCCTTCCTTCACATGCACGCACCATGCACATGCAGGCACAGAAAATGTTTTCATTGATTTTTTTGGTGAAAGTGCAAACTGTAAGAGGCCTGAAAAAGAGGATTTTCTCTTCCTGGTATCCTGATGCAGCGATAGGCCTTACTTGTAAAGGATCTCTTCAAATAGTTCAGAAGGTCAACCGTGGTCTTGTCTTCTGCGAGTAAATTTCATCTGCTCTACTTACAGCCACCTAAAGAGCTAAGCATTAGTCTGAGCTAGTTATTTTGAATTCCTGTGGGGAGAAAGGAAAAAAAAAGAGAAGCGGTAGGAGTGTAATCTCATCTTGAGACAGGGAAGGAAAAGAATAATGGTCCTTTGCAAGATGCCCTTCTTTTCCATTCGCTGTCCTGGGCAGAGCACAACAAATGAGGTCAGGCAAGATCTCCCACTTACATGCAGCTGCTGTCAGGGCAGCTGATATTTCCGAATCCCCAGGTATGCAGTCACGATGAACTGGAGAAGACAGATCTTTTATAATGAATGCAGAAATCTTGCTGCAAAAAACATGGGGCATCACAGTACGCTATTCATAACAGGAATGGAAGATGCAGAATGGGGAAAAACTATTGATAATACATTTGGACCCCAAATCAGGCATTTGTCCTACAACAAGCTGACTTAGAGGACTGCAGCAGACAGATCTGTTTCTTGTCTCCCTGGCTAATTACAATTTAAATTCTGTACCAAGCAGTTAAATTCTGGCCTACAGGTAGAGTTCCTCCAGCACTTTGTGCCAGCCAGCGAGGGATAAAAACATCAGCCTCAGCTGCTGGAAACACACAGGGTCACCCAGCATTCCTGTTTCACCGCTCAGGATACGAGTCCACTGCACAGTTTTGAGACTTCAGACATCAGAGGTCACAAACAAATGGTAAGCTGAGAGAGGAAGAAAGGTGTCCACAAACATTTCAGCACCTGAGTGGAACAGACCAGACGGGGTCACACTCAACCTCCACTTGGCCAAAATCCTTTTGGGTTTCAGCCAGTCCAGTCTGGGTTCTTGTTTACATACCCCACGAGGCCACCGCAAAGAAGAGGGGAATAGTTGGAAAACAAAGCAAAATGGTAAAGCTTCACCAACCAACCCACTCAGTGGCTGTTGATGTTTCTCAACCAATTACAAAAAAAATAAAATGGTTGAGCAGCTGTTACGAATATGTGCATGTATGTAACGTTACTCATATCACCAGGACTGCGGCTTGGCAAAAACCCTCTCTTCATCCTACTCATTTTATAAGTTTGACTACAAAGGATAATACTGTGAAACAGAAGCCACTGATTAAAAAACCTAGAGATCTTTTCTACAGAAATTTTTTTTTTGTTCTTCTGTTAGGGTTTTTTTTTTGGAGTAACTGACAAAATAATATCTATGCTGCACACCCCAAGTACTCCTGTAGCAGAGCAGAGCTCTTCAGGAAGCCAGAGGAGCTGCTTCCACCCCATCGACCCTGAGCTGGACCCAGAAAGCTGTGATAAATGCTCATCCTCTTGGTAGGGAGCTCAGTCAGTCCTTCAGTGTTGTTCAGTGTCACTTAGAAAAAGCTTTTTTTTTTTTTTTTTTAAAAGAAAGCAAAAGCAACTGAAAGAGTTACTGAGCTACACTCTAACAAAAAGTGCACTCTACTGGTGTCTATACAGCAGTCATCAACAGAAGGCAAGACAAAACACCTCTCTATTTACCAATTTCCTTCCAGAGTTTTCACGAGCATTTTAAAGGACTGTTAATTTGTCTCTAAGTCAGATAAAAATCTGCTATTACTAACACAAAAGTCTAACTAGTGGTTAACATTAAAAAGTCTATTATTTGCTACTGCTGCTCCCACATGAGACAATATGTGTCATCAGATATACGCACCTTACTTAAGAAACAGTCTTTTAATAAGTGACAGACCTTTAATAAGTGACAGACCAGATTTGGGGGTCACGCTCACACTGAACAGCACTTCATGAGTGCAGTACGTGGGCAGCCTTGATAAAGCTAGCACTTCTTTGAGAGGCCTTGCTGAACCTTGTTAGGAAAGGCTTCCCCTGTTAAAGCCTATACTGACAAAAATATGGGACTTGAGAAGTATAGTAAAGCTCTCAGTACCCTAAATTATCTCTGGATAAACACGAGTCAGGCCAGTTGGAGCTACTGAGTAGGGTTCTGTTAAAAAAAAATTAAAACCAGACCATAGCAACCAGAAGCAGCATTTTAATAAAATAAAGATAAGAATTCCAGAAAACACATATGACAGGCAGAAGGTGGCAGTTAAATGAATTTTATACACTATTTTTATATCTATATCGATAGATATACGTGAAGCATCCTTGCTCTCTCCAATGAATTTTTCTGCTCTGTAAGACTGTCCACTCAGACAGATTATTTTATACAATCTGAACACTGAAAATCATTTACTGACCAGGAAAGTATACATATTTATATCCATAAACACACACTTTTAAACACATAATGCTATTTTAACACTTCAATAATTTAATTTGTATTATCTCCTGTATATTATCAGCATCTCAATGAACGAAACACATCAGTTTAAATATGAGTAATCGTGGCGTTTTTCAGACTTCCTTGTATTTTTTATACATGACAAGCTGGTTCCTTAGCAGCGTTTGAGGACGACTGTGATCATGACTCCATTATTCTTTAAAATCGCACCTCTGTCTATGAAAATTAGATTCCACATTCATCAAGAGCTTCTAAATGAGTGCTCCTTCAATGAATCTACACTTTCTGCTGTCTGCATCCCAGATACAGAAACAAATACATGTATTCCCCTATTTGCAACTCAGTAGCTGCAGACGAACTTTAAATCTATCTGTGGCCCATGAATTATTACTGTTCTGCAAAATCATAGCTGAAGACAGAAAAAGAAGGACACGCTCTATTAGAAAGGAGACTCTGTTTGTTTCTTTGGACAGCAAAACCTTAGAGCTGCCAGGGGTTTAAAGTGCTGGAATTGGTCCCAATGAAGACAAATTAGAAAGCTGAAAGCAGAGAAGACAGTCTATAAGGCAGCCTAAATTGCACTCGATACATTGCAATGCTTTGTGCAATGTATGTCTCACCACTGTGGATATGGAGCATGTTTAAATATTATCTGAATGCACAGGATTGCAAAGAAGCCTTTTTAAAAATAACTGAGCAATGAGGAAATATAGAACAAATGGATCTGCCCCAATGTTTTATTTACAATATTTGCCTCTATTTCTTCTCATCTTTCCACTGTGCGGGTATGATTGCATGTATAAAGTTTCATAATGACAGCTTGCTTCAACTCCTAAAGCCACACAAGTGACAATCCCAACTCTACATTCACATTTTAGAGGATAAAGCAACACAGTTCTGACATTTAAGTAGAGCAAGTCTGAAAAGACAGGCCTCCTCAGGCTATAACATGAATCCAGATGAGAAACGTCACAAAGTTAATGCCACACACAGGCACACACACACACAAAGAAGTTATGAACAAGGCACTCATAAAAAGCAGCCCACTTCATTAGCTTGATATTATTATGCCAAGCTTATTCCATCAAGCAAAAAAATTAGTTTGGGGTGGGGTTATTTTGCCAGTTCTGTGTTAAATCTGAAAAATGCCCAACTCACATTAAATAAAGCTCCTGTGATCAGATTTAGGAAACCAACGGCTGATTTCACTACATTCAAAGTGGTACACTCCCTCTTTTTCCTGCCTATCCCTAGCACAGAAATGGTTTCCCATCCATCAATCCAACAGGTACAGCTCACATAGTAGAGAGAGGCTCCATTATATTAAATCACCAATGTATCTCATTCCAATTTTCCACTAGAATAAGTCTTTTGCAAGCAAAGACAAGCCTGATCTGCCTGTGTTCCGTGTCAGCTACATGAGCCCATTCTCATCTGGAAGCCCCATTGCATCACTAAGCTCATTCATGCCTAAGCTTGTAAGATCTCTTCCGAGTTTAACGTACTTGAGCTTTCAATACAGGGCAGATCTGCATCTGGTGAGGTCAAAACAGGGCAGAGTCAGATTGCTTTTGTAAGTGAAAGGCTGGGTAAACACATTTTTAGCTGAGCTTTGTCTCAAAGCTCATCCAAAATTTGGTGGTCTTTACACCAAACGGATGATTCCAACTAAGCACAAACCTGTTCTCCAAGGGCTCAAGAGAAATCATCAATGTGCTTGATCACCAGCCCCAAAACAGACTACAAGTAACAGTGATTTTCACAGAATATCCCAAGGTGGGAAGGGGGAAGGACCCACTTGGATCAGAGCCCAAAGAGAGACAGACTTTAATCAATGCCAGCTTGAACTGGATCTAGTTAATAAAATTA
The DNA here is from genome assembly GCF_047663525.1 of Anas platyrhynchos. NCBI lineage: Eukaryota > Metazoa > Chordata > Aves > Anseriformes > Anatidae > Anas > Anas platyrhynchos. Next base: position 13,921,327 of record NC_092588.1, on the reverse strand, counting down.
ACAACTGGATCGAGCTGATAAAGACAGAATGAAACGAGCGTAAGGTGTTCTTATTCATAACTAGGTATTTTAGACAAATATCCAAATGGAGAATTCATACCAAGCCTTTATTGTTAAGGCTACTGCTCAAAACATTTAATGCTATTTTATTCAAAAAGTGAAATACCTTGTAACTATGCATATTATTTGTAAGATTTACTATATTGATGACAGTAGCAAATACTCTTACTGTACCTAGCCTTTTTTGGTCCTTAAAAAAAAAAAAAAAAAAAAGGATAGATGACAACAGTCATTTTATTTGCACTACTAGCTCCCAAAGTACCAGATTCAGTAACAATGACATTTTTCATCCCCTCAAAAAAACTGCTTTTAGGCAGGTCAGTAAGACTGATAGGGCTTTTAAAGAATCTCTCCCAAACTACTAGTATTCTTTAAAAAAATATTCTCTCATATTAGATACATTTTTAACTAGAACAATATGTGACAAATTATTGTTCTATCCCTGAAGGGTCTGGAGCACACACATTCACCTGCACTTCACAGTCACGTCTATTGCACACAAAGAAATAGCAAAACTCTCATCAGCTTATGAACGGGTGCAGATGCTTCATTTGTCTTTATGATTCACCCATGAAGTGTGTTTATTCACTGACATACCAGACATGGAAGAACTGACAGGGTATTTTTCTTAAAATTAGTTAACAGTTTGTTGAACTCAGTTGTCCATATAAACATCCATACGTTTAAACCTTTCTCTTCCTTTACCTGCTCCAGGAAAAAAATAAACAAGTTACCAAAAAGAAAATAAAAAGAAAAACCCTATCTATTGCCATTCTGGTTGCTACTCAAATCATTCAGAAAACAGGTCTTTACAAAGTCTGAAAAAGAATATTTTCATTATTTATCATTATCTTCACACAGAGAGAAATAAAATAGTGCAGTGTCCATGATGTGTGTGCAAAAACTCCACAGCAATACCTCCCTTCTGTAACACCCACTTCCTTAGACTTATTTTTGCACCTTTGTATGTCTTTAATAGGATGATGAATGCTTTTTAAGCAGTAGTCACGACCTCAAAACGCCTGGATTCTTAAAGACTCACCAAAATAAGTAAGTATCCCGTTCTACTCACTTTAGATATTTCTGGTTCCACTTGTTGCTTTTTGGGGGTCTCTTTTGACTCGGGCCCTTTCGGAGCACTGGTGTTCTTCGCAGAGGGCGATTCACCTCCTTCACCTTCAAGTTGCAGATTAATGCCTTCTGTGGGGACAGGGTGATCAATACCATTTGGATTCAGATTGCAATGGATAGCTGGGGGGAAAAAAAGACAAAACACTGCTTAGGAAAGAAGAACCCAAATGTTGCAAGCATTTATCACAAAGTACTAAGAAATGCCATACAGTAACAGAGTTATGACAGATAATGGCAAAAACACCCTCTGTAGCTCGACACGGATCCAGGATAAGATATTTGAGGAAGAAAATGCAAGGGAATGCAACACTGTATAAGGCTATTCTGTGCAAGTTTCTATGTCAAAATTATCCTTCTGGCATCACTACAGAGTCCCCCAGCTTACAACTTTTACTAGTGTAGGACAATCTATCTCATGTATTTATCCTTCAGTCACACTTTTTTTTTTTTCTCTTTTCTAGACAAGTCAGTTGAAGTTTTTCTATTGCATTTTCCATTACCTGTAACATGCAAGGCTCTAACCAATGTGGGATAAGTAAGCTGTGCACAGAGAGTCGGTCTGTGCATAGAGTAATGCCTTACCCAGCTGATTATCTCCCCTTCAGCATTTTGTGCCGCTGCAAATCACCACCCACACCCTCCTAACAAGCAAGAGGGATGTACTCTCTAGGAGCACATAATGAGGTGTGGACTAATGATAGCAGAATAAGGAAAGCAGCCAGAGGGGGGGGGGGGAAAAGAAAACAAATGCAAACCATCCCACAGAAACGCGCATTTAGAGCTATGGTGGTGGTTTAATTGTTTTCTGCCTGGAATTTCACAGTTCCAGCACTCACAGAGAGAAGCAGCCTTAATAACCTCCTTGGCACACACAGAGATTTTAAGACGTACGGATCCTGAGGCGACTTCCCTTGATGCACGGATCCGATTTTTGTATTCCTGCTCACGGGTAACCGCGCTACCTCTAGCGCAGCTCCCTTAATGGCCCCAGCTTCCTCCTTCTTATGCTGTGGTGAGATATTTCACAGCCCCAAATAGAAACCCAAAAAACAATGTGAAACCGAAATAAAAGCTGCCCTTTTACCCGTGCTTGGCTTAGATGCGAAGGGTGGGGAGCAGGGGAAGGAATGGGAACTGCCAGTTTTAGCAGCCGTGTGAACGGCCCCGAAAGACTCTCACGGAAAACAAGCCCCAGCAGGCTCAGAAAGCAAAGGATCCTACAACCCACTGAATATCCATACACCTGAAATCCAAATCCTAACTGAAAACTTTGGGCCTAAATAATAGAAATTCCTTGGTGCAGAATTAAAGCTAACCCAGAACACCAAAAGTTTGCCTTTTCCCCTTGGGATTTCACAAACACCCAAATACTTGTAAGCAACGGGGGATTTGTACAAGGACCACAGTAACTACATCTGCACGTTAAGGATGGAAACTTATTCTAGGTTCAAGCCAAGAGAATATGATGAAGGGTATTTCATTAACAACACTGAGTGATGGAAAGAAGTAAAGAATTGCCACGTTTTATTACAAACTGCATTCTCTCTAGAAGAGTGAAAAAAAAAAATCTGTCGCTGGTCCACACAAAACCAGTATATTAAAGTAAAAATTGGAAGGGAACTAAATTTCACTCTTGCTATAAGAGAACCTAAAGGAAAGGAGGTCTGCAGCAGTCTGCATGGCTCATATCTGCCATCTTCTTGTCTCATTTCAGCAGGCCAGGCATCTGCAATTTCTTCCTAGAGAGCTGTTACAGAGCCCGGTTTCCCAAGCCAGCTCTGAACAGTTCTTCTTTAAGCCTAGCTGCAGCGCTTTTATTTGAAAGCCTCTCTTCCTTCATGCAAACCGATTCTGGAGCTCGGCTGCAGGCAGAGCAAAACCCAAGTCTCCTTGTTCTGACATCGCCTCTCACCGCTGAGGAGGGAGAACAGACGGCTGACTGCAAGGCACTCCTCTCCTCCTACTGCTTCTCCCAGCCACACCGCTCAGTCAATCCAAAATATAAACACTTCAACCTTAATAATCTCAGGAGAAGCATTTCCTAACTTTTGAGCCCTTTATTTCTAGATCCACGCCATACCTACCTCTCCCTGGATTTTGCTTTTATCATGGCTACAAGACCGCAGTGGAGCTAAACTTGAACGCAGCTGCTTGATTTTTCCCTTACTGAACCTCTTTCTGCAACAGAAAGAAACGTCAAAACCCTTTTACTTCTGCAGCGAAGCTTACAGGCTTCACCTGCTCTGGCTGCGTGGCCATTATGTTCCCATACCACAAGCCTGACAGACTTATGATGGAGTCTTTAACACTTTTCAGCTCCCAAGGGAGGTTTCAAAGGGAGTGTTGTGTGGTTTATATTTACATTCTAGTGTGTGTTAGGACACTAAAAAATTCCCTCTCCCCTAAATCATACTCACCCGTCATGATCTATCTCTTCTAGATCATATTTACCTGCCTGAAAGAAAAAAAGTAATTACTAATGACTGCTTTACCCTCCAGACTACAGAAAAAATAGATGTGATCCACCGAGACAGACTTTTCCCAATACATACAGAAGCTGTCCTGTTAGCAGGCAGATTTAAGACTGCAATTCCCCTCCTGCACAAAAAAAAGGGAGATACCCTAACCACCCTGTAAAAGCCCTCCCTTCCAGCACACCCTGCTCAAGCAGAGGCTGGAAACTAGCAGTGAAAGACGCCTGGTAAGGAATGGGGGCCATAAAGTAAGTATCAAACTGTCTTTCCTGCAATGATCTTACCTAGCCCAACAGGAGGACTCCTGAGCACACCTTCCAAACACTCACACACCACAGCAGCACCCAGAAACGTGCAGCTTGTGGCTGCCAGCCTCCTTCCAGTGCTCACCAGAGAGAAATCACAAAGCCCAGTGGGACTCGAGCTGGCTGGAAGAAGGCTGCCAGCAGCAGGCTTCCTGTGGATTGCAACCCCTCCCTTCCCAGTGGCCCCAAACAATACAGATTCGGGGGGAGGATGGGATGCACGACAAGGAAAGCCTTCTAGGTTACAGCACCAATTTGCTGTGCAGCACAGGGAGCAAGCGACCCAGCTTTCTGGTAACGTGGTAGCATAACCACGTTATCCAAGCTTTAGGATCCAGGAGGAAAAATAAATTGGTGAGGCTGCTGGCAACTGCATGTGCTCCCATTAGCTTTTCATTGAAAAGATGTGACTGTTCAAAAGAAACACGGACTGCCTCAGAAAAGACTTTTCCGAAGTTATCAGTGTTAGGGTGGGAGAAAGAAACAACTTTTTAATGTATTTTCTGGAACGAGAGGGAGAAGGGAAGAGTTCAACTCTCCTTCTTTCCCCCCATCACAGTCTTCGCTTACCACTAAGCCTGGACTGGCAGCCTCAGCACTGGGAGACCGGAGGAAAACATGCAGAAGTGAGAATAAATATCACCTCGGTCACTTGGCAAAGCTAATACCTGTCAGGAGGCATCATCAGGTGGCCAGCTCTATTGCTTTTTCTCCAGTGCTGCCTCCAGCTCTCAGCTAGGAGACAAAGAAGGAAAGAGCATTCTCTTGCACTCTGTTACTTTCCATTAGCAGACAGAAATCCCTTATTTTCATTTCTAGAGAAGGCAGAGCTCTCGCTTTTTTAAAAAAAATGTCAATACAAACCATAATTGCTCCCCTTCAGGATTTGTTAAAAGCAGGGAAAGAGGTGAAGGTCTGGACGGTAACAGCATTCCCTCTTCTCAGATCAGCACCTTGTATAATTTTAGCCAGATAAGACTGGCTCAAAACGTCAGGACTGACTACGCAAAGCTCAAGGGGCTGACAGCTTCCAGGGCTGAAGTCCTCTAGAACTGATCTAAGCAGCTCTAAGAGATCTCAAATCACCAACTTCATCACAGCCCAACTCCTCTGACCCGCCCGGCTGACCCCAAACTGCAGAGCTCATCCCTTCCAGGACGTCTGACAAAGATTCTTCTCTCTAACTACAGATCAAGGAGTTTCTTGCTAAATGACTTGTCCAGGCTCCTACCTCTCTCTACCCTGCCCTTGGCTACCACCACCTTCCCCCACCCTCTGGCATTTCCCCGTACCACTGCTTTGACAGCAGTCCCAGCACTTCTTCATTCTGCCAGATCAAATCCATCTCAACACTCATAGACTTCAGAAGCCCATCAGGCCATCAAACCCCGCTTCATACCAGTTAATACCATACACATCAGTAGCATCATTACATTTGGAAGCAGAACCTAATCTTACTCCATCCATCATCCCTGTATCTCAGTACCAAGTCTCCATCCCGTTCCAGATTGCTGAAATTCTCCTTTCCCTTTATGCCCACCAGCTGGACAGCGTGCTGAAAACCCCACCTGACAGCTGATTAATGCCGTGTCTGTCCTCACGCTTCCCAGCAATTGTTGTTTTACTTGGATTGAAAGCTTTCTGTGGTGGGAACGTTCTCCTTTTGGGGCTGGGTGCTCTGTACAGCACTGGAGCGACAAGCGCATGACAAATGGTGCTGGCAGCCACAATGACAGAGATCACAGATTACATTTAGAAAACCGACCATTATTTAAAAACAAAGGTACTCGAGTGCTCTTGTACTCCTACCTCAATGGCAGAGCCGAATCTACAGGAAAATATCCCCTTTTCCAGAACTTTAAAGGAAAGGCTGCTTAGATCTGCCAAGTTAGGAGGGTCAGGAACTGTGAGAAAACAGTAAAATGAGCACCCAAAGTGGAAAAACGACCACATGTACCCTAAAAGACTAGGGAAGGAAGAAAACTAAAGCGACGCAGTGCATTTTTCCCATAGGCTAGAATACAAACCCAGCTCCTTTCTGAGCATACAGAGCAGGAGAATTTGTTGCCCTCCAGAAGCTGATGGGGAACAGAGCCCTGCGCCCACGCAGCTCCCCTCCAGCATGTGTACACAGCTCTGAAGGAGCTTGCAGGGCAATGCGAAGGCTCTGCTCCCCTAGCTGCCTTCCTCCCCTCCACGTCTGCCTCACGGACAGCAAGCAGCCAGGAGACAGCTTGTCTGAGCACGCCTGATGGTACACAGCAGTCACCAAGAGCCACAGCAAGCTGCTGGCATCTGGGAGGAGGCCCGGCATTTGTCTAGAGGATACTCCGAAAACCTTGAGACGAGCCTGAAGGCACTCTTCAGAAGTCAGCCTTGATACATCCAAAGTTTCGTGCGGCCAGATGGGGAGTCAGGCTCTCCATCTGGGGGCTCAAGGCGTAGCAGATCAAACCCAGGATCAATCGCTACCTCTGTGCGCTCTGCTGCCTGCCGCGTCAAACGTTTCTGAGCTACTTGTTTCAGTGGGAACACTGCTGGCTGCTCAAAATTTTAAGGAGATCAATTAAGACTGCATTAAAGCATACTTGGCAAGTGCTGGAGTTGCATGCAATAACAATTGCTCTATTCTGAAAAGCAATCTGGTAAAAATAGCATCTTCTTACTCATCTGCCCTGTTCTGCGTGCATCACAGTCATGTGCTAGCTTTTGCTCTCTAGAGACAAGAAGCGCACACAAGAGACACCCATCCGACCTCTGAACCATTAGAAAACTTTAAAATGTAAAACACTTGCAAACGTCCAAGCTTTATTTCATGTGTTTGTGCCATAAACTTAGCTGCACAATGCCAGGAGCTGTCGACACAATCCACCTTTCCATCTTTGCTCGGTTCTTCATCAAAGGCCAATCAAATCTCCAACCATGCAAAATTCTGCAGTCAGCTCCTTCAGCCAGGCTCCTGCACGCTTCCAGGTGCTGCATTTCAATACTGAGTGGTCAAACAGCAACCACTGGGCTTTTTGCTTGGTATCACGCACAATCCACTTCAATTATATTGATCAGAATCAGGGAGGCATTGACACAGAGAACAGATCTTGCTCCAGACAGATGGCTGCTCGCATTGACCGAGCAAGCAAGAAGGAGTTGCATCAAAGCCCTTCCCAAATTTCCAGAAGCTTGTACTGCATTAGTAATTCTAAACACCCCTAGAAAATACAGGATTATTCCCAAGATTGTCAAACCTGAGCAGTTGTTACCACTTTTACAATTTTTAAAAGGATAAAAAAAAAAAAAAAGATTAAAACCACCAATACAGATGACCTTAATTAGTGCCACAAAATATAGGAATCTTTGACTGTTTTATCTAGCAGGAAGTTTTCCCACAGTAGTCTGTTTCTGTAACTCCTGTGGATGGTCCACCCGCCTCATCAAAATGTTCCTAGTTTGAGAAACTGTCTGGCTTTTGCCTGCAGGAATTACCTCTCCATGCAGTGCAACCTCCAGCTAACGTAAACCCACACAGTCCCACCAATTCATCACTTTGGGCCAGCTGAAGCTGTAGTCAAAGCCTCACATGAATCCATCCTGCTGCTTACGTTGCCATCCAGGTTGCTGGCATCCTGCTGAGGAAGTACCTTCAAAATCTTGCCTAGATGTTTCTCCGATCTGCTTGTCTAATGGTCTCAGCAGCATTCACTCAGACCTAGAAGCCCCAATTCAGTCAGGATCTCTTCTGCTTCAATAATGTGGACTTACCAGAAACTTTCTTGACAGGTGAAGCCCTGAAGTATTTTGCTAAAGTAATACCAATGCCAAGTTGCCTGTTTCTGCTGGTCAGCATCAGGAATGAGCATGAAACAAATACAAACAGGCTGTGCCAAAACCCAGGGCTGGGCTACGGGGAGTTTTGCAAAGTGGTCCTAGCGATGATCTGCACCAGGTGGTTTGGGTTCAGAGCTCAGGCAGGCAGGGACAGCAAGACAAAGCCTCAAGTACCCACATCCCCAACGTGGCTCGCAGCTCTCTAGCTGGGCAACTGAGTAGCTATGTCATGGTACCACAGTAATTAATACCACAAGCCATTCACTCTCTCCAAAAAACAAAAACAAAGAATGCACAAAACTACAGGCAAAGGCAAAAGCAAAAATGGAAAAAACGTTACTCAGCTGCCTACACTCCACATACCTCCCTTACACCTCAGCTGTAAGAGGCAGCTGATGAGTTTTGTGTAGCATCAGAAATATATCACAAAACCAGAACAAGTACCTCAGCAGTTTCAGTCTGAATCAAACTGAGCAAATAATTCTGTAATTTGGTTGAAGCTCATGCAAATCTTAGGGGTATAAAGAGGAGAAATACTCCCTACTTGTCTACTGGACAGAAACACCAAGTCCAAAACAAGAAATCTTCTTTTGGTATACATTAAGTTTGCCTTTAAAGACCCTCGTCCCACCAGGATTTATATGCACTCCAGCCTACTCAGTTAAGAAATTTGCTCTTGCTTTTTTGAGAATTTTCCTACTGGAAACTACTCGTTTATTTTATGTAAGGCAATACCTTCACTTTCCATCTCTGATTTCACAGATTGTATTAACGCTGTAAACCAAAAGCTTTCTATTCCACCTGCTCTTTGGGACGCAGCCTGCACTGGCTACCACTAGACAGGCCCCGGAGCCTCAGCAAGGCAAGGTCTGCCTTTTGTAACAGCCACAGGCCCGCGTGATGAAAAGCAGAGACAAGGGCTGGGCAGCCAAATTATTTCTGAAGCATTTTTTCATTCTATTTTAATAAATGTACGATTAGTGCGAGCAGCTCTTGAATTCACAATGGCAACAGAGAGACTCATTGAAAAATGGGCCAGTTCAGTGAGTAAGGCAAGTCTGCCACAAACCCTGGGCAGGTATGTAGGACAAAAATGGTGACAAAGACAGGGAACTAGTGAGCTATGCAATTAGCTTATAGTAAAAGGTATCTTAGTGGGGAAAAAAAGTAATAAAGGTCAATAAGTAACATGCATCATGTGTATACAAGAACATACTATGACCTCTCTTACGCTACAATCCACTGGTTGAAGTGTGTTTTGCAAAGTGATCTTACCCTTAGTTATTAAGAAGGTTTATGCCAGCATCTGCAAAGCTTCTGCTGAAAAGTGAACAACTTTGGATTTCAGACAGGTTTGTGAGATGCACAGCTTTGCAGTCAAAGAGGATGTTGCAGGAGGTAAGAGGCCTGAGCATGAAAAGCACAAATCAGGAGGTAGACAGAGAGGAAGAAAGCTGAATTAATGCCCTCACTGGAGGGAAAGCATCCACCATACATTGCAGTCAATCACCAAACAACTTCTGCAAACTCCTGACTAGATACCCCTGGCTGTTGCCCACTGAGGATTTCAGAGCGAACACAGAAAATAAGATAGAAAAGGGCCTGGAGCACAAGTCTGTGAGGAGCGGCTGAGGGAACTGGGGGTGTTTGGTCTGGAGAAGAGGAGGCTCAGGGGAGGCCTCATTGCTCTCTGCAACTGCCTGAAAGGAAGCTGTGGGGAGCTGGGGGTCAGCCTCTTCTCGAAGGTAACCAGTGATAGGACCAGAGGGAATGGCCTCAAGTTGTGCCAGGGGAGGTTCAGGTTGGAAATGAGGAGACATTTCTGCTCAGAAAGAGCAGTCAGGCACTGGGACGGGTTGCCCAGGGAGGTGGTGGAGTCCCCATCCCTGGGGGTGTTCAAGGAAAGGTTGGACGTGGTGCTTGGGGACATGGCTCAGCGGGTGACATTGGTGGTAGGGGGATGGTTGGACCAGGGGATGGTCTGGGAGCGCTTTTCCAACCTTAATGATGCAATGATTCAACTGGGTGAGAAACAAGTCTTTGTTGGTTCCACTACTCCTGGATCAAACTTGTCTTGTGGTCACTAGATGAGCTCCTAAATATTTTTGCTGCAGAGATTAGCAAGCCGTGGTCCACCACAGCCTCTATTTCCATAAATGCCTCCAGTCCCAACCGTACTACTACTCAATTCTGCAACCAACCATGTTAGAGCCCAGCGAGCCCACCCAGCACGTCCCAAGCCCTGCCCAGATGCACACAGGTGTTCCAGCATCAGCAGCGTGCTGTCCCACACACACCACAGATTTCATGCCTTTGCACCTTGTGAAAGCTGCTGTCTGCTGAGCACGTGCAACAGAAACGGCTGCAACTCAGCTGTGAACCCAGGCTTTATTCCCCATCCTACATACGATGCACAAAGTCATCAAAATGCAGAGGAAGAAGCAGTTACCCATTCCCACTAGCAGAACTAGTCACAATCTGGCAGCTGACTTCTGTTTCCAGTCCTGGCTTTCTCTCAGCTGCCTGTTAAGTTACCTCTTGTCAGTCCTCAAGGCTGTCCCTTCCCTTGCACATTTAACGAAGGAGCCTGGAAATGCCTTCGTGCCTTCCCCCAGCAAAATTCTTTACCTCCTACAGCTTACTCATACCACTGTGTCCTACTCCCTCCAGTACCACAGCTGACTCTTGTAGTGACAAACCATTAGCTGAGAGCATGCAATTATTTTGCTGGAGGAAAATCCAGGAGAAAGCTTCTATTTACACACATTAAAATTCCTTTTATTTCTGAAACAGCATTATTAAAGTCTGTTTCTTGCTTTTGCTGGGATATTTTCAGAGAAGCAAATCAACTCAGCTAAATGCCCTCTACTAACAGAAAACCAAAAACTGCACTAAAGACAGGCTAAAATCCACCCCAAATTTCCTCCTCAAGCCCTTGTCCTATTCAGCCACTTATCCCCTACAAACATTTTGTATGCTGTAGATGAATGCAGAGCTCACTTCAGCCCATATTCAGTCCTGCTGCCCACCTGCTTGCTTCACCCAGGAGCAGCGTGAAGGGGAGGGAACCTACAGCCTCGATCCAAATCGGGCTCTTTGTGGTGAGTGGAGTTGTTCTGGGTGCACACAAGTCAGATTTTCTCATAAAAGCCATCAGGATGGGTCAGACAAAGTCTAGCCTCATATGCCACCGCTTAAGGGCACACACATGAATTAAGCTTGCCTTGGCATGTTAGGAATGACCCAAGGTTGAACTTAGGAATCGTGTAATTTGAAAAACTGTTCTTTTTTTTAAGCACAAAAGCCCATACCTTCATTGTTCTGCCTTGCGAACCAATTCCTTTTTCACCTTCTCCAAACCATTCATTAATGTCTAAGGATTCTCTTCGTGGTCATCTCCTTTCCAGGTTGAAGAACCAGAACCTTCCCTCAGAAAACATGCCCCATCTCTAACCAGCTGATTGCCCTTTCCTGTATTCTTTCCAGCCCTGTGCCGTTTTTGGGGTGTGGCAAGAAAAAATGAATGGAGCACTGAGAATAGAAGAGCAATATCCAAAGAAGGAGTAAAAAATGTTCCTTGCTTCTTTTTTTTTTTGAGCTCTTCCTCATAGTTCCTAAATTCCGTTTGCTATTTTGACCATGACCAACCAGACGGTTCCAGAAGACTTCAAAATTAGTCAATTTTCTGGCCCTTTCCTCCACCTTTGCCTTTGGCACCTTCCAGGACTACTCCCTCTACATTCCCTGCATGCTTTGAGTACATAATTTAGCGATGAGTAGTTCAATTGTTCATCTTCAAGGCTAAACACCTGTATGCCAGCCAAACGCAACAGCTTTCACAAGAAATAACTCAACATAGGATTGCTCAGTCCAACCTTTGAGCATCTCTCGTTCACAGAAAGGGTCCTTGCCTCAAAGATCATACCCTATGAGCAAGAAGAGAGACCAGAGAGATGGGACAGATCCAAAGCACGGAGGCTAAAGCTGTCTCAGCCGTGACAACACAGAAAGTTAGCACCAGAACCAGACATAGCACCCCTAACCGATCTGCAACTCTGACACCGCCTGGCTGCAATGCCTCACCCACAGTGTTTCTTGCTGCTACTCTCCTGTTGTAACCCTTGGGACAAAGCAATCCTGCAAAGTCCAAGAGACTGGCTCCAAACAGCCTGCCCTGCCCTCATAAACTGACCCGTGGGAGGAAGCTACACAGCCTCCTTTATGTTGCCTACCTTGCTAAAAAACAAAAAATAGAAAAAATAGAAAAAAAAAAAAAAAAGAAAAATTCTGCTTTATAAGTTCCATTTAAGCAATAAATGTGGGATCCTACAGTGTCACTACAGGCGTTGTCAGTGCTTTCCAGCAGCATGTTAGGAAATGCAAATAACATCTATCTTCTGTCATTCGCTCTCTCACTTTCTCTTCTTGGTAGAGAAACTTTCAAAGCACCATTCTTTCCTTCGCCCATACATCACCACCACCAGCAGCCAAGTTTGATCCTTGGGATGGGATTCCATTGCATCAGAACAGCCAATTTATATCAATCAATGTCCTCCTGGAGCTTTGGAGTTTTCCAGGTGTTTTAAAGGGTAAGAACAAACAGTCATGAAACTGGTTGACCTGAAAACACTTCTGAATTTTCAGGTGCGCTCTTGTGCTACAGCAAAATCTCCTCCAAGGAAAACGCAGTGATATGCCAAGCCTAAACTGCCTGATTCCTGCCTAATGTGAGTTCATTTCTAAAAGCAGGTAGAGGAAAATGAGCACACAACCTGAAATCATATCCCCTTGCCACTCGGTCTAAACTCACCCAAGGTGACTTTAGCATAGTGCCACTCTTCATTGCACCAGCTTAATTTTGGGGTGTCTGATTGCCACAGTGCACCTGTTGATGAGAGCCTGCAGTCCAAAACAGACTTCTGGCTTTAGACAGTAACAGTATTCCTCTGGAGAAGGATCATTAACTATCTGTCTTTTCAAAGATGCAAGGAACTGCAACAGAGCTGACTTTTCAAAGGGAGATCTCTCCTCTCTGAGCTGCTAAGGAGTGGTTCAGAGGAGGACAGAGGAGCACATTGCCACCAAGCTGTGTGCACACTGAGGCAGGGGCACGAAGGGAAGCCTTATCCTCCAAAATCAGGCTGCTGCTGAGCAAGAAAGAGGAGCACAGATGTTACTGCCCAACAGGAACACAGCCATGTGGAAGGGGGTGGAAGAGGAGCTATGTTCCAGCCTGGAAACCTGTAACTGCTGAGGCATTTTTACAATAAATGGTCACCAAGCAACATACAGAAGCAGCACGAAGATCAAAGGCTGCAGTTCAGGTCTTCCTCTTGCCTGTCCTGTGCGTGCTTCCACCACTGGTCCTATCGATCTCCTCTGCTACAATCTGAGGGGACACTTTGAGCCGGAGAGGCAGACACATACATCAGCTCTGCCTCCAACTGGCAGCTCTTTCCAAGCTTTCCTGAGCCCCTCAAGCTAAGGAGTGGTTGAAAACTATTAAAGAAAACAAGCACTGATGGAAGCACAGACCTTTTGGATGGCAGGATTTGTGACTTCTTTGCTAGGCAAGGAATTAAGTGTGCTGAAAAACCACATATTAGATCAGATTCCGTGACATCTTAGGTGTGCAGACACCTGGTCTGAGCCTGGAGTGGGTTTAGGAGCAAGGAAATGCCGAATAACTAAAAACTTGTTAAGACAGTTGTATTTTTGAGCACCCTGTGGGACAGCATGATGGACGCCTACACTAAAACTAGAAGCTCCCTTTCTGATGGTCCTGAACTTGCTTTAACACTCTTGGCAGTGCTGGCACTGCAAGTTATGAGCTCACCGTATCGCAAGGCTCTGAGGAAACACATGGCAGCACTCAATATCCGCCGGGGCTGGCTGAGCACTGCAAGCTTTCCACCCAGGTGTATCACACTGCTGAAATTCAGGACTGCTCTGACAGAAATCAGTTACAGGCTGCAAAAAACTTTGTCTTGCAGCAGTTAGCCTTGGCTCCAGACCCCATAACACTCCCAAATCCTTTGAGCCTCCAGTCTCCTTCAGGACTGCCACGGGGCAAGACCAGAGCCTTTCTGTCATTTTATGTCAGCAAGTCTCTGCTTCTTAGTGAAAAATGTTCTCCAGCAGGCAGATCCACCACTGCAGAAGAGCCATAGGACAGGAAAGAGTTTATTTTTCCATCAGCTTTCAGGAGGAGACTAGCAATGAACATATGCATATACTTTCCAAAGCACACACATGGAAGAGAAGGCATTAGACCAAGCTCCACTGAACACTCGCTAGGCAATAATTCCGTGACATAATTAGCACTTTTTTTTTTTTTTTTTGCTCAGAAACCTCCAAGATGCTGCAGGTCAGAGCTGCAGGGGAGCTGACAGAACTGTGTGGGATTACCTGCACACATACATTAGCTGCTGGCTGCTGTCAGTCTCTTGCTTTCCTGTGCAAGAAGCATTGTGGGGGGGAAGTCACCATTCTCTCTTCCCCTTTTCCTCTGCTGCACAAGAGCAAAAAAAAAAAATAATATATTTTTGAGAACACTGTTGCAGGGATCAAAAGCCTTTTTCGACTGGCTCTGACCTAGTTCTTTCATTCTTACTAGAGGGAGGAAAACACTTAAAGGAACATTGTCAAAACTGCTAGGTCTAAAATTAGCCTTACCTTGGCAGTGCTCCCATCTAGATGGGCTCGTGTTAAGGAGAGCAAACTCTCTCTCCCCACACAGACTCTGATATGTTCATCCATCCCAAGCACTGATACTATGAGCCTGAAGGACCACCCAGTCCACGAGATCTCTTTCGGGACAAGTAGGGCGAACCAAGATCGAACTATTTTGGCTGAGTCCCTCTGAACCCCCGCTCAGGTATGTGTTATGCAACTGCCATAGAACTCTGGGATCCTCCAAATTCCTATTTCATATTTGCAAATCCATCTCTGTCAGCTATTCCAGTAAAAAAAAAAAAAAAGGGATGTTTTCTTTAAGTAAACTGCTGGACATTTGTTACCATAACTAAACTCCAGCAATCCGTCCTAAGACGGCATTAAAAATAATCAAACCCGAGGAAGATTTCAACAGGTTGTTAAAATAAAGTCCGATTTATTTTTTTTCTCCGCAAACTATATGTTACAAAATGCTGCCATTTCAGCCACACGGAGCATTTCTGAAATGAAAGAGGGTAAAAAAAAAACCTCTCTGGGTTGGTGGCTGAGGCTGTTTTCCCCAGAACAATAGCAGTGGCAGAGCTGGTCAGGCAGCGGATGCTGGCTCCGGCCAGGAACTCCCATGCTCCAGGACCTGTGGTTCCCTCCTGCCCCCAGGGACCACCCCACTCCCTGCCACTCGTGTCCTAGAGCCAGCCGCCTGTGAGCCCGCACGAGAAGTGAGCAGGCCTGGCAGTCTAGAAGCCTCGTGACACTAAAAAAAATAAATAATAATAAAAAAAAAAGCTCTGAAGTCCCAGGAAGTCCACACTAGCCAAGCTCCCAGCTGAGCCTGAGAGGCTGGACACATTCCGCTTAAGCCAGGTTTTCAGGGCCCTCCTTATTACCAGGCTTCCAGAGCTGATGTGCACAAGGTTATGCTCTCAAGGTCCCAAGCAGCAAAGCAGGAAAACATTTTTTTCCAACAAAAACAAACAAATCAACTTAAAAAAAAAAAAAAGCAGTTTGTGTTCCCTAAGTCCAAGACATTGAGTTCAGCAAATTGGCATTTTTTCTCCAAAACTCTTTAAATTTGGAAAATTCCACAGCAGCTTTGCTTTTGCCTGGAGTGCAATCCACGTGGTGCAGTGACAGGAGCCATGAGGGACCCGGGGTGAGCTGGGCTTCCCTAACAAAAAGGCCACGTGTTACCTGCCAAGAGGCACAGGTCATGAAAAGCACACGGCCCACACCCAGGGCTCCGATATTGTGGAGCATGCATTAAGATAAAAGCACGCTTTTAAGCGCCTTTGCACAAAGAAGCCCGGTCCCAAAAGAAAATTAAGGGTAAGAAAGGGACGTAAACGTGTACGCACTGCATTGACAGAAAGTAGTCATGGACACAAGGCTCCTTGTGCTGGAGAAGTAAGGAGTCACCTCGCTGTGCTAGGGAGAGGGACAGAGCTGTGCAGCAGCACAAAGGCAAGAAAAGTCGAGGGAGGAAGCAAACAAAGCGAGGGGAAAGTGGGACATGCAGACACGAAGGCCTGTTTTGAGAGCCCACAGCAGGGATGCACCCTGGGGAGAGGAAACGGGAAGAAGGGGTTAAAGAAGAAACAAATCCCAAATCAGCTCGGGAGAAAGGAGAGGCACTGCTTCCCAAAGGTTTAGCAGAGCTTTCCTTCATTAATATTTACCAAGCTTTTTGAGATTCTCAGATGGAAGGCACTGCAGATATGACAGGAATTATTACAGACCTGAAAAAATCTAGCAAACAGACTGAGAAGGGCTCCAAGTGAATAAAGGAGGATGACACACAGAAAGAGGGGTTGCTGCTGGCGTATGAACCATCTGGTGCATGGCAGTCCATTTCATTTACTTACCCACTACCAGGCACGCATGCGTGGTTCACACTGCTAAGTTTTTGCCACAGCAGAAGAGATGCTTTCATCCAGGACCACTACCTTCCTTCCACCGTTACAGTCTCCAAAACTGCTATTCAGCAAAGCACCCTGGGCATAAAGGATCTGTTTGGCTTAAGGAGAGGCTGAAATCTCGGCACAGGCACCTTTTGAGACACAGGGGCTTTATTTACCTTAATATAAGTTTGCCTAGGAAGTTGGTTCACAGGGATGCTGAGGTGTCCACTGGCCAAGTTTCAGCTCGGCACTAATTTGTGCTGCTCACTTGGGTACTTTAAAGAGCTTCAGCATGATCCTCGTGGACACAGGCGGCCTCAGATGGAGCCACAGATCTCAGCACACCTGAGAAGCAGCTGAACGAGGGCTGCCTGAAGGCGAGCACCCCCAAAACAGCGACATACCCTGAGTTAAGCACAGGGGGTGGCTGTGTGGCTGGTTGTCACACCGTGGACTCCTACGGCTCTCCTGCGGGCACAGAGGAGAGCAAGATGGGCCCTGAATGCTAGAAAACAGGGAAGTTGAGAGGCAGGCAGTGAGGGGGAAGATGTACCTGTCCCCACACACCGACCCACATCGCTCCATGACCTCCCCAAAAGCTGCACGGAGAGGGACCACGCGCCCACCAGAAGACCTCCACAATGCAGCCACCTGTCTCGAGAGCTGGGCTGCTCACCGAGCTCTGTCCCCTTGAATTTGGGCACCTCTTGCTTGGGGAAGGAAAAGGGGGTGAAGGGGGGGGATGGCAGGGGGCAAAGGGGGTAAAAGGGGCACACACGTCCCCGGGCTGGGGGCTGCCTGGGGCTCATGACCATGTCAGTGGGGGAGGCACGGAGGGTCGGCAGCGGGGGGCAGAAGCCCTGGGGGGTGCTCAGGGCCTTGGGGGAAATTTGGGAAGGAGGGGAGGAATGAAGGAGAGGAAGAGGGGAAGGAGGGAGGGAGGGCAGGAGGCGCAGACCCGCCGCCCCCACCCTCCGGGGCGGCACCTCGGGGCCGACCCCAGGGCTCTGCATGCCCCCACCCCACCTGCCTCCCCTCCCGCACCCTCGTTTTGTTTTTTTCTTTTTTTTGGGGGGGCCGCCCCCCTCCCACCCCAAACCCACACCGCAGGTGAGAGCCCGGAGGGGAGGAGACAACGGGCGGGCCCCCGGGGGCAGCGAAGCGAAGGGACGCGGAGCCCTCCTTACCTTCCACCGCCATCCTCCCGGCCTCGCATAGTGCGCCGAGCCCGGTCCCGACCCCGGTCCCAACCCCAAACCCGGTCCTGGTCCTGGTCCTGGCCCCGGTCCCGGTCCCGGCGGCGCTGCCCCGGCCGCCCCCCCCCGCCCCGCCCGCGCACGGGCTCGGCTCATCTGCAGCCGCCGCGCTCAACCTGCAGCGCGGCCGCTGACAGCCGGGCGGGGCCGCGCCTGCCCTGGGCTCCACGGGAAATGTAGTCCCCGGCACAGCCCCCGACACCGCCAAGGCCCGTGGAGGGGTTGTTGGTGCCGGAATGGGGAGGAGAGAGCGGGGTGGTGGTGGTGGGGGTGTTGTTGGAGGGTGCAGACCGCTAGGGGTTGAGCGTCGTGGTGTTGCTGTGCCTGACTGGGCAAAAGGGGGGGTTCTGTTGGGAGAAGGGCACAAAAAGGGCATCGGGAATGTGCCATTGTCGCCTCTGGGTACAGTCATGCCATAGCGTGAGGTCCTCAGTCTTCCTCTGTTCACCATCTTTATCCAGAATC
Source organism: Anas platyrhynchos (assembly GCF_047663525.1). Classification (NCBI taxonomy): domain Eukaryota; kingdom Metazoa; phylum Chordata; class Aves; order Anseriformes; family Anatidae; genus Anas; species Anas platyrhynchos. The sequence continues at coordinate 13,903,241 of NC_092588.1, read as the reverse complement.
ACAGAATCATCTAGTTTGGAAGAGACCTTCAAGATCACCGAGTCCAACCTCTGACCTAACACTAGCCACTCCTCCACCAAACCATATCCCTAAGCTCTACATCTAAACGTCTTTTAAAGACTTCCAGGGATGGTGACTCAACCACTTCCCTGGGCAGCCTGTTCCAATGTCTAACAACCCTTTCAGTAAAGAAGTTCTTCCTAATATCCAACCGAAACCTCCCCTGGCGCAACTTTAGCCCATTCCCCTCATCTTGTCACCAGGCTTATGGGAGAACAGACCAATCCCCACCTCTCTATAGCCTCCTTTAAGGTATCTATCTGACCACTCTGACACGTCAGCCAAAAAATCCCAAAATGGAAGGAGATTAGCAACATCCTAACCAAGTCTTTACTTTGACTCCTCACAAGTCTTATACCAAACATCTGTCACACTCAGGACCTGTCCTGAGATGTTTGCTGTCTGAAAAGCAATGCAAAATGAAACTTTTTAAGTTTAATTTTGAGATATCAAAAGGATTTTAAAAGATTTTTCCCTCAAAACTGTTTTTTTTTTTCTTTTTCTTTTTTTTTTTTTTTTTTTTTTTTTTCCAGCAAATAGTAGCCTACACAGAGAGACTCTTTGAGTTCCTTCACCCACACAAGTCATTAATGAAATTGAGAGGACAAGAGCAGAGGGATGGAGTATTCAAGGGCATATACATCTGGGGCATGAAAACATTTGCACATGTTCTTTTTATTTGCTAGCACTGGCTATTGCAACTAATGAGCGTTACTCAGGACAGGTTATTTTTGCAAAACAAACCTCCACAAGTTCAAATTAGAGTGCAAGAATGTAACGTGTGTAATGAGTGCGGTGCTCATAAATCCCAGGAATTTTGACATTCCTGAAATATCTGAATTGATTAAAATAAAACTGGGTCTTCATTATTTATTTTATGAAGGAAAACCAGAGCCTATCCAGGACAGCCTAAAAGCTTCAGTCTGGCCTGAAGCCTTCTATTACCAACTTTGCCCTGAAGATCTCACTTATTCTTTGCTCTCATATGCATTTGAACTATTAGCCTTTGTGTTGTATATGAGTCAAGATACAAGCTCCCTCGAGCAGCAGCCTTGTCTTTCATGTATCTGCAAAGCAGTAGGCATACTCACAATGCATTGTGAGTGATTATAATTGAGAGGATATGCAGAGACTGCAGAAGACAACACAACCACACACCTGATCCCAGCTGCTGTGTGAAATGGGCTGATACTCCCGTACTTTCTGTCAAGATAATGGGGTGTTCCTAGGTTTGATTGTTTTCAAATATATAACACACACAACCTTCAGAAATTTCTTCTTCGCTACATAAACTTTTGTGATCTTAATGACATTTTGTGTTAAGCTTATGTATTCGACTCATCATTATGTATTTATTTAATCATGACGGTATTTTGAGGTAAGTTAGTGCGATTTTCTGACTAGTGTATATGGGAAGCATTGCTTTCTTGGTTAGAATGAGTTAGGAACCATAGTGTGAATAAATCAAGACTTGGAGTTCAGATGGTGTGGATGTGGAGAGCTGGAGCCTATCTCCATTAGTATGCTGAATTTCTGACTGGTAACTGCATTTCAGCTGTGGGCCCTGAGGACATCCCTAGTGAGTACAATTTTACTAAGCCCTTTAAAAGCCCTGTAATTTTTAATTACAGCTTTGTGCCTGATGAAGAACAGCAAAATTACGGCTGTGACTAGACAGCAAATAGGGCATGACAGATGTTAAAAGGTATAGTTTTTTATATTTAATGTTACATGATAGCTGGTGAAACCTAGTATTTAACAAAATCTAAAAGCATCAAAAACATCTACAATTCTGGTCAAGACTAGACAAATTGTAATTTAATGTATGTCACTCATTAGAGAAAAGAGGCTGCAAATTGATTCAATTAATATATGGGTAAAGCACAATCTGTTTTGAGCGTAGCTTTCAAAAACATCAGTGAGAGCTAGCTAACTTTCTAAAAACACCCTACTAAATTATAGAGTAGAAAAAGACCAGCTTTCTCAGCTCAGAAAGAGCTATCTCATCACTCTTCCTTGCTTCTTTTTTTTACCTTGTCTGTCTCCAGACATATTTCTTCTAAACTTTCTCTTAAAAGTATAGCAAACTTCCCAAAAACACACTTGATTTGACACAGCAGAAGTCAATTTCCTGTGTACTTTGCTCTAGGTCTGCAGATGAAATAAGCAGTACTGACCAAAAGCTCCTTAGCCATTCAAAACATTTCTAGGCAGGACTTGTGCCAGCTAAAATTAGATGAAAGTACATCCATCAACAGCACAGCTCCACTAGAAGAAGAGGACAAAACCTACATGCAGGGCTTGAATACATCACTACACTATCATCAATCATCATTTTCCCCTTTTTTTTCCCCTTAAAAAATTCAAGTCATGAAGATTTAAGTATCCCTTTGTGCTGTGTAGCTTCATGTAAAATACAGTGAAATTCTTACTTGTAAGTTTGTAGGGCCACATCAGATGCATCCACAGGACCTGAAGGAACTGGCAGATGAAGTTGCTAAGCCACTGTTCTTCATATTTCAGAAGCTGTGGCAGTCTGATGAAGTTCCCACTGACTAGAAGAGAGGAAACATAGCCCTCATTTTTAAAAATGGAAAAAAAAAAAAAGGAATAGGGGGACTACAGGCCAGTCAGTCTCACCTCCGTGCCCAGCAAGATCATGGAGCAAGTCCTCCTGGAAACTATGCTAAGGCACATGGAAGATAAAGAGGTGATTGGTGACAACCAATATGGTTTCACTAAGAGGAAACAGTGCCTGACAAATCTGGTGGCCATCTGTGATGGGGTTACAGCATTGGTGGATAAGGGGAGAGCAACTGGCATCATCTACCTGGACTTGTGCAAAGCATTTGACACTGTCCTGCATGGCATTCTTGTCTACAAATTGAAGAGACATGGATGTGATAGATGGACCACTTGTTGGGTAAGGAATTGGCTGGGTGGTCACACTCAAAGAGTTGTGGTCAACAGCTCAGTGTCCAAGTGGAGATCAGTCACGAGTTGTGTTCCTTAGGGGTCATTATGCAGACTGGCGCTGTTTAATATCTTTGTTGGTGACATGGACAGTGATATTAAATGCACGCTCAGTGAGTTTGTCAATGACACTAAGCTGGTTGCTGCAGTTGACACGCTGGAGGGAAGGGATGCCATGCAGAGGGACCTTGAGAGGCTCACCATGAGCCAAAAATGTGCACTTGCAGCCCAGAAAGCTAACTGTATCCTGGACTGCATCAAAAGAAGTGTGGTCAGCAGGTCGAGGGAGGTGATTTTGTAAGTCCTTCAACACAGTCCCACATGACATCCTGATTTCCAAATTGGAGAGAGTTGGAATTGATGGGTGGACCATTCAGTCGATAAGGAATTGGCTTGAAGGCCATACCCAGATTGGTGATCAATGGCTCAATGTCCACGTGGAGGCTGGTGATGAGTGGTGTCCCTCAGGGGTCAGTCTCTGGACTGGCACTGTTTCATATCTTTGTCAATGACATAGGATCAAGTGCATCCTCAGCAAGTTTGCAGATGACACCAAGCTGAATGGTGCAGTCAGTACAACAGAAGGAAGGGATGCCATCCAAAGGGACCTGGACAAGCTATAAAAGTAGAACCATGTGAACCTGATGAGGTTCAACAAGTCCAAGTACAAGGTGTGCACCTGGGTTGGGGCAATACCAGACATGAGGACAGACTGGGAGAAGAACTCACTGAGACCAGCCCTGTGGAGAAGGACTTGGGGGTTCTGGTGGACAAAAAGCTGGACACGAGCCAGCAGTGCGTGCTTGCAGCCCAGAAGGCCAACTGCGTCCTGGGCTGCATCACCAGAGGGGTGGCAGCAGGGGAGGGAGGGGATTGTGCCCCTCTGCTCTGCCCTTGTGAGGCCCCACATGGAGTGCTATAACCAGGTCTGGGGCCCCCAGCACCAGAAGGACATGGGGCTGTTAGAGCAGGTCCAGAGGAGGGCCACGAAGTTGATCAGAGGGCTGGAACATCTCCCCTGTGAAGGAAGGCTGAGAGAGCTGGGGCTGTTCAGCCTGGAGAAGAGAAGGCTCCAGGGAGACCTCATTGCAGCCTGTCAATACTTAAAGGTGTCTTATAAAAAAAGATGGAGAGAACTCTTTAGTTGGGTAGATAATGACAGGACAAGGGGGAATGGATGAAAACTAAAAGAGGAGAGATTTAGATTAGACGTTAGGAGGAAATTCTTCACTCAGAGGGTGGTGAGGCAGTGGAACAGGTTGCCCAGAGAAGCTGTGGATGCCCCATCCCTGGAGGTGTTCAAGACCAGGCTGGATGATGCAATTTAGTCTGGTGGGAGGTGTCTCTGTCCATGGCAGGGGGGTTGGAACTGGGTGTTTTTTAAGGGTCCCTTCCAACCCAACCCATTCCATGATTCTATCATCTTGATATGATGACATTGTAGTGAGGTCCTTCTGCCATATAGGTGTGATCCAGGATTTTTAAGTGTGATTAATTAGTTTGGGGGCCCAAACATCCAAACCCACAGACACATCATTCACGAACTGTTGAGCAAACATCTGAGAATTAAGGACCTCAAGTCAGACACCATGTATCTCCAGCAGTGAACAGCTTCGAGTTTACACTGCCATGAGTGAATGCTTGTAGCCAAGATTTGCTTAGCTGAATGGGCCTAGGCTGCAGTGGTGAAATAAAAAACATTCAAAGGCTGTTACTGAACTAAAGCATGAACTTTAGTACTGAACTAAAGGCTGAACTCCCGTTCTGTGATCTGTAGGAAACAGATTTTTATGCTTGCATGGATCCAATCACAGAATAAACCAAGTTAAAGTGTAAACAGCAATATTCAGAAGCAGTTTTGTGGGGTCTGAAAATGACTTCAGAAGCACTACTAACTCTTTAATCACTGTAGGATTACATTTTGGGGAGCTGTCCAAAATATAATAAAGAAGTTTAAAATATTTATAATATTATTTCAATTTTATGTCATTAAGACTCTGTAAAGCAGGTTTTAGTAGCACAGTACTGTAATTGTATAATTAGTATTCTTTGTATTTTCTATTGTTGAAACATATTCTTAGTGTTGTTCATATTGCACACCTATATTCCCTTATTCTCAAAAATACCTTGCATGATAATCTGTGATTCATAATGCTACAGGAAGGGCATTTGGAAGTCTGTAGGAGACTCAGAAAAGATCCTTGGATGTCTTCAAAGCGTATTTTATCCTTACTTTTGCAGTTTCTGGTGTTTTCTCTTATTTTATCTGCTAAGTAATTGATTTATTTTTTAAATAAAGACAACATTGAGGTTTGTAAATAACTAATGTCTTATTTTATTTGCAAGGAAAATGGAATTTTATTGTTAAAATGCTCTTAAGATGCATTGAATTTATTATTTTTTATCTTTTATGATAGAGAACTGGGGAAGGGAAATGGATGGGTTAATATGACCTTTTGATGTCTGGGGTGACAGTAGTATTTGTACACAGAGGGTCTATCCTGTTGTAAGCACATGGTTACTTCCACCCTCCAGTAACATCTATGTTTTACGTCATGCACGGAGAGTGGTACTGACTGTTGCCATCATCAAATGATCTGATGTTCTGCTTAATTTGTTCATTGCTTAATGGTAAACTGAGGTGAAATTTTATGCTAACATGGAAACATGCTATGCCATTTTCATCCTGAAGCAAATTTGTGACAATTTGCCCCACAGGACACACCAAAATCAGCAGTGAGGCTTCAGTTTGGATCCCAGCTGTGGCTACCAGGAACAACAGCATTTTGAGTCAGGCTTTTCACAGCGTTGTATGGTGGGTGGGTGGGATAAATAATGCATGAATTGAAATACATCGGGTTCAGGCTGAGTATAATGAAAACCTTGAGAGAATCACGCATTGCAAAAACTCTCTGAGCAACCTTCCCCGTTCTCCATCCTTGGAGATATCCGAGCCCCAGCTGGACGCAGCCCTGAGCAACCTGCTCTGATCTCACAGCTGACCCTGCTTGGAGCAGAAGGTTGGACTAGAAACCTCCAGAGGTCCCTTCCACTCAGAAATATCCTGTGATCTTATCAACACTTGTAGCTACCCTGATCTAGTATTACTATCAAAGGCAGCGATTAACCTTCCTGCCCTCTGTTGCAAACTTCAGCCTGCAACAGCCTTCCTTTTGACTTGAAAACTAACCTGGCACAAAACCTTTTGAATGTTACCCAGTTACCTTCTGTCATTCACTGTGTGACTGCCCAAATCCATGTGCTAGCACAAGGAATTGGGCAGCATGGTGTGGCAACAAGAAAGTGAAGGTAGTTTCTTCTGCTGCTGGCTTGAAGGGCCTGTAGGCTTTTAGAGGTGCAACCCCTTTTAAACCAACTTTGCATCATCAGGGGCAGGTGATCATCCTCTCATTGCTGTCCTGAGAGGCTCAGTGTAAGGTTAAGTCACATCTGCTCTCCCAGCTCCAGCCTGAGAAGTGCAGAGCATACTGCCGTGACTGAACCCAGCTGATTTACCAGTTCTATCAACAGCTGTGCTTGTGGGACCAGTTATCAGCCACTGCTGCCCAGATCTGCTTGTCACCATCCACTTAGACATTGCCACTCTCTTTCCTGTCTGTGCATTCACTGCTTCCTAATCTTTCTGGTTGAAAGGAGCTGTGTAATCTTGTATGGCTTCTACAAAAGACTGTGTCCAACTCAGCTCATTTTGACTGAAGTGGATGAAAGTTTGATTGTGTGTACTGAGGGTCAGCAGTCACTAGCAGTGCTAGTGATGAGGAGCTGAGCAGAGTGATGTTTTTGGATGGGAGAGCTACAGCTGGAGGAAGATATATTCATAAACTGCTCTTCCCTTTCATCAGGGCACACATTATAGGTATATTCTGGCTGACCTGAGCGTACAACTCTTACAAAGATCTATGTAAATCACTCGTGCCTGTATTTTCATGAGAAGGTACAAAATGACTGAAGACAAATAATGCTGTAAAGAGCCCTTCTCCATCCTTTTTTTAAGACCCCTTTAAGTATTGAAAAGCTGCAATAAGGTCTCCCCAGAACCTTCTCTTCTCCAAGCTAAACATACCCAGCTCTCTCAGTTTTTCTTCATAGAAGAGGTGCTCCAGCCTTCTGATCAACTTCGTGGCCCTCCTCTGGACCCGCTCTAACAGCCCCACGTCCTTCTGGTGCTGGGGGCCCCAGCCCAGGACGCAGGGCTCCAGGTGGGGCCTCATGAGGGCAGAGCAGAGGGGCACAATCCCCTCCCTCCCCTGCTGCCACCCCTCTGGTGATGCAGCCCAGAACACAGTTGGCTTTCTGGGCTGCAGGCACACACTGCTGGCTCATGTCAAGCCTTTCGTCCACCAAAACCCCCAAGTCCTTCTCCACATAGCTGGTCTCAGTGAGTTCTTCTCCCAGCCTGTCCTCATGTCTGGGATTACAAACATCAGAGATAAGAATGAAAAAGCTGTGAAGAGAATCTGTATGCACATATTGAAACTTATTTCCATCTTCTGGGATTTATGACCTAGTTTCTTCAGGGCTCCAGACAACAAGCATCATCCATAGCTCCTTTTCTTTACCTTCTATTCATAAATGGCAGCTGGCTGAAAGAAAGTTTAAAATTCATCAAGTACAGAATCAGGTTTCTCTACTAGGCCTTTAAGGGCTAGAAGACTATATTGCATCTTCAGCGTTCTCCATCAGACAAGGCAAAGGAATGCTCCTCACACCAACACAGAACTGGGCAGTTTCAGAGACAGCCACAGCTGGGTTTGTACTGGAGATGTGAGAGTACTGATGGAGATTTACAGTTTCTAGAAAAAAAATGCTTGGGTCCATTTTCTTCAGAGAAAAATAAAACACTAAGTGTTCTGCTTGTTCTCTGTTGGAGATGCTGAGCCTTACCATATCAGCATTCCTCAGAGAAAATGAAAGAGCCAAACCTAATAGAACAGCCTACCATAGCAGGTCCACGTGACTGACTGGTAGACTGAGTCAATACAGCTGGATAAATTGTTTAAACAACCCCAGGTTCTGCTGTTATTTGCCAAACTGCACCCTGATGTGGGCAGGAACAATTCGGTGCTCTCTGTAACCTGCAGCCACAGAAATATGCAGTCGTTGGGGCTGGACGGCACCTCTGGAGATCGTCCAGTCCAACCCCCTGCTCAGAGCAGGTTGCTCAGGATCGTGTCCAGTCAGGTTTGAGTATCTCCAAGGCTGAAGGCTCCACATCCTCTCTGGGCAGCATGCTTTAATGCTTGATCACTCCTCATGGTTTCTTCTGAAGTTTAAATGGAATTTCCTGTATTTCAGTTTGCGGCCATTGGCCTATATCTTTTCACAGAGCACTGCTGAAAAGAGTCTGGCTGCATCTTCTTTACTGCCCACCATCAGGTATTTGTACACATTGATGAGATCCTCCCTGAGCCTTCTCTTCTCCAAGCTGAAGAGGCCCAGATGAGAAGGAGAGAAATGTCTCTTCTTGTGTGAGAGGCATTTCAATCCTTTAATCATTTTTGTGGCCCTTTGATGGACATACTCTCCATTACATCCATTTTCTGCAGCTTGTCCAGGTTCCTCTGAATGGCAGCACAACTGTCTGGTACATCTGCCACTCATCCTGGTTTTGTAGCACCAGCACACTGCTGAGGATGCACACCATCCCATCATTCCCAGTAAGTCATTAATGAAGATTCATCTACTTGTGCAGTCTGTACCTCATCAATTTTTCTAAGAAAAGTTACGGGACATGGGATTGAAAACCTTGCTAAATTCAAGATAAACAGTATCTCTCCTTGTCCATCAACTTAGTCATTTCATCATAGAAGGCTATCAGGTTAGTCAGGCATGATTTCCCCTGTGAAAATCCATTTTGACCATGGATTCCATCCCAATGGCATTCCCATCCTAACCATGGTTGGAAATGGGTTCCAGCATTAGTTGCTCCATCACCTTCTCAGGGATCAGGGTGGGGGTGACTGGCCTGTAGTTTCTAGATCATTTTTACCCTTCCTGAAGATAGGAGTGGCAATTGCTCCATTCCAGTCATCAGGAAACTTCCCAAATTACTATTACGTTTAAAAGGTAATTGAGAGTGACCTTGCAATAACATCAGCCAGCTCCCTTATCACTTGTTGTGTGCATCCCATCAGGTCCCGTGGGCTTATATTCATATGGATTGTTTAAATGTTCCCTAACCTGATGCTCTTCCACCAAGGGGATGTCTTCCTTGCTCCATTCAGACTTTTCCACTACTCGAAGGGGCCTGAGATTTCCTGAAGTCTGGTCTTACCAGTAAAGATGAAGTGAAGAAAACACTGAGTACCTTGCCCTTTTCCATTTCCTTTGTCACTAGGGCCTCTGTCCCATTCAGGCCCACATTTTCCCTAGTCTTCCTTACCTGTAGAAATTCTTGTTGTCCTTCATGTCCCTCACCAGATACATCTCCAGGTGGGCTTTGGCTTTCCTAACACCATTCCTGCATGTGTCTTTGTATCTTGTTTTTCACTGATTTGAGGATGCTGAACTATGTCTGCTGTGGAGCTAAGTCAGTTCTGCTTCTGTAAGATCCTTATTTTGGTGACTCTAAGTTGATTTTTACTGGCTGAGCATTCAGACCACTCCTGTTACAATCATGTTAGATATTGGTTGGTGTGTGCACTGATATGGTCATTGTGGAAACATTTAAATGCCTGGAGACATTTACACTTACGCAAAATAGATTTTAAATTCGTATCAGTAGCTTTCAGCACAAGTGTAAATAACATCTTAGAAACAAAGTTTTAGGTAGCATTAGCATATCTCTCCTAGGTCTCCCCATAGAGAAATACATGAGCCTCTGCAGTGTGGGACATCTGTACACAGCCCATCTAGAGCGTGATCAGTGTGTGCACGAGGGCTGATACACACTAAGCATAGTGCACTTACAACCAGAATATTTAATGTCTACAGTCACAGTGGCCCACCTACACTTGGGCAAAATTACTAGGCAATGAGAAAAAAGGACATATACGGGGAATTCGAAATATACAGAAGTCTTACCATGGGGAATCTGTAACATAGAGCTTGGGAGATGACCTTTAAAAAATAGTAATGTTTGTCACTTTCCTCAGCACCAGTAGAATAAAGTGATAAGTAATAATCAATACTGCATAGACTTCACTGTAATAACATAACTCATGTGATCCTCTGAAGGTCAAAGCTAAAGAAAAATGACCTGCTTCTTTTTTAAAATTCTTTTATGTGCTGGATTTGGATGGAAGCAGTTGTGTTATTGGAGAAAATAATAACTTGATAATGATCAGAGCTGATAACGTCTTAGCATGATGACCTTTACCTGCTCAGGAATGGCTCAGCACTGTTGAAAAATTCAAGCAGTTGGTGTGATTTGTGAGCATTTATTAAGGCAAATAAGATAACTGAATTTAACATCACAGATGGCTTTTATTTTCTAAAGTGCTTTTATTTCAGTGCCATAAGATGACTCAGAAACTCAGTGGGGTATTACAGCCCTGATTTTTCATTACCTCACACCTTGTATAGTGAAATTTCCAGTGCAGAGAAGACATAGGTCCAGTATAGAAGGATTTATCACTGTTACTATGCAAATATCAACCGTTACCAGCCATGCAAAGTATCACCATCCTATACTATTTCTTACGTTACTTTTCTTAAGCAGTGTTATATTTTAAGATTGCTCAGAGTTACTACTTTGCATGCTTTTACTACCCAGAAAGACAAAGAAATAGACAGTGATCTAAGAGAATGTAAAATTGTCCCTGCAATCCAGAAATGATCACCTACTCCACATTCGTAAGAACATTTCACTTATTTCTGAGGAGGTTGCTTTGTTTTGCTTTTTAATAAGAAGGGAATTCCACTTGTATTCCAAGCACAGGAATTCAGAGCACTGCTCCATATGGGCAAGCATAATGTCTGCTATCTCTTGGCAGAGAAGCAGCAGCACAGGTCTGCTTCCCCTTGGCAGGGAGCAGGAAGGGTAGGATTCATCTCACGGAACTTTATCTATCGAAGCATCAAACACTCAGTAACACCGCATTTCCTAGAAGTCACCAAGGGGAGAAAGAGCAGCATTTACTCAAGGTGCTTGTCATCTTCTCTGCTGACAACAGGTATAGCCTAGATGACCAGCTAGCTGAAATACGTAACTCAGAGAAGACTACGTTTATAAAGAGAAATTCTACTGTCACTATTTGCTTGCTTTATTTTCAGTTGTTCTCAGGCAGGACTGCTCACAAACAGCAAGTGGGCACCTACCTCTGGAGCTTCAGCCTTAAAACCAGGGTTATTCCCTAGGAAGCTCTCACCACTATGTAGAACTCTGGAGACATTAAGAGAGAGTGAAAACTACTGCTATTTGCAACAGCATCAAACAAACTACAGTATTTCTGCAATGAGGCACTGTTGTACGCCAAGAAACAACACTCCAGAAAGAGCATTACCCAGAGCACCTGAAATATCTCTCTGCTGGAGTTATGACAAAGAACCAATATTTTCTCTCCCTGACATTTTCAGTAACATATAATGATCTCCAGCACAGGCTAACAGCAGTTCACAGCCATTATAGACCTCCACTAAGTAAGCTAAGGGACTAGAAGCGCTGACAGGAGGCAAGGTTGTAAATTGCAAATAAAAACCAGGATATAAGCATGCACAGGTTTTATCTATGCAAATGCATAGCTCAAGCTACTTCTGCAGTGGGGATACATCAGCTGGAATGGCTGCAAGTAATCAGCAGCTCTGTCCAGCCACTCTGCTAATCTAATCACTCAGCTCTGCTAATCAAATCACTCCAGTAGCTGGAGTGGTGTTCCCCTGAATGCCAGTGCTCACTAAAACCAAGCTAAGTACAAATGAAATCATTCAGGTGTATTAACTTCAACTAATGATTGTCTTCTAATGAAGACAAGCTCTAGGAGTGCCAAGTTATTTCCTCCTTTCTCACACCCATAAGTGTCATTCCAAGAAAGTGAATGGAGTTATATGGGTTATGCTGGGGTTGGAGCATGAGGAGGATCTGGCTGCAATAATTAGTGTTGTTCAGTTGACCTACAGATTGGGACAGCAGAAATCTCTGCGCTTGCTGAAGTGACCGTACCAAGGTCTTGCTGTCAGGGTGAGGGGTAGGTTACAGACTGCTGGGGGCAAGTAAATAACCACCAAATGGCCTGTGATACCTACCTGCCTATCCTAGTAGGAGAAAAGTCTACTTTGGGGAGCAGCAAGTAGCTACATGGACAGCATAGTCACTACTGCTGCACAGGAGGGGATTGGGATATGAGAGGTGCTGGTTTGGGGGGAGAAAGTGCATCTTTCCCACTGCTGCCCAGCAGCAGAAGGAACAAGCCCAGCTCACCAAGGTTCTTCTGAGCTGTTACAATACCTCTCTGGCCTCTTCTTCCTTCACTGTGGCCAAAGCAGCCTCTCCCTCCACATATGGCAAATCTCATCTATCTGGGGACAGAGGTTTTTAAATTGATTCTCAGTCAGATGGAGGAACGATATCAAGAGAAGAACATGAAATTCTTCCCTTTCCATCTGCATGGCTGTGAAACCTCCCATGACCACTTGACATTTTGCTTTCTTAACCCAACATTTTAAGGCAACCCCAGAATCCCTCTCTGCTGGGAAGTTGGATTTTGCCACCTGAAAGGTAAGCACAAAAGAAGTTGTAAGTTATTTTAGGGTCATTTTGCAAGTAGCTTTGCGTGAGCTGTTGAGAAGCCTTGGGGAAAAATAAGAGATGAGAGAAGGAGGAAATGTTGGAAGACAGCAATGCCAGACAGCACTGAAGGTTGAATACATTACTTAAGTGCCCTACAGATGTTATGGAGCTGTACCAAAGTGGATGAAGGCAGCTCCAAGTGCCCTGTTCTCACAAATTGTGACAGAGAAGCCCTGAAATGTGCAGGAAGCCCAGAGATGCAAGCGGTGTTTGTGACCCTGGTGTATGGATATTCCAGTCAATTCAGCTGTTTAAACATGTTTGGTGCCCTTTGAGATGTCCAAGGGTTCCTTGTCCAAGGATGTCCCTTGGTTCCTTGAGGCTCTGTGTTCTGTCTGCAAGCTGCGTGTGGATGTCTTGGATGTCTCACTGCAGCTCAGATATCAGAAAGGGCCAACGTTTAGTAACTGCTGAGTGCAATAAGTGTTTAAACAGCATGAACGTTTGGGTGTCTTAATCTCTAAGCCTGATTTTGTGTTCCTATAGGAACTGAGTGGAAGTTCCTGGTGCTTTCAGTGACATTTCTGGCAGTCCTTGTGGTGGCCTTTCCCACCGCCGCCTGGCCTCCTTCAGAGCAGCAGGAGCTGGCGTGACTGTCCTCTTGGGCCCCGGGACAGAGACCGCGCTCAGCAGTTGTGTACTTACTGTTTGTTGTCCCAGCTGCACGGAAATGCCTGCCAGGAGTAACAGAGCCCAGGGAACAGCTTGGCCTGCTCCTTCTGCTGGGGAAGGTGCCGGTAGCCATCTCCTTGGTAGTCTGCACGCTGCCCCGCATACACCATGGGGCAGCTGGAGGCCGTGCTCAACCCCCACACTGAGGCAGTGCAATGCATTCACCCAGCATGGCCCTGAACAACTCTGACCCACCTTTAGCCCTGATGAAAACATTGGGAGCGCAGGTGTGAAGACCAGAAGCAGGCTGAGGTCAGCCCTGGGACTGGGGGGTTCAGCCCTGGGATTGGGGGGTTCAGCCCACTCGACTCTAGGAGCTGTAGCCATGGCTGGTGTGACTGCTGAATGCAGTGAGCAATCATACTCAGAGCCTTTCATAGCATTATTTCTCCAAGACAATAGGCAAAAATAGGCAAGCATGTTCTTGCACTGTGTGACTTGCATGTAAGAAAGCTGAACGTTCTTCTAAGTTTCCTACTGCAGGTTATTTTGGAGTAAGTAAGTTGTAATGAGTTCTCTCTCTCTCTTTTTTTTTCTTTTTTTTTTTCCTTTTTTTTTTTTTTAACACACAAAGAAAACAAAGCACTATCTTTTAGTTACGCTTTTATTTTTCCACTTCTATTCCCTTTTCTCTGTGAGTTTGATCATGTCCATTTTGCAAGCCTTTAACATCAGAAATCTCAATTATTATGTGACAGAACTACAGACCCCAAATATGACTTTTCTACACTTTTCCTAAACAGCAGTGAAAAGACAACATTTTGTAATACACAACAACCTTGTAAAGGTTTTAATGCTTCTTTTCCCTCTCTACTGCTCCAAAAGATCTTTTCAAAGAGTTTTCTTCTAATTGAGTCTGGAAATCATCCACTTTTAATGAGAACTTACTGACACCTAATTGCCATCTGCCTCCTTCAGTTTCTCTTAAGACTGCTGCATTTTTCCTTTGTGCTCTGAACTGCTCCGCTCTTGCTGCTGCTGTTTGTGCCCTGAGTGAATCCTTAAGTCTTCCAAGCATAAGTTTTTAGTCCTTTATTCTGTATTTCACCTTTGACTATTCGAGAACTATGAACCTTTAGAGCTAAATACATATTAGCTGCAGAATTCAGACAGGAGCTTCCTACCACAGCACTGATGTTGCTTGCCAGTGTGTTTTATAATCATATCTTCTCTTATCCAATGACACTATACCAGAAAGGCAAAGCAGTACGTGGCAATATTATATGAGAAAAGTAATACAAATCTCACAAACCAGGAAATACATGGTATCTTCTGCAACATGAAGTTTACCCCTTTGCTGAGAGCCTGCACAAAGTTATGCCTTTAATCAAGGCCTCTAAATGAGCCATCAATACAGCTTTGTGGTGGCCTTCTGTCCAGTGGCGAATTCACCCCGAGTCAGAAGCAAAGAATCTCTGACGGACTGAGGGCTGAATAGGCCTTTCAGAAATGTTTGGCAAGCCACATCTTAACATGCCTCTTACTGTTATGCCATAAAAGACTTTATAGAAAGTCGCCAGTGAGGATTTTCCTGCTTTCCTTCAGTTTACAGTTTCTTTCAAAATTCTGCTGATGTTTTAAGGTTGTCTGGTTTGCCTGAAGGGAAGCTGTCAGCGATGGCCCAGTATCATGCTTTTCACCCAGAAGAAGTTCCCAAATCCAAGGCTGCAAATGGTGATCCTTGGTCAGGTATTGATTCTCTCAGGTTTTCTTCTTGGCTGAAAACAGTAGAAAGAAACATGAGCCATAGTAGCAGGTGCAGCTTCTGACATAAGTGCTATTTCTGGCCATTTCTTATCAGGAGAAGAGCAGAGCAGCAGCTAAGTGGTGCGTGAGCTGACGGGCCTCACATCAACTGTGCCATGCTGAACCATGTAAGTCAGGCTGGGAGAGCAGCGTATTGATCACCGTTATCTTCTCAGGAATTCTGTAAATAGCGCACTATTTCACACACATTTGGACTAGAGCATCCAATACACACTCTACTGTCAGGGTTTTCTTCTGAAAAACAGTTCCGTTTTAGCGTGAATCTATGAATATATTTTGCATATAGCTTCAATGCAATAACAAGATAGCAAGTAACTTACACCATGCAGCTGCATTTGGGGAAAATTCACTTGCAATTTCAGATTAAGATGCTTAGGATTGCTAGGCCATCTTGTTGCCAGAAAGCCACTTAATTTTTGTTGAATCAGATATAAATAATTGCACTAACCATTCTAGTATTCCCTACAATTACTTGTTATTGTGCAGAAACCTAGTGAAGGTGGAGTGTCCTGTGTTCAGCTTCTGATCTGCTTTTTATGTCAGTAAAAATCTGAATTGGTGCCTGCAAATTCAAATTATCTCACTGTCTGTTAGGCATTTTATATTTTTGCTCGTATGAATCCTTCCATTGTTCACAACCCTTTGATAGCAAAATAATCTGTATGCTGTTTGCATTTATGACTTGAAGGGTAGTTTCTCTATTTTTATGCACAAAAATATTTCAATATTGAAATACTTTCTCTGGGTTTTATTAAGCGTTCTTGCCTCAAATGTAGTGGCCTTACTGTTATCCCAAAGGGCTTAGGCAAGCAGAGCTCAAACTTTATAGTCTGAGGCATTGGGAATCAAAGCTGCAGTAGCACAAGATGAAATGAGGTAGGTGTTGGGCAACTTATGATCCAGAATTTCACTGTTTCAGGGCAGGTTTCTGCAAGGTCTGCCCAGAGCAGGCTTGAGATTCTCTGAAGTGATGCTTATCTACACCTCAAGCAGAGACAAGGATAAAGTTTCTTTTAACAACATGCAAGAAATAAGCCTATGAAGCAAGCATTATGCCAGTCATTTTTCTAGCAGTGCTAAACTTTGATACCTGCAAGCTACTTCTTTGTTATGTTGGGAGTAGATTCCAGTCCTGCTGGAAAAATTATATTCCTAAGAAAAAGATTATTCAATTTGAAGTGTCATCTCACAAAGTTCAGCTTCTGTCCTGCTGAGTTGATATAGAATAAGATGACCTGTTTCTCTACTGGTTGTGCTTCTGTATTCTTTTTGAATAAAATAAATCAGTAAAATGAAATAAAGTAGAAGAATAAAATAAATAAAATATCATCCAAGTAATACTGTGTTTTGGACTGATTGCTGAGAAACACAGACAACAGTTCTGAGAAGCATTCAAATGGTTGCTCCCAAAGGCTGTGCAATTAGTCAGATTCAGAATCTTCTTTCTGGACAAACAGGAAACACGCTTTATATTTAAAGTCAAGAATGTATCGTTTTTATGACTGAAATCTTAATAGATTAATCCAAAAATCATTTCTGGTCCAGATGTAAGTATTGCAGAAAAGAAAGAGAGAATAATAAAAAAAGAAAAAGAAAGAGAGAATAATAAAAAGGTGAATATCTTATGTAGGAAAAAAGTATTGGTGGTAATAATAATACAGAGAAAATTGATATTTAGACATTTCCCAGTTTCTACCCCTTCCCCTGGTGTTATGCTCACCCTTCCACTGTTCCTCTGGGTCCTCAGATCCCTGGGCTCACTCTGGGGCTTGTGGAAGTGTTAGGGTATCATCAGCATCTGCAATACTTTGCCAGGAGGAGTATGATGTTGATTTATTTTTCTTTTTCACTCTAGGATCTGCTAGGGGATCATCTGTATGTGTTTTCTGACACAATTATATGTGTGCTCTTTCTCATTGGTTTGCAAGTCCATCATAAGTCCAAGTTTGTGCTGTTTTATGTAGGTTGGATAGTTGCTCTTTTGTTACCTCCCCTAAAACTACTCTTGTCCAGATCCAGGTCCACATTTCTTTAATGAAGGGCTAAGGGCAAGTTGTTTATAGTATTTGGATCTCCAACACCAGCCTGTGCCCCATTCCTTCTCATCCCCTGCCTGTCTCCACATCACAGCATCCTGTTTCCTCACTCCTCAAGGCCTCTGCTGCCACACCAGGCCTGTATTCCTCTGAACTACATCATTATGTTAGTCATAAATATCTTGTTCTGCACAGAATTACTGCTTGTTACAACTGTCTGTATAAAATTATTGCTGTACCACACAGAGATAAGGAAAAGTAAAACACATCTCGAGTAGCCATCTGGTTAGAAGAAAAATTGCTGTTGCAGCTTAACCAGGTGAAAACAAAGCTTCCAGGCACAGCAAGACAAGATCAGGCAGGGCACGTCTGACAAGCCTCTCTCCTGAAGCTCTGCAAATTTTGTAGGAAGCCTAAAGCCTGTTGCTGGCAATGGTAACGCTGTATTACTTCTCTCTGGAGTTATAAAGCTCCATCCTTGGAGGTTTTCAAGAGCCTACAAGGCCCTGAACAACGTGGTGTGAGTTCAGTGTTGGCTCTGCTTTGTGCACAAGGCTGCAGTAGAAACCCCCAAGGTCTTTTCCAGCCCAAATGGCTCTGTGAGGCTGTATTGATGCAAACTCATATAGACGTATTTGAAAATAGAAAAGTTTATCCCATATATTAAATGCTGGGAGAGCTGTGTTATCCCCAGGAAACATAAATCGGTGTTACTCATCCAGTCTAGGACATATTTTTGCACCATAGTATTTCACAAATACTCCTCCTAGTCCTGCTAGCTCTATTCCTATGAGTCCTGTGGACTTGAATCTTGTTGGTCACAGTGTCCTTGTGTCTGGTGCTCTATGACTTCATTGCCATTAGGTTTGTGAACGTTGCCATTGGGTCTGTGAATGTTGTCATTGCAGTTCATAATTTGCCACTCACAAGATTGGGTTTCTCCTTTCACATCATTCAAGCCTAATTTTTAAGTTTCTGTGATTCATCATTTCTTGCTGTAAGTGCTAGCTGAAGTAAATTCTGCTATGTGGGATCAGATTAAGCTGAATTTTATCTCTGTGAACAAATTTCCTTCGGCAGAATTTCCTCCATCAGTGACTCTCATAATAAATGAGTCTGGACTCTGCATGGCACTGAAGCCCAAGCCTCATTGCTTATTTGTGGGTTTATTGTACCAGTACTGGACCTTTGCTTTTCTGGTAGAGAATTCAGCAGCTACACAAGCCATGCACATAGTCATACCTACATGCACGCAACCTTCAAGCACTGTCAGGAGTTTTTTCTTCAGGTAGCAAACTGCATGTAAGCTGGGCAAGTCTTAAAACTGAGTCTCATGTTATGGAGAGTAAAAAATCTGCATCCAAAGTTAGTTAAATAAAATGCTTGTCTCTGTGATGAAACAAAAAAGCCATTGTCAACCAACAGTGTTTTGTGACTTGTCAGCAAAATGTTTTTTTTCTTTCCTTTTTTTTTCTTTTTTTTTCCTGCAGTGTCCCCATCCAACTTTCCCCACAAGACAGGAAGCATTTGACACCAAGCACACCATGGGAGGGTGGCTGGGAGAAAAGGGCCCTACTCCTCTTCTCAGGAGTGCCAGATCAGTGCCCTCCACAGCAGGGCAAAGCGCTAAGTGCAACTTTTCAAGGGATGCAAGATGAGTATTTTCCATTGCATAAAATAGGAACTTGCGGGCTATCTTCTTGTAGATTTATGTGTCCAATGGCAGCTATTAAAAAGCTGAAGAAAACATGAGGTAATGTAGGCTGTGATCTTCTTGCAAGGGGAGACAGAGAAGCTGGATGAGCCTGTGTTATGTCTCCTTCCATCCTATTGATCTGAAGGACACTGCTCATTAGTGAAGACAGCTTTTCCTAACCACAGTGCAAGGCTCTCATTTGCTGTTCTTTCACATGTAGTCTTTTCATCCAGAAAGGAAGAGAGGATGAAAATACTGTGAGTGTAGAAGTGCAGAGGACTTCCTGGGCTGCAATATCTACGTGAGACATTTTCCAAGAGTTTCAGCCACATGAAGTTCAACAAGGTGAAGTGCAAAGTCCTGCAACTGGGGAGGAACAACCCCAGGCACCAGTACATGCTGGGGGGCAGAAAAGGATCTGGAGGTACTGGTGGACACCAAGTTGACCATAAGCCAGCAGTGTGCCCTTGCTGCTAAGAGTACCTATCTGCATTAGGCAAAGTATTGCCATCAGGTTGAGGGAGGTGATCCTTCCCATCTCCATCTGCCCAGCACTGGTGAGGCCACACCTGGAGTAGTGCATTCAGTTCCAGGCTGCCTAGTACAGGAGAGAGGTGGACATACTGGAGAGTCCAATGGAGGGCTACCAAGATGATCAAGGAACTGGAGCATCTCTTATATGAGGAGACCTGGAACGATATGGCCTGGAGAAGAGGAGGCTCAGGGTGGATCTCATCAATGTGTACAAATACCTGAAGGGAGGGTGCAAAGATGCCAGAGCCAGTCTCTTGTTGGTGATGTCCAGTGCCAGGACAAAAGGCAATGTGCACAAACTGGAACACAGGAGGTTCCCTCTGAACACTGGGAAACACTTCTGTGCCATGCAGGTGTGCCCAGGGAGGTTATGGAGTCTCCCTCCTTGGGGATACTCAAAATCTGTCTGGACATGATGGCTCTAGGTGACCCTCCTTGAGCAGAGTATTGGACCTGATAATCTCTAGACATCCCTTCCAACTTAAACTATTCTGTGATGGAGTGTCCTTTCACCTTGCTGCTTGAAGGAGGGAGAAGTGGAAAATGGGGATGGATTTCCTTAAACATTTATATGGGAGAGTGAAGCAAATGCTGACTTACTGCCTAGCAGAGAGATGGTAAAGGTCAAGAAATGCAGAGATAGGACTGTAGAATCTGAGAGCAAGTGTGATTGACTGGACAACATTGTCTGCAGAACAGGAAAATATAAATCCACTGTTTGACCTCTGGCAATTCTTTTTGCTAATGTCTATATTTATGTTTGTTTATCGCTGGATTGTCTACAGTCCCTCAGCAAACTACCATCCAGAAGCTGTATGACATCACTGCATCATTATATGGTATTTTTAGCATGTTTGCATATAGTTCACTGTTTCAGTTATGCATCAAAAATCTAAGCTTGTTGGCCTTATCTAGAAATGACAGAATTGCCTTTTTTGTTTTGCTTTTTTAAAGACAGCCATCTGTCTATCTCAAGCCTGTTCAGAGTTCCCACAGGCAAAGTATTTTTAACTATTTCAATTATGGTTGTATCAACTGTTCTGTAATTATTGCCCTGTAGCTTTTCCCTGCTGTATCAATGTCCCCTTTCCTAGTTTCTTTCTTTAGAGAAATCATGATCTCACTCCTGTCACCCAGAGGAAGAACTCTCCATGTATTATTTGCTGAGAAGCAAACCCAAGTGTTTGCAAAGCTGTTTTTTCAAGTGGTGTTTCTCTCTACTGCTGTAAAAATATCCTGCCCAAGTAAAAGGCATAAACACATTTCTTCCTCAGCAAACTCTCCTTTGTTATAACTCAGCGAAAAGCATACATTTTGTATTCACGTTCTGTGTGAATCTAGTTAATTCATTCCAGTTTTCCCTGAACATTTAAATTAAGAAAGTAAAATGTAAATGAATTAAAGATAAGTCAGATGAGATGACCTGCTGCTGATGGCCCTGATTCCACATAATAAGGTAGTCTCAGTTAGGTAAGTAACCTGAGGATTTTATTTAGCATTCATTATTTCTCCTGTCTGTACTTCTTTGTGTCCTACACAGTGTTTTCAACAATTGTTTAATAACTGCATTTTATACCATGTAATTGTACTCTGAAGTCACATGTGATTAAGTCTTCCATCTCTGCCTCAGCAAATACTACGTTTTCCTACCTCCACCATATAAATGTGAAGACTGAAAGTCACCTGACACAATCTAGCATCTAATCTCCATTCCTCTTTCACTCAAGGCAAGGCATACGGTATCTTATTCAAGATAACACAGTTTTCAGGAAGGCTAATATCTCTTTCTCTAACTCTGAATAAAAATTGCATTGGGAATACTCTGTGGCAACGTTTGTAATGAGAAGTGAATTTTTGGAGTAGAAATAATTTTAATTACATTTGCTTTTCCCCAGAGACCCAGATTGTCCTGTCTTTGAAATAATCTAATATATTTTACACCACGGGGCTCTGAATATATTTCAGTATGTTATTAAGACCGTTATTTAGTTTAATACTGCAGTAACTATGAGCTCTGTTGGCCCATTGCCTGCAGAAGCTAATAAGATACAGAACCAGGCAAGTATTGCAAAGTTGCTTCCACGGACTCCTCTGTAAATCTCCCCCTTTAGGCTTATGGATTTACATGAATATGGGATTGGCAGAGCATAAGACCTCCTGCTGATAACAGGAATGCATGTTTCAGAGAAACTCTCTGCTCCCAAATACTCTAGCTGAAATATGCATGGACTGTTAGGGAAACAGGAGTTCACCTCCTTCCACTGTGGGTAGAAGAAGACCTATACTATAGACCAGGTGTTTGTAAGGACATTCAAACCCAAGCATTTGTTTACTGGAAGGAATATTTATGAGTTTAAAGTATTACAGGAGGGCAAAGATAGAAAATTTTGTCCAGCTGGTTGGTCCTGAAATATTGCCAACACATATTAGCAATTTCTAAGATAGTAGACTGGGACATCTGTCCCTTCAATTGTCCACCTCGGTAATAATTCTCTGGGCCGTGTGACCAGCTTTGTTAACCTTTCTAATATTGTTTCTCTGACTAATCATATCATCAAGTATGTGCATAGATATAGCCTACAGTAGTAATTAAAGCCGTGAAGCTGCTTGGCACACAACTAGCCTAACTGGTACCTATCTCACAGCACCCATCTGGCATACGACTGTGGGGTTCACACTAAGAGTATTGATAATTACAGGTTTGGGAACAAAGAACAACTGGAGTGTATCCAAAAATACAGAGTGGAAAGCAGCAAGTGCTTCTACTGTATCCTCTTATGATGCACTATAATCTTGTTTGGCTATTCTTTATATATCTTCATAGTATAAAAAAGATTGGCTTCCATCCACCAAGCAAAAACTTCTGTATTAAAATATGAGTAGCTTCTCAGGATACAAAAGCCATCTGCATGACTTGACATGGCTGACCAGTCTGTTATTTCTCCACGTGCCAGTAGGAGGGGACTTTGCAGTATCTGAGTTTCTTTCTTTGTCACATCTGATTTTTCGGTAGTTACTACTGCTTTAGGATGTATTCCTTATCCCACAAAGTCTCATAGCCCGTAGAAGAGAACATGAGTTTTGGAAAATCTAATGTCATTCCTACATACTCCAGCACTTCCACAAGTTGTGTTTCTCCTAAAAACAAAGATGGAACAAAAAAAAGTCTTCTATACACGTGCGTGGGTTGTCTACAGGAGTGGATTGGGCTAGTGCTCTTTCTAAGGATAGAGGCTTCTGTCCATATGAAGTTCTTCCATGAAGTCTTTGGCACTTGTCTGGGGAATCTTCAAGAATGTAGATCCTCCCTGAAGAGTTGCTTTGGCTTTGTAGAATCACTTCTGAGCTTAGGACACATACTGAATGTCTTTCACACAATGTCTTTTAGAAGCTCTCGTTGTCAAATGGCTCTTGAACAGTTATGTGAAAAGAAAAGGTATTTCAGAAAGACAACCTGAGCAATTCCTGGGATGGCAGCCAACCCACCCACCCATTCTCCTTGCTAATGACTGTACATCAGTACAATTGTAGAAGTGAGGAACAAAGAAATAAAGAATCATAAAGACCTTCATGGGTTGCTCAGTTCTGTTTCTTTCAATTTGAGAAAGCATGCAACTGCAGACAATTTGTAAAGCTTCTAAACTACACCAGGTTTTATCCTAAAGTATGCATTCCAGCATCTTAGAAACAACTTAAGGTCTGCATTAGATAAAAGTAAAGTTATACTATAATGGGCTATAGGAAAAGTAGAAGAATTCAAAACCTCCTTCATGTCTCTGGAAGGTTATTAAATAAAACTCTTAAGTTATGCTAGGAAGGGGTCTACCACCTCATGTTACAGAGGACAGAACAAAGAACAATATCCCAGTTTCCCCAGACCACCAATATGACACCAAATCAGTTAATTGTTCTAGCATGAGCATTAAGAGAGGGTATACCAATCAATCACCCAAGACTATAATGATACTAGAATGATACTAGAACCACCAGTGTTCTCCATTTACATTCTCTTAGGTTGGGCAAGCTCCAGAATTTCATGAAATATGAAATATTCTCCTTTTTCATTGATTCTACCTTAGAAGCTGAATTGTATTTATCAAAGATAGCAAGATTTTCCAGTTTCCTACTAAGAGTAATTCTCAAGTGTAATATAAAACTAAACATGATATATGCAGTATTATTAATATCATGTACAAATACATATTATAAATATGCTGCAATCAAACAGTAATCCATCTGTCAGTTTCTTGGAGATCCCAAAATAACAAGTACCAAAGACTAGTATCACAGGTTTCATTTTCCAGCTTGTGGCATTTTCATTTGCAAAACTAAAAGATCAGTTTCCCTGAACATACCAGGTTCTATCTTAAAGTAAGCTCAGACTCTGAATCTCATCATTTTTTTTTTTAATTTATTTTTCTTAAATATCTATTCCCAGGTTTAATTCCTGGGATGTGTAAGTCTTTTTTCTTTCGCTTCAATTAAATGATTCTTCTTCCTTTTTAACAACTGCCCCTGAAAATAAGGAATTGTGAATCCCCTCTGAACCTTCATAAACCTTTTAGTTTTTCTTCATAAAATGGCTACTCCCTTTCTTGAAACTCTCTGTGTTCTTATTACAATTTAGGTTCTTCTTCATTTTTTTTTCTTTTTCTTTTCTTTTCTTTTCTTTTCTTTTCTTTTCTTTTCTTTTCTTTTCTTTTCTTTTCTTTTCTTTTCTTTTCTTTTCTTTTCTTTTCTTTTCTTTTCTTTTCTTTTCTTTTCTTTTCTTTTCTTTTCTTTTCTTTTCTTTTCTCTTCTCTTCTCTTCTCTTCTCTTCTCTTCTCTTCTCTTCTCTTCTCTTCTCTTCTCTTCTTTTCTTTTCTTTTCTTTTCTTTTCTTTTCTTTTCTTTTCTTTTCTTTTCTTTTCTTTTCTTTTCTTTTCTTTTCTTTTCTTTTCTTTTCTTTTCTTTTCTTTTTTTTTCTTTTCTTTTCTTTTCTTTTCTTTTCTTTTCTTTTCTTTTCTTTTCTTTTCTTTTCTTTTCTTTTCTTTTCTTTTCTTTTTTTTTTTTTTTCTTGTGCATAGTTGATCAGAGGAGAACATGATATTCCAAATTACTTCAGTGACTTGTGCAAAATGTTCTTGTGGTGACCCTCTACTTTCTTGCTGTTGATGAAATCCTCAGCTTCATGTCGTATGCAAATTTCATTAGTAAATAATTTGATTCTACCTCCTTGGCCACTTAATATATTAACCAGCATAGATCCCAATGCTGATGGTTGAGGCAGGAACATCTGCCATCTTCATACTCCTTTAAATATGACATAGGGCAAATTTTCCCTTAAACAGCTCTTTATCCACTTTACATTATCCCTAATATCTTCAACTTAAATACTAATTCCCTATAAAGTGCTGTAAAAAATGCTTAACTACAATCTATCTAGGTTATATCTGCTCCATTACCCCTGTGTAGGAAATCACTGATTTTATCAAAAAAATAGATTAGATTAGTCTGGCGTGATATATCTTTGATAAAAACATGCTGCAATTTAGTCTACCTTCTACTGCCTTTCTGCTTTTATTTATGCATTCCTTCAAAATTTGTTCTACATTTTTGCAGAGGGTCAAAATCAAGTTCAAAAGCCTAGAGGTTAGGAGGAAATTCTTCACTCAGAAGGTGGTGAGGCCCTGGCACAGACCAGGCTGGATGGGACTTTTGGGCAACTTGGTCTGGTAGGAGGTGTCCCTGCCCATGGCAGGGGGGTTGAAACTGGATAATCTTTGGGGTCCCTTCCAACCCAAGCGATTCTATGATTCTATGAATTATTTATTCCTCATCCTCTGAAGACAGGTACTATATTTGCAGCTTTCCAGACAACATTTATGGTTTCACTGGAGTACTTTCTACTGGACCTCCCATGTCACATTCCAGTTCCAGTGGATTTCAGTTCATGGTAGATGACACATATATTTAGCTATTTAGGTCTCTATTCTCTTGACGTTATGAACTCTGTCTGCTGTCCTAAGCATGATTGTCATTGAATGTTTCATTGTAAAAGTGAGAAACATGATCTCAGGTACTACTCACCTCTCCTGTAGCAATTCATCCAGCCCTTGCTTTTTGCTCCTTTGACATATTTTCGCTCAACCAAGTACTGAACTCGTACATCATGTCCACCTACCAGCTGCAAACCACCCTATACTTCCTGGCCTTTTGACCATCTACCAAGCCCTTCTCCCTCAAGGAAAAAGGGAAGGACAATATTTACTTCTGGAAACACAGGAATTGCACAAAGGTTTGAAATGCTGATCACAAGATAAGCTCTAGTCTAAAACTGCATCATCCAGAACAGTTGGTGTTATTGAAGTTGCCTCATGGTATGGACACCCGCAACTTTACCACGTTCTTACAGCGGTATCAGTATTGATTTTTCATTCAACTAAAGCAACTATTTCATATAATTAGAGTTCACCAGAAAAATAAAATAAAATAAAATAAAATAAAATAAAATAAAATAAAATAAAATAAAATAAAATAAAATAAAAACAATCTCTTTACATGTAAATACTGACTTTACGTAAAGAAAAAAAAAAAAAGGAATAACATGAATGTTTTTGGCCAAGAATCAATTTTCAACTCCAAATACTGCTGGAGCATTGGGCCACAAACCAACACCTTTTCAGTCCTTGGAGATTAGGATGCAGGAGTGTGTGTGTGTATGTTTGGGGGTTAGGGGATGTTAGGTTATTCTGTTGTTAGTTTGTTCATTATTTTTTATCTGAGTGCTAGAAATACTTGAAATTAATTTGTCTGTGAGTGGAGCAAGACTGAAATTACTTCTTATTATTAAACAATATTGCTGGATGTCCGCAAGTATCTTGTAAGGTCTATCTTTGCTACATAAATAATAATAGCTATTTTCTCTGGCTATAAATATTACATGTCAAAGATAATCTTCAATCCTCTGCTTATTTTTTTTTGATATGCTTTGCTGCACCTTTAAAATAATATAGAAATGCTTTTTAGCATGATAACGGTCTGCTCCCTCTTGCAGGCAGTGTTAATGTTTCCTTGGTGCTTTCCATTAATCCAACAGTAGTAGAGTTTCATTCCTTTCATTTGCAAAATTCTCTTTCTTTCTGTGTAACTATGTGAGCTGTCTGCATTGCAAATCATTGTTTCTAAATTATGCATCTTCTACCGGAAGAAATGATCTGCTGGAAGAAATGATCTTTTGCAAGTGTTTTTCTAGTGTTTGGGTTTCAAATGGATTTCCTGAGCCTTCTCCTCCAGACTTCTCCCACATGACATCCTCAATCAGAAAAATCTCAGGAAGGTGGAAAGATACCAGCCAGAGGGAAAATCCCCCTTATCATTAACCATAATAGCTCCATGGCCAATAGATTCAACAACAGGAGCCTGGCTTTTGGTGTCCTGGCCCTTGTGAAATTAAGCCCACATGAAGAACATCCTGTAAGCATCCCTGAAACTGCATGTTGCTCTCATTGACACCACTTGTAGGAGTCAGACCACTCTGGCTATGGCTTAGCAATGTGCACGCTCTTTGAAGTATTGGGGGAGCTTCTCATCCTTTGGGTTTGCCAATGTATAGCCAATCACAGAATCAGAAAACTCCATTAGCATCTAAATATGATTTTAGGAGGACTAAAAAATTAGTGCTGGTTTTATTTGCCTTTAAAAAAAAAACTCGGGGTTTTTCAACAGCGCTATCTTCAACAGCAGTGGCATAACTGCAATCAAGGACCCATTAGTGCTGTCCCAAAATAACATATCCCACCAAAAAAGGTGTTAAAAGAGCAAGTGAAAAGTCAAGAGGAAACAAACAAACAAACCCTTTCCCTTGGGAAAATAAGCAAGTGACACCTCTGCTCAAGTTTAATGGGAAAATGTCGCTATTGGGCTGGTGTAACACTGAGCTGGTGGCAAGTCACGGAGTCAGGGTACAGTTGTCTTAGGCACCATATGAGGAGAGTTGAGTATGCCCACCCATCTCCCTGTGACTTAGTGTGTGACTTAACCCCATCGGAGCTCAAGGACAGTTTTGGATAAGCAGAAATAGCAGAGAAGGTCCTAATGACTCATCAGACCCATTAGGAGAATGGGATAGATGGAAGCAGTGTCTCAGAACACAATGATATATCTCTCACTGTATGAGTCCTGCAATTGCTAACACTACTCACTTATTAAAGATGCAGCATTCCTGTTACAGCCAGTGATGCTCTTGCTAGGACTGCCCATTTCAGGCAAACCATTGCTAAATTCCTTAATTCTCTTTCTGTTCTGCTAATGAGGATCCTGTGTGTTTCTACATCTGGGGTTCCTAATTAATCAAACACTTAAACCACCTAAGAACAAATTATCCTTGAGAAAGGAAGATGCAATCAAGGACAAAGAGGTCCAATCATTTTGGTTATCTTTTATTATTATTATTATTGTTATTATTATTATTATTCATTTTTAATAGAAAAGGAAACAGAATGGAATGTCATTTTGCTCTAATTATGAAAAATGAAAATAATTGTGTATTCTACTTCCACTTGGGACACCTTGTTGGAAGCTTAAAGTACAATTAAATTCAGCTCAGACAATTTCAGAAGTGAAGATTTTTAGTGTCTGTGCTGAACAGAAGACAGCTGTCTATAATAATGATCATGTCTTATTATTACATTTACAGTTTTTGCACTCTGTGTTTGCTTATTTTTTTCTTTCCTTTTTTTTTTTTTTTGTCCTGAATTTTTCCTTTATTTATCCCATTTTAATTATAATTTAGCATCAATATAGTTTTCTCTCTCTTTCTCTCTCTCTCTCTCTCTTTTTTTTTCATTCATTTTCCCTTGTTTTCTATAGACTTTTCTTTCTGTCCTCCTTCCTCCTCTGTTTTTGCCTGCCTCACACATGCCTGTGGAAGATCAGTGGGAAGACCATGTGCATAATCAGATCAGTTTCTTATTAGAATATTTGGATGCAATATGAAGTGATACTGGATAATGATCACACTCCTTTTTACATGACCCCAAGAGCTCAAACAATGCAAAAGAGTTGACCTTGACCTTGCTGCCTGGATGGTAATGATTACATATATATATCGCTCATTCTAAAGCCATGCAAAATACATGTGCCGGACTTTATTCTCACTCACTGTTTCATAGCTCTTTGGGTGTAATTTATTCTTGAGATGACAAAATGCAGTTTACAATTTGTATCCTGTGTATGTAATGAGGCCATTATTCCAGAAGAGTCTGAGCTATCCGGCAGAACTGACACAGAAAACCTGTGCTGGAAATGAAGACCAAGCTTGTTTAACCCGAGGGGCTCCCAGTTAGGCTGTTGTTTGCTCGCACATAACTTCTGTTGGTGAAAAATGGGGTCTCACAAATTTGCCCTAAAAGATGATTTGAGCCAGGTTTCCCAAGGCTGTCTCCAAAACATTTGGGCTTTCAGAAGCTGTTGCTCTTTCTGAATGCTAACTACAAAAGTAATGGTGAGTAAACTGAGAAGGGGTGAGGGGTGAGACGTGTCTTCCTTTCCAACTGGCGCAGCAAGAGAGCTGTCTACCAAAGGAGGGAGGCAGCCAAGAGACGAAATTCATGCTGCAAGCAGAGAGAGCTCAATGTCTTCCAAAGCACTGCAATGTAGTGTGTGTAGTTAACACATTATTTTTAGTTTACAAATGCTTGTTGACAGGAGTGACAAATAAAATGTGCATATGGGAGTAAGGAGCAGGAACAAAACATTGTCCTCACTTGAAATAGTCTCCTTTTAATCCAAACAAACACACACCTGCAAATTCTTCCCAAATCAGCCAGCTGGAGCTCAGAAGATGACTCATGTTGTGCTTAGCTGGGTCGCTCGCTATGGTAGGTCTGTTGATACGGCTTTCCATGCTGTGTCATGGGATGTTGAATACTAGAGAGGAGCAATGTTGCAATGCAGCAGTTTTAAAAGAGATCTTTCTTCTTTCCAAGCAACTGCAAAATATCTGCCAGCAGAGCTACTTAAAATAAATAAATAAAATAAAAAATACAGCTCTACATTGGCAGGGGAAGAGAGAGAACATAACTACAGACCTGGATGTGATGTTTACTGCGTGGACTGAACTTCTCAAGGTCTCCTTGGAAATTCCATGGTTCAAATTCTGTGGGGTTGTCCTCACTCGGGAAATGCTCCTGATCAGGTCAGCACAGGTTTTGACCGTAAAGCACAAGTATTGTGTGTAAATAATATGGAATAATATGTATTAACCTTTAGACAGCCAGCCCCCACGATGTGCCTTGCTGGCAGTTCTGCATGGAAGTGGGACTTGATCAGAAACCACAGTACATGATACCTAAAGTTACTGTTGGGTGCAGAATGCAATGCTTGGGGAAGTGTATAGCTCAAAAACACAGCAGTAAAAACTCAGAAAGGTACCACAGTTCCATATCTTTGTCCTTTTTTATTATAATTTGGGTATAGTTACTCAGTTTCAAAGGATAATAGCTGTCTAATTATACTTAAAAGTGACATATTTTTAGTAGGTTTGAATTATTCAGAGCATCAGAATGGTTTCAGGACACATTATTCAGTGAGCAGGCATGTCAGCGCTGGGTGTCTGGGTAAGAGACACCTTTGCCACCTCTCTCAGTGGGCTGCAGAGCTGGGCCATGTGGGCACAGCCGTACCGACAGGGCAGGGACCGATGTCAGTCTGTCCTTGGGACTTCAGCAGGGTGATCCTGGGCTGGAAAATCCCAGCTGCTATCACAGTGAGTCTGATCCTCTGATCAGCAGGTCTGTCTGGATAGCTGGCAGTCACCACGTACCTACTTCATGACTTCATGTCTCTTCATGTCTGAGTATTGGAGAGTGTGTTGAGCTTTCACTTCATTTCAAGGGGGGGAAAAAAAAAAAGAAAGAAAAAGAAAAAAAAAAAAAAGGATTTAAATCCATGCTAGCTTTTGCATTGACTATGAGGACTGGACTAGGATTTTACCCCATTTTTATCAGAATGACACTTTGTAGTCCGGGACATGTCATTGCCTTCTCAAATATGCTCTTTCATTTCTCGGGTGGTGGTATGCTCTTCAAAGAAAGGGATGAGGGGAGACGGTGTTGTCATTGATACTTTTGCTGGAAATCCTTAGGCTGAATTCAAACCAGGACTGAAGTTTGGAGCTGGTGCTCTACTCAGTCCCATTTTTCTCTGAAAGCATATAGAAGAGTAGAAAATACTTTTTTCTTTCTTTTTTTTTTTTTTTTCCCTTTGCTTTTCTGTTATTTAATTTTGTTCCCATGGTGACAGGTGCTTTGTAAATATCTGAGAGAGATGCTCTGTGCTGTGAGGAGAAAT
Source organism: Anas platyrhynchos (assembly GCF_047663525.1). Classification (NCBI taxonomy): domain Eukaryota; kingdom Metazoa; phylum Chordata; class Aves; order Anseriformes; family Anatidae; genus Anas; species Anas platyrhynchos. Next base: position 13,872,425 of record NC_092588.1, on the reverse strand, counting down.
AGTTTCAAAATACACAAGATTCAGAAAGGAGTCCTGCTCTTTTTGTCCCTTCTGCACAAACAGAATACCCCTCAGAAATTGAATCCAAGGTCATCAAGAACACATGCATGACAATCTTAATTACACTTTCTCTGTTATCTTTTCCTGGATTTGAAAAGTCCTTATCAGAGGATTGTATTTATTAAGGAAAACAAGATCTAGCTAAGCAAAACTGAGATTCCAGATTTGATCTTGTCTGCATGGTGGGAAAAAAATCAAAAACAAAGAAATGAAGGATCGGTCACCTGGAAAAAAAAAATGGAAGAAGAAGAAGAACTCCGGTATCTTTTCCCTAAATGCAATATTGTTATATCTGTGCTTTGGAGCTGGAAGAAAAAAAAATGAAAAAATGTTATCCCTCACTTCTGTTTCTGCAACAAGAGTGCCCAAGACACAGGGACAAAGCACAAATCCGCTCCAGTTGTCTAATTGGACAGAGTTGTTGCTGAATGCCAGCCTGACCTAAATGGAACTGAAGGATTTTCTCCAACCTTTCATCCTTTTGTATTCTCTAAGGTTAATCTTCCTTCCTTTGTGTTGCTCTCACTAGGCTACAGATGAGGGAACAAGAGGTACAGCTGAACTCGGAGTATCCGTCCATGTCCAGTCGATAAGGAGGCGGTTTGCTTGAGGCTAGAGCTAAATGACCTATTCATAATAAACATTTTTTCAATTAATTTAATCTTTTCTCCTGTGCATCAGTTTGTCATGGAGAGACCAGTTTATATAAATGCATTCCTCATCTAATGTCATTTGATGATTGCTTCAGGAGAAAATAAAGTAACCGCCTTTGTATTGCTTGAAAACTGTCACTCCAGGGATGCTTGCCACTCATTATGGCATCACTGCTACAGATAAGAATAAGCAGAGAGGTTTGTCAGGACCACTCTGCAGCTGTCCCCTGGAGGGGACAGAGCAGCAAGCAGCATCTCATATGGAAGTAAGCTTTTGAGTTTGGTCACTGCAGACAAACTGGCTCAGGTTCTCTCTGCAACTCCAAACTAGCTGTGGACGATACACCCAACGTATATTTACATCTATTTGGTAGCACGTGATACAGTTAGGGCAAAAGTTACAGCAGGGTTGTGTTTTGTCTCTCCTTTCCCCTACGATGGCTGCCCTCTTCCCTTCTCCCAACAAACTGCCAGAATGGAGGTGCTAAAGGTGTAAATTAGAGGGATAAAATGCTCTAGTTCATGTCCCAGCCCACCCGCATAAGCAGATCTGATGCAGAGAGGCAGATCAAGAGAAGATAGATCTGAGGATCCTCAACCTTCACCTAAAACAGTTTTGTGATATATGAAACTTTGATGGAGGGGGTGGCAACATTCACAAAGGATGCTGAGTATCACTTATCAGCAGTCTTGATTTATGTGCAATAAGATGTTTTATACCTGTTAAACCAATTCTATAAAAAATAGAAAAAAGAAAAAAAAAGGCACAAAAAAAAAAAAGGCACCTGAAAACACGAAGGTGAGAGTCCTGGTTTGCTGTGCTGGCTCACAGACCTCCCCCATTATCCGCTCAATCCTGCAGATGAGAGGTTTTGCTGCTTCCTCCCCGTCCCCACTCCTCGATGAAAAGCCTGAGCTCGGTGACATATGGCAGCTCTGCTCGCAGCGGCTCTCTGGGCTCGTTTCCAACACGCTCTAACTCCGAATTACCAGAATGGCACTTATAGATGTCCAGTTATAATGTTTTATCAGGGAAAATGCTTTTCCAATGGTGCTGTTTGCTGCTTTGAAAAGGATCATTTTGTCAGTTGTGACTTTTATTTTTGTAAAGAATGCAGATATGAAATATTTAATGTGATGTCCTAATTAATGCAAATATGCCAAAAACCTTTATTTTCTGGAGAAAATTATATTACACTGTTACATTTCCACATTTCGTGGCTGCCTATTTTATATACTGTAACCATGGTTACCATGTCATTAAAGTCTATTCAGAGGGAGTTGGGCATAGCATAGAGCTATCACGGAGAATGATTGCTTTTGTAAATTTAAAAGAAGCTCTGCAGCTAATTAGTGTGAGTTTGTGGAAATTGAACCAATGGAGAGCATGAAATTTGGAGCAAATTATTGTCGAGTCTGAAGCAAATCGAGAACATTTTTATTTGATTTAGGAACTTGCCTTCTGTATCACAAGCTTCTTAAAGTTTTAATTGTATACAAGGCTGAAGCCACACACTGGCGTGCTGCTGATAGTGGGAATGCAGATAGCACTTGCTGAGCAGGGAGGTGAATATTGCTAAATGGGAAATGCTGGTGACTGATGGAAAGCTGGGGAGAGGGCAGGGCATGCTTGGGCTCCTCCAGTTTTGCAGCATCTGGAAATTTTAGAAGCAAATTCAGCTGCCTGGGAATTTTTCAAGCTGTCTCTTGTGCACCAATTAACTCTATATTTCTTCCACGTGGTGCACTCTGTACGAGTAGTGGGGCTCTTTTCTGTCCTTTGCTGCCCAGCACTCTAGTAGCAGGTGCAAAGCAGGGCCTTGCACCACACATTTCCTTAATATTATTTCAAACACTGCTATCCTTATCAGAAAAAAACATATCCATGGCCACGTGTATGCCTAGCGGCCTTCATAGTGTATGAGGGGCTGAATTCACAGCTGGATATCCCCCTGCTTTCAGTTTTATGAGTCACTTTTCCAGCCTGCCCCACAGTTTTTCAATAGTTGCATGATTTGTGGCATCCACGCATGTTACTAAGAACTTCACCTGTGTCACTGTACCTCTGTGCTGGGCAAATGCAGCTGTGCATTTTGCTTCACCTGCCTTTGAACCATCTGCAAGGGCCACCACGGGCAGCCCATCTGAATGTCTGTACAGAAGTGAGGGCACGTGGGGAGATGGCTTCCAGCAGCAAAGCAGTCACTGGCTTGTCCTTGTCCCATGCTGCCACGCACCCTCCATCTGCCAACACCCAGGGGCAGTGATTGACGACTCTGCTCTTGGCAAGTTTTCTGAGTTTTCTCTATTAATATATTTGGCAGATATTAAGAACTAGGAGCTAACTGCTCCTCATGGACACAGGGAAGCTAACACTTTGATCAGAGCTGAGGCTTTGTATTTTGTTGCTTGCATAACACTGGGATACTGCAGGCATTTTTCAGACTTCAGGATCTCAAATAATAAGCAGAAAATCTACAGCATTTTCTCCAAGTCCTGTGAAGCATGTACAACACCAGGCCCAGCAAAAACCTCCTGTCCCCAACCACTCACCTTCCCCATACTTTGCTGACTGAGTCCCAACACAGGAACTGTGGAAGGAACCACACAGGCCCCAGCAGCTTCAGGGAACATACTTCACAGACGAGGAAAGCAAAATAAATAAATAAATAGGTCTGGAGCAGTCACTAACAATCCCTTTCTCTTCATTGCTTTCCAATTTGATCCCTAAAAGCAGCTCTGCACAGCCTGGCTATCAGTACCCAGCATGATATCCTTGGCCAGAGAAAATGCAAAATCTGGGTTTCCAGTTGACCACCGCCAGTTTGTCCAGTTGCAGCATGCTGCAAGCAGTCCTCAAATGAACAGATGCTAAAACAGGAAAAAAAAAACCAACACTGCCAGTGCTAAAAACCACTTAGTCTTGCGTAGTCTTTCTGTACAAGCACAATTATAACAAATAATGAGGCTGTTTTGATTGCAGGGCTGTTAATTGAATAAATAAGATCAGTACCATGGCACAGAACTGTGTGCAGGAGTCCATTCTGCCTGACCTGAGCACTGACAGCTGCAATTTTGAGATTCAGGCTCTCTGCCAGCCTTTTGTCCACTAAGTGTTCCTGCCTTTTTTTTTTTTTCCCCGCATCTGTTCACTTATCCAATTTATCTGCAGGATACCTGAGCCCTTACCTGGGATAATGCCCTGTCAGAAAGTAGGTAATGGCATGGTGCAGTATAATGTTGTTAGGTAGCAATGCTATGATGAAATATCTAGGCAGAATGTCAAGGAACATTGTATTTATCTTTCTGTGGTATTTTTGCACTGTTCTGGGAAAGGCCAAGTATGCCTACGATGGTGTGATGTTATCAGAGAATATTTCAACACCTATTTTGCACTCAGAGAGTTAACAGCAGGAGAGAAAAGCCAGCAAGCACTTTAACTCTAACATCACCAACAGTGAGTAATCCTGCACCTCCTCGTCTGCCATAGTTCAGCAAAACCAGCCTCCAGCCTCATTTGGGAAGTGTGGACATGACCAATATGCTCAGACCGAGCTCTGCTTCCATCTCTTGTATCACTCCCCAGCAGAGCATTAACTACTCATGGGTAATTCCGTTCAGAAACACACTCCATCTCAGTTAAAAGCCTTCGAAGCATACACAAGACACACATTTGTGTGGGGGAAAAGAAAAACTGCCCTCCTGGCAAATGCAGTAAGCACATAATCCTCCACGTGATGGTGCCTTGCAGAAAGCAAGATACATCAAAACTCCAGAGCACTCCACTTGCTACCTCAGTCTGCTGCTTTTGTTCATCACTTCTGCTAAATCCACATCACATTTCCCATTAAGTTAGCAAACGCTCATTTCAGAGAAGCCCTTGCATATATTTTTTTTAACATTTCCAAAAATAAAGCATAACCGGAGGGTTCCTGTTATGTAACATAAATATTTTATTATCTTCCACATTACTGATGTGCAGAAAAAAAAATCTAGACACATTTTTGGGCTCTTTCATTGAGTAGCCTTGAAAAAATATGATGCCATATTGCTCAAGTTAGCCTTCTGCCTAACTGTGGAATATTGTGTTAAGTATACCTAACCCTGCCAAACCGATGCTTGGAAAGGCAGGAAAAACACAAGTCTGAATCTTAAATAACTCCTATTGCTTTTTATCTTAAAATAATTGTGCCTGGCAATGAATTCTTTCCACATCACTGACACTATTTTTTGATATTTGAACAATAAAAAAAAAATGTGATTTTTGCTTGATTCATTATGCTGTATCACAGAACTGTAAAAATTTAATTACAGATGCTGGAGGCCTCAGCCTACCCAGGTCAAGTGCTGCACAGTGGAGAAGCTCTGCTGGGGTTTGCCAGGTTGCTGCTCAGGTGCTCAAGTGGGGCCCCCAAGGCTTGAGTGCGTGCAATTAGCAGCACCACCGCAGCCCCTGGACTAACTAACAGAGGGGGCAACTCCACTCCTTGATTAATTTGATGGTTCTCAGTTCCAGACTCGCCACATAAATGTAAACAAGCATGCCTGGGCTTGAGGCACGGACACAGGCTGATCTGGGAGGGCCGAGGGGTGGTGGAGGAGCTTGAGCACACACGGTGCCTCAGCATGGAGTCAGGCTCTTGTTCATGAAGTTCAGGCAGGGTTGGTGCTGGTGGGGGACAGGCATGTCCAGCAGCCAGCAGCTTTCCGGCTTTTCCTACCCTTTTCCTACATTACCAGTATATTCATAAGAAAACTGCTGTCTTTGCAAACGTACCAGGCTTAATCAACAAAAGTAAGGGTAAGAAGCGGAGCATTCTCACCTTTGGCTGTAAGAGAACAGCTAAGGCTGCTGACAGCCAGCTTCTCCCAGAATCATCTTCCTCACTCTTCTCTGAATGTACTTCAGGCAGCTGCTTTATTTCTCCAGGAGTTCCAAATGTATGGTTGTCCTCTCCTGAGTCTCTGTGTCCCTGCCTGTGCCTTGGGCAGTCACTGAAAGTACTCACACAGTGGGCTGGATGTGTCCATCCAGGGCCACCTCATAACCAGAAATCCTCAGTGTGTCCTTCAGCACATGTGCTGCCAGGTCAACCTTCTCCAAACAGTACAGGGTATTTGGCATAAGTGCTGAGCAAAAAGTCTCAAACTTCATGGATGAGTCTTAGGAAAACCTAACTAGGTAATACATCAGTCCAGCCTGAGGCTTGCTGCATGAAGAGCGAGAGAGGAGTGGGTTATCAGCGACAACACAGAAAAAGTACCAAGTTACATTAAAAAAAAAAAAATGCCTCTTATTAAAACACTTCATGTACTTAACAGGAAATCACCCAACACAGTCCTTGTTGCTCAAGCACTACTTGAGGTTATGTCAGCCTGTCATAATGAAGCTCTACATTTAGTAGATATCAGGACTATTTAAGCTTTGTGATAACATTTACAGTTTACTTCATCTTTATTTGAATTACATGCCAGAGATACCAGTAATATTTTGGTATTCTTGCCAGGGAAAAGCTTTTAATATTTACAGACAGACTTTGAACATGCCAGCTGGCTGATGCTGAGAGTTTGAGTTCTCTTTAAAAAAAAATAAAAATTAGTCATTTACGTAAGTTTCATTGACAGTTTACTTTAGCTTTATTTTCCAAGACATCAATATTTGCATCTATGACTTATTTTGCAGTCTTCTGTGGGCAAAAGAAAATCCCTTACCTCTGTATTCATATTAACATTTATATAAATCAGCCAGTAATCACCAGGATCTAAGAGCTGTATGCTATGCTTTAAACAAGATGCAGTTGAACTCCAGGTCCCAAAGCCAGTAGATTAGGCCATCCAGGAAACACGCGTGATGGGTCACCAACCACAAGCCGATACTCCAAAATATTTTGGTCAATGGATTGGGCAATGCTAGGTCCCATGAAATATTTTCATTAGGAAATTTCATCTGTTGATATTAGATCCCATCTTCTTTGCTTCTTTGCGCAGAAGGATTAAATGAAATTGCTCTTCTTTTCCTCCTGCTCTTTTATTTATTTATTTATTTATTTTTATTTTTTTTTCCCCCAGCTGTTAGCCCCAGATCTTCCCCCTTCTTCAGGCTTTTCACAGAACCAAGCATTTAGCCCTGGGCTTCCTCTGTGCTGGGTCGTTCTGTGCTTTTTTGTCCCACTTCTCACTTTACTTCAGACAATTCTCCTGCGAAACCTCCAATACATGCATTGTTCATGGTTTGAATGGACCTCTGGTTTAAATGATGGCAAGAGTGTGTGGATTCTGATAATGATAGTCAAAAACCTTGTTTGCCACTGAAGGCAACTCTAAGAAAGGAAGCCATTGCTTTGCTTTACCTTCAGTGTTGTCACGTTCAGCACAGTTGCTTCAGATGAGAATGAAAGGGTTGTTTGCTTTATTTGTTTGCAGACATCCCATTGTGGGGAATGACAGGTATGGCCTGGTGGGAGAAGCCTCCAGACCACAGTCTTGTGTATTTCTTTCCCTGGGTTTACATGGAGCTCTAGATGATGTTGCTACACTTCCCCCATCATCTGAACATCAGTCCTGCAGCAGGGCTGTACATTTTGCACAGTAAATGCAGTGCCACGGGCCCCATCTGGCCCCAGAGGAGCTGGGCCTGGTGCTCCCTCCATGGGACCCCATGGAGGCCATGCCACCAGCTGGGCCGGGTGCCCACATCGCCATCAGCAGCTGTCATCTGCAGCTGGGGCGTGAGAAGGCTTTAATTTCTTTTCATCAGGAAGTGAAGGGTTGTGCAAGAGGTTTGGGGTGAGTTCATGGTTAGGGTGGCAGCGTTGCTTTCAACAGAGCACGAACAACTGACTCCCTCACCAAGAGCAGCACAGTGATACAGGCAGGTTGCATCTTTCCTGGGGGCTGTGAGGATGACAATTCTGTTAGAACAGCCCAGAAGTGACACAAAGTCACCTCTGTCCCCTGTTACCCATGGTAAACACTTTCAAGGGTACAGCACTACCAGGACACGTTTGTACCGCAGCTCCTGCAGAGGTGGCACTGAGCTGGCAGGCCTGTGGTCCCAGAACGGGGAAGAATCTGGATCACAACAGTGGAGAGATATTCTGATCTTTGGAGATGGGAAAAGCGTTGGTGGACAAATATGAAAAGAAGTAACATTTCACCAGGCTGTCTCCACATGACAATAGGAGAACAAGTCTCAGGAGAGCCATGTGCTCCGCATGTCAGAGCCTCCAGCCCACACGATCCCGCTGATCATGTCAGCTCTGGTACAAAAAGCACATCTGTCCTTTGGGCTCCCTGATGCACACAGACAATTTTGAGTTACCATTCTACCCTGAACAGCCATGCTGCAGTGGATTCCCAGCTATATCTTTCCTTCATCATTTTCCCGAAGAAAAGAAGGGGTCTGAAGACTCCTTGCATTCCCAACACTGAGGAGACCTCTGAGAGCTGCTGTAATTCTGATGACAGCTTTTAGGACCTCACTATACAAACAGCTGAGGAGGTACATAGCTGTGCATCTCACTGAAAGTTCAAGGCCCTGTGTACTGCAGTAGGACTGCTAAAAGACCAGCTCTCTTCAAATACAAAGGCAAATATTTAGAACATTAATTCATATTTCTTCATTCTGGTTTGCACTGGTAACTGCTAAAAAGAAATGTTGAACTGAACTCTGACTTACTAAGTGAAAAAAATTATCATGTGTTCCTATTGCACCAAAAATGTTTTTTGACTGTTTGTCTAGAATGACTTGTAAAGACTCTAAACAGAATTTCTTGGCCACATAGCAACTGCTATTGGTGATGTCTTGCAGAAATATCTGGAAATTATATTAAAGGAAAAAGGGAATAAAGGAAAGGAAAGGAAAGGAAAGGAAAGGAAAGGAAAGGAAAGGAAAGGAAAGGAAAGGAAAGGAAAGGAAAGGAAAGGAAAGGAAAGGAAAGGAAAGGAAAGGAAAGGAAAGGAAAGGAAAGGAAAGGAAAGGAAAGGAAAGGAAAGGAAAGGAAAGGAAAGGAGAAAGGAAAGGAAAGGAAAGGAAAGGAGAAAGGAAAGGAGAAAGGAAAGGAGAAAGGAAAGGAGAAAGGAAAGGAGAAAGGAAAGGAAGGGAAAAGGCAAAGCAAAGCAAAGCAAAGCAAAGCAAAGCAAAGGTGGAGGAGGAAGCAATGTGAGAAAACATTCTTTCCCTGATCCGTATCTGAATGTTCCCAACCAACAGGCTCTCAAGTCTGCACTTGAACCGCGCATCAAAAGACACAGCCGATGTATATCCTCTTGTCAAGCTCATTCCAAACTGATGCATAACAGCTGTGTACTAGACAAGGTCATTTAAAAGGTGTTTACTTTGACTGCAAACTAAATTTGTCCCTCTTCAGTCAGAGATAAAGTCTATGATATTTGTAAACCAAACATCGCAAGGCAAAGGTCTGACTTGAAGCTGATGCTTATGTTGGAGCTGGGAGCATGAAACAGCTGCATAACTGTGGTATTTCCCTGGAGGTGCTGACCGTGACCAAGGCTCACTATGTTATGAAGGCTCAGTTCAGAGGCAGGACCTTGGGAAATGTCTCTGGGGCAAGCTAATGATACCTCCCAGGGCAACACTAGAGCCTGTTCAAGGGTTGCCCTGCCTGCGTGTGACAGCTGGCACCCAGTGCCTGGCCTGGTGCCTTCACCTGCCCCTTCTGGCCTGGCTTCGTGGCACCCATCCATGGCCTGCTCCTAACAGAGAGAACCTTGACACAGCCTGCTGCTGAGCAGCCTGAAATCAGTCTTGAAAGCAGTCTTCCTTGGACTGGATCTGTGAACACCCCCAGCTTTGGCAGTCTCTGAGACCAGCCAGCTTCAGGTTCAGAAGGTCACAGCCAGAGCACCTCAGGTTTCTTAGGAAGTGCAGACTTGTTCCGTGCTTCCAACACACCATTCACACAGGTGTTGGGTGATCTCCTGTCCAGTATTAAGGAAGTGATCAGTCAGTCTCACAACCCATGGTGCTTTTTAGGTGGTCAGAGCACGCACCATGTCCCTACAGGCTCTGAAAACTCAGGGCTATGAAAACAAGAGGATGTAGAGACTATCACAAGCAGCTAGTTAGACAGGAGACCAACTTGTACCAGTGCACATCATGCTCCTAATCTGGGGAAAACACAATATTGTTGTTCTATCTGCACTTATCTTAGCCATGAGCATGTACTTCATTTTCTTTTGTCCTTGTGTGCCACATAATACAGATTTTACATTGCCCAATCCTGTTGAATTTTTAGCATGCATTTACGGTGTTACCAGGACAATGTACATGCAAATATTTTTCCAAAATGCTTGAACTTTCATCTACTGGTTCTGTGATAATGCTGATAAAGAATTAAAAACAGAGCAGCACACCCTGTTTAAAGCAAGAAGAGTCATCTTCAAATTATTGCATATGTCCTACATTATGACATTTCATATTTTGCAACATGAAAACAAAAGAGCACCTAACTCACCTTAATGCTGCTAATGGAAGACAAAATGAGTTCTTTGTAGTTAACTACCAGGTGCTTGACATTTCTGACCAGACACAGTGCAGGATTTCATTTCCACAGTGGTACTGCAGCTGCTAGCATTTGCTTGTGTCTAATCAAGCAAGAAGTTAACCTTGAATATGAAACACAAAATCTATAAGCTAAAAGCTAGAACAAACTTTATTCCCTGAAGGTCACAGAACTGAAACAGAATGGAGCAAACCCATCTGAAAATAAAACGTTCTGCATTATTCCAGGTATATAGTTATATGTCATTGAAATAGAATTTTGAAACTGTTTATTAACCCTTTCCGGAAAATTGTTTCAAGTAGTGAGAGCTTTGAGTCAAATCTGGCTGTGCTTATTCAGGAGTTAGTGAAGCAAGGCTGGCACCCCGGGGCGAGGATGTCATTGGACCTGCGCAGCAGTGGAAGAGAATTGAGAAGTCTTTCCTCCTCCCTTGCATGAGCACAGAGGTTAAGTAATCCAATTCCTTGTGCTCCAGTAAATGGTGGAGACAGAAAAGAGCCGGCTCTGCAGCGTGGGGGAGGTGAGAGCAGATTCTTATTGACCAAAGGGAGCACAGTGGCCCAGCTCCTTGTGTAGACCGAGCAATGTGACCACTGGCTTTGCTCCGTGCCTGCGGGAAGTGCTCAGCTCTGCTGTTACTTACAGCCACAGTCCATGCAGTACTTACAGCCAGAGTCCATCCTGCATGCAGCAGTAGGAATTTTGACTGAGGAAATGTTGCAGGCTCAGGCCTTTTGAGATTCACAGGTTCAGATTCAAAGGATATATTTATCCACACTGTCATTTCTTTTACCACCTCATTTACAGACTAAATATTTACCTCTCCTCTTCATAAAAATTTGAGGATATTTGAGATCCTGGACTCTGTTTTGCAATAACTTACTCTGTTACTAGGATATCCTTTACTTATGGAGCAGTTAACACAGATAACACATCACAGGGGCCAGGTTCAGCTCCATACAATGCCATCTACATCTGAATCTAGGCATCCGCTCCCATTTTGATCAATGGAGCTCTGGGGCTCAGCTCAGGTGCCTGAACATAAGGGTCTAAGGACATCTGAGATACCTGCATGAGGCTGGGGGATGTCACCCAAAGCCTGCACACTGCAGAGGCAGCTGGCTTTTATCTGGGCTTCTAAAATGGCATCAGACACCCCTGTGTGTGCAAGTGCAGCAAGTCCCCCCCTGCCTTTCTTGCAGGCAGTGCTGGTGGCTTCAGAAAAAAGTACAGCCTTTGTTAGGCAGCTGCTTCAATCTTCCACCTCTGCTGTGCTGAATGCAAGAGGGGAATTTCACTCTTAACCCACTTAGCAATCAATTTAACACCCTCAAATATAATGTTTTGTGGCCCATTGAATTTCCTCCTTGGAGCCACTGGCCTTGCTTTTATTCTCACGTCGAGTGTCTCATCTTTCACTGAAACTTCCTGAACTACTTACCACAATTTCATCTCCCAGACAGTTCTACGGCGAGCCTTGTGCTAAAAAAATATAATCTCTTGGATTTATGTTAATGCTGTTATCACAGCAGAAATATGAAACTGGAGTTCAAGTTAATTAGAAGCGTGACTGTTAGGATCCTGGGCACTGGCAAGGGGTTGTATCCTTGTGTGAAGTCAACAGTTACGAATGAGACCAGATCTCACAGACTGAATCATTGCCTGCCATTCAGCAGTTTCTTCTGTTTGTAATCTTCATTACTAGTCCCTCTACCTGGAGGGATAATTGTACAAGGAGGTAATCGAAATATTTCACTGGAATTCTCCATTTAATTTTGTTTTCATTTTTCATGTCTAATGATTCTATGATTTGGTCAATTTTTTTTTAGTTTTCAAAAGAAGATGCTTTTAACAAAATTTTATTTTCTTTTTTGGAAACTTTTCATTTCCTCCACGCCACTTTTTGTTGGAATCCACCTCCACACAGTTCTTTCTGTATGCAAATTCAACAGATAATTGCTTTAATTTTAGTCCCCATAGAAAGAAATCATATTTTATGATAATCTGGAAGCATGACATTGTCCTTTCTAATGACCATGAATTGCTTACAGGAGGCAGTGGAAGAAGCTAAAGAACAATTTTTTTTTATTTTTTTTTATTTTTTTTGCATCCATCAGACAACAATTCTGAGCCCTGAATAATCTCTTTCTCCCTGTGCTATCCACCTGATACAGACAGGATCCACCTCCACTGTTCGTCCCATTCCCTACCAGTGGTTTGGAAGTTCCCCACCTAGTTTGGCCCTTTTCAGAAGAAAATAGTAATCTTAAATGGGTGGAACAAGAATGGGAGGTCATGCATTTTCACTTGAAGTCACCATAACTTTTGTTTTCATTGTTGCAAGAAGTTCACTCCTGGCAGAGAGCAGGACCCTCAGGAAAGCCTTTAGTGAGCACTTACACAATGATCTGCTGGAGGGGAAAATTATTCTCCATAGTAATTAGGAACTGTCAGTGACTACAGCAGGGAGGTGGTGCATTACCTGCAATTCTTTTCTACCCCATTTGATTTAGTATTATCTTTATGGTATGTAATCTCTCTTTTAATGTCACTGAACTATTGACCTCAATATGTTTTAAAAATGAGTTTCACAGCTTAATTATACATTATGAAAGACACCACATTCATTTTTACTATTTTTCTTTTGGTTGAAAGTGTTCATTGCTGGCCTGAGTGTGATTGAACATTAGAAAACAACTCTTGTTTTCTATTGTGCAGCCATTTCTCAAAATTTATGCCAACACTTGTTACTTGCTTTTCTCTAGATTTCACCTTTGCATTCATTAGAAAGTGTTTAGACGGTGTTGTATCAGAGCAGGGACAACACACCGCCTCCCCATGTACCATCTCTTTACACCTGCTAAGCTTTTTGGAACTATGTCTTCAGGCAGCCTTGGCTCTGATCTTGACTTTCTCAAAACCAGTTAAAATTATTCTCCCTCTGACCTTCCCGCAGCAACTGTAACATTTATTCATGATTTTAAAAACAGGTTAGAGCAAAGATATGAGGTTAAAGCAAAACCAAACCAGAAAATTGGCAAGTTGGGTTGTCAGTGTCAATTTCTATCATTTCCCATCTGAGATCCACGTGGTTTGTGACAAAAACAAATTTAAATTGAGTGACAGATTGTTATTTCAGTCCTGAAAAATCCTCTCACAATTTGAGAGAGAAAATGCTCTGGTAATTCTTATTAAAATCAGCCTACATACCATCTAGGCCAGGGGCCTTTTTTGATTTCATTTTTAGAAGAGCCATCTGGACTTCCTCTGGAGATCTGAGCTTGGGCATGGCCTCTGGTTTTTATAGTCACTTTGCATACCCTGTCCAGAAAATTGAAGACCTCAGGTGCAGCTGAGCTAATGAACTGTGTGCAGGGATATGCTTTGAGGGGTCTCTTAGGAACCCCTTGCTAAAATTCTGCCACCAGACCAGGATAATAAACCTGCCTCTACCAAGGTCCACCAGATTTCTGCCAGTTCAGTGCTGCCAGAGAAGATTTGCCCCTCACACACCTGAAAACCAGCTGAAGGAGAAATTGTTTTCCTCTGTAATTATTTGCACTCCTTAGGCTGGACCTGGATCTTACCACGTGCAAATATAGTTTATTTATTTTGTGATTATTGACCAGTATTGGCAGCACAGTGCTTGCATGGCAGAAGTGTGCAGAAGTCACTTAGTGCTATTAATCGTGCTAGCATCTGAAGCAGTCTCCCATCCCAGTGATTTTGTATTCGGAGCTGGAAGATGAGAAGTATTTTGGCAAGAAGATAATTAGCCAGAAGGCAGCCTCTTTTGTCATTCCAAGACTGATCCTCAGGACCATTCACATCAAGGAAAAAGTTCCCATTGGGTCTAGAAAGCCAGGGCCAGGTGCCTATAGATCCTTTGAAAGACAGCAAGTGCACCCACAGAAATGGCATGCCATGGGGTAATGCACTCCGTATCATCTTCACCACAGCAGATGCGTGTGCATTTTAACCCGGTGCAAAGGCAAAGCCAAGAGAATTGGGTCAGCCTTACTGCAGAGGGTTAAACCAACCTAAATTTTCACACATTTGCTTCAGGCTGAAAGCCTGTGTGCTGGCAGCGTTTGTGAGTCTGAGAGACCATTTTGGCAACAGTGATGTTGTCTGAGCCTAGAAAGATCATCAGAAACCTGTAATGTGGTCCTAAACTAGGGAGTCTCAAGCTGATTGAAGAGGCATATATCCAAAACACCGAGTACCACCACAGTAGGAAATGTCTCACCATTTTTATCCTCCATGTCAGGAAAGTTGGAAGGTTAAAAAAAATAAAATAAATAGATTTTCATGCTATGGTGTCAAGGTCTCTTTGAAACTGCTGATTGTCTCGCTCTTGTTTATTTCATTTTCCTCTCCCCTGACTTTCAACAGATGCTTTAGTTCTTCAGTCCTCCTCCTCCTGCTGTTGTCAGCTCTTTCCTCACGAGTCTTCTGTCCTTTAAGTTCTGACAAACTGAATACGAGCTTCGGCTACCTGGGGATTAGTACTGCTGGCTCAACTGCCCCCATTGCTTACCAATGACCTAGAAGAAGGTATGTGCACACAGGGGATAAAGCTTTCCGATGGCACAGAGCTGGCTGCAGGACTGTCAATACAAATAAGGAGATGACTATCCCAGAAGGCTCTGAATAAACTACAAGCCAAGAGAAGAGCAGTAGCACAAGCAAGAAATTGAGCAAGAGGAAAAATTATAGGTTAAAACTTGGGGTAAATAAACAGGGTGGAAAGATCTTGAGATTTGGATGTAGGTTGGCAAGGAAAGCCCAGTTTGGAGTGTGGAATTCAGAAACCCCAGGGAGTTGCTTGGGCACTGAACGCACGGCTGGGAAGAGCCCAGCAGCCCAGAATAGGATTGAAAGCATTGGACAGAAGAGGGAGGAGGTGGACAGACCACAAACTAGCCAACAGGAACAACAAAGAGAACATTATGTCTGACACCGCACTTTCTTTGTGGAATTAAACACCTCCCTTCTGCCGTGGGACAGACTGCTGTCATCCTGGGCCAGAACTGCTGCTTGCACATCAGCAGCTCTGGGTCCTGGGCACAGATGCTGGAACATGCTGTTGGTTATAAAAACAAATTTGCCCAAGCCAACCTGAAACTCTATATTTCATTTTCTTTCTTTTTTTTTTTCTTTTTTCTTTTTTTTTTTTTTCTTCATATTTTTTGGTAGGAAAACAGTTCTATTTTTTAAGAAAGTTGTTATTTTCACCATAAAATGCTTCTATTTTGCCAAGAAAATATTTGCTATTAGACCATTCCAACTGGAAGTTCCCACCCAGCTAAGGCCCAAATTGTTATAACAAACTTCCATCTCCCATGTTAAAGATTTGGTAGGTCACAGCTGAAAATAAAATAAAATAAAATAAAATAAAATAAAATAAAGTAAAATAAAATAAAATAAAATAAAATAAAATAAAATAAAATAAAATAAAATAAAATAAAATAAAAAATACACTTCTTCTTGAGAACCAAATATACTTCTTCCTGAGAACCAAATCCTCTAAAGCAGTTCTTTCCTACAGTGTTTGACAATGCATCTAATTTTCAGGTGGAAAATAAAAGTGAGCAATACCTCAGCTTTAGATTCTGTGACAGATAGCTCGTTCTGAATACCTAGGTTAACCTAGATTAGGATGGACAAGTACAACATATATTACTGTAAGCCTCTGGTTTGCATTCCTTGAATAACTGGGTGTGCTATCTGCTGAGACACTCTGGGATTTTCCCAGTTAACTGAGAAGGTCTCAGAGTGGTAAATCTATCCTGAATTCAAGCATATCCAAACTGGGGGAAGCAGTTTTTGTATGCTTGACCATAGGAAATTAATGGCTCAGGTCAACACAGGTGAGAGCCCAGATTCAGAGAGCAGTGAAGAGTGTACATTAGTAGCAGACTCATGGCTATGAGGCATGTTTCAAGAAATCCATATCCCAAATCTCATAACACTAAAGGATAATTTGATCTCATAGCTACCTGAGCCTTTACAGTAAAATGTTTCAAACAATCTGCACGTTATGGCAATTTTTCAGCTGTGTAAGTGAATATAGAACTGCAGAGCTTTGGGGAGATCTATGCACATTGCAGTTCACCTTCTTTCCTGAATCTGGTTGCTGCTGTTTTTAAGGTGTGCCCCACATTTGGCTGAAGGGTTACACTCTACACATACTGATTTCAAGTTGTGACGTATCAAATAAAGGACTAATAACTTTTTCAGGATCATATTTAATCAAACAAAAGACATCAGCTATCAGTTGGCTCTTTGGATAGGTAATAATATCACTGATTTTTTGGCCTCACAGTGGACATTAAAGAAAATACTGTTTTAAAAGAATTTCCTCCAAAGTCCTGCATTCATTATTGATTTTCTTTCTACAGTTGTTTAAACATCAATATTTTTCTAACCATCCACTTCATGAAACTGCAGTTTACCAGAAGTTATTTTTATCTTATTATTCTTAAGTAATTTGTTTTATATCTCAATTGCATGGAAAGGTGAAGAGTTCAGGGAGAAAAAAAAAAAAGGCCGATATTTGTGTTCTTGAGTATCTAACCTTTAAGAGTTGAATTAGTTGAAATGTCTTTTACCTCTCTCTTTTTCTCTTCTCTATTGACATGAAGAACACAGACTCAGATTTACTGCAGGATATTTTGAAATTAGGAACAAATAATGAGTGTTTGTTCAAGAGAAGACAATGTCCCAAATTCATCATACAACAGATAGATGTTAGTAAACGTATTTCTAAAAGGGTTGGTTCCTGCCCTTCCACTGGCTTCAGGCTAACCTATTGCATAAATGTTTTGCTGTGGCTTCTTCTGTACAGCAAAGACGTTATTATTGAAAGGCTTTTCTTTGTATTCTGTAGTTATATATTGACATTTAAACTCACAAGTCCTAATTAGAGTAACTGATTTTCCTCTGGGAGTTAATATAAATGATAGCAGCAAAAAAAAAAGTGCTGCCATGTCTCACTGTTGCAGTCACTCTATCACAGATCTGGCTTTGTAAGGCTTTTAATTATGGATGAACTGTCAGGTTGCTTAATGCTTTCCAAGGAGTCAAAAATTTAGAGCGTTCAGATCAGGATTGCTCCTTCCCCCAGCATCATCCCCTCACCCCAATAGGAATTACCACCCAAAGCTGCCCTACCTGTGGCACCTCCAGACATTGGCCATGACAGTTTGTGGTCAGCTTTTTCAAAAAGTATTGAAAGATGTTTCAAAAAGTATTGATAGTCCAATCTTGATTAAACTCCCTAGGTTAACACAGGGGCTCCTGGGAATCAGGATTTAGAAGAGTTCAAATTGTTTATAGCCACTCACAATAATCTACCCCAAAGCACACATATACAGGAAGAAAGAGAAGAGGAAGATATATGATTTCTTGAGGAAAAATGCAACTGGTATGTAAAGCAGAAATATCCTTGTCCCTACAGGACAACATCAAATGATCCTTAAAAATGAAGAAATTTGAATTAGCTGGTGGCACACTTGTCAAGAAACAAGACTTGGTTTCCCACTGGTCAGTGGCAGTTTTGTTACTTTCCTAGGTGGAGTGGTATTTTCTCCTTAAAATAAGTCTTATTTGTAGCTGCTGAGAGTCTTTCTGTGCCTAGCAATGAAGTTAGGGCAGACTCAACAGAAGAAAGCAATGTATTGCTGCCTCTACTCTCACCTATGTCCATAGCCTTGGGCTGCCTGCAGTGAAGTTGACAAAACTGCCAAGCAGCCGAAAAACTATTCATAACAGGAAATAATTGATCTAGTACTCTCTAAGGAGAAAGTCTAACTTAATTCACCCTGCTTATCACTTGGGTTTAATATTTCAGAATGATATGTTTTGAGAGAGAAGAATAACCTTTTAACTTCAATCTTTTTTACATCTATTTGGAAAGTTTCCCATTTTCATATTCTGAGCTGTGCAGATCCACTGGAGGTGGGGAAATGACTGATATGACTAGAGCATAGACCAGAAACAGTCATTTTTAAAGTTGGAAAGGTGCAAATTGGGAATAAGTAGTTAGTTAGCAACTGTCTTCTTGCCCTGCCATCCCTAGCTCATTATTGTGTTAGCTGTAACAATAATAATGGCTGATACTTAGGTATTAAAAAAAAAAAAAAAATAAAAAAAAAAAATAAAAAAGAAAAAAAGAGAGAGAGAGAGAGAAATAAAAAGATAAAGATAAAAAGTACATTTCTATTACTGGAAATTAATATCCTAACAAGTTGAGTAACAGAGTATATCCTTTGCACCAAATTCTCAGTTTTACTTCTCCTGCTTCATTTATTTACATGTGATTTGCAACAGATTTTTATCTCAAAGTGCAGTGGAAAGATTCATACGGGGACTCTGTTGAAGAGCAAAGTTATTACAGACAGACTGAAACCGCCATTGGTAGATTGTCCAAAAGGTGCTTGGAGGAAACATTAATAAAAAGAAGGGATTGAAGCTGGAGGTTTGGATCTTCTGTATGGAGAAGGATCTGTGGGATAAGGTCTCAGAGGTGAGTAGTTAAGTGGTTTTAAAATAGCAGTTAATCATTGGTAAGAGTCTAAAATCTCATTGGGATATTTCAGCACTCATCTACTTTTTTTTTTTTTTTTTTTTTTTTGGTGCAACTTTAATTAATTTAATCTGAAATCAACCTAGTTGAAGGAGTGTGATTCCCAGAAGTATGCACCATTACTCCAACAAAGTAAGTCACCTCAACTGGTCTAAGGCAGTTTTACATACCTCTCTTGGAAATAGTTAAGCTTTGTCACAATTTTTCAGTGTGTTTCAGCATGTGAGAAAAGTTCAACCCTCTAACAGTGTATAAATAATACACCAATAGAGAAAAATTGGAGAAAACTGGCTTGAAAAGCACAAGCAGCCTCCCTGGATAGGGTGGATTTGAAAAGCAAGATCTCTGGCCACAATACAGATATGTTCTCTGCCTAGATAACAGGAGTTATTGGCAGACCTAACCAAAAAAAATGGCCAAAGAGACAGATGCAATTCATTTCCCTTGAAATGTGGATGTGAATGTTATCAAAGTCTTTTTTCCCATTTTCAAATATACTCTCTTTCTAATTTTAATATTTTTTTTTTGCTATTTGGTTATTGTACTTTGTTGGTTCCAGGGAAAACAGAGTCCTGGAGAGGTGCTAAGGGAAGAGCTTTTGAAACCACATCCCTAACTCAGGACTCAGACAAATCAATGACTTGTCATGGGTTAAGGAAATCCTGAATGAATTCCCAATGGTTTAAAAGCACATGTGCAAACTGTTGTGCACATCTTCTACTGAGGTTTAAGTTGAAGTGCTTTGTCTTATATTGGCTATGAGCTAAGGGCATTCACACAGCTAGTCATCAAAGCTCATATGCTGTAAATTGTTAGACCGCTGCTGTGTCTCAGCACTCAGCTTCTGACAATTAGGAGAGAAAATATGCTCATGTCTACCTGAAATGTACACATATTGACTTCACATATTACCACCACAAATCTCATAAAGTAGCTGTCATTGGGAATTACAATCAAATGGGGTGTTTCTTGTAGTAAAAGTAATGCTTGTAAGGCAAAAAAAAGATCGTTTCTTAAGCCACACCTTTCAAATCAATTGACTTTTATTAAAATCAAGGGAAAGTGATATGTCACGAAGAAGAAATGTAGACAATGGTTGCAGAAAAACAGCAAGACTGCTGAAAAGCAAGAAAAGAGACAAGTGTAGGCTTTCATTATGATTATTCGACATACCAATGGGGTCATACATATGTCAACATGAGAGTCATGGGTCTTGGGTTTTTCTCTGTTTGTAGCCTTCCTGATCAGACTGAAACTTGAATACCCATACAGATCAACTCTTCACATTTCAGAATGGATGCTGAAAAATTAGAGAAGATATTGGAAGGAATAAAAAATTGCCAAAGTCAGAGATATATTCCTTACACTGACAACCGTAATGGGCTCAAGCGGTTTAGCTAATCAAAAAGTAGACTGGAAAAATATGTTTGAGTTTCTACCAACTACTATAAAAAAAAAAAAAAAAAAGAAAGAAAAAAGTCAGAACTAAGGCAGAACTGCAGATAAAGGCAGACATATGCAAATTAGAAATCAGTAATAAAATTTTAACTGGAAGGGCAATTAGTCTTTGGAACAACTTGCCAAGGAAAGTTATGGATTATTCACCTCAATCTTTCTTGAAGGACTTCTTTTTCCCAGTGAACTCAGTATGAGGATAATGGTAAAATCCATCAGAAAATAGTCTGAATCTTTTTCTGCTGAAACTTTATGAATGTGTGATGGAGAGAAGCTGAAAGTGCGAGCCAAAGATGAGCATTTGCAGCTAAGCAGGTCACACCAGGCCACTGGCAGTGGAATGGTGATGTTATTTCTCCAGCAGTTTTCCAATGCGAACAAACAGCTGAGATTATCTCATACTGCTCCATCCCCTCCAATGATCCACACTTGCCTTGGCCAGCCTCTTGGGTCCCAGATGCTGGTTGCTGTTAAGAGGGAATATGTATAACCCACTGAGTCAGCTTTGTAGGGCTAGCGAGAGACTGCATATCACAATCCAGGGATTGCCGAATGACTGCTTTGGGACAATAAACTGCTGAAGAGGAGATTTAGGCTTTTGGAAAAACTTAGCTTCTTGCCAAAAATGATAAACCCAACAGAAAGAGCAAGGGATGCTTTATGTGGGGACAGGCAAACTTCAGCGTCCACTACAGGTATTTTGCTCAAATCTGAATTACTGGTGCTTAAGATGCTGCAGGTTTGCAGGCAGAGCTCTGCAATCAGCTTGAAGCCACCTGAAACCATGAACAGGATAAATGCCAGGCACGCCAGTGGGTGGGAAGGGAACACTGAGCTAGGCCAGAGGGCACTGCCAGGGGAACCAGGGCAGCCCTCACAGCAGAGGACACCACTGGCCCTTGTGAGAATTGCTCAGCAGCCCCTCGCCTGCTCCTGCAGGGCCTGGAGCCACCGTGTCAGATGCCTGGGTGTAGCTGAAGCTACAGGAGATGTGGGGCGATGGCAGGGCCAGGCGAGGGGCGATGGCGGGCGAGCTGGGCGCTGTGCAGCGCTGTGCAGGGTTCCCAGGCCCAGCAGATGGCACTCACATTGCACGATCCCGCCGCCCGCCGTCCTGCGCCATGGGACAAATCCCACAGAAATCCCCATCGCCCTGCCTGGCCCTGGCCAGCAAAGCACCCTGGTCTCCGCTGGGACTGCGAGCGAGCCAGCCTGTCCTTCAGTCCTTTTCATCCCCCTGTGCAGAGAACCACGGCTGTTTGCAGCTTTACCTGGGTTATCGACTCTCTTGCAGGCATCCCGGCTCTTGCAGCAGCTGCTGAAATATCGGTCTCTGCACTCAGAAATATCAGTCTCTGCACTCAGAGCCCCACAGGACAGCCTGAGCTACACCCACGGCTGCAACACCCGGGTGTAGGTATGGCCAACCTGGCTGGAAAGGCTCCAGGATGGTTGTCTGAAGGGAGGACCCCCCCCCATCTTGGTTGAAAATGTTGTTTTTTCACTGGCTGTTTTGCAGTTTTCCTTCTGGGAATAGGGAACACACCTTCAGGGCTTTGGACACCCCACCTACCTTCACAAAAGGTGTGCCCAGGGCTTCAGCCACCTTCCATGCTGCAGAGGAGGAGGCTGAAGAGCAACACTAGGGGTGGTGGAGTGTTTCAGGCTTCAAAAGCAAGCTGATAAAGTCACTTCTATCCCACATCAACAAAAAACATTCTTCAATTACAGCTATCTTTAGCTTTATTTTACCTTCAACCAATCCCTCGTGGGACAAAGAAACAGGGTCCTCAGAAGATAATAATCTTCCCATGCAGGTAACAGTGAAGCAGGCAGTCTGTGTTTTCTCCTTTTTGTGGCAGCAAAAGTGTAGAAGGAAAGGGGTATAAGGGTCCTGAAGTCACACAGTCCCCTATGAGCACAGGGGCAGGCATAAATGACAATCCCAACAGTTAGGGTAACCTCTTGGGTGCTTACTTTCCAGTCTGTGCCCCATCTACCTATTGGCCTTTTCTCACCGCTAAATGACATCTGCCCAGGTGTCCACAGTATGGCCAATTAGTTTCATTTCTATGCATCCATGCTTTTTTTTCTTTCTTTTTTTTTTTTTTTTTAATTCCAACCTGATGCTTCTGCAAGCATCTGCAACACTACCTCATTATCCTCTGATCAGTTCCCATTTCCCCCAAATGGAGTTCCTCCAAAGAACTATAAAAGGTGTGGCAATACCTAGATTGATGGTTCCTTGAGATGAGTTGCCAGTCACACTGTCCAGTGTTTTCTTTTTGTTTCCTTGCACTCCCCATCTGTCTGGACCCATCTGTTTTCTGTTGTCTGAAATTTGAGTAATAAGTTCTTTGGGACAACAATATTTTAGACATATCCTTATCCCATGTTCTTAGACTTGGAGTTGTGGTCCCTGAGCAGCATTTTTGGGGCTACAGTAATAAAAATGGTTGTTATTAATACTATGCTACTCCATAGTGTAAGTTTGCCTGATGCTTCTAATTATAAATCCCTATTCTAGTTATTTATAACTTTGTAAAATTTTATGCTGGGTGTCTGCCGCTGCTTAAATTTTTTTTGGAAAGTTTCAGCAAAAATGGTTATGCTATTTCCCAGAAAAAAGATTATGAAAAAAAGACATTGTTTTGCCAATGTTAATGAATTGGTTGTAAGAATTCTTTTTTGGAAATGCTAGCTTCTCCATGCTTTGACTTGAAGGTTGGCAGGCTGAAGGCATCCTGGTGCCAGACACATAAGCATTTGCCCATATTTGGGTGGGTTTTAAGCCCTATTCATTATTAGTATGGTAGACTTTGGCAGATAAATTATTCAAAATTCCTGTCTGTCCTGAGCATGTGCTACCTTTTGCATGCCAAATGCATTATCTTGAGCTTTCTGCAGCCTTACCAACCAAGGGTTTAATTGCTGATGCTTTTAAAAGTAGCATCAAGCTGGCACATGACTTGCATCCTAGCCTACACACTGCCAGATCAACAGAGAGCAAGAAACCATTTAACTTGAATCTGGGCAAAAGAAGACCAAGGTCTTAGATGTGTGGACAGAGAGAACCGAGAAGCCAAGCTGAAAAAACATGGAAGCTGGTGGATTTTGTCAAGAAGAAAATAGGAGAGAGAAACTGGTTGAACAAGGAGACATGAACCTAAAATTGGTAAAGAAGAACAAGGGCAACATGAAAAAAAAAAACAAACAAACAAAAAAACAAAACAAAACAAAAAAAAAAAAAACAAAACGAGATCGGCAAGATCAGGGTAGAACAAAGTCAGGGATGAAGAAACCCGTATTTTCTAGATGAAAAGCCACAAGGAAGAATGAAGGTAAGGACATAGATCTTGTGATCTAAAGTGACCTTTAGACACTGTTAGGATGAAGAGTTAATTAAAAAAGAGAATAAATTGGATGAGAAGTTAATCTGGAAGAAGAAAAAATGAGGAAAGAGAAACAGTTGAACAATCTAATCTGAGAGAGTTAGACATGGGAGTTAGTGAGAACTGATTAATAGAAGGAAAGATTGAAACAAAGACCCTAAGTGAGAACGATGATGAAACATAGGCTTGCTGGATCCAGAGCTGATTTTGAGAGGATGAGAGTGGTGCCAGGATCATGTACATGGCAGAAAAGAACAAAAAGGAAACTGAAGACAAAGAGCAGAAACAGGGAAGATGTGGAATAGGAACAGAAAGTATATGTTATGTTGAATAATGTTGCAGTATGGGAAGAATTACTAGGCAAACAAACAGGAAAGAGAAGCTTTGAGACAAGAACGAACTAGAGGAAATAATGCCAAAAAAAAAAAAAAAAAAAAAAACGCTCAGGAATGTATGAGGAGAAAAAAAAAAGAGAGAGAGAAGAAGAAAAAAAGAGAGAGAGAGGGAGAGACCTGTGAATCAATACGTATGACCTGTGACCATCAAGGCTTGATATTTTATCCAGTTCCCATTTGCCTTTCATCGAAAATATTTCTGTGAAGTTTGCTTGCAGACTGCATCTTGTGTTCCTTTGGAAAGCCTGTCCGTGCAGGTGACAGTCAGGCCTTGCTTTCTCTGGGTAGAAATTCCAGCCCTGTCAATGACCCGTCCATGCTGTCAATATGATTCCACACAATGGAACTGCTGAGAGCATTTTGTTGACTTTTCAAAAAAAATTTACAATTTCAGACAAAACCCTCTTCACAGCTAGCTGAAGATCAGGCTCTCACATGTTAAGAAACATCAAAATTACAGATATCTACCGGAATCTTAATTTAATGTTCTTTTGCATAGCTGCACACAGAATGGCTCTGTTTGGAGTTCACTTTCATAACCAAGAAACTTAGCCAGACACAGGTACATATAGGGAAGTTTGGACTGTAAATAATTTAAAAAGAATAGGCAGGAAAAATAATTTTACTGAGCATTCATTTTTACTATTCGTTATAGAACACAACAGCGTGTGGTGTTCTACCTGGATTTAGAAGTTCACAAATAACTGTGACTCTGGAAGAGTAAAGTAATCTTAAATAAATGTCTGTGACAACTCTTCCTGTTTCTTAGAGATCTTCAGCCAACTTACTTGGTTTATAAACCGAAGTTGCATACCAAATGCTATATTGCTATAGAAAAATATAACAGCTTACCATAGTATCTATATGATATATATATATATTTTTTTTTTCCTCCAGAACCCATTTCTCAATGAGGACTCCACTATTCAGCCATCTCAAAACAATTACCATTGGAAAGCTCTAACTTCCAGAGGAGGAAGGAATTGGTGTCAGATACCCTGAATCCTCAGCTTCCTCTGAGCCTGGGCAGGCTTGGTAAGTATAGATATGGAGTACAATTTGTAGTACTTGCCTTAGCTGATGTTTTGCTTACTGCATGATTAAAGTACCATTATGGAACAATCACCAGTGCTTGACACATCTGAACAAGAGATTTTGTAGGCTTGCTCTTATGAAGCTTTGATCTTGAGACAGCCTCAAAAAAGACCATGTAGACTATTGACTTTTGGTACCAGTCTTTCTTTTGGGAGAGGGAATTAAAGGGATCTATAGTCTAGAATCAATTTGTATTCCCCTATTAATTTATATCCCATTGATTCTGGCTTAGCTTTTGAATGAAGACACTGGAAAGATTAGGGAGGAGCACTGACTTCAGTGCATACAATTTGGTGAAGACTCTCAGCTTCATTCAGCTGTCATTTCTGATCTGGATGATGAGTGATGGGACCACTTTCATGAGCTTATGCCCTGGCTGAGATCTCACCACTCATGTCAGACAGGATGTATTGGGAACGAACTGGAGCAAGAAGAGATGACAATTTATACCATCACTTCTTGAGAAAGCATGACTGCCACTTGTAGGGTGGAGCAACACAGGATTCAGCACATTTCAGTGTGTACCTGGATGCTCCAGCAATAACTCTGGCCAAGAAAAACTTTTATGCTCATGTCAAGGCAAATGTGACCTTTTCTGCCAGATGCAAACCTGTCACAGTCAACAACATTTTGTCCACCCAAAATGAAGACCATCCACCCATGACACTTCTCTGATGCAGAATCATAAAAAACACTGAAGTCCTTTGAAAGAAGCTATATATTACAGGCCAGTAACCTAAGTATAGAACCAGAGTGTAGGTGCACAGTGTCCCTCTCTATTCTGCATTTTTCTTAGTTTTTCTTTCTACGTATTCCATTTACAGACATTTCCCATGACACTCCCAAGCTGAGGGATTCTACTGATTCCTTAGAAAGGGACCAGTGCATGCCTGTGGGTCTGCTTCTTTCTTAGGCTTAGGAGCACAGAGACCTTTTCATATTCTGAGGCATTTCTTTCATTTCAGGAGGATCTAACCCAGGCCTTGCTTTTTGCAATGATATATTCTCCATTACAGTCTGGGAAGAAATATTTATGTTTTCTCACTGGATGTGAAAGCAAAACACACAGCCTCATCTCGCTCTGGTTGGCCTTCATGAAAGATCTAAAGTGTCTCTTCCTAAAAGGAGTGTGAATCATCTGTGAAATAAGGATATAAGTTTTGTGAGCAACTGTGTTCTAGAAGGGAAATTTAAGAAACATATAACCATGGAAAAGTGGTGGAGACATGGGCTAAGGATTTCAAATATTATATAGAAACCTGACCGGTAAACTCAGCTTGCTAAACATAGACTGGGCTTGCTTTTTGTCTGCGACACGACCCTGTGTGCTGCTTGGCAGCTTGCAGCACCAGAGCTCAGCGGTGGCTGTTGACACCTGGAAGAGGCTCCAGCTCTGCACCATGTGTACCTGGCTGCTGCACCTCCTGCAGTGAGTGAATCTGGCTGGGTGTCCTATGCTGGAGTCTGTTTTCAAATGCATCCCAATAACAAATTCATTACTGTGGTCCCAGAGCAAAAACATTTCAGTAGAGTTTAGGAGAAAAGAAATAATTCCACTGAAGGTGCTTTGCAGGTCATAATACGTGAACATTTAAAATATGATAATTTTGGTGGTGTAAAAAGAATATACAAGAGTGGTGGCAGGAAATGTAGATGAAGTTGTTGTCCTCTTTCACCTGCTTGATTGCTCAGATCCCAGCCACCATAACTCACAGGACAGCAACCTCACCAGCATTCTTCTTCTCATTTCACTAGAAGAGGGTGGTTGTTTCCTTCACATGCGGGCTCGGTAATAATGGTCTGTCTTTTTCATCACAAAACTGGATTACTGGCCTGAAATTGCTCTGTAAATTCTTTAGGGCCACACTGAAACTTACCTGGGAATGTGGGATGTCCTAACAGTTACAACGCTGGACAGAAAGGAGTTCTTAACATTCAAGTGAAGGTATGGTGCAACAAGCATGAGCAGCACCTGGACAGCTTCAGAATTTCAAAAATTAAAATAAATGTGGAAAAGGTGTTTTAGCTGATGAAAACTAACTTGTCAGCAATCACAAATGCCTTTTTCCTGTATCTGAGTGATAAACAATGCCACCAGACCACAAGAAACCAGAGGATTTAAAATGCAAGAGTTAAAAGCAGATACAGAAGACACAAGGCTCATGTTTACATGGTGCAAGACAATATTGATGCCTCATGGATATTGAGGTAACTCTCTGTCCATGAAAAATACAGCAGGCTGGGGTGTTTATTTTTTATGGGAGGGTGCAGACCTATTCGTTATGCAACTTAGACCTAGGAAGTGGTATGGGGTTGGTTTTGGCTTCTTTGACATGGTTTTGGATAAGATTTTGGTATGTGAGCTTAAACTGAGCTCAGATTGCAAGCTTCAAGAATTCATCATTTTTAGTGGCTTGCAAAAGTGGTCCAAAAATGAAATCCTGTGGGACAACTGATGTTTGAAGAAATGCCACAATTAAAAATGAAATAAGGAACATGAAGTAGCTATTGGAAAATGTGGTTCATTTTATAATATGATTGAATAATAGAACAAACACTTATGAACCCGCAACTAAGCCTGAAAGTGTGGGACATGGTTTTAGATAGAAATAACATGCAGCCAACTGTTGCAGAAATAAGTAAAGTGCTGTAATTGGTGAGGTCCTGAAACGTGTGTGCTGCCAGTTTTTAAATGCACTAGGCAAACTTGAATTTGTATTTGTTTTGACTCAATCCCCTGAAATAAATTTGGATCAGATATTTAAAATCCAATTATGCTATCTGCCATATTTCAAATGCTAAAATAAACCCCCCAAAAGGAAATAAGGTCTCCTTGCTGCTTTCAAGTGGGTATTAGTGCTGGGAACAACCAAGGAACACTATCATCTTGGTATCCTCTCGGTTAACACGATGGTTTCACTTCACTTTTGACTCCCACTAAAGCAATGGTATATTGGAAAAAAAACACAGGAACTTCTTTCTCCCCTGTAAAAATATACATGATGCTCATTAAAACCCTAGGGGTTGCCAAAGCACCCACATGCTTTAGGGTTTGTGTTGTGTTTTCCGAGTGAAAACTTCATGAGCACTTGAAATTGAAAGAACAAATTCCAAATTTTTATTATTTTTTGTCTGTAGTGGAACTCAAGAAAAAACAAAGTGGGGAGAATTTCCCCCAGTAAATCTATTGTTTCCTATCTTGAAGAACAAAATTTATTTTGTACATTGTTTCTTCTTTGGGACCAATGATTCTCCCATTCTTTAATAACATTGGAAGTAGAAAAACATGGAAAACAAGAAGCAGGTGCTTCATCCCTTTCCTTTTTTTTTTAAAAAAAAAAAAAACAAAAAACAGCTTTGCTCTCAGGGGAATTCAGTAATGGTCCTCAGGAGCTTTTGAGCATGGACTTGAAGAGTACAGCAGGGAATACACATGAAAAACAGCCAGGTACACACTGAAGTGCAACTCTCAGAGGAGCATCACATCCATTGCACTCTGCCAGCTTGTCAGGGTGGCCTGGAAGAGCTCTTAGTTGTGAGACAATATGCTACTTTATTTACGAATATGTCCTTTCCTGTGTACTTGTGGCTGCCTTGCTGTCATGTGAGCACTCATCTCACACAAAAATCTCAGATGAAATATCATTTCCCTTGTGATGAAAAAATATTGATAACTATTTCGGTGTATGAACTGTAGAGGTTTCACTCAGGCCAAGAGGAGCTCCTAATACTGCTCTGTGTCAGATCGATTGCTTCAGTTTTACATTAGTTCTGTACTGTGAGTGGAACAAAGGCTTTTCAAAAATTTTTAATTGCTCTTTTCCTTTAACTTGGGCTCAGCAACAGAATCATCTCACAGAAGCAATTTCCAGTTCTCACAGTCCCGTCGATATCAGGATTGATGAAATTCTACAATGCTAAATGCGGGCTATCTCTGGACGTAAGTACTCGTATGAGAGTTGGACCTGTATGGCCTCAGCTCTGCTGCTCTTTGCTTTCTCCACTTAGTTTCATAGCAATTGTGCTGTGGATGGAGCCCCAAGCTCCCTGCCCACCCTGTTGGTGAACAACAATCTCAACCCTAGGTCTGTCTCCTGTGATTTATTTGATGGGAGTGAAATACTCCTACCTTCTACGGACTAGCAGTCTGAAATGTTTTCTTTCATGAATCCACCGATGAAGTAGTCCCTAGCTCCTGCATCCTGCTTGCTCCAGCCTGGCCTGCATCTGCAAGCCATACTCCCAAGTTTCCCTCTTTCCTAATTCCTAATTCCATTTCTAATCAGGTCCTTCCTCAGTTCCGCCAGGCCTGTGCCCCAGGCCTGAACAGATCAATATCCCCAGCTTCACTTTGGCTGTCAATCTCACTTGCCAGAGATCTTTCTGCTTTCCTTTCTTTTTTTGCTCCCTTTGACCTGTCGGGCTTTTAAGTCTTGTAGTGTCCACATGGGGTCTTGTCTGTCAATCAAGAGACGGTCTTTAGTATTGTGTCATCCTAAAGTATCATCATACCCTTTATTTACCCTCTTCTGGGTACTGTGAGCTGCAGTGTGGAATGCAAATACCTTTCCCAGTATTTCTAGAGTTTGAAATAATTAATGAAAACAAGGTAGGAAAGGTTATCATTCTCTGCCAGACTTTCCACACAAGAGTGATGAATTGTTTCTTGTGCTTATTCCACAAGCAGTTTGGGCAGAGATTTGCCGCAGCCTTCTCCTAACACCTCTCAATCAAATGCATGAGCCATGTCACCTAAGAATTGTGCCACCCCCACCACCATCCCAGCTCCTTCTGGCACTGCTTTCATGCCACCTCTGTTCCTGCACAGCTTTCTACCTCCTAAAGGATGAATTGCCTTGCAAACTTGGTGTTAGTCCCCTTGAAACCCAATGACTCCAAAACTATTTATTTGAACCATTTGTGCATACACGATGATCAATCTTACAACATTTTTTTTTTTGCTATATCTTTCTGTTCTGAACAGATGTGCAACAAAAACACTGCACCAGTGCTGGCAGCCTGCAATCCCAGATAGCCCCCTTCACGCTACCACTTCCTTCCAGATTTTTGTCATTGTTGGACACAAGCACAAGGAGCGGGTTGTCTCATCATTTGACCTTCCACATCTCCTGTGACAGTAATTTTCATCTGACCCACATCTAAACATGTGGGTTGGCATCCAGCTAATTTTATGCAAAATTTGAAAATTCCTCAAAGTAATTTCATTTCCTTTGGAGCCGAGCCAATAAAGCCTCTCCCTCTGTTTGTCATCCTCATTTGTCATGCTCAGCTTGAGCTCTCAGATCATTTTCCTGCCATTTCCTGTGAGAATGGGCAGAGGAAGGGAAGGAGGGAAGGAGGGAAGGAGGGAAGGAGGGAAGGAGGAAAGGAGGGAAGGAAGGAAGGAAGGAAGGAAGGAAGGAAGGAAGGAAGGAGGGAAGGAAGGAAGGAAGGAAGGAAGGAAGGAAGGAAGGAAGGAAGGAAGGAAGGAAGGAAGGAAGGAAGGAAGGAAGGAAGGAAGGTGTTGAGGGTGAACATGCCTGATGTTGAAGGTAAGGCTTATGCAGCTGTGAATTTAAGAAGCTCACAGCTTTGATGAAGTCTGCTGCATAGAAGTACCTACGTCATACACATGTATTTCATATCTTCCTCTTTGCTAAACACACCATACTTCAAATACTTAAGAGGAGCAACTCCCATGTTCCCCAACTTATTTTAATATTGATACTATTTTTTACCTAGATAAAAGTGAAGGCTGTTTCTGATCATTAAGAAGAATAAAAAATATTGGCACACATATAAAATCCCAGTAGCTTTAAAGTAATATTAAACCATACCTTTAATAAACTTGTGATTTCTCCCAGATGACTTCATTATCTGCTGGTCTGAGCAACCAGCCAGAGGCATTATAAAAAATTGGAGCTTCTGCACTTCTGACTCATCTTTCTTCAAATTTTTTTTAGGATGTGCCACAGATGCAAACATCCACAGCACTATCACCCCATCCCCCAGGTATTTTACTGCATCCATTTCACAAAAGGGCACCGGCACAGGGAGAGTGTAAGTGACTTGCTGGGTGACAATGAAATCTGTTGGGGGGTGGTGTTAAAAGTACAGTTAATCTTAATTGATTCCACTGGCGGTAAAACAATTAATCACATTCTCTATCTTAAAGTTGTTGCTAACTATAAAGGGAGTACTCCTATCTTTGCACTCGAGTAACTGCCTGAGCTGTTAACGGGACCAGGCCTCCACAGTATAAACCCCCTAGGAGAAAGTCCTACAGAGTTATAGCCTTGCTTGCTTGGCATGGCAAAAACAAGAGCTGGAGCCCAGCCAAAGGCCCTTGACTTCCCATTTTTGGCTGTGTGCAAGACCTCACCCTCTCCACAGAGAATGGGAATACTACAGAAATAAGCAGCAAGGGATCTATCAGGAATGCTGTGTGTCATAAACACGGCCAGCACTCCAGGCAGTCCTTACAGCCCTCATTCTAGGGATTTAAACAAAATATTTCTTCATCACTTCTGCATTTTAGAGCAAATACAGAACAAGCACAAGGTCTCTCCAAACCTCAGACAATTTACTTTGGCTACCAGTACACCCACAGAAAGAGTTTTGCGATTTATATATTTATCCTTTCCTTACTTAGTATTGATTCTAAATAAAGAAGAAACCATGCTTGACGGGAAACCTATGAGTAAGGACATATGAATTAAAGAGTTTGTTTTATCTACCCACTTTCCTTTTACTGCTGCCAAAGAAAAAGTTTTTCTCTTTGTAGTAAAAGTAATGGTGCTCTGCATTTAATCACTATGGTATAGATTAAGTAGAAGCTTCTTTTTCAGATATTGAGTACTGAAAAAATATTAAAAAAATATTCCTACTCCATCCATTATTAATATTTCATTAGTCTTATCACATCTCCCCATCGCATATTGTTTGAAACATGTACTGGCAGCATACATAAAATTCACCTTTCTTATTTGCCTATCACTACAATCTGTCATTTTATACGTCTTACACATTTAGTTTAAATCTGTCACCTTTTATGTCTGTTGCAGAATCAAAAAACAAGTACTTCTGTGGCAGCAAGTGTCATGGAGGAAATTCAGCCTTCTAAATAGAGGATAGTCCTGTGTTCCTAAATTTCTAATAATTTATTTTACATCCAGATACTTCTATCAGTGGTAAAAGGCAGCCATTTTTCCTCAATGGATAAGTTTAAAACAATATTTTTGTTATGTCTGTGGAGAACTATAATAACCTTGAACCAGCACTCCAGATGCAGGTTGCACTATATAATTAGGTACTCTAGATAAACATTACTGTAGAAGTTAGAACTGAATGAACTTTTAAGGAATGGAAAAAAAGGGAATTATGATCCAGTGGTAAGAATACAATTCGGGCGATGGTCATATAACAATGTTTTCCTGACGATAGTTTTACCCATTTGTTTTAGTAAATAAGAAAATATGTTTGGAAAAAGAATCAGGACCTTTTTTTAATCCATGTTCACTTCTTGTTTTCAAATTTCAGCACAATACATATTACTGCTAGATGGGGGAAAAAAAGCAGTTATCCTATAAGCACTTGTAGGCACCAAGTTTTATGCTTCCTTAGAAATGTCACTGTTTAGCTTCTCCAAAATCATTTTGACATTTGCCATTATTTTATTTTACAGAAATAGCCATTAGGCATATGTGGGGCCTGATGATATGGCTAATATGAAGAAAATTAAAAATATTACACAGAGAAAACAAAACACCATGAGAAGATGCCAATGGGCCACGGAACCAGCAGTGCTTTCTGTATGTGCCAAATTCTCTATTCTCCATCCAGGCTTTTGAAATAAGGGTGGCTGCTTCAGTGACACTGTGGCTTTAGGGACAACATGCTAAACTTGCTCATCTAAGCAACAGAGATGAATATAATGTGATGGTGCTCCATTCAAATACAAAATGTCAGAACTATTGCTGTGGCATCTTCAGTCACATGGGCACACTGAGTTGAGGCCAAAAGCCACAGTGAAGTTAATGGGAAGACTCCTGGTGATTTCAGGAGGTTTTGGAGGAGGCCTCATGGTTATAAAGTGCTCTGTGAGAGATTTGTGTTACACAGGTGTTTCAGTGTGTCCAGTCCAAATAAATAAAAGCGTAATTTTTACTTCTTGCCCCGAAAGTCCCCGAAGTTGAAAGTCAATTTAAGAAGTGATTGATAATTTCCTCCTATGCCAAAATAAATGTGCTTTAATGGCAGCTCTGGACTACTGTGTTGGTGGTAATGGTGGGCACCTAATCCTCACCAGTGTTCACACTCTGCGTAGCATTTTCCTTACTCATGCCTTCATTTTAGTTCTGGGAAAGTGGCCCACACCTAAATTGGACATGAAGGAAATGGGTGCCTGCAACTAAAATAAGACTGTAAAAGCAGAGAAACCTGACAATTAAAAAATGGACAATGCTTGTGGATTAGATGATGTCTGATGTATTTTTGAAATATTTGAGCAGCAATTATAAGATGATTTCTGAAGAGGATGTGAAACATCCAGTTCTGAGTTGTTCTGTGAACTGTCAGGGGGAGATGTGGCCCAAGGCATAAATCTAGCAGCGCTACATATTGAGTTCAGGTTTGTTGGAAGGTTAACAGTGTGTGTCTAAGTCGGTTGATTCCAATGTGTTAACTTGCACTTGTTCACAACCAAGAAATGGAAAAGCCTATGAACTACCTCATGTTAATGGTGTTAAAAGGATGGATTCACAGCTGAGTGTCATTTTCAAATCTTTTCCTAGAAGAAAAGCAATGAAGCTAGGGGTTCAGCACACAGCTGGTAGTGACCATGTGCCTATCACATGCTGAACCAACAAAAATCTGAATAACTTACCAGCCAAGATCAGATACAAAAGCATGAACTTTAGCTATGGAAATGAGTACAAAATGACTACAGCAGTCACCAAAGCCTAACTGGAGATTTTCTCTTCTTGTACAGTAGGTAACCTGGATAATCTAGCATCTCCCATGTACCTCACAGTGCTGGCTTTCTCAGTTTCTTTTTCTTTTTCTTTCTTTCGTTCTTTCGTTTTCTTTCTTTCTTTCTTTCTTTCTTTCTTTCTTTCTTTCTTTCTTTCTTTCTTTCTTTCTTTCTTTCTTTCTTTCTTTCTTTCTTTCTTTCTTTCTTTCTTTCTTTCTTTCTCTCTCTCTCTCTCTCTCCCTCTGCCTCTCTCCCTTTCTCCCTCTCTCCCTCTCTCCCTCTCTCCCTCTCAATCTCTCAATCTCTCTTTCTCTCTATCTTTTTTATTTATTTTTTTACCAACATGGTGTAGTCAGATTGCTTGGAAATAGATCCCTGAACCTTGATGTATATGGTCCTTGCTTGACGATAAATAAAAGTTTTCTGAAATCATCTCTTCTATTTTTTCCCTTGGAGTAGCATTTGCCATCCATCAGGGCCCAAATTTGCTTTAAATCCTATCACACCACTGCCAGGAGAAACAGCAAAAAATATCATAGGTTTGACATCTCTGAAAATCTTTTTCAGAGTCTAGCTGCGGTGACAGGAGCCTTTAATGTTCATTCCACTCTTAACCCTGTGCCTCTCTGAGTCATGATTCTCTTCAAAGGAGGTGATAAAAAGAAAAGCACAGAAATTGCCTTTAGATCAAAAAGCAACTTGAGAATCTTTATTTCTCCAGCTGATTCTCCCATGGGGAATTCTTCGTCTTCAAGACAAGCTCATCTGTCAAAATAAACTGTCGTGGCATTTAAATACTCTTCCTTAGTAATTATGTTTCACTTTATGCAGTTTTGTAATTAGTTGTTATTTCTAATATGCAGTGGCTGCAAAACTCTACATGCTCATAACTTAGGGCTGAGGTCTTGAGACAGGACATTTCTTTGTGTGGAGGGGAATCACAAGTGCTTCTGTTTTTCTAAATCACAGGTTTGGTGAGTGGTGAGCAGCAATTTGTTAGTGACTAGAATAGTACAGCCTGCAGTCTAGTTGCCGAAAAGGTGATCTGGAAAACACAATTTGCATAAGTGTTCAAAAAAGCCCTTCCTGATTTTTTCAGTAGACACTCCAAATACCCACACTACAAATGGCTGGAGCATAAGTAGCCATAGCCCAAGAAGCAAAGTCTTGCCAATGACTTGGAAGAGGTTACATGGGGGGAAGCCTATTTCTTAGCACAGAAAGGAATGAACTGCAGTGTAAAGGCAGGGATCAGTGCTGGGACTGATGCTGTCTCAGGCACTGGCCTGAGACAGAAGTGGGCAGTCAGCTAATTAAAGTCTGCTTTCAGTAATGAAAGCTATGGAGGCTTGCAAGACGCTAGATGGATTTGTACATACTGGATTATATGATTAAAATGGGTAAATATATATTGATGTCAATGTGCTTTATACAGGCACACCTTTTCCAGTGAATATAAGACCCAGAAACTGCCAGATATTTGTACAGAAAAGATGAAGGACGTTGTGATATCCTCACTGATGACCTGAAGAGGAGACCTGTGCTTTTACAGCTGCAAATCAAACCCTAAGATGTGTGATTGCCTAAAAGACCAGGAGCACATCTATGTCCCTTGCACAAGAGGATGTCCCCAGCCACAGATCTGGACCAGCAACTGGAAGGAAATGCCTGGTGGGACAGAGGGATACCCTGCATTGGCGGCTGCTGGTGCTCGGCATGTGTTTTGGGTTACCCACGGCATCCCTGCAAAGGGACTGAAAGTGGAATCAGCACAGCAAACAGAGAAACCCCAAGAGCCACAGTGTTTACCTGCAGCGCTCACTGTGCAAGCTGTGACGCCACAGCAAGGTCAGGAAACTGGATGTCCATTTGGCTGCCTGCCCACCCACCCAGGTAGGGACCCATCACCTCAACCTCAAACTTCACGGCCACATTTAGCTGGTGTCAACGGGAAACAGCCTCTGACGGTGAGGTGACATTGAAGAAGGAGGCTATATATAGGTGTGTGCTCAGAAATAGTATGTACTTTCGGAGGGCAAGTTAAAGGAACCAAGATGAAAGTTTCCACCCTCCTAGGAGGAAATGGGGAAGCCTGCAAACCGGTCTGAGTCAGGCCTTCAGGGAAGCCTCAGGGATGCAGCCTGTCTGGATGCTCACCTCACTTTTCTCGCTCTGCTGTTGGTGTCGGAAGGTTTTTCTCTACAGGAGGTAGCCCCGGAGCAAACAGCTCTGCCCAAGCCAGCAGGATGACAGGGGCAGCCACAGGCTTCTGCCACCCATGTTGTCCTCCAGCAAGTCCCATTCCCACTTCCCTTCCTTTTCCCATAGCCCTTTGACCACCATCCCTCTTGGTATGACCACCCATCTCCTTTCCACCTCTCAACAATCCATTTCACAGAAGTTTCCATTTCACAAATTTCCAGTTTTCATTGTGTCACTTGTATCTGGTGTTTCACTCAACTGGCAGCATGGCCCACACAGGGTACTTCTAAAGAAACTTTTACTAACTCCTTCCCTGCTATTCTCGTGAAAAATAGCAGAACACGAAACATAAACCCTTGTTTAGTCTTCATAAGTATAATGCTTATGCAGTGGTAAGAGATCAAGAACATTTGGAATCACCGAAGAAACTAAAGAAAACAGACAGGACTTGTTTTCTTTCATAGATACAGATATATTTTCATTTACTTCTTTCTATTAACTGGGTTTCCTTGACTGTGTCCACAGCGATCTCAATTGTAATTATGTAGCAGTTAACCTGTTCCCTATGCCTAACATAACCCATAATTAGTTGTCTCGTGTCCACAGTTTATGACTCAACTCCATGTGGTTTTTCTATATCAAAGGTTTGGTTACCAGATTTTTTTTTTCTTTACCACAGTACTTGTGCCTGCACTGGCAGAGGGCAGCAAAACCTGAGCACATCTGTTTCGTTTGAGGACAAAACCACCAGAAAACCAGACGGTTTTATGAAGATCTTAGTTGGGTGCCTTCCAAATACTACACAATCTTGTAGGAGAAATTGTTTTCTTGAGGAACGACCCGCATATTTATATATTCAAGTATTATTTGGACACTGAAGTAAAACATTTTCAACCCGAATGCTATCTTTGTGCCTTTTGTGGAGACAACGGAGACAGAAATACACACTGTGGGGTGGGGATGAGCTATTCTTCTCCATTGACAGGCCAGAATTTTAGATAATGAATTCATAAACCTCTACATTAATTATGTTTCATTATCTCTTAGGGCTCCTC
This sequence comes from Anas platyrhynchos, assembly GCF_047663525.1. Lineage (NCBI taxonomy): Eukaryota > Metazoa > Chordata > Aves > Anseriformes > Anatidae > Anas > Anas platyrhynchos. Next base: position 13,835,033 of record NC_092588.1, on the reverse strand, counting down.
ATGTGGATGGATAAGATCATTCCTTATGAGAAAATAGATTACTTTGATAGACAGATAGCTTTGCTGAATAAGAATGAACATTTTAATAAATGTTTAGGCAAGTTTTCAGTTTGATTAATTTTGTAGTGACAAATGGGTAAAAGAGGTGTATATAAAACAAGCCTGCAGTTTAGAGTAATATAATAATACAGACAACCGCTATCCAAGAACAGTTAGATGAGAATAATTAAATGAATTGAGCTGTGTTAGGTCACTGTGGCAAAGTTTTGGTAGTGAGGGGCTGCAGGGGTGGCCTCTGTGAGCAGAGCCCAGCATCTGCACCATGTCAGAGCTGAGCCAGCTCCAGCTGCTCCGAAACGACCCACTGCTGGCCAGAGCCGAGCCAATAAGCGACACTGGTTGGGCCTCTGGGAGCATAGATTTAAGAAAGGGGAAAAAACTGCTGCACAACAGCAGCTGAGAGAGAGGAGTGAGAAGCAGCCCTGCAGCCTCCCAGGTAAGTGCAGCAGGAGGGCAGGAGGTGCTCCAGGCAGGCAGCAGTAGTTCCCCCGTGGCCTGTGGAGAGGCCCCTGGTGGAGCAGGTGGATGTGGCCTGGAGGAGGCTGCGGCCCATGGAGAGGAGCCCCCGCAGGAGCAGGGGGGTTGGGGGGAGCTGCCACCCACCCGTGGGGGACCCGTGCTGGAGCAGTTTGCTCCTGGGGGATGGACCCTGTGGGACGGAGCCATGTGGGAGCAGTTCCTGAAGAGCTGCTGCCTGTGGGCAGCCCCCGCAGGCTCAGTTCGGGAAGGACGGCATCCCGTGGGAGGGACCCCATGGGGAGCAGGGGCAGAGAGGGACCGTGAGGGAGCAGCAGAGACGAAGTGTCAGGGACTGACTGCAGCCCCCATTCCCTGTTCCCCTGCGACACTTGGGGAGAGGAGATAGAAGAGGGTGGATGGGAGGAAGGTGGTTCTAGTTTGCTTTTAGTTCTTGCTCTAGTTTGTTATTAGTAGGCAATAAATTATATTAATCACCCTTACGCTGAGTCTGTTTTGCTCATGACAATAATTGGTGAGTTATCTTCCTGTTTTTATCTCAACCTGAGAGCCTTTTTTCATCATATTTTCTCCTCTTGTACTTTTGAGGAGGGGGAACGAGAGAGCGGCATTGTGGAGCTCAGCTTCACATCATTGTAAAACCACCACAGACCTCAATGTTAGCTACACATTCTGTGTATGAAGCAAAAGGTTTCTAAGCACCCAGCACCCCAGCTCAGCCGCTGCATCTGAGAAGGTGCTTGCAGCAGAAGGGCAGTTTAATCAGCACTGAACTATGTCCTCTCCACCAGACTGGAACGGACACTGCCGGGAAAGTTTCACGTTGTTTATCTTTGCAGGAGGGATGTATTTTCCCTTGTTAAATCACAGCTGGGGACATTATCTCAAAGCTGTGATATAGCCATTGCTGAGTAGTCCCCATTAACAAGTCTTGTGGTTAGAGGAACAGAGCAGTTATACAACTTTGATATCAGATAAGAAAGAAAAGGGCCCTGGAAGGAACTTCTCTTTTTCCAAATGAGTTGGCAGTTTGTAGGAGATTTGTTTATTGAAGTCTCCCATTCGGTCATCAAGGCTCTGTGTTTTTGTTCAAAGAGATCTTAAGTGAAATCTGATGTATGCCTTGTATGGTGAAAATAGGACAAATAAAGATTCTCCGATGCTTTTACAGAATGGGCAGTCTGTCTTTCCCTGATTTTCCATGTTTTGAGTACAGTTCCTCTGGCAATAGAGCAATAAATACAAGTCCCTCATATAATTTTCCTGGCAGCAAAGAATAAATGATGTACTAATGCTTTGGCTCTTGCGGGATTATTAATTAGCACAAATGAATAACTGAACTGTACTTCAGTAGAAAGGAAAAATGTCATGGCAGATGATTCAGTTAATGCGACCCAAAATCATATCATACTCAAAAATATTTATGTATTTATAAACTTGATGCGGGTTTAACCATATCAGAGCCAGAGACCTCCAGTTCTTCCACCTTCTATCTACACTTCAGCATGGTCTACACAAAAGCAGTGGTCCAGAGGGGAGGAATTATCTGAGTGCAGAATCTACTGCCCGTTTCAGATACCAGCAATGAGGGAGGCTGGGAGAGAGGGAGGCTGGGAGGGATTTGCATCAAAGTTAATAGCAACAAGAAAAACAGACCTTTGAGTTTGACTTCTGGACAGATTCAGACAGAAACCTACAGGGAAACTCCTGAGAGTTGCACATACAAGGAATGAGCAACAGTAAAATCAGCTATGATTTTAATTTCTCTTGAAAAAGCTACTGCTATTTTTAAGTCACCTTCAATATCTGTTTTATTAATACTGTAATAATTTATGTATTTCACTGTTACTTTTATATGTTATATTTAAAATCTGAAGTGAGTTACCAGTGGTGCTCCAACTTTTCCCATCTCAGCGAAAAGCAATGCTCACAGCCATCTTTTCCTGTATTATGGTGATGTAAGGCATCTGTGGATGTGTAAAGGACAATGTACCTTTTCATGAATTAAAACAGCAAAAGTACATCTTCATGTAGAAATTTACAGCTATGGGTTTTAAAGAAGCATCTAGTTCTGTGTGTTTCCCGGTTAGCAAAACTAAAACTAGGACTTTCAATTGAAGTAATGACAAAGTGAGTCTGAATGTCATTATTATATAGTTTTAGATCATCCATCTGATACCTGCTGTATATCCTACTTGCTAAAATAGATGTGAAAAATAAATGCTACCTATATCCAGGGGGAAATCTATGAAAATCAGACCTGACTTTTAGAACTTCTTTCCAAGGGAAGATTTTTCCTGTAAGGATTTCTGTTTGTTAGACCATCAAATATTTTACAGAAGAGAAAAGGAAAAACAGAACAAAACAAAACCAGAGCTTGTAACAGAAAATCAAACCAGCCAAGAAAATGTAAAAAAAAAAAATCAGACTTACAGGCAACCAGAGGTAGAATTTACTGGCAGTTCATGGATTTTTACAGAAAGTAGAGGACTATGGATAAAACTAATACACCGTAAATTAAAAAGACACATTAACACAAGAAATTGTGGGCAGTGGATAACACAAGAAATTGTGGGCAGTGGAACTTAAGGCTCAGGAGGTGATTTTTTTTGTTGTTGTTTGGTTTGGGCTTTTTTTTTTTTTTCTAAAATAGAGTTTGATATTAACCTGGATAATGCATTATAGCAGTTGTGTTTTCAGCCTTTTTCAGTTAGTATTTGACCATGGGTGTGGATTTATTCCTTGGCAGACAGTCCTGGAAATGAAAGACAAGGTACAACCTTGAGCTCATAAGCATGCGCTGAATACCTAACCTAATTCATTTTATCCCTTTTCTTTATGTAAGTTTTCTTATGGGGAAATAGAAGTAATGTTTGCATTTTTCATAGGAGTGTGGTGGGTCTTTATACAGATCTTCATCTGGGGGGCCCTTGAAAGTGTTTGTAATAAGAGTTTATGAGTTGTACCCAGTTTACATAATTTTGGCAACTAACTTGGGGATAAATGGTGGGATCTAACATCTTTAAAAGGACAACATTGCCCATGTAGTCAAAGTCTCGGCTTGTAGAGAAGCAGGTTTTTGAAGACCCCTTTGATGGAGATCTTCCTTGCTTAGCATTATGCGTTGATATTAGATGGAAGAATTTTCAGAATTTTCTTCTGAAAGCCTTATAAGGCATCTTCTTTACTTCATGGACAATTAGGCACTTAAGGGATAGGTATGCTAGGTAATAAAACTGGGCCACAATGTCAAGGTTTACTAGTTGGGTAGGATGGATCCTACCTAGTGTTTTCATACTTACGAGAACTGCTAAATCTCTGAATGTTCACCAGTGAGTTGGGTTGACTGCAGCAGAGATATGACAAGCAATAATACCTAGGGTATTTTTTTCTGTATTCAAAGTCGCAAAGTGAAAACATTTCATTTGAATATTCAAAGAAAAAGCTTTAAAAAAGGGCAGCCTGTTTTATTTGATCATTGAACTCTTCACTTCATAGGTAGATGCTGCAATAAGCAAACTCTCCCTATAATTGTGGTAGTGCACAGTCTTTGCTCTCTCAAGCTGGTTGGCTCATTTAAAATGGGAGTCAAAACATGCTGCCTGTTTTAGCATTTAATCCCAATAGTTTAGGACAACCACAGTCTTTTAAGCATATAATTCATCTCAGTTTCCTATGAAAGTTTTAAGAATTTTCATGGCCATCTGAGTTTTCAAGGTCTTCTGATGAACTTTGCAGGCCACCAAAAGCTTATGTGTGCACCCCTTAGTTGATCTCCTAGTCACATTTTCTACCTCCCAGATTATATACTTTCTTCTGTGTTCCTTGTTGTAGAGAGCAACACCATCCAACCTCTCACTTACCCCTCTATTTAGAGATCTGTGTTGGACGGTTTGGCTTTCAGCAGTGACGCAATTTTATTATAATAATAATGCATGTTAATTTATGGGCATCCATGCCTGAACGACACTGGGCGTCTTAACAAAAACAGCTAAAAAGTAAATGACAATAAACAAAGGCAAAAGGCCTATAAAAAGAGAGCTCCGAAGCCAAGAGCTTAAAATCCCTGCACAACAAAACAGGAAAGGAAATGAGAAAATCAGAAGCCTTGCCCGCAAATGTGTTCTGGCATATGCGGGAGACAGCGCGTTCCCGAGACGAGGGAGGAGACCATCTCTTTTGACCGTCCAAGTGGAATGGACAATGACCAACACCGTCAGCTTGAATTGCCAAGGAAGGACACAGCTGCTGGAAGTGGCTTTCTCTTACCTCAGAACAAAGAACTTCATTGGAAAGTTATGTTGTCTCCCTTCATTTCCCTGAAAAGGTTCACTGGAAAAGCCTCTTCTCCTCTGGGTTTCCTTCCATTTGTTTAAAGAAATGGTATGCGATCTGTCACTCAGCTGAGATGGTCCTGCAATATTTGAGCTTATAGCAGTTAATTTTAGAGAATGGTTATCACTATGTGTATCAGAACCCAAAGGATTAGTAGTTTTAAGAAAAATACGGGAGGTTTGTTAGCTTAGTTTTGTTTCTGGCTCTTCAGCAACCCTTTTCCTATCGATCTTATTATATCTGTGCCTCAAGTGGCTTGTCTGCAAAGTAAAGATACTGATCTGGCCTGATGGAAAATACTGTAGACATGCTAAAGCTCTCCTTGTTTTGCTTACCTCTGCCTAAAGCAAATTGTAGTCTCAGCACAAATACCTGTCTTGTAGCACACTAGCCAATTCTGGTTTGCCAGGTCCCCTCCAGCCCTTTCGGGGATATATATCTTTTCCTCAGAGTTTTTAAATTTGAGCAAAGTCATTTATGTCCCCTTTGGAGGATCTAATAGAAATTTTAAAAGTTTACCGAAACAACTTTAAAAAATGGGGCTTTTGGTTTTCCAGTCTGTAATTACAACATCAGTTCCCTTTTATGCTCCTAAATTACAGAGAAGCAAGCTGCTCTGTTTTCTGATGTTTTATTATTTTAAATTGCCCAGTGGCTTTGTGGGGACAGAGTAACTGAATATTTTTGGTGGTGTTACATCGGCAACGCCTTCCCCATTAGCTCTTGTGATTCTTCCTCACTCCCTAAAGTTCAGTTCAGGGGGAATGGAAATTAATTTGCTTCAAGAGAAGTGGTAATAAAGAATGTCCCCTTGCTGTGGGTTAGGCAGCTTGAAACAAAGTCTTAAAAATGCACACATCATTTCAACCAGAGGCTTTGCATTAACCAGGATTATGCTGGCTCTATTCTTGCTTCAGAACATAACTTTCTGGGTACCAGCTCAGCATGATTGGCACGGGCCTGGGTGCGAGGAATGAAATGGTGCCCTTGGGCCAGCCAGCCATAAATGTCACCCCCACCCACCCCTCCTGGCTCTGCCCAGCTTGGCACCCACACGCCCTTGCACATGGGCCTCCATCCAGCTGTGTCACTCACAAGGACGGTGCTTATTCTGCTGGATCCAGCCTGGAGCAAGATGCTGGGATGTTTTTGGAGGCTACAGGGATCACTGATCTATCTTCCAACCAAGGTTGCTGTGTTTTAACTTTCCCTAGAGCTATTGCCTCCTGCTGTTATTTTCCCTCCATCTCTCCAGTGTACGAGACAGTTGTTGTTTGTTTATTTTTTTTCCCTTTGCATGAAGGGCATGGCTTTCAAACAGACCATCTCACAATCTGTACCAGCACTAGTCCTTATGAGTCATTACACCACCAGAGAGGGGCTGGGGGGCAGAAGTCAGGTTGACAACAAAACGGTGAAAAAAATCACAATACCTTCCAACCTGGGGATCTGCACGCTCCTGGTAGAGCACATGGCAAGTTCCCTGAGCATCCCTCCCACCGGTTCACCACACAGGGTAGAACAAGGCATAAAACAAATCTGCTCAAATGTGTGTTCGTGATGTCTACACGTCTTATTGAACGGCTGTTCTCTGCCGCGCACTTTCTGATTTTCAAAGCCAGTTCTCTACAGGCCCATGTAACCAACAGTTTATATATGATGTTGCTGAAATGTGGCCATGGGCCCATAGCCATCAAGTTATGCCTCTTCACGATTTCTTTGCCAGCATGGGAAATGAGCAGCATAGACTTGTCAAGTAAAGAGTTGTCTCAATTTATGGCTTGGTTCAAAGAAAACATTAAGCATTTCAGAGATTCTAATTTCTAAAAAATTTCTTCAATAACCCATGTGGATTAATACTTAATTATGGATCTGTAGCTGTTTTGATCCATTTCTACTGGTTTTTACCCAATCTGTTCTGTTGTACCTGGAAGAAGATCCAGCCAGACCACTGGCTTTAATAAGGTCTAAGACTGTCTTTGGACCCCAGACTTGCCAGATGGCAAACATGAACACTTTCCACCACTTTCAGATTTTAATGTTGTTGGGCTATAGCGCACACTGGAGTTTATAAAAGTATCACACTTATTGCTGGGCCTCCTTATTCTACTAATTTTCTTTTGTTTTAAAATGTACTTTTCTTTGGTTTATTTTACTCCATTTAGAACAACAACAGTAGGAACAGAGACACATGCTATGAGCTCTGCTTCCTCCCCCCCACTAACTTAATATGTTTTTGTTCCAGCCTCATAGAAACAAGTGCTGGATAAAAACTAATCCAATCTTTGTTACACACAGGTCAGAAAAATCTGATAGGTTGTGGAATTCCATTTTTTTCTAGGATTATTAGAATTGTATTATGAATTATATTGCACTGTGTTGAATCATATATTATTTGTAATGTGCTTTTGATTGCCTTTGTATGACTAGATATGTGGTTGAATGAATTTCATATATTTTTCTGTTGTGGATTGGAGCAATAAAATGTGAAAGTAGCAATCATTCTCCATGGTATCTTTAATAAAATTTGATTTTTCCTTTGAGATCCTCAAGGAAACATCACTGCTCTCTGTCCATGTGACTTGCCACAGCAAAAAGCAAATCCAAACCACCTTCAGGTCATTATGGTCCATTGTTGCAACACTGGGATTAAATTTTGGCCTGAATAGCAGATGTTCAGTCCCTTGTAGAAAATAAACAGGAGAGTGGTTTCACAGCTGTAGGTAGGGGAAACATCTGAATTTTGGCCTACAGAGTTTGCACAGGTGAGCATCCCACTGTGGTGACCGGTGCCTCTGTAAGCAGGTCTCTGCAGAAAGGGCTGGTTTTGGCTGTGCTGGTGGCATGGCCAACTGCAGCCTGAGCCTATGCCTAGCTTAAACGTCTGTCCATGTTCACCTTGGTCCCACATTTGTGTTCCCTAGGACGTGCATGACAGGCTGCAGAGCTGCAGGCTCAAGCAGGGCCAACCATCAGCCCCATCCTGCAGTTCCACCAAGCGTGGCACTCGCTGAGCACTATGGAGCTATTTCAGCTGGATTGAGAAATAAGTGTTGAAAAGGAAACTTGCTTGGGTGGTGCCTGACTGTTTGTCCTCAGCTTGATCCCAGGGGAGGTTGCACAGGGGACAGGATCTCCAGTGATGCAGCATGGAGCCCTTTCAGTTGTGCAGGGAGGGCAGTGGTAGATGAGGCAGCTGAGACATAAGAAACGTTGTGGAAAGACCTCTACTGTTTTACCTCTACTGCCACAAACTCAGATTAGTTTATTCAGAGTGTTAGGCCTGGGCATTTGGTTGACAGCCAGTGTGCAGGGAGGGAAAAATGGAAGAAGAGAGAGGAGCAAGGTATCTGGGGAGAATCTCAGCTTTGGAACCAACTCTGGGAATAGATTCCTGGGCTACAGAAATGGCAGAATGTGGGTGGGATGGGGTGTGTGGGGGTGCAAATGGGAAGAAGACCAGGCTTTGCACAATCAGGGTGTGTGAGTAAATTCATAGGATTTGGACACTGGCACGTGGTTGTTCCTACCTCTCATGGTGTCCCCTTGGGGTTAGCCAAGAGGCCAGCTGGTGAGAGAGGTTAGCTCTGGAGATGGAAGCTGCTGAATGCCCTCACAGCCTTGTGTTCCTGGTCTGTTAAATCAACAGCTGTGGATGCTGAGCCACCAACTTCCTTGCTCTGGGCAGATCTTCACAAATAAAACAGCAGAAAACACATGGGCATGCAACCATCACAGCACCGAGTACCTGGGGAGACATTTACTTAGGCCTTTTTCTCAAGTCCTGATAGTTCATCCCTCCTGGGGAGAGCCTGTTTGCTGGTGGGTGAAGTTCCAAGCATGAAGAGAGTTTGTTCTATTCACTGGAGTGGGCACCACCATGCCTGCTGTGGTGTTGGTGTGCAAGGGATATGCACCTTTACTTGCTCGCTGAAGTCCTAAATGACTAATTATTATATAAATCACTTTCCTTAAAGCTATCAGCTTCTCCAGCTCCACACACACAAAGTGCCACCGCCTGTGTGCCCTGTGGGTGGCAGGCAGTCAGTACCCACCCGCATGGAGCCTGAGACCTGTGGCTGGGCCACCAGCAACGGCAACAGCAGGAGGGCTGAGCGTGGCCCAGAGGGGCAGGGTATGGACTTTGCTTTGTAAGCGTGTGATCTTCATTGTTCTGGCCGTTTTCATTGCTTCTGCTTTTCATCTGGGCTTTTGCTGCTGAATTTGTGTCAAAGGGACATGGGAGTGAAAGGGAAATGCAGCAGCCGCTATCAAAGAAAAATGCCTCCAAAGAGCTGCCAGCCTTCTTGGGTTTGATGTGGAGCCATGTCCGTTTCTACCAAGGCCAGGAAATGTACCTTATCAGGCAAAAGATAAGCGTCTTTAGTGACCTGTTTTGATCCTGGAGGAAAATGGATTCTTTGTTGTTCTCTGTCAGTGCCCTGGACAATGAATAATCCTTCATTTAATAGGAGCTCTCACTTTCTGTCAAGGCAAATATTTTAGCTATTTAGCTTTATTAGACATGTATAGTTGCAATTTGGATGCAGGGACACAATGGTTCTCCTTGCCTGCTGTCCTTACAACGTGATGGTGCCTGTAAGAATGCCAGTGGGGACATGGGCTCTTACAGTTTTTCCCAGATGAGGAACCAGATGGCTTGAGCATGACAGCATGGTGAGAAACAGGACAGAAATGATGACCTTCCTTCACAACCTACAGCTTTAATCATGCTAGGACAGGTCCAGGCATTGCAGCCAGCGGCAGCAGCTGAGGTGTCACCTTCAATCTAGCTTTCTAGACTAAATTCTCACCTGGCTTATGAGGTCCCTGAGGACCAACCCAGGTAGTCCCAGGTGTGGTTGGGTAGAGAGTGCTTGACAGGGGAGGGTGTGAAGGACCAGTCATGGATTAGACACCGTTTCCATAAAAGACAAATATCTTTGGATCTGATGAGAAACTTAATGGTATGTGGAAAGGGGAGAAACAGAATCTGCAAGAGTGCATTTGTCTAATGGGGATTCGTTCAGTCTGGGGTGGGGATAGTCAACTGCCAAAGTTGCTGGAGGACAAGAATGTATGCATAAGATTGGTAGAAATATCTGTTTATGATCACCATATTCTTCCAAATTAATTCTGGGTTCCCTTTTCTCCTCAATAGCATTCCTTTTGTTTCAAGAGCTAGTGGGAAGGGAAGTTTTGCTTGTTAAGGTGTCTAGGGAAAATATTTAATTTTCCCAGGTTTCTGGGTGGAGACTTAGGCCAGCGTGTTTGTTAATTATAACAGAACCCCCTTGGTAGTTGCACCTGTCCACAGTTATTGCCAACAGACCGAACACATAAAGGTCATGAGAAATGTTTAGTCCCTTCAGACTCTGTGGTAAAGAGAGGAAGTGTGAAGCTGGGAGCCATGGTACACTGCTGCCTAAAACATGGAAAAACATGAAAATAACTTCCCTTTCTGGGGTATTTTACTCCATCAGTTGCATTCAGAGTTACTGTACAATACAAACATATGTTTTTGAATATTCCTCAGTTAATGGCTAATCCAAGTAACTCAGTGCTTCAGCCTGAGCTGGGTTCAGTAAGGTTAAAAGCCTGCCATATCCTTTTCTACCATTGTTAGATGCAGGCATAGTGTGCTGTAGGCAAAGGAAACGATATGAGTAAGAGACTATGTTAATACAGTGGTTTGCTTTTACAAATAAGAGCATTCTGGAAAAAAAAAAAAAAAAGAAAAAAAAAAAAAAGGATGAGACAGGTCGCATCCATTATTAACACAGCAACTCCTTCTCCTTTAGGGTCTTATCCCAGTGAGTTAAGTTGCATTACTGGTGACCTACAATGAGAGCATAACAAAGCCCATATTGTATTTCAGGACACACACAGTGATGGAGTATATTAGTTAGTTATGCTTTGAGTATGCAGCTTCAAGGAAAATCATTCTGTCTTCTTGCAAGAATGAGTATGACCTGCCACTAAGAAAACTATCATTATTCTCCTTAATAGTTCTGGAACACAGTTTAGATTGGTGTTCAGACTAGCATCTTATTCCTGATAGAGATACAGAAAAGGAGAAATTGTCAGCCAGCGCCAGGCAGATCTCTTGATTCCAGTGTGGTCCAAGTGCTCACAGAATGATGCACCTTGTGTATCTTTTGAAAAGGAAATTTTTTGCATGCTGTGAGATGGAGGGAATCAGATGGAAGAAAAAATAAATACTTTCTTCCTGTGGAAATGGATATTTGTTTTGCAAGATGGTTCAAAACATGACTTTGTTTCTTGGGATATTAATTGGCATAGTCTATACAGACTGTGACCACATTTTGACTGCAAAGAGGACAAAAAAGAATGTATGGAGATCCTGTTTTTTCCAGGTCCAGAGAAGTAACAGAGATGTCAGCAGATCAGAAAATGGTTTTGTTTGTTTCCTTCTTGCTGCAATAGTTCTGTTCCTTCAATGAGTCAGACTAAAGTCAGACTAAAGTGGATGAGACAAACAGAAACGGCAAAGTGAGCATGAAACAAATGAGTGAAAGAAAGAAACTGTGAAAAAAATAAATAATTGTTTTGGATCTTCTAAGAAAACAAAGCTTGATGTCTACCTTCTGCTTAACAGTTGGTTGCAGGACACAGTTGATTCTCTGAACATTCAGCTATGGATATTATAAGGAGATAATGCATCGGACAATATGGTGGAGTCGATGGAAAGTCTAGGTTTTCCAGTGAAAGAAAGATTTTGTGATGGTGAATAGATGGATTGAAAAAAAATTAATAAACTGTGAAGAAAAATTAATAAACTTCTGATTTTCTGTTGAAAAAAAAATAATGGTTCTGTAACAAGCTTTTTGTATTGCTGCGCAGGAATGTGGAGTTTAACAATAGCAATTGGTACTTTAGCAGGAGCTGAGTACAACAGTGCAAGTGAAAAATGTATGATGTCCTCTGGATGGTTTTGTTGTCAAAGAAATGTCTGAATTTTGGAAGGAGCTGAGAAACATGCAGATAGAACCAACTCAGACTGGGACAAGCGCAAAATATTAACCTGTGCTACAATTCTTGAGGGCTTCTCAATAGAAAACAAATGAACATCACTACTAATTGGCAGCTATGCTATTAAGTTCAATTAAATTTAAATCAGTTATTTCAGAAACACAGTTTAAGGATTCACAAACTAAAAAGACGATGTTAGTAACATCAAGGCTGACATAAAGGCTTTGTCATCACAAATATACGTAGTTTTTAGCTCTCAGTGTATGCTGTTTCTGAAGTCTTTCCTTCTTAGGCAAGAGTAATTTAATCTGTAGTCTCAGTTTTGTTGCTGACTTGAGTTCAGTTCTTGCAGATGTGTAAAAGATGTTAAATCCCAAGTGGTAGTGCATGGTGGGCACCATCAATGAATATTGTGGAAGGTTATATGGGTAGGATAGAGATGTGTTAACAGCACAGCTCAAACTTTATTTTGCATGCTGGCCATTCCCATGGAAGTCAGTTAATTCAGAACTTTAGGGGCTATTGAAGTTTTTTTAATGTTCCTTGCTGAAAGGGACTACCATAATTCAACACATTGGAGCCTAGGGAGCTCATGTGGGCTGTGGCAGCCTTTGGCACAGTCTGTGTTTTGTATTCAGAACATGGACTCAAAGCCTGTTCTTCCCCGTTTGTAAGTGCCTTCATGCCACTTTATTGGCTTTCCTCAATTAGGGCTCTCAGTTTCTCCTTTTGGAGCTATTTTGCTTTATATCACATGGAGTATCCTTTTTGAAGCCAAGACCTTGACTCTGTCTCTCCCACTCCCCAGATACGTGCCTTGACAAACAGGCTGTTTTGGAGACTGAGCAGGCTGTTTTCATTGGAAATTCCAGGTAGGTTCAGCAAAATTCTTCCTGAGGAAGCTGGCAGGCATGCTCCCACTGAAATGGTCTGGTTTTGACAAATACACACTTTCTAACAAAATGGAAAATTCCATGCCTATTTACAGATTTGCCATTTAAGTGCAGTTTGCTGGAGTAGACAGGACAGTAGTGCCTGGAACCTTAAGAAAATTATGTGTATATAGATATGTATATATATGTATGGAGAAACATGAAAGTGGAATGCAGATGCAGCATTTATAACATGCAGTCCATAGTATTGTGGTTGACCACTAAGACAAGGTTACAAGGGAAATTTCTGTCTGGGCTCCATCCTCACCTCTGATGAATAAAATCACAGCACTGGGCTGTTCCCACCCTGATTTGTCAGGAGTCCTCTTGCAACCATTTGGTGACCAGATCTTCAGATCCTTCTGCATAAGGCAGGCAGAAGATCTTTCTCTCTTCTTCTTGTCCCAGTTTTCCAATTTCTAATCCAGTTTTCCTTGCTCTTCTCTGCTTACTTCATCAGAGCCTATCTGCTGCACACATTGCGGGCCTCTGTGCACTGACCTCTGTGGATAAATTTTACGTTGGAAGAACATATGGGGAAAAGGACTTTCAAGAAATGACCGTGGCCTTTGCCCTCCATACTGCAGCTCTCTGCAGTCCATTTTCCTCTTCTCTTGCCAGACTCCACTGTTCTAATCTGCAAATGATATTCAAGGGCTATGTAAAACACTACAGCATGAGGGCAAATAATCAGAGGTCTGTTTAATTTGGAAACAAATATGAATGGACAGCCAGGTAAAGGACACCTTATTTGCTTTCTTGCAAGAACAAGGAGATATTCAATCATATTTAAAGCAGTGTAGTGTAAATCCTACTGAAGGGAAATGATTTTATATTATGCAGAAGCACTAATGCACAGCTCCAGGATTTAAGTAAAGCCAAGGTCAATAGGAATAATGAGGGGAATTCAACATTTGTATGAGTAATAAGACTGTAAAATTATGTCTGATGGGAATTTGTGTTTTGTTAAAGAAACATTAAAACAGCATGTTTTAAAAAACCATCCAGCGGTGTTATTAAATACAGCTCATAAAAGGAGCTGGTGAGAAATGGAGGAAAGACTAATATGCAGAAGGGATGGGGAAAGTGATCTAATTTTCTTCCAATATCTGAGCTTGGAGGCAGGACAGAACGGCAGGCTCCTCACATCCAGCTAGACTTCATGTGCTGACCAAAGAGTTGTCAAGAGCCAGCTGGTGGCCCTGTCCTGTCCCAAGGGGCTGCTGTCCGGCCAAGGTCGCACCTACCATGGCCAGGCAAATGGGAGCAACACCTTCCACCACATCGCAGCACTTGGGCTTTGGGTCCTTTTGCCAGAAGGCAGGATTAGACACATGGTAATAAAGAGAACTATGAACAAAGGCTCCACGGCACTGCTTTCCATAACATCTTAAAGAGCTGTTCCACTCGATGTCTTAGCCTATCTTAACGCTTGTATTTCAGTTGTTCTCCATGTAAACAGATTGGCAAGACTTAGCCTCCTAATGAGGTAGAATCCCTTCATCTTAAATCTCTGGAAGCTTCTGCTTTCTAGAAAAAAAAGGCCTTTGTGAGGAATTATTTCTTTCTTAATTCATTTTTATCACTACTTCATCTCAGTAAAATAAAGAAAACATAAAAGTAGCTTAAAGACATTTATTTAAACGTGTTTTATACAAGTAAATGAGGGATTTTCTTGTAAAACATGCCCACTGAAACTGCAAAATTGAGGATTATTTAACAGCAGAATCAAGACAAACAATGATATTATTCTGCATGTATCTATAGCTCCTCTTCAAGTCTGCTCTGAGTGTTGAGCTGAATACAGACTGCATTAGATCTACATTAGAACTGTGGCGTTCGAACTGAAGAATTATGGACTGCAAAGTTTAGAGATCACTACAGCCAAGCTGGAATTTTACATTTGTAAAATGTGAAAAGCTTAAAATAAAGCCGGGCTGTATTTACCCGTCTGCTTTCAAGCAGCTTTTGTGCATGTGTTAACGAAGTAGGCAGTGCTGTCAGAATAACAACCATTGGGAATTCTGGGTGTGTAACAGGAAGGAAATATTTTTTTTATTTTATTTTTGGTTCAATGAAGAAAATAGAAAGATTTGTCCACCCTGATGCTAAAAAAAAAAAACACAGAATAATTATCAGCTGAGGCAACTGCACTTCTGACCTAAGCATACATGCACACCATCTATTTTCAAGTCCACTTTGTTATAATAAACAGATGAATTTTTCTTCAGGAACAGACTTGAAAAGCAAATACAAGTGACTCTCCTGAAGAAGAGAAAACCACTCCCAGAGAAGCTGAGGAAAAGGGTGTCCAGCTGCCTTCAATTCCTTGTATCATTGCTTCCACCGGTGGATGAGGGCTCTCAGGCACATACCATAATCTCTCTGGAGATAGTCCCAGGTGATATGGGCCTCACTGACACAGCCCTGTCCCTTTTGTGGCACCCGTACTCCTTCTAGCCAAGGTCCAACAGGTTTCATGGCATGGACGTGCTCGGTGGCTTTCACAGAATCGCAGAATTACTGAGGTAGGCAGGGCCCTTGTCCTGGTTTCAGTTAGAACAGAGTTAATTTTCTTCCTAGTAGCTGGTGGAATGCTGTGTTTTGGCTTAGGATGAGAAGAGTGCTGATAACACCCCGATGCTTTAATTGTTGCAGAGCAGTGCTTATACTAAGCCAAGGACATCTCAGCCTTTTGCTCTGTCCTGCCAACGGGCAGGCTGGGGGTGCAGCAAGAGCTGGGAGGGGACAGACCCAGGACAGGTGACCCAAACTAGCCAAAGGGTTATTCCATACCATCTGATGTCATGCTAAACAATATATAGGGGTGGCTAGCCGGGGGGAGGGGGCCAGGCTGGGCATCGGTCAGCGGGTGGTGAGCAATTGCATTGTGCATCACTTGTTTGTACACATTATTATTAGTAGTACTATTATCATCATTGTTATTATTATTAATAATTATTATTATTATTGTTATTATTATTTTCCTGTCTTATTAAACTGTCTTTATCTCAACTCACGGGCTTCACTTTCCGTTTCTCTCCCCCATCCCAGAGAGGGAGGGGGGAGGGTGAGCCAACGGCTGTGTGGTGTTTAGCTGCTGGCCGGGTTAAACCACGACAGCCCTCTGCAAGTCCCCTGGCCCAACCCCAGCTCCAGCAGGGACACCCAGAGCAGGGTGCCCAGTACCACGTCCAGGTGGCTTTTGAGATCTCCAAGGAGGAGACCCCACAACCTCTCTGGGCAGCCTGTGCTAGTGCTCCATCACCCACACAGCACAGAAGTGCTTCCTGATGTTCAGGGGAACCCCTTGTGTGCTACTTTGTGCCCACTGAGACGATCTATGTGGTATTGTGCTATTGCAAAGAGTCTGAGCAATCTCAGCTACTAATGAAAGGTGATTCCTGATTTTTGACACACTGTAGGTCAATAAACAGCTTTTCTGATTTCATAAATGGATGCCAAGACATCAGAAGACCAGGAGTCTTATCATTTAATGAGTATCAATTCAATGCATATTCAGTTTGTTTTTGGTGAAATCAGGTGAAATGCTCTGCTTTCTATCCTGTGCTTGGATTCTGGTTCAATTTGTTAGTATGTCTCACTTCTGCTTTCTTCCAGGTTTTCCTGCTCTGGGGGCAGTTGTGATCTTCACCTCTAAGCATTCAGCCTTCTTAGGAACAGCTCTTTTTCAACCAGCATAAAACAAGACATCAGCAATGCAGGGTGTCTGATATGCCTGAGATGTGTCTTGTGAGAGCTAGGACACAGCATACTATAAGATCTCACTCCTTTAATTATGCCATATTTCATTTCATCCTACGTAATCCTTCACCACTGCCTGACCCTCTTTTTGAATCCCTTTTTCTGCAATCCTGCTCACCTCTGTCAGACATCTTTTGCCTTTCCTTCATTTTCTGACTTAATTAACCATGGAGCTGCTGCTCCATGTGGGCAGCTGGATGAGCTGCCTGAAGGAGGCACAACTCACACTGCTCCTCCCTGTCTGGGAACCCAGTGAGGCCTAAGACTAGCAAACCAGGTTTTGTTTCTTCCCCACACCAAGGAGTGGGTGGGTGGGAGAGCAAAGAGAGGGTTTGGTCTCCCTTATCGGCACTGGGGCAGATCTGAAAGCCTGGACCCCAAAGTTGGGCCAGAATCAAAATATAGCTCAGATCTGGGATATAGGTCTGGGCTTAGCTCTTTTTAATATGAAGCCCTCTGAAGTCCTTCCTTCTTACATCATTCCTTGCCATCTATTCCTTCTACTGCAAAAAAAGGACAAGTTACACTCCCCAACTATAAAGGAACTTTTTTATTCAGGGCCATATGAAAGCACATAGGCTGCTAAGCAGGAATATCAGCAGTTATTAAGGAATGAAGTCCTTTCTTCCAGAAGAGGCTAAATAACTGATTTCCTCCATGAATGCTCTTTCCAGAATTTCCACGGAAGTCACAGTTATTCATTTGTACCTCAGAAAAGAGCCACACTTCTGAGGAACAGACAATCTCATACAATGTCAAATAAAAGCTGCTTTCACCGTAAGTTGAATACGAATCAAGTAATTTTTGTCTGAAAGAAACTGATGGATAACCTAACCCAGGTGAAGAAAAAAAAAATATAAAAAATAGCAAAGTATGTCTGTCTTTGAGCTCTTTAGAAGGTAATCACTCCAACACCCCATTGTGGCTCTTGCTTGGTAGAAAAGCTCATTTTAATACCTTCTGCCAACTCTCTTAAAAGTTTGGCTTTTCTTCTGAAGGGATGCAGAAGTGCAGGCAAAAACCTTCTTACTTTGCAACTTCGGGCCCTGTTTGTTTTGGACGTCAGGATTAGTGGGTTTGATTTACCAGCCTGCCTTGGTGCAGGGGCTGCAAGCAGCTGTCCCACGCAGGACAGCATGCAGGGCACAGAAAGACAGGGACGTGCTGGGGCAGAAAGCAGGGCGAGGACCTGTACGAGTCAAATATGCCATAATGCAAAAACTGGGGAGCTTTTAATTAGGAGATCTAAGCCAAGGAGAAAACGAGGAAAACCAGAACTGTGTGCCTGGCTTAAATAAGACACTTTCTCCCCGTTTTGCTCCATACTTTCCTCTCTGGCAGAAGATGGAGGCACTCGACAGAAGAGAGCTGCTGCAGCCAGCGACCTAGAGATGCTTTCAGGCCCTGTTTTCTCTCGTTCTTCTCCATAGCAGGAAGTTTTAGGCCAGTACATTTTGTCCTTTTTACGCAGAGGAATTAAGCAGTTCTGCCCCTACCCCTCAAATTGCCTGTGACAGTGCCTGCAAAAGGAAATGTTTTCTGCATCGCTTTCATCTCAGAAAATGTATCCACAAGATATATACACAGCATAAAATAACACTTTAATTTCTGTCCCCGTCTTCTAAGCAATCTGATCTACCAATTCGTTGTATAACCATAAACACAAAATTTAATTATTTCTGAAGGTTTAAATACACTTTCTTTCTTTTTTTTTTTTTTTTTTTTTTTTTCCTGATTTTACAGACAGAGACAGCTTTTGTGTGAACTGGAACCTTTCCACTCCCTGCAGTCAAGTGGGTTGCCTTCCATTTTAGCTGAGCTCAGCTCTTATATGTTTAGAAAATAATAATGTGATTATGAAAATGATCAATTTTTTTCTCTCTCTCTTTCTTTTTTTTTTTCTACTTAAAATCCATTAAGTTGAAGATATTAGAATTTCCTTTGGCTGGTTGGGGTGGGGGGAACAGAAATGCTTGCTTAACTTAACATAAATGAGTCCCTTCAGAAGGGAAAGCTTTATTTAACCCCTGGCTTTGCATCCAAGGGTGCTCTCAGATTTTCCCACGTGAACGATGTAAAACCTTCGGCTTTCTCGGCGGGCGTCCCCTCAGCCCTTCCTGACAGAGTAAGGGGAAGTTATGCATGGGTGAAATGCTGAAAGCCCTCGAGGCTCTGCCTCCCTGGCTGCAGCAGGCTCTGCAGGGCCGTGGGAGAGGAACAGAGCATCACAGCCGAGGCAAAGCTTCCTCTCCTGCCATCATCAAGCAAGCCACGATGCCAGATCTTTCTGAGCACAGAGGTATTGGGCTGAGCAGAAAGAAGTGTTAACTGTAGTTGATGTAAAGAACATGAAATACATTGCTCCTCTTCTTCTAACTCATCAATAGTTTGATCAGCATTTAAAAGGAAACCAGACTGTGGTCTCAAGGTAGCACTGGCATCCATCGACCTAACCTCAGATTTTTTTCTCTGCTCTTGCCATCAGCCAGCAGGCACTAAGCATTCCCTTCCTGCTGCTTCCACTAGTGAGGAAACCTTGGCAATAGGAGTTCCCAAATCGTTTTTCCTGGTGGCAACCCTCCTGGTTTCTTCTCTAGCCAACTGCGTCTCCAGCAACCTGGCAGCTCATTTGCTGCTTTTTCAGTCCAGGGTCCCTCACCAGTGGTGGAGCTGCAGCAGCACAAGGAGACATATCCGTCCAGGGCAGGCTGCAGAGCCCAGCCACTCTCTTAAGTTTTCAATTAATGAAATAAAACCCCAAATCAAGACACACCACCACGCAACACCGGTTGGAGCAGCATCAGGCCTCCACTGAAAGGCTACATTTCTCTTCACAGTGAAATTCACAGGAAAAGAGGAAGCAAAACGGGGCTTGCAGAAAATCTGTGAGACCAGACTGAAACCAGACATATCGACATCACCCAGAAAGTCTTTGGGCAATCAGGTGCCGGTCTCTGCGGGCTCAGAATTCCCCTTCAGCACAACCAGCAAACACTCGCCTGGGAGGGAGAAGTGAAAAGCCAGTGGAGCTGAAATCTGAGCTTCCGCAGGAATTTCTCTGCTTGTGGCTGTGTTCAGGGATGAAAATGGCTGTGGGGCAGGGAGCAGGGTGGCTGGGAGCACTCCCAGAGGCTGTGGTTGGAGTTTGGGTCACCCTGCACGGCATGGCTGCGCTGGACAAAATTGCAGTCTTTTTTCCTCAGCTCATCTTTCCAGAGGCAAGAGGATTTTCTTACCCTGAATAAACACTGAAGTAGCGTTTTCCCTTATAATTCTTCGTCTGAAGACGGCAACTGTCATACTGAAAGCATTTCCTCTAGCAGCGATGGGTATCTGTGCTGGCTGTGGTGCAGACTGGCTCTACTTGCCTGCGACAATTTTCTTTTGGTAGCTCTTTTCTTTAAAGCACTTACAAATCCAGCAGAAGCAAGTAACGCCAAGCATAAAACTTAAATCACAATTAACAACAAAAATTAAGTAAAACACTGTTTCTCATGATTGGCATGGGGCTGAAGATACACTTTTGTGCATGAGCCATTTGACGGGCACCACCACGAATGACGCCACACCACGCACCACAAGCCCTCCCACAGAGGGCAGTACTAACACGTCCATTTCTAATAAGGGTTTTCTCATCCACTTTTACTCAGAGAAGGAAGATTTACATGGTTTTTAAAGTACGGTGGGACAGAAAGGAGAGGAAGACTTTGTTCATGGCTCAGGACCCACAACTAAAGATTTCATAATGAATGTGTATTCCTTAGGCACAACATGGAGAACCTGAATAAAATGCATTCATGCAGATCAGCTAAACACCTATATGACAAATGAGTTTAAACTCACCTGTTTTACAGCATGTCTTTAAGCACAAGTAAACATAAAGACCTTTCCCTCCCTCTGGCTTTCCTGTTTCTACAGCTTTCTTCTTCCTTCCCAAGAAGTGCAGCTCTCCTGCTGCTCTGTACCAGGGCTGGGTATTGTGCCATCAGGGCCAGTGAGTCAGCATCCTTTCCCACAAGATTCAGTACTTGGGATTTTTCAGGGAAACACTGCCAGCTAGCTTGTTATGCCTTTTTTTTTTTTTTTGGAAAACACCTTGCATTTGGAAGATTAAAAAAAAAAAAACAAAAAACACCACTGAGCAATATGTAGGTGACGGCCAAGGACCCATTATCTCCCCAAGGAACGCCTTACCAAGAAGGTGATGAACTGCTCAGGAGGTGGGGAAATTTCTCCAAGCCTCCTGCCAGGCATCTCTGAACCCTGCCTATTGAACAGAAACTCTCTGGAGCAAGAATTTTAAACTCAATGTTCCCCTGCAAAAGAGGAACACAGGTGACTACAGAAGAATTGTAGGCATTTTTATTCTTATTATTGTAATCCTTTTTATTTACTGCTTAATTAGCCAACTCCCAAAGTACACATTTATTTCTACCATCAAACTTTCCATGGGAATGGCATCTCTGAGGCATGACAGCAAGCCCAGGAAATCACTGATTAAGTAATTCCAGTGCTGAACAGCTTGGTGGTATTTTAGCCTTAAGCAGGGCTAACCAGCCAGCAGGACAGACACTTTTTTGTGTGTCAGATTTATTGTTGCTCCAGTTTTGCCGGAGCATATTATATCTCTTATAGTACCTGCACCGTGGGAGCAATGACGATCTTTCACAGGACTGTATTTTCCTAGCTTAAGGGTTTTCCTAGTCATTACCCTTCATATAACCCAGGTGCTTTGGTTGCTGTCTTTTTATTTTGCAGTCTGTGGGTGTTCAAGTTTGCCCCATACCCTCTGGGATTGCACTGCAGGATGTCGCAGTCACCACCCTCTCACCGTGGTGTCAGAGGGAGCGGGCAGATTTGTGTGGAAATAGGTGAGATTTCTGCATTTCCAAAGCTGCTTGTAAATATAGCGTAGCACAGGGCAATAGCAGGGCAATTCCACCCTCCCCGAGGCACTGATGGAGCCTTTGCGTGGCCAAATATATTTAGTAGGTTCAGTTGTTGAAGGTTCAAGTTCTGGGGCTAACTCTGCTCCTTGCAGCCTCTGTAAATGCTTTGCGGATTTTCTGCATGGCAATAAGAAGATGGCATGGACTGGAGGAGGGTGAAACGCAGCGTAGCAGCAGAGTGGAGAAGGAATTGCAATAATAAACTGTGAACATCAAGAAAGCAGGAAGAGCAGTAATAGGAGTGTTGTGTGACCAGGGTGCTTTTAAAGGAACAAGGAGGCTGTGACGTGGACAGTCAGACCTGTGTGTCCCCCACCAATCACTCTCTTTTAGATGCTTCTTTTTGTGCATGTAGAAATATTCTACAACTAGTTTAACTGAAGAAACCCCCAAGCTAGTGGTAGCTGGTTCTGAATTTGAATTTGCAGTGCTGAACAAGGGGGTTGGTAGATCCTCCGGCAGAACTGCTGCGGCTGCACCTCAGCCCCATGGCAGGCCCACGCAGCGCTGCTGGCACTGGGTGCAATGGGCCACAATCCAGTATCACTGCAGGGAGAGATCCGCTGCTTCTACAGAATTTCTGGATTTGTTCTGAGGTTATTGCGGTTAAGATAAAAAGAGAGATTTATTTTATTTTATTTTTATCTTTGAAAGAAAAGGGCAAATCTGCAGGCTTTATCATTCTTCCAGATTCATGCGGCTGGGTAAAATAAAATAAAATTCAGTCCTGTGCTCCAAAGTCCTAAGTTAGCGATATAAGAGCTCCTCTGTGTGCTGATTAAAACTTCCCAGGCTGCCCTGATCAGGACATGCTGTACATCAGGGTATCATTAATAAAAATGGAATATGTGGTCTAGATTCAGCTTTACTGTCATATTAGGGTTACAAAATTAGCTACAGAATCGACTGTTTACTCTGGCTGATAAATGAATCCAGAACTCCTTGGGTAACAGATATCTTTCCAGTCTCTGAAGAACTGCTGTCTGCCCAGGCTCTCTGGGATAAGATTTCTGCTTTACATGCTTTTCTCTTCTTGTTGACCTCATGCCAAGGGATGAGTGACTTCTGTGGAGTCACTCCAGATCTGTGTGGACACAAACTGCAGGTCAGCCAGGCTCACCACCTCTAGTGGCACATGGGGGACTGCTGAGGTTGCCCTGGAGGCTCACAACATTTTGGGGACCGCATGCCACCGCACGTGCCCATGCTTCCTGATGGCACCCACCATCTCCATCCTCAGGGTTGAAAGCCATGTCCTCGTCACCAGGGCCAGCCACCACAGCCCTCCTGTCCTCTTCTTGGAGGCTGAGCCTCCACACTGGTGGTAGAGCGGTGGGTTACGTAGAGAGGGACATCCTGTAGCCTGCAGATGTAGCCTGCTTTCCTCAAGGGCTGGGGAAGACATGGGAGAATATTGTGAGGCCTGGTCCTCATTGTCTATGCTAGCAGGCACTTTTTTGCATGACTGCTTAAAAAAAAAAAAAAAAGCAATGCACTGCCTGAGCTTTCTTCTATGCCTGTGTAACACAAAAACAGCCCCTGCAAGCACATTTTTCTATGACTATTTAATAGGAACCTAGCCTGTGGCATGGCCCCACCCCAGGTGAAGGCTGGAGGCTGGGGCGTTTTCCCTGTCCCAGGCTGAGGCAGGGCCCCTTCTCAGCAGGAGGGAAGGAAGGCTGACTGCCTCCTCCCTGCCCGACCCTGCTGTTGGGCAAGGAGACGTGGCATCAGCAGCACCAGGTGTGGCAGGGCCGTGGAGCAACAGCCTGCACCCAAAGAGATGACTTGGGTGCACTGTACCACAAGGGAGAGCCAGGCTATGAGTCCGTGCTTCACAGAGTTGGTTTCAGCACAGAGATCTGCAGGCCTTTCTGCGGGGCTGGGCATCCTCAGGACAAATTTAGGGTGTCTGAACCCTTGTAGGGTACAAAGAGCCTGGGGGCATCGCTGGGTCCCCACTTCTACAGCTTGACATTGAATTGCCTTGGTGTTGCCACTGCTTGCCTGTGAGCACCCTTTGTCAGCCCCAAATCACCCTAATACCACCATGGGGTCTTGGCCATTAGCTGTCAAAGTCATCTCTTCCTTTCAACGAAGGTATATTTGGTTTCTGAATGCTTGTTTACTTTTTTGTGATTATTTCAAGAAAGAGAGTCAGCTTCGGAGGCACAGAGGAACTTTCCTGCATGGTTCCTCCAGCTCCTTGAGGTTTCAGCACGTCAGTCGTGTTAGACTTTCAAAACACTTCTCAACAGCAGTAACTGCCCATTCCTTGAATCCCCGTGCTGTCTCCCAGCCCACGCGGCGTAAAACCAAGCTGCTCTTCTCTACCTCCCGGAGACCGGAATAGCCCAGCTTCCCGACGGGTTTCACCTGCTGCCAGCCACTCTCAACTTAGTTTGTTGCAATCCAAAAAACACACCCTTCTTCAAGCACTGACACATCTCCCGAGTGTGGACGCCCTTCCCGAAAATGTGGGTCTATGTTCGTCTTCCCTCACTCTGACCAAGCTCCTGCAAGCCTTGTGGTATTCAGGCACCTTGATCTTTGATGTCTCTGCCTTCAGCACAAGGACCTGATCCATCTCTTACTGACACCGGGTTTCCATTGCATTGGGTGGGACTACTCATCCCTTAGGACTCATCATTTCACTCACTTTAGGTGTCATGGACAGAGCTGAGGCGCAATACAAACACCAGCCCATCAATATGCTATCAATAGAAAGAAATCTTGCTTTGTGTGCTGACAAAGTCCTGCACAAGCGGAATGATATGTCTTAGTTGCCAGTCTTAGTTATTTAGAGGTGGATGAAGGCTTCCCTTCTTAGATTAAGAGTAAAAAGAGAAAAGTATTCTCCAGAACTTTCTGTGTTCAGGGATATTGAACCCCGCCCAGCCCTCTTCATATACGAAATATTGCCAAAGCCACAATCTTTCATCATGTGGTTCCTTTTAAATAACTTCCTAGGTACTAAAGGTCAGGATGATTTAAAAAAAAAAAATAACCTGGTAGTATGAAAGAACTTTTTTTAAATGTGAAAAGACAAACAGGAATCCTATGCAATCTTGCCATAAATACAAGGGATGAGGATGAGGATGAGTTGAATAAACTACATTAATGTTGCATTCACCTGCTCTACTTTTTCTCAAGTTTTGTTCAGTTCAAAACATTAATATCAATATAGAATTCATTGCAATTCTGAGCCCATTCCAAGGGCCCTTGCCCTTAGATTTGTCCTTTGACTCGACAGGGAACAGTCAATTCCACAACAAGTATGGCCTTAGGTTTGTTGATATTTTTATCCCTCCTCACTACTGAGCTTATTGCCAGTATTGGTTTTACAACCTAATTAAGGAGAAGGAAAAAAATGTAAAACACTTTTTTTTTCAGTTATATTTCCCTCTCACCCCCCTTTTTTTAAAAAAAATTATCTATCTACCTATCTATCTGTCTAGCTAGCTAGCTATGCTTCCCTGCATTGTATCAACAAAGAAATATTTTAGAGGGTGGATATTGCCTATATTTCGCATTTGGCCAAAATTGAATAGTTTCTAGTAGTCTGCAGATTTTTTTTTATTTTTTTTTCTATAAATACTTGCGTATCTCTGAGCCGCAGTTTGGAATTATTTTATGGGTCAAAATTCAGACACATTGAAGGTGATTTACAAGGAAATCTGATGCTGCTGCCTTGGAGATGGCAACATTAACCTATACCAGGACATGTAGGATGGGTGTCGAAGGGTGTTGGTTGAATTGAGTTCGTCACCACAACTTTCAAAGCCCTGGTACAAGTTGTGTTTGGTATGTGAGAGTGCAAGTGTGTGTGCTTGTGTGTATGTGGTGTTTGTTAGACAGATGAGCATCCCTGACCGATTCTTTCAGCCTTAGTTATCCACCTTTCCTAACTTTTTAAATGATATCTAATCAGGTGTTATTTTAAATGTTGAGGCTGTAGCAGGCTATATTACTGATTGGTAATTTTACAATGAGAGCATCCATGAAGCACAGTCAGGGGCCAGAAAATCTATTGTGCTTGGTGATGTGCACAGTGCAACAAAACAAATGATTAAAGAGCTTAATATCTAGTTTCTTCTCTAATTTCCCTCCTACTCCAAAACCTCTTGTATTTTCTGAGACCCAGGAGACTGCCTCACTGCAGGACAGTCTTTTTTATTAAAACAAACAAACAGACAAACAAACAACAACAAACAAAGGGTTATAGAATATTTTGGAATTGCAAAGTTCTGCTTTAAACCCGGGGTATATTTTTTTTAGCTTCACCACTAGCAGCGGGGCTGACCAAATGGTTGCCTTCATCTGAGTCTGTCCCAAAGGTGAGGTGAAGGCAGGCACTGCTACCCTGGTCAGGGCACCCTGAGCACAGCATCCCTCTTCATATCACCCCAAGGCCCAGCTCTGGCTGCTGCTGGTTGCCCCCAGCCCTCGGTTCTCCCTCCTTCCCTACCACACACCTCCTCTTTCCTCCTGCAACCTTCCCTGAAAAACAAACCACCCCCCAAACAAACACTTTTTTTCCAAGCAACCCTCCCACTTTCTGATTGCCTCATCTCTCCCTCATTATCCTGGGCCTTGCTTTTGTTTGTCTTGGCTATTTTGGGCTGGAGGCTCTTTGGGGAAGGGAATATGGTTTAAGCATTGCCTGCTCACAACATGAAGTGTTCAATTCCTTCCAGCCAAGCGAAGCTGAATTGATAAATGAGGCATAAGCTGGCCGAGAAGCGTCTACCTGACTATGGGCACCTGGTTAGCTGCATCAGCTTTAAAAGGTGTAATTCATTAAACATGTTACTTTATCTTTAGGCAAAAAAATAATAATCCTATTTTAAAAGGCACGGGTTACAGTTTAATGCTAAAGCCTCAAAGGAAACCAGAAAAGTCTATGCTGTACTGAAGCACAGCATATGGTAGCTAAAGTGTAACCTTATTATTTTCTGTGGCTTTGAGCATCTTCTGCAGTACCGTTATTCATGAAGGTCCACAGACAAATACAACGTTATTTATAATGAGTTATACAGAATTAGTTGCAATAAGGTAGTTTAAATGTCTTCATCAAAAAGGTAAAAGCAGTATGAAGTACTGAGTGAGAAGCAACTGTGCTTTCCACTGGCATATTAGCTGTTAGATTAAGTCCACTGATTTATTTTTTAACCATAATGCTACTTAATACTATAAGTATCCTGTCAATTACTAAATTCTTATCTTAAATAGATCTAATGTAGGAAGGATTAGGATGGAAACATTTGTAGGAGGTGTGTAGGATTCCTCTTCATTTTGCTGGCAATAGCATGCTTATTTTATTTTTAGTATCTGCAGCATCCCAAACTTCCACACCTGGCAGAATCATAGCAAAATCTGGGCTCTCTTTTCCAATTTGTGAGTCTGTTGTTATCAACTTGCAACCTATTTAATTATATGTTTATATAATGATATAACAGCTTCTGTTGTAAACGTATGAAACTGATTTCAAATGAATTAACACAAACACAGGATTTCTTGTGTTCAGCACCATTTTTCAGCTACACAATGAATTAGATGCTAATATTAGCACATGAAATATAAAAGGGAGTTTATTGCTGAATAGTTGGACTTTGATACAAAAAATGGTGTGAGAATTCAGTGAAAAATGGAAACGGGTACTTTAAAGCTGTGTTTGTACTCTCTGTAAGAGAGCACTTTTGATGAGCACCTTTCACATCTACCAGGGTTCTCTTTTTCATTCTTTGCTTAAAATCCTCTCATCTGTAATACAGGAATATTTGTCACTCAGGTCTGATGGCTTTTCCTTCCTTTACACAAGGGAAAGGAATATGTTGCATACGTAAGCTCTGTTCATGTAGTTTGAAGTAAAAAAAGAAAACAGTACGGTCTCTCTCTGCAGCCACCAAAGCCTTTGGCTTGCATTGTGAATGATGAGTAGCCCTTAAACTTATTTGAGCTTTTGATAACAACATTCATACACTGTTCCCCTTTTCTTCAGTCCTTTTTTTGCAGAGAGAGCCCATCTCTGTGCAGGTGCCTCATTCTTCTGCTGAGGGCAATGGCAAGCGATATTTTTTTTTTAATGTGACCTCTCTGTGCTCCCTTCCTTTAAACATAGTGGCAAAATGTAAGGCTTTCCAAGCCCGTCAGGGCCTGTGCATCATCTTTCCTCCATAAAATTACAAGCTGTGGTTAGGGCAAAGGTTGAGAGCTCTCCAAGAATGATGCCAGGCCAAGGGTGATGTTGGGCCACATATGTCTATGGAGTTGTAACCGATTGCATAGCGTCTACCCGGGCCCTCTGAATTCGAATACTTTAACATTTTATATATATATATATATATATATTTTTTTTTTTTTACACCTGTACAGTGACCAGGAAAAGCTAGTGCTGGTCAATATTTACTTGGCTCACATATTAACTACTAGACCAAGCAGGGAGTTAGCAAAGAGCCAAACCCGAGATAAGCAGCGAAACCCACGTGGAATGTCCCTGTTATTAGTTTCTACTTCTGAGTCAGGAGTAAAACACCAGTCGAAAAGTAAACTGAAAAATTTAATTGTTTTATAAAATAAGATTATGAAATTCTATGTAAAAATCCAGCTTCTTAAATATGGTACATTCACTTCCTCACAGAATATTTAAATATTCAGGTCACGTGCTATATTTTCACCACATTTGAGTTAAAATCGTTGGATAAATTAAAACATCCCTACCCAAAGATACCACAAGTTATACAAATAAAACTAAGTAATAATACTTCTTTAAATACAAAAGGTAAAGATATTAAGAACTTTTAGAGCATGCTACAAAATTTTGCCAGAAAAATATATGGGATCATTTTTGTTTAACTAGAAAATATACAGTGTGCTTTTCATTTCTCTTCCCAAAATTCTGTCTCATACAATTTCCATTTAACTTAATAAATATGTACAACAAAAATGTTTATACCTCAAAGAATATAAATAGCAAATACTGTATTAGAGCCAGGTCCAGCATTCTTTTCTCCTCTAGTGACTATAGTGGGGCTTTTCAACTCTGAATGTGCAAAAATGCTGAATCAGGCTCTTAGTGTTATCAACAGGTTAACAGCTTTTACAAAAGTGATTTAAAAACAAACAAAAACGTACAAACAAACAAGAAAAAAAATTAAAAAAAAATATCTCCAAGAACACTGCAAAAGACTTAGAGCTATTCCAGTCAGGCATTTCTATAAATAGTAAGACATAATGTAGGGAAACAACGTTCCAGTTTAATTACTGCTGGCAGTAATTAGAGAAGAATTGTCAGTGGAGAATGAAAAATATCTTGAATTAGACGCATCTTACTTTCACTGATTTAATTTGGTTTCCTACCATTTCTAATAAGAGTTTCTGGTATAATCTATACATTGTAAATCTTTGAAGAAACTTAATGACCTTCTTCAGACTTTGTATGGTGGTTTTTGGAAAGTGGTATGTTTTCAAGTGCTTCAGTCCATACATTAAACCTTTGATGGTGTCTTGGTCTCCATTCTTTATTCTCCACAGATTGAGAAGCTTTAGAACTTGCTCTGTAGGTTGACACAGTTTCATTGTGCGCTCAATATCTTCTTTTCCCACTTTCTTCCCTGGCAAGCTTGCCATCAGTGTGTTGAGATGTTCAAAGGTGAGATTTGGGTGGCCAATATGCCTTAAGACACTACTTTCACAAAGTTCAATATCTATAGAAAGCAAAAAGAAAAGACAGATAAGTATAATGACTGACAACAGTACAACGGCCTGTAAAAATCTTCCAAAATATTGCAGTGAATATTCCTGCTCCATTTTTTTTTTCTTTATGCCAAATTATTCTCTCAGCACTGCTGTTTTTTTAGGATCCAATTCTGAAAAGCACTTAAGAAGTAATTAACTTTGCAAATACAAACAGCCCTAAATTACGTACAAAGTTACTAGCAAGTATTTATTTCCATAAGCTTGCTTAATTTATCTTGTAAACTATTCTGTGTACATGATAGGACTCCCAATATTTGTTTTCAGTGAATGAAAGTTTTGCTCTTCTTCAGAAATGTCTAGGATGGCTCTGCTAAAACAGTTATTTTCCATTTTGAAGCATTCTAGACATTTCACAATCTGACATAAGCATACATATTTAAAAGGAGAGGCAAAAAATACATTTCTGTAGCGTTTTTCAAAGATATTCCCAGTGGACAAAAGGTCATGCAAATGTGGTGGTTGTTGATGGTGGCTTACATGAAAAGAGTTAGCTTGGCTTTCATAAAAACCTTGGTGTTAACATTGCAGCACTACTTCAACTTTGACACCTGTCTTGGCAGATTCAGCACCAACAAAGCAGTCAACTGGCATAACAAATAGCTACCAGAAGGTAAAAAGAAGAGAACGCATGTCTCTGTATTCCTTATTCCCATGTGTTCCCATTCCGCAAATAGATGTCCTGGTTCAAGCTATCAATCTCCACTTTACAAAAAAAAAAACACAGCAAATTGTACTTTCAGTTGCATATATCCTGCTCCCTCTAACCTCAGCAGCCAGTGCTCAGATACAACTGCAGGAAACGTTTTTCCCCACCTAATCAAAATTCTTCATGCATTGCACAGCCTTAGAGGGGGATCTGGGCTGTGGCACCACATACTCCCAAGTGGCCTACAAGTCTGGGAAGAAGTCAGTCCTCTGGGCTGATGAGGAAAATGTTCTTCCTGCTTCCCTTCAGCTTCACTGTGCTTACTGCATCAATAAATCTTTGTCAAACCCTGTGAGTCCTCAGAGCACAACACCTCACCAGAAGGAATCTGATCCCAAGCAAGTTTTAAAATGCCTTTTAGAAGGTTGCTCACGATACAAGTGCTATCAATATACGGTACCTTGATTAATCTTCTTGGCTATATCCTGTTCCTTGTTTTGCTGCTTCCATAATTTCATAAGCTGGAAGGTCTGCTCTTGTGAACCGTGCCTTTGTTTAATCCGTTCGATATTTTCTGTGCTAAGCTTTGTCCCAGGCAAACTGTCTGCTAGCAAGTTCAGCCAGTTAGGCACAAGTAAAGTAGGAACAGCAAACCTAAACAAAGCCTCCTCGCACAGGGTTACATCTGAAATGAAAAAAAAAAGAAAAGAATATGTCAGTTGTTGTAATGTCTGTTGCCCTGCTTGTCTCTGGAGTAAGTGGCATGCAGCAAGGATGTTAAGCAAAACTGTTTAAAAAACACTAAAACTAAGAAGCGGTCTTTACAGTGCTGTTGCTCACTGGCTACGTCCAGTTCTGTAGCAGGCAAATCAGTGGGTATCTTTAGCATAAATGCTGATACTTTCATTATAACAATACTCAGAGGTATGTTTTCAGAGCACTCCTGTTTAATGTGATGCATAATGTGATACATACCTATTCCACATTTTTGAGGTGATGTATCTGTATTTTCCTGACAGACGTTGTCACGAACTGCATTTCCCTTCAATGCTATCTTGAAACCCATCGCACTACAGTTTGTGTGCTTTTGGCAGGCTGCTTTGGATGATGTTACATTGGAGAAAAATCCCTCTGGACATCTCTTACATACAGTGTCACTCTCAGGGGTACCTGTGGAAACAGTAAAACAATGCATCCAATTATATATAACCTCAACTGGTAAAATAAATAAATAAATAAATAAATAAACAAATACATATATATTCTTCCCAAAATTGTGATGGCTTCTGTTTTTCACATATCTAGTCTATGAAGGAATCACAGTAATGAAAAAAACACTTCATTATTATTATTTTTTTTTAAAACCTGCTTTCAGAGATTAAAGTTCCTGTTAAAGTAACAGAATAAACAGTACTCTTAAATGCACTTGTTATCAATTTCTGTAAGGGTCTTTAAGTCAGTAATTACTTGAGTCTATTCAGATGTTACATGATGTCTGACCTTCACACTTCATCCATACAAATACTCTGTAAAATAATTAAATGGCACAAGACATTCCTCTAAATTGAACTTTGTAATAACTGCACAGAACCTTACTCAAATGAAGTACTTCAGCTCTAGCCAAAAATAACTCAACTAAATATCAACTAAAGACCCTCTGATAAGTACTTCCACTTCTGAAGTATCAAATTATTCAGGAAAATATAATTTCACCAACAGTTTTGAACTTTTTTTCTTGGCTTGAATGTTAGCTCTTTAAAATATTTTTTAAAGCAAAGAAAGCACCGTCTAGTATAGGAAAAATATTTAATACACATTCATTTATTTTTTCATTTAATTCACAGTTATTCAGCCAGCATTTAAGCAAGTGCCTCAGGTCTAAGATCTAACACTGCATTATTGAACATGGACTTAAGCACATGCTTAAAATTATTTGGAAATAATTGGAAACTATATTTGAATATGAATGTGCCTCCATCTAGTGTATTTTGGTAGTATTTGCATGTGGATGCTTATTATAATGCTATCAATTAAGTAGATTTTATTTATTTGGGACATTTCCTCAGAGAAGAGTCTTGAGCTTTCAGCTAGCCATGAAATAAACAATATTTGAGCACACCTGATCTACCACTTCTTTCATCAGACAGTAAGTGTAAACAAAGGGGGATTTTTTAGCTGTTGTGTACCTGGAAATCACAGCCCTTTTGTGTTGCCACCCTCCCAAACCCTTTGATTTCTGCAGCCAACAGCAGAGGGGCTGGGGAAGGCCGCATGCACGCCTGCCCTGGTGTTTGCTTCCCCAACAGGCACTGCCAGCAACTCTGATCTGTACAAAACTCCAGCCAACATCTGCACCTCAGCAGGCAGCAATTGTTTTTTTTCTGAGAAGTCTGAAGTTTTAGCAACTTTCCCTACTACAGACAAGTGTTTCATCGGCGAGGAAGGGGAAGAAAGGAGAGTCCCTGCAAGCGGTACATCAGCCTGTTCAGAGCTTCCCCTGTAACCTCACCAGCTTCTGCTTCGCCGCTTATCTGCCCACCCTCGGTCAGGGCACAAACTGCCACAGCCCGTCTGCCGGCTCGCCGCTCCCTGCAGTTTGGCTGGAATCCCCCATTCCCGTGGGGAAGCAGCAGCGTGGCAGGGAGATAAGGCTACCCTGCAGTGGCCCTGATTCCCAAGCAGGCTGCAACCCAAAGCTCTGCCAGGTACGGGGCCGACCGCGGCAGCAGGGAGCACAACCTGAGTCGCTTACATGCAGAAGTGGGGACGACCAAAGTCGAGCGATCTGTCCGATGTAAGCACTAGCTACCAGCAGTGGGGAAACAGTCAGATTTAATTTCTAATGCTGTATGCTCTGAACGAGGCTCTAAGCCACGCTGTGTGGCAGTGGAAGCATATTTTTCTACGCTCAAGTTTTATTTCATCTGAATTTACGTCAGTACAAAGTTCAACAGTATCGTATAGTAGGAAGACAACATGATCTGTGCCCATTAAATTCTTAGTCAGTGCCTCACCTCCAAAACAGACTGTTGAAACAGGGGGACACAATTATTTTTACAATGTTTTCGCTCCTTGTTTGAGGTCTGCTTAGGTTTAGCTGGTTCATTCTGATGGGCTTTTGGAAACCGACTTTCCAATAAATTACACAATTCAACAATTCATCTGCTTCCAAAGTTTGCTTCATTTTGAACTGAGGAATTCAAATTTATGCAGCATGGTTTCACTGTGCTTGCAGGGTTGCCTGGACAGTTTCTGCTTCTTTCTTTGTCTCCTGGGTGGGCTTTCTGAGAACTTTGTAATTTTTGACTTGCTGCTGAGATACGGCAGCAGCACCTCATTAACCCAAGCCACGAGCTACAGCGATGTAGGTTAATGAAGGTTTATAACATGAAAATGTGGCTGCTGCCAATGGAACTGCATGGAAATGCTTAATGGTGGCAAGAGCAGATGTGGCATCAGGGTAGAGCTCGCTTAACCAATTACTCAGGGAGCAGTGACATTGCTCCCTACATTAAAGATGTTCTCCAGTGTGATGTTTATAACCAGAGAAAGGCCTCCTGAGCTATCACTCAGCACAGCTCTAAAATGTACAACCGGTCCTAGCATTTCTCACTCTGTATGTGTAACTATTAGGGAGCAGTTCTGTAGCTCTGGAGATTGGCTGCCTACAGGTTTGCATATGAGGTGCCTTGATTGTCTGTATTCCCTTCCTCAATGCTCTTCTCCAGGAAGTTATCGGTCTCCAGTACAATGACAGTTTACAATTCTTTCAGGCTGTATTAAATATTGGAGCTAAACTGTGCCGTGACATTTGCCAAATGATAAATAATGTATTTTGTTTGGAGAGAAGAACTTATTGGTTTAACAATTTGTGTTGTCTCAAATGAAGAATACACTCCACTGAAAAGCGCCGCTTCACTCCGTATCCCCACCAGACATTCAGCACAGTGCCAGTCCGCTTGACAAAGAAATGGCTGTTTGTATGATAATAGCAACAGATCCCAAAGAGTTCCACTTAGGACAATGATAATTAATTATTACCATGTATTGCTGTGCTGCTAGAGCTATATTAATATTGTTATAA
Organism: Anas platyrhynchos; assembly: GCF_047663525.1. NCBI lineage: Eukaryota > Metazoa > Chordata > Aves > Anseriformes > Anatidae > Anas > Anas platyrhynchos. The sequence goes on along the minus strand of NC_092588.1, from coordinate 13,801,034 downwards.
TTATGCACTTGGTGTCAAACACTTAGTGCTCCTGGTGTTTGTCAAGATATACAGTTGCTTGAAACAGCAGATTTCACAATGAAAAACATTATTATTTATCACACACACAAATACTACATTCCAGATAATGTTCCTTTAAAAGAGGCAATCCATCATGTTTCTCATTAGAGTGCAATTTGCTACATTTGCTACTGCCATTAAGTTATATATTACAGTAGGAGCAGGGTATTCCACTGAGAAATCTTCCTTTGGCTATGGTCCAAATGAAGCAGACTAGGAACAGGTTCAATTGCCTTTACAATTTACTGTCCTGCACCTTCATCTGGACAAGCTTGTTTCCCAATCTTGTAAGCACCACGAGCTTTCAACGTGCTGCAGAGCGCTAATTACTTCTCTGCTTATTGAGAAGCGGAACGTACCTGGCTGCGCGACACCGAACCCGGGAGGACACTCCGTGTGCTTTAAGCAAAACTCCAGCTCCAGGTACCTGCCCTCGATGCACTCGCAGACGCGGTCCTGCGTGCTCGTGCACTCCTGCTTGACGTACTGCAGCTCCTTGCAAACAGCACTGCAGTACTGGCATTCATCGTTGCTGTTCCAGTCTTCGGCATAGTACTGATCCGGGCAGGGGGCACACACCGTCGGGCTGGTAGCTGTACAGTGCTGCTTTACGTAGCTCCCAGGAGGGCACTGGTCACACACCACTTGACGAGATGTCCCTGGGTCGTAATGGAGATACTTGTGGGGAGAGACATCCTGGACGGACCACTTGACGGAGATGTCCAAGAGCTAGCCACAGAGAAAGAAAACATTGGTCATGTTGGGGCACCACAGACTCAAAGAAACCTATGCTTTAATGAGTTTGTGAGTCTATCCACATTGCTATTTTCAAAAAATGTTTGTGTTTCCAATTTGTAAATTATCCAGCTTCTGGATTCTCCCATGTCTGTCTTAGAATGGGAAAATTTCAGGGCCTTATCCAGCAAAGCTTCCTGACGTAAGTACTTCTTTGTTCTTCGCAGAACTGCCAAACCTATCCTTCTCCCACTTACATCCTTTTATTATCATTGGGCAATCATCTCTGCCCCCAGTACCAGCAAACCCAGCCTACTAGTTTCACTGGCATCATGCTTCATGTACAGCAAGGCAGGGATTATCCACGCTTGCCTTCTTGAGCATACAAAGTATCTGAGCATACATATCTGACAAGCATACTGTACCACTGCTACAGACACCTTTAAAAAATGATTCCTTACAACGTGTATATTTACCTGCAACAGATGGTTAGAACAATATAGGTGGCTTTTTAACACCTTCCATTTAATCGTTCCCTGAAATGCTGCAGCTCTGGGGGTAAAACACTCCAGTCACTGCAAGTATAAAGGGGTAGCTTCAGACAGAGGTAGAGAAAGCTACAGTTAATGAAAGGTGCATTAAGGACTTAAGTGAACAAGCTGGAATAGGAATTTAAAGCATTAGCTTGACCTATCTAAAACCACAGGTAGAGAATGCTTAGTGCTGTCCTAGGACCAGGTCCGGTGCCACCAGATACAACCCCTCTTGTTTTCTCCAAGTCTGCTTAGCTTGTGAGATTTAGGCTTTAATGGTCTGCCCCTCTGTAGAGACAGCCTTGACATCACGTCATTTTGGTCTTGTAACAAAAACTTTGGTTATGTGATTCCACCAAGAAAAGGACTCTCTTGTTTACTTCCCTAAGTACAGCCCCTACTCTGCAGGATTTGCCATGAGCTCAGGCTTCACACTGAGAGCACGGATGTACGTGCTGCCTCCCTTTTAAAACTTGTATGGTTTATAAACGTGAAGTAAACTGGCACTGAGTGAAAAATTTTTTCTATGTATCCATTCAAATTAAAGATCTAGCTTTGAAGGTCTTTGCTGCTATTTTAATCCCAGCTAGCTAATGCAGAGTTGCAAATTCAATTTCAAGAATATATTTTCCTCTTTTCCTATGTAGATGTCCACAAAGTGTAAGCGGAATTAACTCTTCTTATTCACTTAGACTAAATTTTCCTGAAGAGGCTTCACCTAAGAGCCTCACTTTTGCCACAGCATGGCACTTATTACATGAAATTCTTATTAAGGCAGGAAAAGATAATTAAATCATTCACCTGCATTAACACAAGTCAGAGCATTTGCACCAAGTAATATGAGATGCCTAAATTAGGAATTCAAAATATTCTTAATTGCATTCTCATGTTGTCTGTGAATCCACTTTTGATATAGCTATGCCTAAACAGGCTGAAGAATGAAATGGAGATAGTATGGATATTCCCCACAACCTCTTCTAGTTACCCTTCACCCTGTTACTTTTCTATTTCTACATGTAGGGAATCCACCTTTTCTTGCGATTTCAATGCACAGTGTCTTCCATTGTAAGAAATTCCTCATTGCTCATTGAGGTTTGCTGATGATGTACAGCTCCATTTTTCTTAAATGACTGGATCTGTTTCATGCAGTCTATTTAACAAGAGGGTGCAGCACATTTTTTGAAAGTGAATGGCTTTCCATTGATGAAAAGTGCACCCACCCTTGGTAAATCTACCACTGTTACGCTAGTTAATAAGGAAGTCTTGATAATCACATCAATTACTGATGTGCACATTCAGGTTTTATTCAGGAATAGGTTTTGTAACATCCCACAGCGTCCCAGGCTTTCATGGACACATGCACTCCATTCGCAGAACATAACAGACTGCAACATGCGGCACAAATGCCACAAAGACAAGAATAAACCTATATTTCATGCAGATGTCTGAGGAAGCCCAAGACAGTACCACACACAGATGAAAATCTGAAACTGTGAAAATGATTAGGGACAGCAACCCGCTATGCAGGTTGTGCCTACGCTGTTCTTGCTCATGCACTGTCAGGTGCCAAACAGTTTGGTGCACCGTTTCAAGGCTGATCAACTTCCCTTGGTAACATGCAGAAGTAAGATTGACAATAATTTGTCTATTTTTCTTACACGACAGTTTACTCTGGAAATCATATCTAAGAGGCAAGTGAGAGGTTGAGCTGCAGGGGATGATTCACAGCTTAAAAGAATTCAACTTCTTTAATTGGGGTATGATAGCATGGGGTTTTGTGGGGAAAAATAGAGGCATTCCCTTCCTGAAGACCCAACTGCTAAGTGAAGCAAGTCAATAACAAGTCAACACAGCTGCAGAGAGGAATTGATTCAAATTTTAATTATAGCATCATTCAGAAGAAAGATTATTATACAGCAAAGGTCCAGACTGAGAAGAGCAAAACCATACCTGAACAATATGTGGGTGAGGCTATGCTAAGCTTTAACTTTGGAACACCAAACAGCTACGAACTATTACTGCCAAGCAGAACACTATTCATCTAAATGAAGGTAACCAATAAACATAATAATACGATTAATATATCAGTGTCACTAGAAGGACTATCAGTCTTTGTGTGTCATTTTTTTCTTTGTGTTTTTAATAGAAAAGCACATCGCACCTGTCTTCCCTTTCTTCCCCAAAGCATACATTGTATAGCTGCAATAATCCATGCCTGAGCCATATGTACTCTGGGTCAAACTCTTACTAAGTAAACAATCATAACTAAAGATCTTTCAGTCAAACTAACGCTATAAATGCAATTAATATCTTGGTATTTTACCAAAACATCTCATACATCATTTTCAACACAGAGCTAGATTACCCACCACTGTTACGGTTTGACTGTTAACATTTGTAACTCATTGCCACAGGACATCCTAAGTGGTTGGGTGAAAATGCAACAGGACATAGTAAAAGAAGAAAATTCACATAAAGGTCAATTAAACACAAACATTGCCTCTTGATCAGGAAATCCCAAACCACAAATTGCTTGAGTCTGGAAGAGTGTTTTGGAACACATCACCATGTTTCTACCTTTCTCTTGAATCTCCTCTATGCATCAAATCCTGCCACAGACAGCAGGGGTGTTTAGGGGCTTTTTAGGGCTTCTTCCTTGTCAATTTTTTTCTTAGACTCAGTGCGGCCATCAGTATGTTGTTAAGTACATTTCTAGACTCCAATCCCCAACACCGCCGTTCTTCATGAGGCTGCTGTAGGTCTCTTAATATTACTCAGATTAATAGATCTGCAAGATTGTCTTCTATGCAGACAGAAAGCAGACAGCACATGTGACTATTCTGGTTATTAACACACAACCTTAAAATCTGAAGTTATCCTTGAACCAAGTGCCCAAGTAAAACCAGTTTTTCAGAAGATTTGCAAAAAAGCATTAAAAGGGGTGGAAGGTGATTAAGCAAGATTTTTGACAGTTTTACTGCAGCAACTTGGCGTAAACAGAATGAGGGACTTCTTGTCACAAAATAAACTAGAGGGGAACTTCACTAAACTGTCTTTTCCCCTGGCCTAGGAAACATTGACGAACATCCCCCTAGTTGTGCTTAGATTAGCAAGTTGGGTCACCTGTTACAGCAGATTTGTAGAGCAAAACAGATGGTGCTAAGCACCTGACATCCACATTATGCATGATTTGGCAGGGGTTAATTGGGACTAACTTAAATCTGCTATCATGGACTGAGCATGCTTTAGTGGTTACGGCACATCTGGTGCATCTCTGGAGTCCATCTCTGGATTTAATTTCATCAATCCAGTTTATTTTTGTAAATCCACCTTGTGCGCTCCTAAGTCTGCTCTGATGTGCAAACTGAGATGCAGCAAATAAGGATGATCGGGAGAGGCCTTTCAAAAGCATGTTCCTGAATCAAATTAAAATGCTAATTAAATGCATTTTATGTCATTCCTGACATTTCTCTTAAGCCATGCCAGGACCAAGTTGGTAGCAAATTCTCAGTCACGTAAAGCCTCTGATTGAGCTAGATGCCTGTACATACAGGTGGGCTAAACGCCTGAATCTCTGCTGTAAGGAATAGCACCGCTGGAGCATGTGTAAATACAGTCATCAAAACTTCCTAATCCCGAACTGTTAGTCTTCCTGAGAGCTGCACTGGAAGTGGGATTTCTCCTAAAATCATGCTGTCATTGGCCTGTTTTGCACTTAGTGCAGAAAAAGGCACATTCCAGTTTGAAAGAGTTAAGGAACTTGAGGTCTGGCTTCATTTTACCCTTTAACCTTTAAGAAACTGAAGTGGGAGTCTACTTAACCAAAGTTACGGATTTGTCATTCAGTAGATTGCATAAAATTCTGTTCATCCTTGTTTAGGAGAAGTTAATTCAGACCAGAAGAGGTGTCAAGAAAGATGAGAAGGAAATGTAGAGCCTCGCCATGAAGACGCAATAGCTTGACAAGTCAAAACACTGCCTATAGATTCAGTAGAGATAGCACACACATGGAAAGAGAAGAACTTTCTTGGTTAGAGAATAATGCTGGCAAATAAACAGGGGATTCTCTCGTCAGAGGAAGTTTGGGAACTGCCTTTTACCAAGAAGCAGGTGCAAGAAACCCAAGTACTTCAAGTATAGCCCTTGACGCATTTCTGAAAGCAAATACGCTGCTCAGATTCCTGGAAGAGCTGGGGAACAGACACAAAAGACATAGGCATTCGTCTACAATTTTAAGCCCTAAGCAAGTCCTTTACTTTCCCAAACCAATGGAAGCCAATGATTCTCAGCACCTTGCTCATCTCGACAAAGTAACATTTACTCTGACTCAGAATGCACTCAGTTGTAAAGGGTGATCCTATGGGCAGTGAAATGCAAGGCTCAGCTTAAAAAAAAAACAATCCCCGTTTGTTGTTGTTGTTTGTTCTATGAATACGAGAAGCTATCAGTAATAGAATAATTACCAAAACAAAACAAAATCTAGTATCATTAACTACAACCATCAACCTGTCAGGTGAAATTCACCTTTAGAGCACTGGCCCCAGTTCTGAAAGGACTGAAAAGTTCAGTCCTCTTCCATCACCCCGGGACAGTTCCTCTCAAGTTCCTCTCAAGATTAGCCATCTCCATGCAAGGACTTGGGATCAACTGCAAATACTGAAGTATAAACCCAGTGTAAGCCAGTGTCATGCAAGTATATACTGCGATAACTGAAAGCAGGGTTTGCTGATAAACATACTGAAGCCTTTAGCTTAGTTGATGATAGCAAAATCGGACTAATATTTGTAAATATTCTAACAGTTCAATGTTTGTGTAATTTTACTTAGCATGTTTTATCCAAAAATGAGCTACCCAAGGCTAAAAAGCAATTCTTTGATTCTGTCACTAAACACATTAGGCCTAAAGTAATATTTTTCCATACCATCCTTACATCAACATACACAGAACAGTCAATCCTCACATAAAAGGCCTGTGCAGTCCATTTCTTTGAGCCCTTAGAAGCTGCTTTTGAAAGAGAAATAATGTGGTAGTAAAATTTCATTTCAGATCTCAGGCATGAAAAAAGTACACGCCCTTTTCTTTCATCTTTAAATGTAAGGCAAAGAGCTGCTTGCCTTTTCTTGTTGAATTAAAATGAACTGGAAGACAAAGCCAATAAAGCAAAAATCTTTCAAGCATCATCCCCTTAAATCACTGCTTTGTGAGAGAAAATAAAGTGGTTTTTCAACATATGAAAATATTATTATATAGTTTGGTTTTGTGGTTTTGGTTTGCAGACCAAAGGAGAATGTTTAATTTGCTGAGAAAGATAAATCTGTTTCAGTTTTGCATTCCACAACTATTCCTAAGCATATTTTCCTGCTTGATAAATGATCATTGACAGCATTTGTCAGATCACTCCTACTGTTTGCATTGGGTTGAAAGTAAAACCTCACAACTCTCCTACTTTGCTTTTCTACACAAAGTATTTGGACAAAGCTAAGGTAGGAGGCCCTCAGTCCTGAGGCAGAATGCCTCACTGAAATCACCCACAGACCCCAGAGAAATCCTTGTGGCAAAATATAACACTGAACGGTGTTAAAGAGGTCCCCCATACTAGTAGCTTGTCAAATCAGAACAGTATTTCTAGATATATCCAGTACAAGACACTGTCATGCTGGATCAGATCCACCATCATCTATTGTAAGTAGCTAGCATTAAATATTTGTCATGTAGGAAGAAATGACATCCATCCATCTGGCCAGCTGGGAAATTTTCAAATCTCAAACAAGAAAAGCTAAAACAGTAATTTCAGCTGGTTTGAGATTTGCTTATAAAGCTGTTCCACCATTCTGCCAACTGTTTCAATGCAATCTACTCAGTTTGGATGTAACAGGAGCTACTTTTGTATAGAAGATGCTTTGTAGATTGGTGGCAACTGTTTTGTTTAAGAAATGTAACCAGTGACTCTCTTGAGCTGCCAGTATTCAAAAAATGTGGGTATCAACCACCATCTTCGGTTCTCCATCTCATCTGTTAATGTGCTATATTAGCAATTCAAATCTTGTAGAGACTTTTGTGAGGCACAGCTAGTTTTCATTCAGAAATCAATTTAGGGGTCTAAACAATTGTTTTCAATGGAAGGAGAATGACATTCAGCTGAAGAGCAGTTTTGTATCTTCATTTATGTGAGTTACATCTTCCCTGAAGCTTGTGGAGGGAGAAAGCAGGTAAGAATAACCAGCTAGTCACCAAAAGCTTTATCTTATCAACAAATCCTGTTTTGGAACATTATCCATCAGAGTGACAGCAAGACGTACAGCTAACCCAAGCCTGGGATGTTAGTACCAGCACTACAGGTTACTGCTGCATTGAACAGAATCACTAACAACTGGTGGGGTAGCTAAAGAAACAGTAAGTCCAACATTGTGGACAAATACCAAAAATATTAAAGAGATATCTTTCTCCAGGAAGACCAGAGTGGTAATTCCACTGGAATGAAAGTTAACTACAAAAGGAGCAAAATTAAAGTTTCAATGAGATTAGAAAAGTGTGTGTAATTTAAATTCTGACAATATTTAAAAAAAAATTCTTCTGGTAACTTTGGTGTTTTATTTTTAACCAACATACATGCAGACAGACAAACAGAAAGAAAGAATGAAAGTCAGACAGAAAGATAACTCCTACACTCACAGGCTGCAAAGCCACCACTGCCTACACACTGCAAACCCAGCAGGCAGGCCAGAAAAAGCATGTCACATGTGCCCAAGAGATCCAAAATAGAGAAAGGTCAAGTTTAAGGGTCAAGATAGTTACGTGACAAGTAATGAGATCCAGCTCTGTGGAATTTCTTTCAATTCCGTCCTATTTCATAATGCTTGTCTGTTTGTAAGCAGTTTTAGTGTTCCAACAAACACATGCATGCACTGCCACAGCAGGTCCCCTTTCTGAAACTAGCAAAGAGGCCAAGGCTGGAAGTACACCGTGTCCAAACTGTCCTGTTTAGCTATGGTGACTCCAAACTGGCTTCAAGGTATGTGAGCCAAACACACACAACCCTCAACTGCTGTCGTGCCTCCTACAAATGCTTTTATAAAAACAGAACCTAAAACTGCTCTCTGAGCTGTAGCACATCTGACAGCACTTAAACTTCACAATAACATGAAATAAATTCCTTTTAAATGGAGAAAAAAAAGAGTTGAATGATGAAGCTCTCTGGTATGTACTCCTGTCACTGTGATATATTTCAGCTCAGAGACTCCACTGCCAGAGGATTATGCTGAACTTCACCAAATGTTATTATTTTGTGAAAGCACATGAACAGGCACATTACACCTAATTAAAACCAAAATGTTGATGTGATTATTTTATGACAACCACAGAGAAGAAGGCAAGCTGATAGCAGGCTATTTGCTGAAATTCCCAAATTTACATTTTGTGCTTCCGTATAGAAAAAGAAGGCACATCATAACTTAGATGAAAAAGTTGCCTTGCATTTCAATTTGCCAACCACGAGCCTGACAATTTTTGCTTCCCTTGCCCCATTAATTGCTTTGGTTTGTTTCTCAAAAAGCTCTTTCAGAAAGTTCTCCAGAAAGTAATAAACATGTATTACTCATCGGATCCTGGAAATCTCAGGGCATTTATAAAGAGCTTTCAAAATAACTGGAACTCAAAACTAATGTTCTACCACAAGGTTAACGCCACTGTCCTCACCAAAACAAACGAGAAAAAAGTTACTGCACAGACACATATAATACCCTACTTTGAATATTATTCTTAATGTTTTTATTTAAAAGTTTTCTTATCCAAAACATGAATAGTCTCTAAGTAGATGTTACACAGTATCTGTCTGTACGCAGGTTTTAATTAAACTGACATCATACAAAATTCCATGCAGCTAAACGGATTAAGTGGTATTTTGAAAGATTTACTGCACTGTTAACATCTCTAAATTTGCATCTGGAAGTATCTTTCTGAATCACCATGTAAACAAAAACTTACTAAAGCAGGGGCTTATACCAGTTCTAATAACCCGACTTTTTCTGTAAAAGCTACAGACACAGCTACTAATTCATCATTTTCTTGCACATGAAGCTGAATTTTCTAAGCCAAAATAAGCACCACATGCTTGTGCTTTTTTTTTTTGCTTTTTTTTTTTTTTCTTCTGGAGTCCACAGTGGTTTTTCAGGGAAAGAAAGCCAGTATCTGAGACACTGACTCGTGCCACTGTAAGAAAGGTTATACAGACAGGCAAGGATGGAGCTTTTGTAAATCAAAAACAAACATTCCAGCCTACTATTTCTAAAATTCATTCCTAGATACAGTGTTTTATGTTAGTCCAGTACAATGAAGCCTTACCAAGGGTGAGAGAAAAATAAAAAAGAAGGCAAAAAGAAACCAAATCATGCCACTACCTTAAGAATGTGAACAAAATCTCTGCTTCCTCCCTGAAGCTGGACGTGTCCATCTCACTCCAAACCTCACCAGGAAAACTCAGTGTGATGAAATGAAAAAGGTTTACCAGGAAATCAAAGAGAATGCAAAAGAAAAGAAAAGAAACAAACCAAAAGCAAAACAAAAACGAAACGAAACAAAACATCTATAAAACAAAATACAAAATAAGAGCCCTAGGTCTTTACAGCCTCATCTCTGAAGCCGTACTGCATCTTAAAGCCTATCTACCTCTCTGAAGGGACTTACCACAAGTGTGCAGCACAGGAACTTGTTCATTGTGGTCGGTGGAAGAAACCTCAGCGAGCTGGGAAATCAGGCAGAGAGTCAGCTAGTGTGCTCCAGCCTCCTAGCAGCCTGCTTACATCCCTCAACATTAAAGACACGATATATATATAGTCCCGGTGTAACAGGAAGCTTTGGCTCAGCTTTGATCACTCATTCCCTACCATGACCAAACTTTTCTCTCTCTCTCTCTTTTTTTTTTTTTTTTTTTTTTTTTTTTAAGGAACCTGTAAAACTTGATGACTTAATGGAACCCTTTGAGTGCTGTTAACCACAGACTGGAAAATGAGGAGGGAGTGTCAGGGGCTGGCCAGGGGAGGGTTTAATTGGGCTCTTGTCTGTCTGTCTGTCTGTCTATCCCCCCCCCCCCCCCCCTTTTTTTTTTCTCCCCTACGCAGCTGGCTTGGCAGGGAGACACGTGCCTCCAGGACAACATGTCTCAGCAACCAGGCTTATAGGGCACTTGTTTAAAAAATCACTGCTGGCAGCCGAGCTGTGGGCTCTGCAGCCCCACAGCCAGCTCTCACAGGGGGCCTGGAGCTCACCCAGGGCTGCCATTTCTTGCAGATCCCGTGGGCCCCTTTCTGCCCAACTCCCCAGGGATTTCCAGGAGAGAGGCTGGCTGGGAAACAAAGGTCGGTGAGGGGGAGGCGAGGGGAAGGAGGAACCCTGCTGGTTTCCCTTCCCTGCTGATGTGGGAATGAAAGAAGCAGCCCCACCGCCTCGGCCAAGTGCTCATGCTGACTGCTGGGCAAGGGGCCCCACACTTCTTCCTTTCTCGTCTTGCCATGTGGTGTTTTTAGTTAGAAAAGTTTTTCTAAAGAAATATGGATCAAACACTGCTGGGTTTGCTTCATTTTACCTTAGCAGGTCTGGAGAACTGCCATAGGGCTTTGCCCCATTAGGCCTGCTCCAGGCTGCTTCCCCATGCTATGGATGAGAGCACAACTTTCCCCTCGAAGGTGTGAAGAAAGTATTTCTTCTCCCAACCTGCAGTTATCCAGAAAGTGATTATCGTCCATATTTCAGACGCTGTGGGATCCTGGGGTAGAAGCCAAACCTAAACGTGCATCCAGTTTTCACAGATGGTTTTCTGTTCTATTTCACAGGCCAGACCAAAACCTCATCTCTGGATATTCCAGCTCTCAAGCGTTTGAAATCTGGGGCCCATGTTGGCTCTGAATTGTGCAGTTTTGCCCCTTTGAGTCATGAGGCTATGCGGGATTGGCAAAAGAATGAGGTGGAAAAAGCTTGCATATTATTTCATAAAAATCCAGCAACACTAAATCAGGAAGCCATAGCGTACAAGAGGGACAGCCCAGCACATTCCTGCTTTACACATCTGCAACTGTTTGAACACCCATCAAGCTTAACCAAAGACTGAAACAGATGCTGGTTACACTCAGCAGCACAATAAAAATTCAAGAACTTGCATTAGGGATGAGTTCTTGGTAAGAGGCAGTATGAAAACTGTCATGGAAATCTGACCACCCAGAGGAGTATTGCTGACATCTGTTGGGCTGCAGTTAGCGCTCAATTGCTACTGCAACTTGAATGGATGCTGTAACTGTTCCTGTAATCTTTTCAGAAGCATTTAGTACTTTAATATCTATTCTTAGATATATTAATGAACATACTGTCTAGACAAAGAGACAGTAGGGCTGTGGACGGGATCTTTCTCTATATTATCTTTGTGGGGTGGAGGGAAGGACCATTTTTGAACTGGACATTGTTGACCATGTATGGGTAGCTATGCCTGAGTATGTTATTCTTTATATAGGGACCAGCTTAAAGTGTCACCACCACTACACCAGATCCATCATCAGAGGTTATTTAAGTCAAACTAGGTTTATCCTCTCAGAGGCTAAGAGCTAGGACACAGCAATATATGTCTTCTGAGTGGGAACATCAAACTCCCGTGTCAATTCCTAACCTTGGGAGGTAGGTGATGCCAGTTGCTCTCAGATACAACAGAAAGAAAAGTACCAAAGCCATAGCAAGCTCCCATGGTTAACTGAACAGTGCAACTGAACTTCAGTGGGATTTATATTGGGCTTTGTCATCTCACTGCTGGTGCTAGCCATAAATACACAACAACTGGCTCTCTAGAGAAATAAAAATGCAGCTCATAAGCCTTTTCTACTACAGGTTAATGTTTATAGAGAATGTTGTTCATATGAGAAATTTCTAGAGATCCAAGATTTTTAGGCCACGAAACAGACCAAAAAACAAAAAAAAGGTATTTAAATTGTTTAGTTGAAAGTGTGGCTATGGGTAAGAAGAGTCATCTTCTTCAATAGATCTACTTTTTCTTTGTATTTATGTTTAGAGTTAGATTTGCTGACCTGCATGATAAGACATTTTACTGCCATACACAGTGAAAAAAAGATAAAAAACACAGACTAATGAGAATAAAACAGATCCTCCTGAAGCTCATTCACCTTAATGGATGGGGACCAAGGTGTATCTGTCTCAGTGAGGAGAGCAGGTTTGAACAGATGCTAAGGAGATCGTCATCTTACAATGCATGGACATGAAAGTTTCAACTTTCTAATCCCGTCGGAGCCTGTGGAGCTGGCTGTGGATGTTAGGAGGAAAATATATAGTTGTACTTAGCATGTTTGATCTGAAAATCGCAAATAGACAATAAATACAGAATCCCACAATGCCTTTTTTAGTGTCACTTTCCAGAGAAGAACTATGCTTTAACAAGGTTTAAAGTGCAGTTTGCATGTTTTCGCAAGTGCTTTACAGCGTTGCCACTTTGCCTTTGGGAATTAGTTAAGATGTGCTTTGCAGAAAACAGAATCATAGGACGAGGCAGCAAACCCTGTAATAAACACTTGTCCATGCTACAACCAAGCTGTTCTCAGCAGTGTTTAGAAGAACCACGTTTGTAACTACATGCCATAACAAGGAAAAAATACAACCTGGAATTATTTTTTAAAAGTTATGTTCCTGTAATTATTCATTGTCCATAACATAGTTTACAAGATGTAATAGGAAAAGAAACTTAAAAATCAAGATTTCTTCTTTTTACTAGCAAACCCGAGATAGTGAATAGATGCATTGAGTTGTCTGTTCCATAACACAGGAATATGACTAGTATGTTTTAAAAATAATTGTTTAACAGTGATGCAGTAACAGTTATCTGGTTAAAATAAGTGGTTTATTGCAACTTGTAGCCGTACGTAAAGTTGGAGAAAAATGACCACTTTTATTAGGCAGACTGAAATTTACTGATACTACTCTGCTTTCAATCTGTAATGATGTGCTTTTGGTAGGACATCAGCTTATTGATTCAGTAGTAGACATATTTCCAGACAGGTATTTGTCTTTCCCTGTTTTTTATCCTCACTATTTGTATTGCCATCCTGGATGTTATGATTGTTATAAATCTATTTTTGTTCCCATGCATCATTATAATCACTGGGTCTATAAATGGCTTTGCTCTTTAAGCCAGTCTGCTATCTGGAAAAACTCACAAGTCCAGACCAGTGAGTTGGTGCTGGCAGGTGAACGCTGTGTAGCTGAGTCATCTCAATATATCAGTGTGATGTTTATTGAGCCGAAGCAACAAACAGTGGGAAGACTGTGGCTTCAGGCTCGGGACTCAAAGTTCACCACACATTGCATTTCGAGAACACTCAGTGCTTCGTCATTAACAGATTTCTGTCAAACTAAGGGGGAGAGGGATCTCAAAAAGATCAATTGCTTCTGAAAGCAAACGTATTAGTAGCTGCAAAAAGGCAACAATCTGGTATTCCACCATGCTGTTAGAGCAGTCCCTTAGAAATTAATCTCTCTCTTCAAATATTAAGAGCTGATGACCTGAACTATCCTGGGAAAACTTGGAAATGGAGGCTTAGAGAAACCTGATGATCTTCAGACAGTGTACCAGTGCAGGTAGCAGGAAAAAGTGTTTGAGATTTTGCCAAATTAAAAGAAAAAACACTACAGATATTTCCCCATCCACATACTCTCATATAACTCAGGAACCATGGGGAAAAGATTTTGTGCCAACATATACTGAAGGAAGAGAAAAGATATTTAGCAAGTAATGTTGTCAAAAGAAAACTTATACCTAAGTGGTTAGTTTTGTTTTAACTGCATGGCTTGTTTTATCTTGTAAATGATTTTGCCTTATTTGTTGACACCTTGGTTCCTTTTGTAAATCTGAGCCAGATACTAGGTGCTAATACACCAAAAGGAAAACCTCATTTGTCAAAGCATGTATCCAGAGAAGGAAGATGGAGATTGACATACCGGAACAGATCTTGAGTTGGATTATAGGATTTGAAGGTGGCAATGGAGGAACAGAAAAACTGGTATCACAGAATGCATATATAGTCATCAGTCATGAACATCTAAATACAAACATGTCCAGCTTCAGAGCAAAGAAGGACATATATTTTTGCCATTCTGGGCTTGCCTGTCTGATGAATTAAGCCAGAATGTGATTATGAAGAGTGCTGGTTACCTCTATAGGCACCCTTAGCTAACAGATAACATTATCTGCTCTGTTTTCCATTCCAAGTGGATTCTTACTGTGTCACTTGTCTGGCTTTATGAATGTTTTGGGTTGTATAAGCAACCTGAACCAGGTAGGATCAAACTCCTTACTTTCAGATAGCTGTGGCTGAGAGTATGCTCCATAACTCTGTATGGTAACTACCAAACCTCTGCACTGGAAATGTGCATCCCATCTCCTTCACAGTAACTCCCACCAAGAGGCAGACAATGGTGAGTGTATGAGGTGCTGGAAGGCTGTGAACCGAGAAATGACTGTTTCATTTAGTCATTCCTGCCCTCACCTTTTTGGCCTTGAATTCCTTCCTAACATAATCTCTGTGGCATCAAGAGGCTTCCTTCAATGATTCAGACCCTTCAAGACACTTTGGTCTAGTGCCTTCTGAAAAAATCAGTCGTAGCACCCAACCATTTGATAAGAAGGAATTCATTGTTCCCAGAATCAACATTTCCAGTTAACACCAATACTCCAAAAGAGACAGCACATTCTTTACCGAAAGCTAAGGAAACTGGAACTGAAACAAGACAAGCTTTAGCCAGTAAGACTTTCTGGCTAACAGGTTTTTCTTTTTTGTCTCTACTAATTTGCTTTCTACTCTGTAATTGAAGGTCACTGGTTAAGGAAAATGGTCCCGTTAGCTCATGAGGAGCGGCTGTAATTTCATTGCTTTCAGTCTGACTTCATTGTGTATATTTGGGTGCACCAATTTTCCCTCCTTCTGGTTTTCCACATACACAAGGATGTCAGGCCAGCAATGATGCCATGCTCGGCCTTCAGTGAATTTTGCATGGACATCTGATTTTTTTTTTTTTACTTCAAGCTCTGAAGCTGAATCCCTCAGACACTAGGTTCTTTCAAATGTGAACCAGTTGTCAACTTGTGCAGCGGATTGCTGTCCTCTCCCCCTTCCACCCAGAAAGGTCGGTAAAGGCAGTTGTCTTCTATGAGAAGAAGCTGGCTGCTCCCTGGCCTGGGACCTTGGCTGCTTCTTGCAGCGGTAAACTTCTACAGGATATCAGCAACTTTGAATGCTGAAGCATCTGAAGTACCGATGAGGTAAGAGACTGGAATCTCAAGCGTGGAGTTTTACTGAGGTTTGTCAGAAAAAGCACCGTGAGGGAGTACAGCCATTTAAGGGAATGAACTAAAATAAGAATACTAGGTATAAAGCTCATGTTTTCCAGCTGCAAATACCAGGCAACCTGTACGTCAGTCTTGTGACGTACATAGATAACGTTACAAATCCAGTAATTCAGACACAGTGTTCCATTTGCCCGTATTTATAAAATGGCCTGCCAGTGCCATGTTCCTTTGAACTCCAACAGCCTCTCCTTTTCCTGCTGAATCGAGCTAAAGCTTCCTGTCCACACCTTTGAGAAATACATGGTCCTTTCCCTTTATAATTATATTCTTGCTTCTTTTCATGTGGCTTCCATTTCCTTCACTATGCCACTGAGGCCAGCCTCAGCTTGTCCGTTTTCTCGCAGCCATCTCTATCTTCATCAGTGCCATCCCCCGCTCACATCATCTCCCTTGATTGAAGTTTGAAGACTCTTTCTAGTCTATCCACCCTCTCTGGGAGCAAGCCACTGCCTGTGAGAGATGACATCTGAAGGGCAGGCCAAGCTAGTATAAACAAAGATTATTTTTTTTAAATGTCTGTAATATATGTGTGTATACATATTACAAAAATTGAATGCACTTCTCTGCCTACTACATGCTGCGCTCTTAAAAAAAGTTTTAAAATTTCTTAAGAAAGTATGCTGTCATCCTCTGACTTTGTGCAGCACACCACCCACAAAAAGCCCTACTTATGACTACACACAGAAACAATCACAATAAAGAGAGAAGATCAGTAACAAAGACCCAGTGTTTCTTCCCCAGAATGCCTATCAGAATTAATTTGAAATTCATCCTACTATGTCCTCACTGCAGCTTCTGGCTTCAAGGGAAGTCCAGTGGTGTAAGCCAAGAAAAAAGGAGGGACCTTCGTGAAGTAACACAAAAGGAATATGCAATTTGTGGAAGATGGCAAAAGTCACTCGGAAAGCTTGCCATGTCCCTGCAGAAATAGCACACACTCATATAGTAAAGCACCTTTTAGGTACTTTTGCTTGTGGCCAAACTTCAAGCATAATAAAGCTTTTGTCCTTTTCTTGGCAAGGAAGTTTCAAAACCAGAAAATGCAGGAGGGAGAAAATGGAAGGAATTTCAGCCTCCTCAGGAGATGCATTCCAGCCAGCGTGGATGGCGTGGATGGTGCTACATCCTCCCTGGATGCTCCAGCACATTCCTTTGCTGCCTCTGACCGGACATTTTCTTTTGTTTAGATCAGTGCCTTGCAAAATAATTTTTACCTCTGAGACAATATGGGGTACACTGAACAGCCCTTGTCTCCCAGCACCAAAATTTCCCAGGATTTAACATTTGTATCACATGCTGCACTTTACTCAGTGTGTTAGCAGAACTATTAATTATTGTTATTAATTTCTGTTATTCAGTGCTGCAAAGTGAGCTAAATTAAGCTTTGATGGAAGCGAAATTAACTGTCAACTTCATGCATATTTAATGCCTGTCACCATATGCACAGCATGGTGGTACCTGGAGAGCAACAGCACTGATTCCAGCATGCCAGCCAACGGGGACCAGGGCTTCAGACAAGGGTGCCTAAAGAGATTGACCAGAGACAAATGACTGTTGGCCACAAGAAAATGCTGTTGATTTAAAGATTTCGCTTCTACCACGCTGTGCCTCAGTTATTACCGACTGTATGTGAATTTTAACCATTGGACATCTCTGTGTGTATGTGTGCATGCAGGATGTACTTCTTCCTTCAATTCACCTTCATTCACTTCTCTAAGAAGTTCTAAGCTTCCCTCTTAAGCTCTTTTCCTAAGCTTGTCTGCTCCTAGTGCTTGTGGGGTTTTGCCTTTGGTGCTACCTACTCCCCCTCAAATTCCTAGCCTCCACTCTTCTTTTTTCATGGGGATCTTTATGTACCATCATATTTCTAAAGATACACGAATTCTGCTGTCCGAGTAGGGAAATACAGCTTTGTATTGTGAGACAGCCTCACATATTACCACATCCTTTTGAATGAGCACTCAAGAATGTCCCTAAGAAGAGAAATGTTAAGGAAGCAACCCACAGGCGATGGTGGTGGGCCATGGACCATGTTTGTCTCAGTGAGCAATAGATCAAAAGTTCCTTCCTCAGAGCTGCAAGTAAGAAGCAGATTTTTAAAAAAACTATTTTATTTTGTTTTATTTTCATCAGGAGAACTTGTTTGATAAAGCCAAGTATTGCAGGTGATCCTGCCCACTGGATCTTTCATAGGATTTTGTTCTATGTGTTCTGCAGTTGTGAGCTCAACTCTGGGAGCCAGGAACATGTCTGCTTTGCTGGGTCTGCTCTTGGGCTGGCTTTGAGGCAAGAAAGAGCCCTGAGAACTGAAAAATGAAAAGAGGGGAGGTGGATGTTCAACCTATTAAAAAGGATTAACACAGCAGAGATGAGCAGACTTCTTCCTGTGTATCAGTAGATAATGCAAAGAAAGAATAATAATTTTAAAGTGCCCTTACAACTAAAGAATTCAATGCTGCTTCTTTAAATTGTTGATGTGGGCTGCACAAGGAAAGCTAACAGTCCTCTGATTTGTTGTGAGAACTTGTCCCTAAAATGTAAAAGCATTTCTTATCAGAGAAAGCCTTTCCCTTCTCTGCCTCTGCCATCTTTTTCACATTGCTATAAAAAGGCTAACAGTGAATGTCAATGAAAATGAAGGCAATGTGGAAATACATAGAAACTGCTGCTCTGTTTTTTTTTTTTTGTTTTTTTTTTTTCTTTTTTCCCATGAATTCTTTTAAATAATTTTGATCTGCATCCAGAGCAGTTGATGGAGGCACAAAACAGTGCATGTGGAACAGCAGGCAAGAGTGTGGAGTGAATACTAATGCACTCGAGCACCCTCCCCCAAGCTCTCTAAGCCTGAAAAATCCTTCTGCAGCATAACTACCAGTTCCTGTAGGGCTGGCTTATATCCTCGTGGAGAAAAGTCCTTTAGCATTTAATAGAAAATGATTATCTTTTCATACACTTTTTGAGCTGTTTGAATTTAATGCAAAATTATATCCTTGCCATATAGTAGTTAAAGAAAAAAAAAAAAAAGAAAAGAAAAAAAAAAAGAAAAAAAAAACACTATCAGGAATAAATTCTGAAGGGTTTTTAGGGTGGATTTTGCAGAAGAATAATATGTTTTTGTAGGACCTGCCTGAATACCTCTTGTTAAATACAATGGGATTTTTTTTTCACAATGGTAGCATCTAAAGCTAAATAGATTTTTACAGGTAAATTTACCAAGGCAAATTTTGGCCTTTTCATTCAAGAGGAGAAAAGAAAGGGCCTACCTGTGAAAAACAGAAAAAAAAATGAGAAAATATAAAACTGACTTGTTTTTCCCCCAAAGATAATATCAGTTCTGGAAGCCCAAACACATACGTTGCTTAAACACATTCTACACCAAGTGCCACAGAGGGCCTTTCTCTATTTTTCTGATCTCAAAGGCCTAATTGCGGTGTGACCTGCAAACCAGAGATGCCAGCTGAAGCCGCTGAGGCACACGGGGCATAATTTAGGGCCAACCTGGTATCAGAGCGTTTCATTTCAGTAAACCATTATGTCTGTGAAAAGGATCATATGATGTGTGGCCTTTGATAGCAGAAGGCTGCAATCAGTGACATCCCCTTTCTGCTCCCTCACCCCCATATTTCTCTGAAATGCAGTTTCATTTTTCCACCCATTCCCCACATTAAATGATTTTGTATGTTCAACAAGTATGAAAATATGCTCAGGTAGCAACATAAAAGGACAGATGTAAAATTTCAGCATAAACACACATTGGGTACCTCTCTTCTGCTTAGACTTTAGCAACTCTGAGGACAAAGTGGCCACTGTTCCTGCTCACAAGCAGAGTTTGAAGTTGCAGAGGGATGAAAAGCATCACAGTTCCATAACTAAATGCAGCAACTTTACTATTTATAAGCCTTGCATGTGGGTGGCTTGGGCTGTTTGCAAATGTTTGCTGCACTGAATGGTCAGCCTCGTGCCTACAGTGCCTGGAACTGGCTGGGGACTGGGAGCATGGATTTAAAAGGAGAAGAAAGAAACTGCACATTACTTCCCCAAGGCCACTTCTCCACAAAAGGACGGGTGGCACAATGTACAATTGAAAGAGCTGACTTCAGTTCTCTGCTTTGGCACCAGCTCTCTGCACACTCCAAGCAAGATGTTTAAAGTGATGTCCAAGTTATTTTGGCTCAGCAAGCAGAGATGGGATCTGAGCATCCTGAAAGATCAAGCCTGACATTAATTTTTGCCTTTTTTTCCCCCTTTTTATTCTATTTGGGTAAAAAGCCATAAACTAGGATTACTAACAGATTAATACCTCAAATTGGGATGTAGTTGGATTCGGCAGTGAGAAGAGCTATATAATTACCTTGGGTAGGTAACTAAGAAGTTGTGCTGACAGGCCTTGGCATTTAGTGCACTGACTGTGACAATGGAAAGATTTATTCAAAACTACTGCGTCAATTAGAGTCTGTATTTTATTTCACTGCAATATGCTCCTTGGTGTTTTGCTTTGTAGCTTATTTAGCAGAATGAGCTCCCTGTTGAATATATCAGCTGACTGTTAAAATTAGTCAAATCCATGGCCTTCCACAACTGCCGAGAAAGCAGAAAGGCCATGCAGACAGAAGGATGGTGAAGGAGATTCATCAGCCAGCCTGGCAACAGCAAAAGCAGACAGTGCTGGTTAGGACAAGAGGAAATGGCCTCAAGTTGTGCCAGGGGAGGTTTAGGTTGGAAATGAGGAGACATTTCTTCTCAGAAAGAGCAGTCAGGCACTGGGACGGGTTGCCCAGGGAGGTGGTTGAGTCACCATCCCTGGGGGTGTTCAAGGAAAGGTTGGACGTGGTGCTTGGGGACATGGTTTGGTGGGTGACATTTCTGGTAGGGGGATGGTTGGACCAGATGATCTTGGACAGCTTTTCCACCCTTAATGATTCTGTGAATCTGTGATCTCTCTCTCCTCTCCCTGCTACTGGGTAGGGGCTGCATTCAGCCTGAGGGCAGAGAGAATCCGGCTGCTTGAAGCACAACCCAGGTCAAGGACCTCTGTGCACTTCTCAGTGGATTTCCACTGCCCAAGGTTGGAGATCTGTTTTTCTTCTCTCCATGGATCTCCACATCTTCAAGCAACCCTGCTACATTTCCCTCATTCTTCCTCATCAACCTTACCCCATCTTCCATCCAAAAAGAAAGGAGCATGAAGCTATCCTGTTGCTTGCTGCTACGACTTTTTTTGTTTTCCTTGTGTATGATCATTTCTTTTGGGGCCTGTCTTGGCTATTTCCATTTTATACTTTGGGTTTACACTACTCACAACAGGGCTGTGGCCTCTTGAATATCACCTGAATAAATAGGATGGCCAAGCATGGGGCACCAGCATCCCATGCACCAGTGAAGAGTGGCAGGCTCTGTCTCAGGCATCAAATCAAAACTTAGGTGAGATTCAGGTAATGTGCGGGTCCCACACACACCATCTACTTTCATTGTATGAAAAGCCCTTGTTCCCGAGATATGTAAGGACATGCTTAATGCTAAGTGTGTGAGTAGGCCCTCTGATTTGGATAGTACCTTTCTAAACCAAGGCTTCAGTATTAAATTGAACAGCAGACAAAAAAACTCTTAAAACCCAGTGGAAAAAGTGCTAATTCAAACCCTATGTAAAATGTGGGCTAACCTGAACCAGCTACATTATTTCTCAAAAAAATATACAGCTGTCTGGGCAGAGCCCATTTGTTATTGAATTCATTTTTATACTGCAAGTTACGGGAAATTAAATAATACCTCACATTTTTCTTTGTTATGGTAGCAATGTGAAAATATTTCAGACTAACAGATGCTAACACCCTTTAGTAGTTTTGAAAATGTAACTGGCAAATTAACATTCCTTATGATGGTTCCAATTAAAAATAATGGATAGGCATAACTTCTTTCTCCCCGAAACAATGGGAAAACATTTTAAGTAATGCCATATCAATGAAAGAAAATGAAAACTAAATGTAAAAATAGATGGATTTCTCATCAAATAACCTTGTCTTTTACTGCCATCCCTCCTGGAGATCCTTTGCTTTCTCACATGCTGGATGGTTGCTTTGGGCATGTAAGTCTTTCTGAATCGTGTATGTTTGGCCACCATTGCATTTGTCCCAATGACTTTTCTGTGAAACCACGGTTGTCTCCCTACGGGTATTCACAGTGAAAACTGTGTGCATCGTTTTAAGGGTGTTGAAATAACTGAAACACAGTGAATAAGAGACATACAGGAATTTCCCTCAGCAGCAGCAGATGAAGTAAACAAACAAGAAAAAACAATTTCATCACAAACCCATGGAGGTCAGAGTTGGGTTACCATGTCAAGCAGTATAGAAAGAAGAGCTTGGTTTCCATGCTCATTAAGTGCTCCTCTCTGCTGAAACTGCAAGCAGGAATGCTAATTAGCACTTGCCACTGTACATTGGACTGACACTGTGAGATGTCTAAATATTCATCTGGCTAAAAATCTGCTGTTCCTTGTGACCTAACTTGTTTCTGAAGCACTGATTTGGAGGCAAACAATTCTGTTTCCCCTTTTCAAAATCTCTCTCCTTCTGAAGTTGTTCTAATTTGGCAAAAAATGCACATTTGCAAAAAAAAAAAAAAAAAGTGCTTTAAAAAAAACAATCATTTATTCCTGCAATAATGTGCTGCATGTTGCTCAAAGGATCAGATAACAGATGTAAAATTTTGCACTGAAACTGTCATATTGGCTTTGTACTACTAGAAAGAACTGCCAGATTAATGGACTTCAGAGCCAGAGGGATCATCTTGCTTAGCAAATCTGATGGCTTGGGTAAAACAGACAGTACATAGAGAAGATCATAAGGAAATACATCCCATTTTGATTGTAAAATTAATCCTTGAAATCTTAAGGAGTTGTTCTATTGATTAATTACGTCAACTGCAGTTGACGCAGAACACCACCCTGCTACCTCAGTATTGAACCCAGCAGCTTTTGTCCACTTTTTCCAGAGAGACATCTAGTCTGTATTCAGAGACATCAAGAAATGGAGAATACACCAGTATTCTTGGTATTTTGTTCCAATGGTTAACCACCACCAAAATTATTTCCTGACTGCTTATTTTCAGTATCTCCTGATTTAAATTATGCAGGCAGTTCTTCCTGATGTCATTTTGAACAACTAAAGCCTCCATCCAACACCTATTTAAATCAAGGGAAACATTCCTATTGATTACAAAGGATATCGAACCAAGCTCTGAATTATATATAATACATCTCTGTGGTTTATGAGATGAATGCTAAGGAAAATATCTCAAATTTCCAGCAGAAAGACAGTATGAATGATAGAGAGAATGCTGCCCTCTCATGGTTTTATGGATGAATGTGTTCTCATAATATATTAAAAACACACAAAAAAATAATATTTATTAGGCAGCTACATGCTGATCTGCTCTCTTTTATGTATTGCACTGAATGGCAAGCATGTAACAGGCAGAACTCCTGTCATAATAAATGATAAAAAAGCACTGAAACCACAGCCCATTAATGGTGGTGTTGGAGGTAATAAAGCACAAGAAGAAAGAGTGATACAAGAGACAAGTCTAGGATTACTGTTTTCCAGACTTCTTTGTAAGCTGAAGCTGGCTGGAATGCAGCTGGATACTCATTTTGTTCCCAATGCCTGAAACCAAGAAACCTCCCATGTTCCCAGGATGAAGACCCATCTGTTCTTCAGGTGAACTGTTTCAACACACTGTGCTTTCCCTACTGGAGAAGTCCTAGATGCCACTGCACAGGAGGTACAGGGAGAGCTCTTCTAGTTTAAGAGCATGTCAGTTCAGGAGCCCGCACCTAAATTACTGGAATATTTTTCCCCTTCAAATAAGTAATCTTCTGTACATGCATAAAGGAACAGTCATATGTATAAAGTCACTGCAAGCAAACCCGGGCATCCAACGTGTCTTTGGTAGCTGTTGAACAGTATTCAACATTTCCAGCATACCCAACATACCCAATGCATGCAAGATCCAGGGCGGCTACAGAACTAACCACAAGACCAGGGCTGCCGCTGACCTTCCCTGCCCTCCGTGTGCACTCACTACCCAGTTGATAATTTGACCTTTATTGTTTCCATGACCAGTTGAAATTTCACAATGAAAAACATGACATCAAAGGAGAAGCCCCCGTGCAGTGATCTCCCTGGAAAAGGATTTCTGCAGCATATTCAAAGAAGCCCTCTATTTTTTGGTAAGAACCATGTATAATAGAGTATAACCTCAAACCATGAATTCAGTCATGTCCCACATACTGCAGAATCCTGCACATGTGCAAAACCATGAAAGAAACCACATCAAGATGTGTAGACCATTGAATACTTTACGAAAACATCACCCACATTTATCTATCACTTCCTTACTAGAAATAACCAAATTCTGTCTTGACTAACTACTAAGCTATGTAGAAATGGAAAAAAATGCGTAAAATAACTACTTTAGAAGTAAACAGTTCATACGCCAGAGTAGACCGTTAGGTGATGTAGCTTTATCTTCTGCATAACACAAGTCACTGGATTTCATCGAATTGCTGCCAATAAGTTGTGTTTGACTATAACAGGAAAACACTGGTGTGAAAATTTCAAGAATTTCAAGAATTTGGATCTTCCTATAGCAGCTTGTGAAGGTTAAATCTCTCTCATTCTTAAGTGTTTGAGTGTTTTTTCTTCACTTCTCACTGGAGGTTATCTGTCTGTCTTTCTGTCACCATTTCATGGCCTTATTGACAAGAGATATCTCTGAATTTTACAGATGGATGACCCCAACAGGTGTTAGTCAAAGGAAGCTTTCCAAAAAATAATGGCTTTGTCTCCACAATGGGAATCAAGACATTTTACTGTAAAATAAGATTCTGTTCTAATGTAGGGAGGTAAACTCAATAAGTTATTGCACTGAAAGAGGAACTTCACCCTCAACACATTGCTAATGATATGACATTCATTTTCTCAAGACAGGACTGAGAAGTTTTCAGTCTGGTTAGACTTGAAAGCAAGGCTAAAAAATGTTTAAGATACCAAACATAAATATACAACATATTTCAAAGTACTTTATTTTGCAATAGGTTGTAACCCTGTAAGGGACTGAATGGCAGAAGAGTAATTCTGGTTTCCAGTTGGCCCCAGGGACGAAAACCTTCTATGACTTTTCTCAGTCAACAAGGTGTTTCACTCTGAGCTCAGACTGGGTTTTACTACTCTTCAGTGTCCTACTGAGACTGAGAGTCCAGGCTGCCCCAGATCTCTGTCTTTCCCTGGTGCTAATGTTGTACATTAGGCTAAGCAATTTTAAAATGTCAAAATAAAGGTAGAGTAAAAATAAATGGTAAATATTTTTTCTCTTCCACTAACAGTTTTGTGGGCTTCAGGAGTCAACACATACAAAATCATATTCAAAAGGCCATTTAAAGATATATCCCTGTGTCCCTTCCCAAAGCAATGGCATCAGAAAAAAAATAAATCTGTATAGACTAAAAAATCATGCTATATTGACCAAGAGAGTGTAAATACCTGTTTGATGCATGTCTACACAAGAAGATTCACACTGGCTACACAAGCTTACCTCTTTAATCCTTCTCAAAAGACCCAAATGTAATAGGTGTCTGGTAAAGCTATCAGGTAAGGACTGCTTTGGGGAAGATCACAGACATCAAATTTCCGTTCTGTGAAGATATCTGATGGTGGCAAACAGAAAGAGATACACCTGTAGAAAATGTACAGATCCAAAGGGAAATCTTCA
This sequence comes from Anas platyrhynchos, assembly GCF_047663525.1. Classification (NCBI taxonomy): domain Eukaryota; kingdom Metazoa; phylum Chordata; class Aves; order Anseriformes; family Anatidae; genus Anas; species Anas platyrhynchos. Next base: position 13,775,546 of record NC_092588.1, on the reverse strand, counting down.
CAGATTTTCCTCTTCTCTGATCCATATAATGGTGTATGAAGCTAGTGACTCATTCAGACACAGCTTACTAACAAGGCTATCTTGTTACCCGTGTACTCTGGGTTGAAATTATAAATGTTTTCTTAATAGAGGGTTACACTGAAATATGACCAGTTTGCATTTTTCATACTACATTGGAAATGCATATAAGCAATGATGCAAGTTACATTATGTTTGCCAGAAACTACCCTGGCATTTTGATTCACCCAATCTGCTGGTAAATGTACTTTCTTCCTCTCCGCAGATATGCTAAATGCAGCATGGCACATTTTATATATCTGGGCTTGGAAAGCATTTAATTCTGCATCATGCATCTTCAGCATCTGAACCAGAAATATACCTTGCCAAATATCTTTATTTATGCCAGTGACTAAACCTAATGTTATGGGGAGCAACTTCAGAAGACCATGCTATCTTCGCGAACGATATGCAAGCTCTGCAGTCTGAAGCTCTAAAGAAGTGGCTTACGGGCAATATTACAGACTCTCCAACTATATCATTACATGCAGCCAGGGAAGACTACAACCACTGAAACCCAAGCTGACAGGGAAAACAAATGATGTTGCTCCACAAGACACTTCTAGTCAGTATCATCCCAGGCTATTTGGTTCTGTTGCTCTAGAATATGCAGAGCTTCCCTGAAAGGAGTTGACAGGAGGATGCCATACAGCTATCCACAACTGTACAGTAACATAAACTTTGAGCTAAAAGGATCAAACCATGGGAAATGTATCTTTGGATGCACTGATCCCCACTTTTGCCTCAGTTGACCACAGCAAAGTGTCTGGGAGCACATGGTAGAGACTGCATGCCAGTGGTACTAGACTCAGGTGTTCCCACCTATTTTAGAGTTGCTGCTCTCTTCTCTGTGGAAATCTGTTTACTAGACTTTCAGAAACAAAAATAGCCATAGAGCTAAAACACCTCCCAAGCTGTGAGATGCTACAAAATAGAGGCTCACTGTCTCCTTTACATATGTTTTGTATTATTTGTGCCTTGGGCTTATTTTTTACCCATACCTCATCCTTCCTTATTAGTATGGATAAAGGAAGTGATGATTACAGAGATTACAAGATTTTTATTCAGAATCCCTCAAGGGGCCTTTTGAGCATTTTTCTAGCTATTTATCTACTCAAAACAGAAATGGACAAATAAAAGGGAGAGGAAGGAAGCATGCTAAGAAAGGACTGAAAGAAATGGATCACAGTCTAGAGAAGAGACACAGGGGAGAATTCTTCAAATAAGGTGAAAAGTAGCTGCAAAACTAGTTGTTCTCTATCCAAATTGAGCACAGAAGAAGAATAATTCAAGTTAAATGACAGCAATGGAGGTACAGGCTGAACTGTAGAAAATACTTTATGCTTGAAAGACAGTTAAATACTAGAAGAGATTGTGTGGAGAAGCTGTCATTAGGACATTTCACTCTCATTAGGATTGTATAAGGATAGGTTAGATAAACTTTTCTTAGCTAAAGTTGATTTTATATGCTGGCAGCAGGAGGTATCCACTGTCTGTTCAGGGTCCTTCCTAGGCAGCAGCCACAATCCCGAAAAAAACTCTGTCAACATCAACTCCTCATCAGCTGACACTGAAATCACAAGAGCTGCAGTAGGTGTAAAAGCCACAGGAAAGGAGCAGGCAACATTTCCGAAAGGTTTAGGGAGAGGCTGTCCAAGCACACCTGAAGACTTTGAGCCTATTATACCCAGCACCACTGCCCTGGGAGAGAGGGTTAGCTGATGTGGAAGGATGAAATCATGTGGTTAAAGGACATTTACTATTGGATGTTTACACCAGCAGACAGGAAACCAGGTTAACAAACTCTTGGCAGAGTTACCAGTGGAGAATTTTTTATCGTTCCTATAGATGGATTGCTGTTTTCTCTCAGAAAGCCTGCGTGCTTATTCCTCCAAACACAGTTCCACTGATCTGCCACAAATTCTTGTGCTTGGAGGCAAGGACAGGTTTTGTGTTAGGGGCACAACAGGTGGACACAAATTCTGCAAGAGTACATGAGCTGGGGATGTTGGTTTCGATAGGAGATCCACCCAGGAGCTATTTAAACCTGTCCCTTGTTTTTGGCAGTAACACAGGAAAGAAGGCTCACACACTGAAAATCACTTTCTCCTAATACTGGCCAGAGGCCTTTTTCAGGAAACAGAGAAGAAAATTCTCTCCCAGAAGAGCTTCTTGTCCTGTCTCCCTGTTAGTGCTTGCTTTTCTCACCTCCCTGTTAGTACTTACCTACAAGAGATAAGGAGGCACAGACCAGGTTTGAAATGCTTGATTAGATACGGGGAGTAACAGAGCTCAGATTTTGAAGGAGCTCCAAATGCAGGGCTGATTTGGAGTCTGTCCTCTACAAGAAAGTGGAGAAGGTATTCATGCCAACTGGGCGAAGAAGCATAAGGGAATACACATATGGCCTCATCTTTATAAAATTAATTAGTTTAAAGCCTCCGACTAGCTTTGCAATGGCAGGGGAGCATCTTCTAAGAGACTCTTTGTTTAGCAGAGGGCACGGTAGCCAAGAGAAGCCCAGATGCACATCTGGAACATTAATCCTTCCCTTGACCACACCAATCCCTTCTGGGGAACCAGGAAGCAAGTTCAAGGGTGGTTGAGGCTCTAAAATACTACACAGTGCTTTCCTCTAGGCACAGCAAATCCTCTGCCTGTCCAGGCGCAGAATCAGGTGCTGTATTTCCCAGCAGTCATGTAGCATCTGTCCCTCTTAGCACCCAGTCAGTTTTTCTAGTTGGCCTTTTCTTTTTTTCTGAGCACTTTAAAGTGCGGCTCAGCCTCTTGCTGCAGTTAGAGGTCCTTTCCAACCATTTCTAGGATTTATCTGATGTGCGCTACAGCCATGCTGTAGGCTCTGCTCCAAATCGTGTTCAAGGAGCATTTGTTTTAGTCATTTCTGGGTTAGGCTGTACCTCCCAGCACAGCCTCGTCCAGACACTTGCTCTCCCAACACAAAAGAGACTCGCTGTGCCAAGACACTGTCTTCTCCACCCCTTCTCTGCTGGGTGAACTCACTGTCCCCAAATCATTTAATCTTCCCACTTGGCTGTAGGATAGCAGCTGTCTCTTCCAATGAAACTAAAGCCACTGGCAAGCAAACCTTCATTCCTGGGAGTAACACCAAGAACAGTCCATCCTCCTGTTTCTTGATCTTTTGGAGCTGTTTCTACCCAAGAGTTGCAGAGGGGACATGGAAGGAAACACAGTCTTCAGTCACAGGAAATTTAGGGGGCAGGCTTGAGGAGAGGCTAAGTAACTCAAGGGGAAAATGATAATAAAATAAAATAAAATAAAATAAAATAAAATAAAATAAAATAAAATAAAATAAAATAAAATAAAATAAAATAAAATAAATAAAATAAAATAAAATAAAATAAAATAAAATAAAATAAAATAAAACCAGATGTTCAGTGCCAGAATCTGTGTGTCATGTACTGTCAAGTACAGAAAAATCCTAGCATGTGTGCGGTTGTTTTGTGAGTATAATAAAACTAATATGGATTCAGTCCGATCTGTAAAATCCTGTCACAGCATGTTATTGCTAATTCTTGAAAATTAAAGCAGCCTTTGGCTCTTCCTCAGTTGCCCAGTATATATTGCAGGCTGCCAGAAAATAAACAATCAGTATTAATTGCCCTCTGTGGTGGTGTTTTTTTCCAAGAGTGGTTGGCAGTATCACTGTAGCCATTGCAAGTTCTCGCCAATGGCCACAGCTAAGAAGTGGATGGGTAATTGTGTACCCTATTTTTCTGGTTTCCTACATATGCCACACCACAGCGTGGCACCCCAGTGAAATTGGTATTATGGTACTATGAGTGGACCATATCAAATATTTCTCTTTGGGCATTCATCATCTACAAGAAAAGTATTGAATGTTGTACAACAAGGTTGGACTTCACCAGTAACTGGCAGGGATTTAAATTCATTAAACAGTGGAATTTGCACTGGAATCATGACAGCCTTCTACTTTCCTGGGCAGTTTTGCCTAATGACAGGGTTTTCCAGTAAAGAAACTCAATGGGCCTTCAATCTTTCTAGTTGAAGTCTCTCTTAATTTTGAAACATCTGAGAGCTACATTCCTTGGAACTGGAGAGAAAAATAAATAAAAATGATGCATTTAACTCCATTTTAAAAGCTGGATTCCTCCTTCCCCTCTCCATTCCCCCCCCCCCCCCTTTTTTTTTATTAAATCAGCTCAGATACAAGTTCTCAGCTTTCCCAATTTTCTCCTTAATATATTTCTTATGGGAAAATCATAAGTGTGGTCTTGGATTCAGACTTACTTATGCTTCTGCTCTTTCCGATACCCAAGGGAAACAACACGTTTCCAAAGTTCCTTCAAAATTTATATTTCAGAGGTAGTAGCTTGTATGTGAGATCATTTCACATGCCTAGCCTTCTCACTTTGAGGCTATTCATGTAAGTTGCAATAAAGAAAACATATTTTGCAAACTGGCCCAACAGTTGTTATAATTGTTCATGCTGTGGTTAATACTTTACGTGTGTTTTCTCTGATCTTTAGGTAAAGTGACAAGAGAATGCATCAGGTGGTGTGGAATATTGACATAATTTTCAGATGACAGAAGAAGGGAGGCTTGCAAATGAGATCTGACAGCTCTGAGAAGTTTTGTGGGTAGAAGTGAGAATACAATATGGATCAGGGTATTGAATTTCCATTGCATTTTATTTAAAACATAAGGAAGAAAAAAGAAACCGCTGCGATACATAACCGGTTATTCATTGTGGACTACAGCTCATGCAAAAACACAAAAACACCACTTTGGAAAAGATTTTAAAAAGGTGCAGCATTTCTCTGATGTAACCAATAAGCTAGAGTAAATAACTTGGGGTGTATAATACAATCAGGAAACCAGTGTTGAGTCCAGTGAGGATGAAAAATATTATGTTATTATATTTCACTTCTGAGATATCTATATATTCTGGAAAAAAGGTTAATTGGGCTGTGGGGATTTGAGCCTAGTGATATTTAATAGCTGCCTGAGGAAGACAAGAGGGGGAAAGACAATGCAGATCTGATCAGTTCATTTCCTGGTCTTCAGCCTCTGGTTTTCACCTCTCCACTATGGTGGTTTCTCATCATTACCACTGGAGCTCGGGTCTGAGCTGAGAGAATTTTTGGAATTCAGCGTTCATGAGTTCCATACACATTCTCTTTGCTTTCCAGTAGAATGTCCTTTTCCTGGTTCATGGCTTGAGATCAGTGGCCTAAGCTGATATGGGAAGAGAGAAGGGTGGCATTCCAGCCTCGGGGGGAGTCGCAGCCCCCAGCTCCCTCTGTATTCCTCATACAGCTGAGTGCATTTGGCCTTTGGAGATGATGAACATCCAGCCCCACAGATACCACCAGGACCGCAGAGGCACAGCTTTGCTCAGCCGTACCCTGCTTCTGTGCAGTGCGGCCCCGCTGGCCGAGGTCGGAGCATGGCTGCCCGTCTGGAGCACTGCTTGGGAAGATTATCCATCACAGGAGTTGCATTGAGACTTTCACAGCAGGAACTATAAGCTTTTGTTGTTTATAATGAGCACACTGCAGGAGGACAGCCACGGACATCCTTGCGGCTGGAGTTTTCTCCAGTACGAGAAATTAATCCCCTAAATCAGGGGAAATGGTTTCTGGTTACTGGTAGTTCAGTTCACAAGCTCACATGAGCTTTTAAGAGACTTACCTAAAATGTTCTGCTGTGAACAATCAGGTTCTCATACCCGTGTTCACCCTTTCCCTTTCCTCTCTAATTTCTGTGGTTAAACCATTGCTTACAAGAGCAGGCACCAGAAGTTATGTTACAAGTACTCTCTTGTCTATGTTGTTTGTCATTAATGCAGTCAATAGGTATTGGCAGATCCTCAGATGCTCCCAAACTCCCTTTCTGTTAGAAGAACTCTCACAGCATTTTCCACTTTTCCTCCCAGTGGTACAATGGCTATATTAAGGGACCAGGACTAAAAGGTTTGTTGCTGCAACATCTCAATGTGATTTTGTGGAAGTTACGGAGGTGCTAAGTCACCACATAACTAATTTATTGCTACTGGCAAGAAAAAAACAAACAAACAAACAAACAAACAACTCCAAACCTTACTCCTACCACATTTTAGGTGCAAAATTTAGGAAATTTTTAGGAAAAAATTACAAAATTTAGGAAATTAGGCAAAGAGGACTTTATGCGGGTTCTTATCAGGTCAGGAAAAACTTCTGGTTAGCCTGGTTGGAATGAAGTTAAAGAAATAAAAGTAAAACACATCTGTGGTAAATTTTTAAAGGGTTGAAGTGTAATACATTTATTCTAAAATCATAAACATATACACAGGCTCACATACACTCTGTCTAGCAAGAAATTATTACGGTTTAAAAAGTAAAGCCTTTGATATAAACCCAAATCTCTTGTAGCAAATGGGAGAAGAATTTTTGTGTTCAGCAAAGGAAATACTTTGTGCATTTTTCCTTAATGGAAGCAGCACAAAGAACAATTCGTACCGACCTGCAGTTTTGTGGTGTCTCAACGTTGTTTTAAACACTTTGGAGAGTCCAACTTTACACTGGTAAAGAATTTATTTTTTCAATCATTTAGCTGACACACAGTGTGGTCTCATTTAAAGGATGCAGAGCAGTCAGAGCAGTCAAAGAGCAACTGCCTTTAAGACATGAATAGGCACAGTTACCTCTTGAAAAGGCCTCAGCTCCTGTTTATCAAAATAGAGAATATTTCTTACCCACTTACATGAACTCTGGGTCTCAGAAGTCCTGTGGCTAGTTTTGTATTTTTTAATATCTAAGCATGTATTCAGTAAAAATAAAACTCTTTGCAGAGAAGAATTGAGGATGCCCCATCCCTGGCAGTGTGTTAAGGCCAGGTTGGATGGGGCTTTGGGCAACCTGGTCTGTTGGAGGTGTCCCTGCCCATGGCAAGGGGGATGGAACTGGGTGATCTTTAAGGACCCTTCCAAGCCAACCCATTCTGTAATGACTCAACAGCAATTCTAAGAGGAACTCCTTCAACACTTAAAATGCAACAAAATGCTTGATTTTGACTCCATATGATCCAGGAAAGCTGTTTTTAATCCATACATGCACCCATAGCTGGCGGGGCACCTCCAGTTATTACTTCTGCTCACAAGAACTATCACCTTGGCTGAGACGAGCATTCAGAAGCCCTTTTCCTGCATAAGACTGTTCGGGATTCATAAAATAGGAAACTTCATCAATAAATCACTGGACCCTTCAGGTGTGCTCACAACACAAGAAGAATGCACCAAGACCTGTGGTCACAGCCACCTTCTTTTAAAGACAGCAGGAAGAAGCGAGCTATGCAGTAACCCAGTTGTTACAGTACTACCCAAGTAGGAGAGTTGGCTTGGGGACCGGCTTAAGGATGATAGGGCCTGAATCCATGGCTCTTGCTTCACAGGATACAGCCTAACCATCAAGTCATAGGACACTGAGTAAGCAGTACCCTGTCCCTTCCTGTTGGGCCCCCTTCTAGGGGTGCTCTGCAACCCTAATTGGAGATCCATGAGCCTAGAGAGACAGCAATGAGGAGACCCACAGCTGGCAATACAGCACTTAGGGAACTCTGCTTCTGAAGCAGCGCTCAGCTTTCAGGTGTTCAGTATCAAAACACTCAAACTTTTCTGTCATTTGACCCTTTCCCCCCATGAAAGAGAGTGAATCTTTGGTAGTGCTGCTTCTTTGTAATATAGACCAAAGTCTGCACAGAGTGAAGCTCGATCGAAGTGAAGAGCCTTTGCAAAGTTTTAAATGAAACATTGGTTAGGCTAACAAAATACCCTTTATCCCCCCAAAGTTGTCTTTCCACCTTTCCCCACAAAAAGGTTTACATTTCCCTTTACTTTTTGGGGGTGTTCTTAAAAAGGCTTAGCAGAAGGCTGTAGACCACCTACATGATTTTCCTGCTCAGAGGAATTTTAAACTAGCCACAGATCTAAATCATCATGAATTAAGACTTTAAACATATAAAATTAATGGGTGCATTGTTCATTTACCGCACAACAAAGCCAAGCATTCCTCCCTGTTATTGCTATCTTATTATTGGGAAAATGCCCAATAATGCTCATTCTTACAACTCAGCAGGTTCTTTTAAGCCAAAAGAGTGTTTCAATGAGAGATGAGCTGGCAAATTCACTTTTAAGTTTTTATTAAGTAATTTCATGTGACCTTGGCAATAAAATGCTTGTTAAATAATTTCATGTGACTGTGATGATCAGTGCAGAAGTAAGATTTGCAGACTGTGGACTGCTAGAAATTGCTGGACCTACTGTTGAAACAAAGAAGCTTATTCTTCTAGGGAAAAAAAAAATAGAGAGAGAGAAAGAAAGAAAGAAATAAAAAGGATACTATGCCATCCCTCTGGTTTTGCAATAAACTTTTCCATTTGTGCTGTGCTGTTTGTGTCTTCTACACTGGTTAAATTCAACAGACAACAACAACAACATTTCAAACAGTATTTTAATTTGGTTTAAATCAGTTGAACTAGATAGTATGAATGGATGAAAAACAAGTGTAGAATGCTGGAGAATTAACTCCTTCGGGAAGAAGACAAGAAGCAGAAATTGCCAGTAGAAGTACTGCAGTTGCAGGCTTGAAGGAGGATTACAGAGACACAGAGAACAAATGGAGAGCTCATTAGAGACTGACTGCAGTGAGTCAGATAGGCTGGTTGGGTATTTCCATCTCCATCTCCTAAACTTTAGTCATTCTGGGTACCAGAAGAGACTTTTTTGAACCTGTGGGTAATTTGCTAAAGGATCAGCAAGCTGAGCTAAATTAGCAGATCCTCGTAGGAAGTCAACAAACAAATCCCCATTACATCTGCTCAGCCACTGAATCACTGATATGAATGGCGCACACAAAGAAGTGACATCTTTTCTTCTACACAGCTTTGACTATAATAATTATGACCACCTAATTTGACTTCGCGTTAGTAGTTTCTCATTGTGTCCATGTTTGTGGCCACACACACATTGCTACATTCAGCAAGGCAGTAGTGTCAGAGAAATTCTTTCTTGGGGCTGTTTCAAAGGCTGGAGTAGTGAGGAACTGCTTTGCACTATCTATGCAGAATTTGGCTTGGGATCTTGGTAGTAAGAAATATCATAAACCCACAATATATTTTGTGTGAACTGTAAGTAAGAAATTTGCATTCTGGCATCTAGTTTATTTACTTTAGTGGTCATACAGGAAAGGGTATAGATAGAGGAACTAACTCATTCCTCAGTCAGTCTTCCCTAACATAAGTTGTTGTTTCTCAGCTTATGTATAAAGTAAGCTTTCAGGCTAGAACTGCTATGCTTTGTTTCAGTTTCACCCTGCTGCACTTCTCAAAGCCAAGCTAGGGACTGTAGGAAGTCCAGCAATAGCTCTCCTCCAGCAGTGGGAATAAGAGAAGTCTTGGCGCTGAAACATCCATCAAAACAGAAGTCAGTGATGACAAACATAAAGGGATCCATTATCTGCTTTCCTGTATATATTACAGACCTTGGACCTCCCTGGTTTTCAAGATCAGAGAGACTGAAATGTGTGGCAGGATATGAGGCTGAAAGTACTACTCAAATTCTCCATGTAGGACTGAGGTAGGACTGAGGCTGTACCAAATTTTCTGCCAGCTTCCTGGGCAGGTGTGCTTTTCACCCTGGCTAAGGGACATAACATTTGCTTAACTCCTGACAATTGTGGAATGCATTGCTAACCTCACCACAGCCTGCCGCAAATGCGAGTGGCAAACTACTACGGCATGACAAACCTTCCTCCGTGTCTAGCTTAGGGCCTTCCTCTCCTTCCAGCCACATGCAGCCTGGCAATCATTCAGTCCCTTACTGTCCCTCACCTGCTTTTTGTGAAAACAATATAATTTCCATTACTGGCATCCAAAACCCAAGGTTATAAATATAAAAATCAGACGGCTATTCCCTCTTTCTTTATGGGATTTTCCAAGATTGTCTTGGATATATTTAGTATTCATGTGTAATGAGTCAGAGTGTCCACCTGTGGTCTCCATAAACCGATTTTGTAAATAGCATTGACTGATGTGACTCAAAAAAAAAAAAAAAGGCAAGTTTCTGTTTTCCAGTTTTAGTCTGAATTCAAACACTGTTTGCAGTTCCAAGAACTCTGTGGGTTTCATGCTCTGGGTCAGTGGGTGGGGAATACTGGAAAAGGCACACTCCATCCTGTCCCCTTGTTCCGGTGGGCTGTAGGTCTGCAAAATGATGACTTTATTTTATAGTACAGCAGGCCACCTTTTCATTTAGAAACTGTTTAATATGCAACCTGCAGATGAGGCTCTGGCATTCACACTTTCCTGTGTTTGTTCCTCACTTGGAGGTTGCTATTGAAAAACTGAATTTTGCTTCAGTACAAATCAATGTACAAAAAGGGCTGTGGTCTGGTTTTTATAGGTGCTGAAAAGCATGAAAGGATTAAGTCTCACTGACTTTTCAGTAACACTTTGAAGAACACAGAACAACTTGACTTTGGTATTATGTTATCTAAGCTCAATTTAGCTTTGTGCCAATGGTGGTGGCCACAATTTGAAGTGACACCTGGACTGGCATCATCTGTGCATGGTGTGAAGCCCCTCAGGGCTGTAGTATGTGTCCTTGGTCTTTGGACATATGACCTGTGGGGCTGAAATGCTCCCGTGCAAATTGAGAGGGAACACACACTCCTTTTTGTGCACAGAAGTTTGGGAAAAGAACAGCAGTAAAGAAGAGGAGGCAGCTTGTGTCCTGTTAATAACTAATGAGCTGTGTTAACTGAAGTTTAAATTAGCCCCTCTGGCTATATGGATCGATATCTTCAGTTAAAAGCACCATCATGCATAATGTAGGGATAATAGTGTAGACTTAGGTTTATAGTTAACTATAAGGGGTAACTGAAGTCAGCTCCGCAACAGTGGAAATCCTCAGCTCCAGAAAAACACACCTGAAATGGGGACTCATGTTCCATTTTAAAATTTGGCATTTCTCAAGACATTCTTAAGCCTTTAGTTCTTGCCTTAAGATCTGGTTTCATCTGCATCCTGTGTAACCTTTGCATGAAAGGATTATCTAGACATCTATCCCATAGTTGTGAAATGATAGGTTGGCAGCTTAGATGAAGGTATTAAAAGGATCTGTATAAATGCACAGGTATCTACATTAGGAGTCTGTAAATGTTTATAAATAACCAAGGAAATAAAGTAAGAGGATATATTTGCTGAGTGCTTAAATATTCTGTTGACTTTAGTGGGAGTTTTGGCAAAAGCTAATGGCAGGCTGGCCCCTTACTAAATAGAGCTGAGTGAAACAATTTCTGATTAAGGCTATATCAACTGTGTTTATGTTCGGATTTAAATGAAGTGTGCTGTGTTTGGGGCTTAGAAAGGTCCTGGCAGAGCTTTTGAACCTGCTCTTAATTGCAAGCTTAATAACAGTGCTTAGTTTTCTTTCACCAAACTTTTATGAAATTTACCGTTTGCTTACTTTCATTATGAAAGTCAAGAAATGTGAAACCTTGCAGGATTTTTACATTAATGCTTCAGAAACACTTGAATTTGGAGCTCAAAGCAAGCTTCAAGGCTTGCAAAACCACCTAGCTTGGAATGTATAATACACTAAAAGGCAATAGTCTGCATAAATTTTTGCCAGCTGAAACCACCAAACACCACATAGATCGATTAGGACACGATTCTGCCAGGTGCCAACATGTCTTGTGACTCACTGCGTACTCACAGCTCTTTGAAACCTACAGAACCAACTCAAAAGACACTCAGTACTTACCAAGATCAGATTTCTAACAAATCAGTAAAAGAGTGTTTTCTGCTATATGTTTTGATTCAAAGAAGAAACTCAAAAAAAAAAAAAAACACCAAAAAAAACTCTCAGACAGTAAAATTAATGAAATCACTGAGGAACCATCATTTCTTCTATCATAATGAATGCAAAGCAAGCAGCTGAGCTACCAGATAACACAAGGCATATTAATTTGGAATTACAGAAGCATTTGATAGCAAGGCAATGGCTAAAGTTTTATCAGCTTTTCCATTATAAGCCACCATAAAAATCTACTGAAAGCAGATAGTTAGTGTATGGTTTCTGAGCCTCAGAGGCATTCTAAAATTTGCATTGATAAAGTAGTTACCATGAAAAGAAATCAGTTATTGTTATGGCATTCCTTATAAACATTCAACTTAAGTTTAGGAGAATTAAGTTTATTTGGGATTTTATTACCTATCAAACTTTGGTCCTTAACATTAATTATGATGCTTATTATTCCATAACTGTAACAAGAGCTTCCTTATTTTAAAAATAACCTGTAAAGGAGAGGAGTTGCTGCGCATTCTTTATGAGTACGTGCTGAGTGTTCCTGATGCAGATACATGCAGCTGACAATTAGCTGGTAGTGCCAAAGCATACACTAGAAATACAGTCTAATAACTGACTCAAGCCAGATATGTTTTCTGTGTAGGAATGGAATCTTTTGCCTATTGTACTTTGTGCCCTTTGGTGCAAAGATCATTTTTATTTACTGTCATAGCACGAGTCTTCAGTGTTCCTCAGGCTAGTAGCACCCCTATTTTGATCTGGACTCCAGTAGGTGGGCACTTTCTAAATATGAAGGGCAGTTCGTTTTTTGTTTCAACAGTGCCAAAGGCTAAAATGGAATGACACAGGAAGAGCAACTCAGCACTCACTGTAATCTAGCCAAGTCCCTTTGGGCATCAAGCAAAAGCAGTCACCCCTAGAAACACAGCAGCTATTGCAACACGCCAGCAGTGTGACACAGACTAAGGGGAAGGAATAACCGTGGGCAATTAGAGCAACCAGGACATTATGGTGATTACCCAGTTTGCACTACAGCCAAAAACCAGGATAGATGCTGCTATTCTTGTGACAAGTGTCATCCAATGCTTCACGGCACGGAGCGGTTAGGACTCAGAGCCTTGGTGCTGGGACTTACTGCAGGAGAGCACCCAGCAGGGAAGCTGGGTGTTGTTGCACGACTGACTCAGGGCGAAGAATGTCAGTGGCTGAATCACAAGTGCCACTTCCTATGGCACTTTGTTTTTCTTTCCAGGATTCCTCTGACTGCCTGATACCAGTCAGATTATAGGATCTTTGGAAAGCTGAATATATCGAAAGTCTTGGACCAATTTCGCGCTTGGTGCAATGCAGTCAGTCAACATTGTTGGCTTTGTCTCTGGGTTGAAGCTGAACCATTAACTTCCTCTAGTCCATATAAAGGTAGGAATGGTAGATCTAAATATAAAATATCCCCTTGTTTTTCTTAAGCATTGACTAGCCTTCTGGTTCCATAGTCATTTAAGGAGCAGTCACTGTTTCCATTACAAATTCTTCTTTCGGGGATTTATCATTGCAATAAAAACATATTGTTATGGCAGAAATATACTTCCTGCACAAATGCTCTGGTGAAGGAAGATGGGTTTAATTTATTAAAAATTGCTGCACCAGAGCAGGACACAAGGAAAAGGACTAAAGACTTGATCTGAAAAGAATGTCAAATGCTTGGTTTTAAGCACACAAGTAATGTCATTGAGTTCCAGAGGTTTGTTTACCCTTTTTAATAAAAAAGCACAAGCACCAGAGTAATTAATAGTTGATAAAACAATTAATAAATAATCGAATTTTACTTGTTTACACTGACAGACCATACATTGCCTAGCATTCATGCAAATAAGAGCTACATCTGCCCATTAAAGAAACAAAGACCACAATCCTAATACTATAAACAAATAGTGCCATCTCAGTTGTGTCAGGAATTTCAGGTGCTTTGTACCCTCAGCTCTTCTTCAATATAACTACAAGAAAGCCAAGCTGCTAAGAGAATTGTCTTCTACCCTCTAAGGGAGACAGGCTTGATAATACGTTAAGTCTTATGTATCTTCCTTCTACCTGCTCATAATATCTATCTTATACAGATATCATAGGAAAAATTAATATATATTACAGTTATTGGAAGTGGACTACCCTGTGACTGAATGGTGTTTCTGTAGATAACCAATTGTTCTTCTGAGACTAGAACTCTAATCTAGCCTTTCAGCAGCAGAAATTGGTCCTTTTTGTTATGAGCATTAACACACTCAGAAAATTGTATCTGTTTTGTCAAAAGTATTTCCCTACACAAGCCTACAAATGGATCCACATCTGCATGAAGCCATGATGCAGGTAGAGGATGACTTAAAAAAAAGGCTGAAACTACTGATGCACTGAGCTACTTACTGGCACAAATTTTAGTGTGCATATAGTATGTTAAAGGAAGAACAGAAACACTTATTAAGGAAATAGTTGCAATCCTAACCATATGTCTAAAAGATGTATCAAAATATTAATTTTGTCTACAGTAGCTGCAAAAATTGTGTGAGATTCTACAAATATTTAGGCATAACAGATGCACAGTATTACCTCCAGATGATACTAAGGATGGGGTACAAAACAACTAGTGAAGGAATATTTCCTGTTTTTTTTTTTAAACATAACTATAGACCTTGCAAAAAGTAGAAAGAGAGAAATATTGATAGAAAAAATGATAGAATAGTGAAGAGAAGCCAATGAAGACAGAAAGATTGGTAGGCATCTTGAACCTATCTGTAGAGTTTATGCCTCTTAATTAAATTCGCTACTGCAGTTACCACAAACCCACATCAAATATTCAAAGAAACTGCCATGCCCAACATATTTAGTGAGCTGTAGGCCAAAAGCATGTGTCTGTGGAAATCAAAGAAAGAGGTTTTTGACAAGCAAGCCTACCAACATTTTATTTTTTCTTCTCCCATTGAATTGAGCTGTAGGTACTGATAAACAACAGCAGTTGTATCCAAAAAAATTATGCTTTCAACAGTATCCATTAAAAACACATTTTGACAATGATTATATTTTTTTTTCTACGGTGTGGTCCATTGTATCTATAGCAATATCAGAATAAGACCACTTCTAGTTTATTAAAATACTATAGCACACTCTATTAATATTTACTTCCTGAGTGAAATGCAGTGAAGAGACTGCAAAAGATCTGTTCTTCTCAGCCTTGCTGCTAATGTTGTATCTATCACTTCTGGGGCTTCAGTTTCATTCCATAAATAATTTTTAAAGGGACTCATTTTTAGTGCAAAATCGCTATGTAATGTGGCAAAACTGTTACATAATACAGGATGCTGAAACTTACTTTTTGTTTTCTTCCCAAAAAGAGATGTTCTAGTTCTTCATATACTGGAATGGCAGTCATCTGTGGCAGTAGTTTCCTCCAACTCAGTCCCTAACCAAACTGCTCTACAAGTTCAATTTTAGCAGGCTTTGATCAAGTTTAGGGAGACCTTACTGAAACAATCTTTTTCATATGTTTGGCCTGCAAGGCTAGAATTACCAAAAAAAGTCAGCTGTAGTAGTGACTAGCAAATAACTTGGAATAAATTTACAAAAGATCCCATAGTATCGTCACATATAGGGACAGAAAAAGCTAACAACAAACCCAACAGTGCTGCAAATTACAGAGGTAGCTCCACAGGTAAAACTGGTGGAGACAGGGTATGAACAATCAGGCTGGGCACTGGATGCTTTTAAATCCAGATGCTGTATTGGGACTGAATCGGAGTCTACTCATATTTTTAATTTAACATATAAGATTGAGAGACTGGAAAAGCATCAAGCAGAAAAGAAAAAGCACAGCCCTTATTGAAAATATTTTTTAAAAAATACCACAGGGGTCTTTATTTTAAAGGAAGATTTCTGCAGAAATTTACCTTGGAGCCAAATTCCCCTTTCTGGATCACATGCTTCTCTCCATGGATTGCAAGTGGAAGAATATGCACGTCTGGGGGAAAGATATGAGGAATGGATTTTAATTTTGTTAACTTAGACCTTCTTGACATGGAATTTATCTCAACCTGCTCTTGTTTCTTATTGGACTCCCAGTCCGCTGGGTAGTCCACAGAAAGGTGTTCAGGGAAGTAAGAATCACCTGAGGAATTTTGATAGGAGTTCTCCATAACAGAAAAAGACACCTTAATACCTAATCATTTTTTATTTCTTTTTTTCCAGCTCATTTCCTTTTAGCCAAGGGAAAACTGAAACTAACAGTAAAACAGATAATAAAGCTGACAAGGAAGTGCTGTGTGTTCAAGGTTGAACACATCAACCCATCCTTGACAGTCTGTGAAATCAGCCAGCTGTGATACTGGACTGACTATTAAAAGGTTTTATTTCCCTAAATTACGTAGAATAAAAATGTCACAGGCTTCCCACCTGCACTTCCTGAGGGGATTTCACTTCAGAGCAAGCTCCACTGTAAATGCTGGCTTAGTAATAAGTCATGCGGAGGCTTTGTGCATGTGGTGCCTATTACAGAGACTGGAAGCAGCGCTACGTCTCCTGCAGTGGTATACGTTTCTACAAGAATGGAAACTACCTACTTTTAACTAGTACCAAGCATGCTTGCTGAAGGGACTAAGGCCTGCTTTGTAAGCTGCTTTGAAACATAAGGCAAGAATATGGGTCAAGCCTCGGCCCTTTTACGCAGCAAATGCACAACAGCCTACGTGCTTTGTATGTTTTGCACCCAGTCTCAGGACTGGATGTATACCCAAGATAACAGAGTGTTGCACTCATTTTGCTGAAACAAATTTGAAGTAACAAATAAACCAGCTGAGGATACTCTGGTGAACAAAACCACTCCTAACAGTTTTCCTCTTGCAAGTGTTATGCTGTTTCTTTAATACTTAAATATATCAAAATGGTGCTTAGTCCCATTTAGTCTGACAATGTTGTCAAGTGCCATGCTGTTTCAGACAGAAAAGTATTTTATAGTCATATCTTCTCAAAATTCGAGTCACTTTTAACCAGTGGTTTATAGTTACAAACAACAGGAACTCACATGCCTTTGGGCACTTGCAGCAAAAAGCTTTTACTGAGAAGGGGTGAAGACACTCAGATGCAACAAAGCACTGCTGATGCAGAAAACTTTGTCATATTTAGTCAGTGTGTTACGATGGACAAGAGCCATTTGGGAAGGGCTCTGTCTTAACAATTCAGCTGCATCTCTTCACCTCCACTGGCACCGCAATACAAAAAAAGTCAGCCAAGGATTCTTTGTAGAAAAAGAAAATAAATTAGGGATGAAAAGTTGTAAGGTAGTGTTATTTTCAGATTCATCTTAGGGATAGACATTCACATGAAGGAAAAATCATAGGAAAGGAAGAGTCTGCCATAAAAGACTATTTGGTATATAAGTAAAACAAGGAATGTCTGGGTCTGCAACAGGTCAGTGACAAGAGATAAAGCAAGATGTAGGTTTGCCATGACTCAGCTCAGCAGTCTGGTGCAAAACCCAATAATAATAATAATAATAATAATAATAATAATAATAATAATAATAATAATAATAATAATAATTTTAAAACATCTGTAAAATTTGGTCTTAATTTTGGCTGAGGTTGTTCTCTAAAACTTCTTCATAAGCTGTTTTGGGGCTGGAGGGTTTCTCTTCCTATTGATTTTAAAATACCTGCCAGTTTTCTTACAATTTAGCTCCAGTGTTAAGCGCAAGGCTGAATTTCCACTTACAACCCACACACTATTTACTTTCCTCATTCACATGCCTTGGAATTTATTACCAGCCTTTGATTTAGTTACTTGAAATGCGGCAGGTACATATGAATGGATGAAGTGATCCATTAAGTGCAGTAATGCTGTATTCATAACCTGCAATGAATTCACACTGCTGATACTTTCAGATTATTGAATTACATGGGAGTTTTTTTATATTATTTATTAGTTATGTATATATATATATATATATATATTAAAAAAAAAAAAAAAAGCGTTGATAGTTTGTAACACTTGCAAAATCAAACTTTCAGAAGTTAGGAAATCACACATTTGCATTTGCCCAAACAGCCTTAATTTTGACACATTTTGTTCAAGCTAGGGATGAAATGGAGAAGTTGCAGAATGAAAGATACTTGGGAAACCCCACGTTTCATGCTTCCTAATTTTGAAGTGTTGATTTTGTAACGAGACTGAACTTCAGATGAATCAGGGCCCTTGGGAAGAAAGAGTCCATGATGAAGATAATAGAAGATCATACCAGAACACACAAACATGAGGCCAAATTTAGGCTGGCCAGACAGATAAATATCTGGCGCTTCCCAAACTCAGAGGAGTTGATTTTCCACTTTAAAAAAAGGAAGTGTGACTTTCAAGTGTGCATTGCTAGCTTACATTTCAAAGAAAGCCTACTCTGTTCCCATGCAGCCATATCAATGGGATCAAAGTGCTGATGACTTGTATTTGCTACACCGAGGCCAACTGCTGGAGGAAGCAGATAAGCAGTCTTGGCTACCAGCCACACACACTGTATTGCCAGTGGAGAGAACTGGTTGAAGAGGGCTCCTGGAGGGGGGCAAAGGAGGGGTCTTTTCCCAGCCTTCCCCCAGAGAGCTGCTGCAGCATCCCAGTAGCCTGTTGGTTCATCACCTGTCCTGCTGTGCTGGCTGCAGGACACGCCAGTGTTGGGTTGTGGTGCTAGGAAGCTTCCTTCAGCTCTGTGGGATCTCCGGAAAGTGTAGGATTTCTGGAAAAACAATTTTGCAAGACAAAATAATGCATATTTTTTTCTACATTAAGAGCTCGTTCCTTTTCCTCCTGCCACATACGTATGTGCACACCCTTCACATAACTGTATTTCAAAGTCCTGCTGGAAGTAAAAAAGATGTTAGAACTTCTCAGGATGAAGTAACAAGAACTTTTGTATACTGAAATGAGTCAGGACTCCTAGACATGCAGATAGGCCAGCTGCCACCCCTAAGATTAAAGAGATGTTAAAGCCAACTTCAGTGCACCAGATTCAAGGAAAATTTCATCCTGTGTTTCCTCCTTTCCTCCAGTGAATACCCATGTATGGGGTGCCCATTGCTGGTCCAGGTTATCCCAGTAAAAGTGTTACCACTGACGTCAGGGTGACAGGAACCTGAAGCAACTTTTACCAGTTTCCCTGAATGAATTAGAATTTTAAATGTGCAAGGCAAGTGCTGAACATCTGCCACAGCTATTACAGGAAGAAAGAAAAAAAAAAAAGAATAATGCCATCGTAATAGCACATTTCTCTCTCAAGAAGCTTTGATGTCAGGAAACAAAATACCCAAGTGCAACTTCTTCATCTTTGGGGGTTGCCAGAAGAAGGTCTTTTTTGCCTCACAGACCACCACAAAGTTGAGACATGGAGAACAAGAGATTGTCCACATGACTCTTCTGTGAAAGTTCTGGATTTTCCAAATGGCAGTTTACAGTTACATGTTTATTCTTTTTTTCCAGTCAGCAAGTATTACAAAAATAAAGGACAGAAAAACAGAGGTTATGCTAATATTTCCCAAGTGACTATCAACAGCATGCAGTTTCAGTAAATCTTCTCAAGAAGCTAAGGAGGACACAGTCCGTAGACAGACATTTGTGGAATTATGTAGACGATAATCCTTTGTAAAATTCTTATCTATAAAGCCATATCAACAATTGTTTTTAAGTGGTTCTTTGAATTATTGGTAATATTCAGGGTGTTCTCTGACAGACACCAACAGTAGAGGTAGTTAGGAATTTTCAGCAGAGCTGAAAAGCCGTTAGGTGAGCAAGTACATCTATCACTGTTAAAACATTTTTGCAGCTGATGAAACTACCAAATTTCTAATCTTCTGCCAAACACATTCAATAGTTGATGACTGACATTTAGACATTTTTTTCCTTTTTTATCAGATTTTCTGTCTTCAGAAAATAAAAAAAATCAAATTAGTTAAATTCTGTGTAATTGACTAAATACTGAGAATGATGGCCCGTTGTACAGCTGTCCAGTACAATTCACTGCATAATGCAAAAGGTATTCTTCAAGTGGTGGAATGAATTATACCTTGCTTCCTCGTTGGGATGTTGATAGTAGATAAGCTGTTCATAAACATTAAATGTAACAACCCTTATTTGTGATTTCTTTTTTCTGCAAACCTCAGAAACTTCTGAACCAAACTTAATGAAGATCAATGAGCCGTGCCAAAATGAAAACACTCATGGACACAAAATCATATTGTTGGACAAAAGCACAGAGTTGTCTTCAGTAGAAATATTTCTGCAAAAATCTCACTATCTTTATTATATAATTTGTTATTTGAATTCGGCCTGTATTTTTTTTTTTTTTTTCTGTTTTCCAATGTAAGTGAACAACAATCATTTGGAATGGAAGGATCTTTGGTATGTCCATTCTTAAATTCTTCTATATAAACCATTTCCCACTGTCAGTTTATGTCATTCTGTTGTAGTGAACCTGGTGAAGAGGTGGAATGGGCTCTAGGTATTTACACACTTCGATTTTCCATGCTATATAATTCATGGGTGAATTGGTCCAAAGCTCAGAGAAGTTAAAGTGAGTTTTTCTATTTCTCTATTGCAGAACTTTAACTCTTCATTATCTTTCTGAATGTTCACCTTTAAAACTCCTTCCTTGGAGTTTTATATTTTCATTTGAAGACCCACTGGAGAAGCTCATTCCAGGTCTGTAGCTGTCCTGTTTTTAATCTTTACCTAATGTCCTCCTTTCCACAGAGAGGCAGCTTGGGATATTCTCTGCTGCTCCTATTTCTTTTCCAATTGTACCATGGATCCTTCTCAAAACCCATGTCACATTATTGTCTGGTGTAACAAAGTGGGGACTAGGAACTACCTGGCTTTGTTACTCTGATGCATGGTGGAATTTATGTTTCCACCACATATACATACAAAGTCAAATACTTTACAGAAATCTATTAGAATCAATGCTCCACTCTCCAGAGCTATGAGATACCATAGGCAAAGAAAAAAAAAAAACTTTATTTTGGACCTGAACTTTTCTTGGGAGTAACTACATAAGCAATATTGTGGCACTGAGCTTAAACTCTTTAGCTTTGCTGGACCCAAACTGACTTGCACAGAATCATCTTCGCTCTCTCTGGAACCGTTGCACTGGTTGAACTGCAGACCAAATCATCTTCCCATGCATGATGGGAAGAGATGACTCAAACAAACTGGTTGTCTCATCTAAAAGGATTTTCGGGCAAAATAGTTTGTTGCAAATAGTTGAGCTCAGTTTTTCCTGACAAAGACTTTAAGGAGCATCAAAAGAGAGCAATAAAGTTCACCAAGAACTTTCAGACCTCTCAGCTACCTCACTTCCAGACAACACCTCAGCCACCTCCCCCCATGAAAGGTAGTACTAAAGCCACCAACTTAAATAGTTTAGGAGTTTGTCAAGAACACTATATAGTGCAATAAGCTAAAAACATTGGACCTCAGTACTGTTATCTAATGTGAAGAAGTAAACCAAGAAGCAAGCATTGGTGTGTGCCAAAAAAGTTCTCTGGTGAGAACTGCAATATTTATGGGTGAAAGTTGTTGATGTGATACACTGCCATAAACCAGTTTTAGGATACAAGGTGTAGAACTGTTTGGCGTTTGGGCCTAAAATTGATAGACAGTTAGGAATACTTGAAATGAAAACTTGTTTATTTAAACAGACATACATATTAAATATGCTCAAATAAATATATGTTTTGGAAGATCTAGCAGGTTATAAAATTAGGTCAGCTAGCCACTGGAACAGGTTAGCTGGTGCATTTTCACTGACTGGAAATAGTTAAATAGAAATTATACATCTTTATAGATGAAACTTCCCATCACCACCAGCAGCTATGAGCAGGAATCATTCAGTGACATTCCAAGGCTTCTGTTACGTAGGAGGCCAGCCGGGATCATCATAATGATCCCTTCTTGTTTTAAAAGCTCTGAATACTATATGCAATCCCTGTAATTAATCTAGCTCCATAGGCTTCTATTTACAAGGCAGTTATTTTGGCTGTCTGTATCAGGAGAAATAACTAGTTGCAGCCAGTCAGGGTTTATTGAAAGTAGGGAACTACTATTTGGAGCAAAGTCTGTTTCTAAAAAGCTTGCTGTATAAGTCTATGCTCTCTGGAAACACCGAAGTTGATCTCTATGACACATCCTATTTGCCGAAAGTTTACGGTAGATTGACTCATGCAGTTTTATGTTGTGCTCTGTTTAAAATACTATTTTTTTTTGGTTGAGTGGTAGCTGTTTCAGTGGTTACCTTTTGGTTTGATGGTTTGTTTTTATAGGGCAGAGAAAGTTTACCCAAATTACGAGCAGTTGCCAGTACTGCCTGAAGAAAAATGTCATCCTGACATTGATTTCTTGGGGGAATGAATCATGCAGCTATATAACTTTTAGCAGTGCTGTCTGTCTAGATTTGTGATCTTTTTTCTTTCTTTTAGCACAAAGTTTGTCACTTGAAACAATGCGTGATGTCTCGTCTTAAGAATATTTATAGTTTAGCCTATGTTTACTAACAGTTCTGTTCTGTGTCACTTGTGTCTGGCATATGCATCATCAGTAGTTCCATTTCGGTATAGAAACCCATAATTTCACTTTATATTTTGTCCATATGCATCATTTTTGTGGCTATCTTTTATCCACGATGGAGCATTACAAGGAGGCCTTCTTAATGATAGAAACCATAATGTGTCCCCAATATAGCACAGCATAGATAATTGTAGACAGGAGTTTAGGGGTATTTTTGGCTTTGACAATTAATGACTGCCTGCATGAAAATTTTAATGCATTGCATCACATAAAAAAACACCAAGAAAAAAAAACAAAAAAAACAATGGCACATTCCTTCAGAGAGTTCCCTTGAGCTCAGTTAATCCAAACAAAATCAAAATGGCCAGATCTTTAAATCAGCACAAACAGAAAACCTAAGTAATGAATACAGCTTTATGGAGTTCTTCAGGCCAGATCTTGCTTACTTGAAGTGCTCCACTTAGGAAGAAAAGGCTGAGGATTCCCAGGAGCAGCAAAATCACAGTAGCAGATGTTTCTAGTCTGGTTCTAACCCTACATAATTAGAATAACAGACATATCATAACTTCTCATTTTCTCATCTGTGTTTTCTTTTTAAGATTGCTTGAGTCCTTTGTTTCCATGCTCTGTTACTGTGCATCCTTGTTATTTATTAAGTGCTGTATGATGCAAATATTTGGAGATATGAAGCCATTGTGTCTTTGCTGTCATGTTTTTTAGGGACTCTAGTCAAAAAAAAACTCAACTATTGCCTCCTTGGAAGGAGGCTCAGAATTTAGGTTTTGTCTCCATCACCCTTACCACCAGGAGGACCAGAGAGACACTCACTGAACGTGGTCTGTATGTATGGCAGGGCATGGCATGACAATGGGTATGGTGATTGCATGAGATGGAGTCAGCACCGAGTGGCACCGAGGCACCGTCATCCATGCACAGGGGAAGACTCAGAGTTACTGACTCATTCCCCACCACAGATCCTCCTGAAGGGAAGGCACGTGCTGTCTGTGAATGACTTCTGTCAATTACTGCTAAGAGGCAGTAATTCATTTCCAGATCAATCAAGTCTAGAATTTAAAAATAAAAATAAAATGTTATTGCAGAAAAGAGGCCAGTTCCAGCTGGGGAACTGGCAGAAGCAGCATCCAGCAGGATGCCAGTCTAAATCCATTTGCAGCGCTCATGTGCACCCTGGTGAAATTGGCTTCCCACTTGTGTGAGCAGGCACGGCGCCATCCTGCTGCATGGGTACTGGGGCGGGTAGCCAAGCAATCATGCGCACGCATTGACTGTGGGCAAGCAGGGCACGAAGCCAATCCCAGGAATGTGGAGGCAACAGCATGGCCGGAGTCTCTGCACGGATTCAAGAGCTAATGGACCGTGTCAGCAGCACAAAGCTGGAGTCACCTCGGGGAGCAGTTGAGCAGCCTCCTCCACTGCCTGAAGTAATTTTTATCACCCAGGGATCAGGTCATAAATTGCACAAGAAACAAAGAGGGAGGAGAGGAAGAAGAGCAATTGGAGATTTCTTAATGGTGGACTTCATGATCAAGCTCTACTTACCTTTTGCATAGTCCTTGATCTTTTGTTAAGGTCATTATTCTTTGAGAAAACAAAACAAAACAAAACAAAACAAACAAACAAAAAAACATATCTGATGTGATGCAGCAGGGTGGATGCTTGCATGGCAAATATCTCAAATCTCTTCTGTGTTATAAAGACAGGGAGCAGATAATATCAGAGGCAGCTTCTTACCATTAACTCAGCTCTTCACAAGTTCAGATTTTATCTGAATTGCTTTTGGCTGATTATAACCCAAGGGTGAGACCTCTTCACCACAGCACTGGACAAAAAAAAACCCTGCCGGGATGCACTGGTTCCCCTCAGCACGTACTACTCTGACCAAACTGCAAGCACCTAGTAGAGAGTGTGGCAATTTCCTGTCCCTTAGACTGAAAGTGACCGTGAATCCTATAATAAAGTTGGAAACTCCAAAACACTTGGAGAAATGACAATGCCACATAATGTTTTACTGATACTGTCCTTGGAACTGATTTAATGTTACTTCTAAACTCATAAATTCCTTTGAAGACTGTCATAAAAGCCCACATATTAAACAAAGCCACGCACCAAATTTTGTTGATGAGAAATAGTGTGCTGATTTATGAGCCTTTCTTTATATCTATATTGCTATAGCCAGAGAACAGACAGATTAAAAAGCAAAGCACCCAAGCATGTGTCACTTTCTGTGTGGGGATGAGACAAACGCAAACTTGAAGTTTGGGAGAATCCTGCCTTGGGGAAAAATGCTGAAAACTCAGTGGTTCACAACAGTTCCCATCAGCAGCAAAATAATTGCTCTTCAGAAATCTTTCTATAAGCTCTGTAGCTCGAATTTATCCTTTCCAGGGACGGCTGAGCAGTAGTTGCAAGTGACGTGAATTACTCCAAATGGTAGAAGTCACAGCAGCCCTTTTATCCAGTCCATGCTGGTGCTGAACCTTATATGTTGAACTAGTTTTAAACTAAAACCCACTCAAAATCACTCCTATTGTATATTTACAGGTATCTACGCTTCAGAGACATGCATGTGAAGTGGGGACTGGAATGCAGTCTTCTGGTTCACAAACTAGAAGTCAGAAGCTTCAGAGGTACTGGCAATAACCAGAACTGAGCAGAAAAATGTCTTCTTATTTTAATCTTTCTTCTTTACCCGGAACTTGGAGCTGTAAAAAGTCTAATTCATTATCGGGTTTAAAAATAAACAAACAAAAGAAAAAAAAAATAAAACGGTTTTCAGAGTATGGACTGGGTGAAAGTTTTTTTCCTTTGCCTTTGTTAAGATGTCAAGCAGAAAATATGCCACCACCATCACCTCCCTCCCCTTCACTAGCAAACAGTGTCGCAGTCAAGACAATTAACTAGGAAGGTGGGAGAACAAAGTTCAAAACTTTCTTTTTCTTGCCAAAAATACACCCACGCGGACATGAAACCAACTTTACGATACGTGTTACACAATACTGTGCGTCCCCAAACAGCAAGGAAGCAATAGAGGAGGTAAGGGAGAGTTCATCGAGTGGGGCAAGCACATGTTTCAGACACATTTGGCAGCAGGGTTCGGGCAGTGGCCAGGACCAGGGGCTCTGAGAGCAGCAAGTCAGCCTCTTTGGAGCAGTAAGCAGTCATTGTTACCATTGATGGTGGTCAGGAGGCCACCAAAAAAAAAAAAAAAAAGTCAGGAATGCCTGTTTCAGGCTGTGCCTGTATTATTACATACCTATGGGCAAAGAGGGAGGTGTTCCAACTTCCTCTGGTCTCCTGTGGATTCTTTCTTTTTTATTGTGTCTCCTCTCTAGCTTCCTTGCAACTTTGCCTTCCCATTTTACCGGATGAGCTCATGAGTCCTCCAGGGCAGGTAGCTGCTCCCTGGTTTCGTTTTTTGTTTTTTTTTTTTTTTTTTACAAGGCGTTGAATAAAGTGCTAAAAGCTGTTAGGTTCTGGCTGTGATTGGAAATATGTGGCAGAATTCAAACTGAAGAAGAAAAAAAAAAGAGAGAGAAATTAAATACTCTGTAATTCTATGTTATCTATAAATACGTGTGTTCTATCAGAAGTTCAGATGAATAATGCAAGCCACCACAGATGAATGCTAGGGGCAGGAGACTAAGATCCCTTGGGAATGATGTGCTTGTACTTTGAAGTTTTTTCAGTGTTATTCTAGATAAGCAGGTTTAATATAAAATCTACACGTCACCTAGGTACAATTTACACATTCACGTGATTTATCCTGGGCACCAGCTTAGTGTCTGTCATCTCTGGTGAATGTCTCATACCTACCAGCCAGCTTTCTCTGCAGCACCCTGCACAGTTCACCACTGTAGGGAAGGGTTGATAGAGAGCTGGCAAGCAAAGCTCAGGTTTGCACTAGTGCAAAGGTTCTCTAAAAAGGTTAAAAAGCAGGATCAACCTGCTTTATTTTGCCATGGTGGGGAATATGCCTGTTGTCTTGGGTAAATCATGCACAACTTCACTGCTAATCACCACTAGAAACTTAGAAAGCAAACACAAAAATTAGATACCTGTTTGACTTCAGTTCACAAAGGTGTGTTTAGGTCTGTTTCTAAATATAAATATTTTCATTAACCATGCAATCCTCTGTTTAATTGCTTACATTAATTATTTTTTCTTAGAGAGGAACCTCAAACCTGCATGGGAAGGTCATAGGTGGGCAGGGAAGAAGTGTGATTCCAGGCAGATCACCACATTTGGTTCCTCTTTCTCAGCCCCAAATACCAATCCTACAAAGATTGGTATTCTGTATCATCCTACACTGGGGATGTCTGAAATCCAGGGCGAGGGCTGAGCTCCAGGATTCAAGACATTGTGTGATCTCTAAGAGCAGAGTGAAAGAGAACCCTAAAAGACAGAAATGCCTGAGATAAGACTGTAAAAAGCTAAGGCTGGTTAAATGCCCATAATCTCTCATGTGTAAACAAATAGTTAAATTTCTGTCAGGGAGCAGCATGTTCAGTTTTCTGAAGAAGCCATATTTCCCAGAAGGAATTACATAAATATTTATGAAAATAAAGCAGGAAATATTTTCCCAGGGTAGGACACTGTTCAGCACTACATCAGGTCAGCAGAAGCTGGGGTTTATTTTGTCAGTCTTCCCCTGGAACTGAATCATTGCCCTCTTGTTTGCAGAAATCTGTTCTGACACAGGAAGAGGCTGCACTTAGATAAACAGAATTACAAACCACACGGAGTATTTCACTTTCTATCACATCTGTGAACGCATATCTGAGCGCCTTACTATTTTGAACAGCTTCTCTGAGTGATTGCATGGAAAATAACAATAGGTATCTGTCTCAGGCTTCTCGGGAAATCTGATGCCATGTGAGTAAAGTCAAAGGCATCTTCAGTAGAATTAAAAGCCAGCAGACTGACTGTCAGAGAAGCCTTCACAAAGAAAGCGTTTATGACTTGTTCACTATGAGCCAGTAAATTCTAGTAAAGTGCAAAAGCTAGAAACATGAAGTTGCATTGCAGTGCTACCTGAGTGAGCAGAAGTCACACACAATTGAGGTAGGTTTAACAAACAGGGTACAGTGTCTGTTCAGTAGGACATCTCATAAAGAGTCCAGCAGCTCTCTGAATTTATGGTCTGCAGCCCAAGCTCCTGCTGAGATCTCAGTACTGACCTGCCGCCCTTCTGCTCCCTGAGCACCAGCTCTCTCCATATCCCTCCAGCCTCACAGCACACACTTCCAGCTGGAATCTGGTCACTTTTTCTGTTTAAGGGCTAAAAGAAGAATCTAGGAGGGGATAAAAGGGTGAAAGGAGAGGTAGGAATAACCCCAAAAGGGGTTGTCAGCTCTAAAGCCGACCTAAGTTACTCCAAATCTGCCATCCCCGAGTCAGACCTGGGAACATTCAAGATCATCTGTCAAGGTACCAAACTCAACAGAGTCAAACTCTGTAGGGAAGCCAAGGAGATCACAGCTGAGAGGGGAACATCTATTCCTACACTGCTGGGCTGCCCCTTAAGTATTTAAGAAAAAAAAATCCTAATATCATTAGAGTCCTATGAATGCTGTTTACTGAATGTAGAAACAAGGAGATTTTGGAGATTGTTTGTCCTTGTTCAGTTCTTTTTTTGGCAGCTATTTGGGGCATATTAAGGTCTAGTCATTGCTTATATCTTACTCAGAGAAATAACACTGGTGGAGCCTTGTGTTTACAGGCTTGAGCAGACAGTGCATGGTGTCAAAACCAAAAATGACATTTTACAAAACACCCTTAGGTTTACTTTCCTGCCTCCACTTGGCAAACCACACAGTACCACTTTCCCTCTTCCATTCTCTCTAAGCTTTGCCATGATGATTGATGTATCCATTATGACATCCTGATACACTCCAAATCATCATGATCTGTTATACCATGAGAATAGAAAGCCGTGTAGGAACCCAAAGCAAAGAAATACTTTCCCTTCTTTCTTTTACTTCAGATGCCCCCAGGTTTATTACGTATACTGAGGTACAGGAAACAAAAGTTCTCCGTAATACTAAATTTGGTTTAGAAAGGATGCCAGGAGATTCTCAGCATCACTGTCTGAATCAGTCCATGGTAATGGACAGGATGTGTTAACCTGGAGTTCACCCACAGAGTCTGGGAATCTATGAATAATTTAAATTGGCTGTAGAACTGGCCACCTTCTGATGAGCACCATTTTAGGATGTTGTCTGTACTCCTTATCATTTATGACTTACTCCTTGTCATTTAACTACTAACGTGTGCATAACCAAGTGAAGGTAATACCAATGACCAAGGAAGTGCCTGGGCTCTGAGTAGGATTAATACTACAGGAAGGTTACCTGACTACTGCTCAGCTCAAAGCAACAGAATATTTCAGGATTTTCCTTTTTTGTCTTCTGGTGGTTTCCTTGTAGAACATTCACGCCTTAGGAAATGTTTGTTTTATGTCTTTTATGTCTGGACAACACTGCTTAGCTTGTTTTTCTCCCTTGCCTACAGACATTTCTCTAAGCCCGATTCAATAAGAATTAACATGCACAATAGGCAATGTGCCTCATTAAATCTCCATCAGCAGTGAAGTTGCTTGAGGATTTTTCAATGAACCTGATTTGATAAATACTGATCCACCAAAACCCAAAATTTTTGTTCTACTATATCTGTTGTGATGGATTTCCTGTTAAGGAAGATTTTCTAGCCCCAGGATGGGATTTCTGGTCGAACATACAAGAAGACGTAACTGATTAACAAAAAGCCCTGTAATAACAAGATAACCTTAAGGCTGCATTGCAAACTCTGGTTTGAGTTAGGCAGAGAAAGCATTTGAATCTGGATCTCTTACATTTTGAGTAAGTGGCGTCATTACCAAGCTCTTGGATATATTAAGCTCTGTTTCTCACTGTGTGTTTAGGGGTTTTGTGACTTTTATTGGAGGAAAAAAAATTGTAGGGTTTTGATTTCATTTCTAATGTGGAATGAGAACATTTGAAAATGATCGTAATAGCAGTATTCAAAAACATTGTCTGCTTTGTCCCAGTCAGTAACTTAACTGGTTAAACAAATGGATTCCTGTCTCACTTACACTTACCCCCTTTTATCACTGATAAATAACAAAGAACTCACTGCAAGTCTCTGAGTATATTGGAGCAGATAGCATCATTCACGTCACTTTGGCAACATTTCCCCAAATGCCTCCTCCAAAGCTAAGTACACTAACTTCCCACTCCTACGCTCTCTATTCTTGCTCTTACATTGACCTTCTGCTCACAAAATGGAAAGTGAAGAGAAGAAAAAGATAAATAAAACAGATTTACAGTGTACAAGTCGGAGGCACAGTGCCCAACGCAAATCACAGAGGAACAAGTTTATTCCTGGTAAAACTGTATCCATCTCTAATCCCAGCTTTTGCTTTCCTCCCCCTCTAGCTGTGGTGTATCTGTTATCAAGGCCACATTTGAAGGTGTTAGTTAGATAACATTCTTTAGCACTGAGACCACTGTTTATTTCTGAAAAGTACTGCATACAGTTTAACAAAAAAGAACAGTGTTTTGAAAAATGGGACAGTCTGTGACCAGGCTAGAAAGAAAGAGGGAGAGGAGTCTCCTGACCCCTCTTGGGGCTTTGGCCAACAGTTTATCCCATATGAAAGCTTGAAATCAAAGCCTTTCTGCAATACCTTTAAGAAAAGGCATCCACTTTTACATCCCTGCTGCTACTTTTTCTGTCTACTGGAAGACTAAAACATTGTGATGCTAAGGAACTGATACTCTTAAATAACAAGGAGAGCACCTCAAAAGCTATTATTATAGGAAACATATTTTTTGAAAATAGAAAGCAAATGTGCCCTCACTCAATAGGCAGTTCAACAGAGTTGCTCAGCTTTTTGAGTAGCTGTCTCCTTTGTTGTGTAAGAAGCCAGAAGTTAGCGAAATTCCTGGAAAGATTATAAATACCCATCTCCCCTCTCTTTACTGCCTGGCTTCCTAGAATAATCTGCCGTCCCTGGTTACTATGTTCTCCATAAGAGAAAGCCAGAGGTTTTTCTAGGAATGGAAAAAGCATACAGATGGATAGCTGTCACAGTTCCTTCCAAGAGGATGTATAGCGGTGCTGCATGCTACCTTGGGGCCTGTGCTGTATCACTGTCCTGATATATCGTCTCTGCCTGCTAGAAAGTAGAGGAAAAAGGTGGTATGAAAGGATGTTCTGCAGTCATTTAACCTCGTGCTACTTTGGCTTTAATCCTGAAGTTTGTCCTTCTGTGCTGTGCCTACTAAAATAATTTGGGCTTGAACCAACCATTGTGGAAAAATCTGTAAGCACAAAACCATCATTTGTGGGTTTCTGGCTCAAGCAACCATTGGTAAAATCAACTTTTCGTCCTCCACTATGGGGGCTTTCGGTAGATGGCATCCAAAAGGAAATCACACCAGTGACTTCCACCCACAGCAGACTGGCAACTAGTCCCTTGTCACAAAAGGTCTCCTTGGAGAAAAGCTCTTGTGGTAGTCTCTACACATTACAAGGAGTCTGAGTTACTCTTCCAGAACAGAACCAGCCACAAGTATCCTATAACTAATTAGTACTCACTTGGATACAATACCACAGTCTTTTGTCTCTTGAGTAAGTGAAAAGCTGGGCATGAAGAATCAGCAGGGAAAGGAAAAAAAAAAAAATGACAAAAGAGATTATCCCCATATATTGAAGAAATTTTCCATGGCAAAAGCAGCTAAACATCTCACAGATAAGAGATAAATTGGAATAAACAGCTGTCAGTGTTAAATAAATATCCTGGATAATGTGCAGGACAGAAATAACTACAGCATCGTCAAACTCCTTTCTTCACTTTATTTAGCTGTTCGTGCATGTAGCTCCCAATCTTTGCACTGCTTCAGTTAGCGGAGCATTTATTTTTGAATCAGCTGCATTTGTTAAGACTGTAACAACGAAAGGCATTTCCTGAGAAGCTACAAGGATGAGCTGCAAGAAAGAACAACAGCTAAGGAAATGCGGGACCCTAGTAGTGCTTTTCATCTTCCAAGTTCAGATTTTTGGTTTTGATGTTGACAATCGACCTACAACAGATATCTGCTCGACACACACAATTTTACCTGGACCAAAAGGTGAGGAATATGAGGTTACTAATGTTGAGACCAGTACTGATAAAGGCTGATTTTTTTAAAATAGATGTGGAACGCTTGTGGCACAGGCTGGGGATGAAAGATCTAAATTACTGCAGACTGTACAAATGTCTAGAAAAGTGAAACTGTAGTGGGGGAAAGTGATGAAGCAAGGAGATTTTAATTTGCTTTTCTTTAGTTTC
This sequence comes from Anas platyrhynchos, assembly GCF_047663525.1. Taxonomy (NCBI): domain Eukaryota; kingdom Metazoa; phylum Chordata; class Aves; order Anseriformes; family Anatidae; genus Anas; species Anas platyrhynchos. Next base: position 13,743,711 of record NC_092588.1, on the reverse strand, counting down.
AGGAATTGTCTTGCATATTCTCATATAAATTAAAGTTGTCCTTTTGCACCTTTCTGCAGCCACATAAATCTTCTCTTACTTCTTGTATTCATCACATAGCCGGTACAGGTATCAGCCATAAATTGAGGAACTTTGTCTGAAAGTAAGCACCTATTTTGAACTGTTGATGGTTCACTTTGCATATAGGTAGAGAGAGAAATGCAATGTCTAAAATGATTGTATTGACATCATTGCCAAATGCTTACCTGTAAACAGAGTTCTGCTGCATTCATCAGACCTGATACAGAAGCTCCTGTTGAATTAAACAGCACCTTCACTGCAGACCTCAACAAGAATTAGATCAGCTCTCGCATGTGCTGTTCTTTTGTCTTCAAAATTCTTTGCAAATATCTGAAACCAAATTTTCTGCATTAACTTACTTTTTGGGTAACATAACTAATGTCAATGGAATTGCCTGGAGGGTACCTCAGCCAAAAATTAGGACCATGACATACAAATCTGTCTTGCAATGAGAGATCTAAAATCTATATTCCACACCATGGCTACTGCGGTTCGAACTATTGCTTTCTTTTTAGTAATTCATTGTATTTTTCTATAGGCTACGGATTGAGAGGAAAAAAAATTGCAACTGATTTAAATTTTAAGCAGAAAAAAGATTATCAAGTCTAAAGCATTGCTCCAGACTCATTTGTTTTTATGATGGATTATTCAAATGCATGTTGCTTAAAGGACCATTTTTAATCAGCAAATTAATTTCTTTATGATTACAAACCAAGCTTAAACTTTTGCTGCCACAGCATAAATGTAGAGAGATGTAATGATTCCCAGGGGAGCTAGTGGGAGTTTGTTTAGTTAGTACATGAATAATGGCAGGCTGGAGAACAAAGTTTGACAGAATTGTGTTTAACAAGTCATGAGGCTAATGAGGTGGTCTTGTGACAACGTGAGAGTAGTTGGGACTCCAGGTGGTTTCTGTGGTCTATCTGGGACAGGGAGCACTTAAAGGTTAGATATCATGATTCTTTGCAAGTGCGGTACTGAGAAAGTCAGTATATATCCATTTCCAGTCCTACTGCCCCCTGGCTGATGCTGCAATGGAGGAGCCAAAAGTGTTGGCAGGGTCCTCACTTCTACTGTAAAATTAGATTACCATAGCCAAGATCCATGATTGGTAAAAGGAGTGTAAATGAGCTCCAAGTTACTGGCTCAAATCCATTGCAGGTCATCAAATACGTTTTGCAGTTTACATGATACGATCCTATAGCCTGATTTCAGGTCCTACCAGATCTGAGCTTATCCAGGGCAGTTATAAGCTGAAGAGCTGGGCAACTAAAGACAGAGCTGGCTGGGTGTGTGAACTACTCTGCTACTCCTCAGGCATCTCTTGCAGTTAGTGATGAAGTTTGCTGGCCTAATATGGCAGAAGCCAGTCTGTCCTGCTGCCAGTTTTCCTCTATCCATCTTTTGTCTAAAGACTCAGAGCACAGTCCCCAGCCTAGGACCACACAACAGCTACAGGCAACACTTCGCTGCCCAGACTTTAACCCTGACAATGGACAAGGCTCAGACTTCCATTGCTGTAAGGTTTATTTTCTGTGCTACATTTGTTGTGCCCTTTTGTCAAACATTCTCCCAGATACAGGTTTTGACCCACACTGCACAAGTTCCTCCCCCTCACCTCCCGTTTGCTCGGTGGTGTCACAGCTATGGTGGTGTCACAAGTCAGAGGCCAGAGGTGCTGGGCTCCCACAGTATCTTCCCACCACCACAAGCCAGATTCCTGTTGTGGCAACTTCATCCCTCCATCCAGACATTAATGGGATACATTGAGGATCTTACGGGACCAAGCACCGAGATGTGCAAGGAATTCAAAGATATTAAATAGTTTTGCAAAGCTGTGGTGGCACAAACTTCCTTGTGGGATAGATCCACTCTGTGGGCCACAAGTGGGATCGGCCTTGGTACCACACAGCAGCAATGCTGCTCTTCCCATCACACAGCACCACGGAGAGGAGGCTAAGGGAGGAGAGAGGATGAACCCTTACGTTCCTGCACTGTTGAAGGCTGCAGTACTCACTTCATCATTTAGGCATTCATAGTTAATACAGGAGCAAGCACTTGACCTTCCTGCATGTTCACTCCAAAGACCACCTGTTCAGAGTCATCGGTGTCATTGCTTGTACCAACTACTCGTAACTTTTCCAGATAATTTGTGTAAGCCAAGCTCTTCCCCTTCAAAAATATAGCCTTGTTTATGCTCTGACCTGAGAGGTCACAAGAGAGGTATGATAGAAGTGATGGGATGAAAAGAAAGGGTAATTCCAGGCTGATCACCAGGGAAGTCTTCGAACCAGTTGTGACAGACCCAGCAGTCTCCCAAAGTGTGTCAGCAGAACCACAGAACATGAAGAGCTAGAAAATACTCTGGAAGGACACAATCTCATAGGAACAGGAGAAAGACAGCAGACATCCTGTAAGTCTTTTGCACTTTCAGTTGCTATGATGAAAGTCTGCCTGAGTTAAACTGTTCAGCATTTAGAAATGAATAGGGGTTTCAGCCTGACCCCTGGTGGTTATTTGCGATCCAAACCGGATCACAAACCCCTCCATCTATCTGCTGCTTTTCCTTTCCTGATGCAAGAAAATGAATGTTGAGGTCTATTTTTAAAGAATTATGCAAAGAAATTTTGCAAATTTTCACAAATGTAAAAGAGAAAAGCAAAAGCTGGCCCTCCTCTCCCAGTTTCCCTTTCTATGCAATGCTCAGGTCACTTCTCAAAAAGAGGGGAATTTTTTAATGAACCCTGGTGCAATGGCTGTCTTGTCCTGGCTCCTTGAGAAAGCTTTTTAGGTACATGGCAAATTGTCTTGTATAGAAGTTAAAAATAGAAATCTGAGAAGCATTTTCTGTGACCCTTATTGAAATACTGAAAAAGAAGCAAATTCATGCTTTGGACCCATATATGTGTCCAGCATTTGTAACTAGTGATTTTTGGTGTTTGACATGAGACATTTAAGAAGAAATTGGATTTAGCTGGGCTGATTTGGTGAAGTACTTCTGAAAATTTAGTTTAGGTAATGCTTATCCACAGCTGGCTAACTAGGACAGTAAAAACCAAATTCTGTACTCCATTAACTTCTTGGGTACAAACAGAACCAGATCTAGCATAAATAATGCAATGAATTTCCCAGGGTAGCCAAGTGTTTTGACTAGAAACATTAGTTATGGCCCCATTGCGTACTTTCAACCCTTCCAAGCCTGGAAATAGGCTGGGGGATGCTGATCCCGAGAGAGGAACCAGAAACTATGGGAAGGCAGCAGCAAACACTGTGAGAGGAAAAGCACCAGCTGTCAATCCATGCTCCAGCCTGAGTAAATCAATAAGCAACAACATGAGGGCAGAAATAAACTGAGAGCCCAAAACTTTGATGACTAAACTCCTAACAAAAGCTTGAGCAGGGGGAGAAGAATAAGGCTGGCATTGCAGAAGTGCAGAGCAAGGCTCGAGCTGATTTCACATGAATTTGGGGGAGTGTCTGAGCATTGACTCCAGATTTTGCTGTCTTGCTATCTTGCTATCAGGTCCCAGATCACTTCCTTTGAAATCCAGACACAGGAACTTCAAAGGCCTTGAATCAGGCCCAGGTTGAGAAACTGGAATGAGATGAAATCTGAAGAGTATTGGGAGTTTCCCATAGCAATTCAGATGGAAAGCATTTCCTTACTATTATTGCTGACAAATGATGTTTATAAACTCTATGACTTTGGCTGGCTCCTCAAAATAGCATTTACTGTGGTCTCCAGTATAGCTGTCCATCTCTCAGCTTTAATTGCGCTTACGCAATTCCACTCCTGGAAAATCTAAAACTCTCTCAGAAACCAGATATGCTGCTATCCACATTTTCTTCCGAAAATATAAAGTGCCTTACCACATCCTATAGACTGTTCAAACCTACAACTAAGCTTCCCTCTTAGCACCTCACATTTGATCTGAAGAGCCCTTTATAATCAACACATAATTCTATTTTGTCATGAATTTTAGCCTTCATGTATTTTAGCACATGTTAAGTTTCTGATGTTTATCAGCCTGAGTTATAAAGCATATATGTGGGCACTTAAATACAAATTCAGAAGATATCAGGTCTGTATTTCTTATTCATGTTGGTTTGATTCCTCACCCAAATCACCGTAACCCATGGGTCTTTGAGATCACATCATAATGGCAAGGGATCAGGTGGAGAAGCTTAAATTGGGACAGATCAAGTGAAAGATGAATCAGAAACAATTTAAATTATTTCTGTGTTATTAAAGACACAATATATGTCCCATCTGTGCACAAAGGCCCACACTTCCAAGTAATCCAGATAAGCGGAGCTTCACAGAACCAAGTGAGGGTCTGAGTGTGGCTCATGCAATGCAGTAGAAGTGGGTATTTCTAGTGAAGACAATATCTCCTTATAAGTGGAAAGCAGAAAAGTGAGCAGATAATCCAATTTATTCCTGAAGATTCTTTCCATTTCACCCGGGAAGGTGACTGGGGCCCTGCTGTCTAACTTGGAGCTGGGTAAAGAAAAGAGTAACCAAGAAATTGTGAGCAAAACACTTCTATTCTCATAATGCAACCTGTGGAGCCTTGCATGTTCCCTGCAGGGCACTTGGAAGAGAGGCTATGGGTGAAGTTACACACTACAGCTGGACTGATCTGTTGGTTTTTTTTCTCCAAAAGGGGAGGCCCAATATCTTTTTCTTCCACCATTCAGACTGCATGATCTTACCTTCACCTTGCACTGGCTCGGCTGTATATTCATCAGAGTCCTCCAGCTTATTAAAAATGTGCACTTTTATTTGCCTTACTGGTATTTCCCTCTTCATTCCAATAATTCATTAAACACAGGGTCAGAAGAGTGCTCAAAATCACCCAAATTGGGACAGAAGTACACAAGTCAGTGCTGAGGTCAGACAGGAGGAGGAAAGACAGGGAAGGGCACATCACGTCAGATCGATTCCAGCCAGATTATATCATTTTACTCCAGGGCAGGACAAGAAATCATGTCCTCACTAATCGCATGCAGCTTGGAAACAAGAACCCCCTCAGCTACGGGAAATTTGCTAAGTGTCTAAAAGACAACGAAAGTGAAATTAGAGGAAATCTTCAGTCTTTCCATTGACGTAACTGTGACATGCTTGTACAATGGAAAGACAAACTGTTTTGGTGTTGGTTATTTATTTATTTATTTGTTTCTTGGAGTCTGCGACTCCCTCTGGTGACCAAACTTCTCAACAGAGAGAGTACGCATCCAAGTGCTGCAAAGGCTCAGAGTCAGTAGGCTGCAGACTGTACATGGTGTGTCCTTTTTTCTGTTCAGACTATCTGATGTAGGAGGAGAACTGTGCTTTAGCCCACCAAAGGCAGAGCTTCTATCAGCTGAAATGGGGGGCATGCCCAGGGATCGTGGAGGAAGGTACCCGGGGCTGTGAAGCATGCTGAGCCTGCAGGCTAAGGGAGCTGAACCTGGGACTGTTGGGAGGGCTCTACTGAGAATAGGCTTTGTCCTTCTTTTTCTTCAGAGGAAGCATTTAATTGATTCACTGTAAAGGAGAGGCTTAAGAAACATTAACATTTATGGAGTATTTTTGGTCAGGAGACAGGAATTGCAGCTGACCTGAGGCCATGGCTTGTCAGAACACCTGGAGAGATGTCTCAGTAAAACCCTGTGTGGAGCCAGGGTGTCTCATCAGAGCTGTGAGTGAAGAGGCTGGTTACTAAGTGTTCCTGGAGAAAAACATGCCTAAACCCTGTTAGAAGACCCCTCCCAGCTTTAGACCCCACACAGCCTGCAGATCTGCTCTCGCCCAGATTAGGGCTGCATCTCCAGATAAGCGTGGCCTCTGCAATCCCTGGGGATTACAGTGTGATTCTCCAAGATCCGGGGTCAGCCCCCGATCGTGAGGCTTGGGGAGCCACTAAACATATGTGAACAATTTAACCTGAAAACTTCCTCCGCTCATGAATACAAACCAGATAAACTGCCAACAAAAGGCTGAGGAAGGAAATATAAATCACCCGAAGGTCAGTAAATTCTTGCTAATTGCATTCTTACCAAATGTAACCTCTCAACATTGCATTGTTCAGTGAAACTTCTAAAGAGGCAGAGATCCTTTCAACTGCCTAAAAATCCTGCTGATTATTAGACCTTCAGCATTTCCCTGAGCTTGTTTATAGGAGAAGAAAGGACTGGGCTTTCTCTCGCTCAATTACAGTTACAGTTTTCTAATGGCTGCAGAAGCCATTTACTGCTTATCATTTCCTCTTTTGTTCTGTCTTGCACAGTCCCAAGCTGGAAGAGTCTAGCATCTTATTGTTTCATGTATTAACTTAAATATTCTGATAATTTAAATCTGTCACACAGAAGAAGTGAATCAGCTTGCAGGAATATGAACAGGTAGAGAAATGGCTATGCTTCAGCTACTGGCTCCCAGTGCTTCATCCACAACCATATCAGGCATATGAGGTCAGGATCAGATTTTATTTATTTCTGTAAGACAATTCATGTAGCATAAAGCACAGTGGTACAAAAATTCAAAAACTCACTCCAGAACACAACCAGAAGTTAGATTTCCCTTTCTGTCAGACTACAAAAGAAGTGGCTGGTACAGGGGGATGCCCCATCTATATGAGGTCCCAGAAGAAAAGGAGAGATGCTTATTATAAATTAGACAGAAAGCCAACTCATCTCCTGTCCAAAACAACCTTTCACACTCCCTCCTACCTCGTTGCAAATCACGGTAACACCACGAGGGGGGAGCATAACTCAAGAGTTCACATTGCTTGCCAAAATTTATGATCACTGCACGCAACAGCTAAAGGCAGGCACAATGGATTTATAATTATAACACCATTTTTCCAAGCACTGGGATCAATCCAGTATTAGATTAACAATGAAAGGGTACAACTAATTAATGCTGTTGGCTTCTACCCTTGCTTTGCAACAGCCTATCCATTCTCAGATGTGATACTGGGAGAAAAGCAGGATTTCCCTTCTCCTCTTGCAGATAGGCAAATTAGCATTATTCTCATTTTCCCAGGTAATGGAAATAAGGCAGGAAATGGTAGGCTGCTTTATGCCAAGATGAAACAGGTGATAGATCTTCCTTCCCTGTCCTTTAGGTTTTTAGATGGTTTGAGCATTAACTGGGACTATACAGGAGATGTTAGCAATAAAAGTTGAGACACCTCCTAATTCCTCAAAATCTCCAGAACAAACTTTCCCATACCTTTTATTTTTTTCACCTGTCGGCTCTGAGCCATGAGTCTAATGCCCCATACACTAGCTTCATCTCTGGCAGCCCCACCTGTCCAAAGTCTGAGAAAAACCCACTGCATCTTTTAGTGGCTCTAAATGTTGTAACTGAGATTGGAAGAAAATACCTCTGGGGAGTAATCACAGCTTCTCTGCTGGTCTATTGACTTTCTTTCCAGGATTCTATTTCTAAGATTAAGTGCCTAAGCAATGCTTTGAGAACAGCAGCCTCGCTAGAGCCTTAACCCAACAGAGCGGTCCACAAGACACAGAGAAGGTGACTGGGTGGTGAGGGTGACAGGTAGTCCCCTGGATAGGGAGGTCAGCAGGAATCTCACCTGCTCTCCTGCATGACACAGCCCAAAGCAACTCCCTCAGCTGTTTCTACACCAAACCCAGCATTACAGCATCTCTTGCACATGGAAATTCATTGCACAGGTAAAGGCTGGAAGTGAAGAGGCTCCTAAGTCTCCCTTCCCTGCTGGACAGCGTGGCCCATTTGTTAAATAACCCCATGCCACATTTCTAGGCAGAACTCATACAGCTTTTCCAGACTTTTAATCGCACCCTGATTCCTTTCTGTTATCACACATTTCCTCTCCTGCATGGGTTTGCAGACCGTGAACATATCAGCTCTTAACCTTTTCCTTGAATTTCATTTTACAAGCTCCTTGCCAACCTCTGGGAATCTTTTCTGAATTTCTGCCCTACTGCAAAGTGATTCTTACAGTTTTCTGAAGAGTTTCACAGGTGGGTTTAGAAAGGACAATTGCTTCATTTCTCAGTCATAAATGATGTTAGCACTGAGGTCAACAGCAAAATTAAACTGCAAATTCTCCGGCTCTGCTGTCTGATGACCCCCAGACAAGTACCCAGTACAAGCAGGCATCCTTCCATCAGCTTGAGGTTAAGACCCAAAGCTTTATCAGGATTTTAAGAAGCTTGGCTTTTGGAAATACATACTGACTTATCAAGTAACTTTGAAGAACCAGTGAGAATAAAAAGATGTTTAAAACTTCTACTTCTGGCTGGTTACAGTCTTTTCCTTTCCTATTTTGTCCTGAGGCAGCTGGAATTAAAAACAAAGTGCCTGAGTGAACCAGCACACACGTCAGGTTTTTGCTTGTCTCTCCCTCTAACAAATGCTTTCTCCTTCCACTCAGACTGAATTTCAGCCTTTTATCATTCTCAGTTTGAATCGCTGACGACCATCCCCAAGGGTATCCTGACTGATGGGGTGAGTCTGCCCCCCACAAGGAAGCCCCAACACTACAGATTTTGTGGCACACACACACATGCCAGAGGACCCCCTGCTACATTTTTATGCTGCAGTTAATGTGCCCCATTTCTCATCTCTCATCACCCCATGAGACACCCCATGATATGCTATGTCTTGGCTATAAGTAGAAGGAGGTAAATAATGAGTGGGTAGCTTTTTTTCACAAAACAGTGAGGACACCCAAAGAAACAGTCGATCTGAAAGCAACCATGGGAAGCTACTTCACAGCACATTAAATCATTGACCTCTTTGCTACAGGATATTGTAGGAACCAAAAATCTAACTGTGTTTAAAAGGCTTGAGAGTAATCCATGCAGGGTAGAATAAGAAGTGGCTCTCACAAGTTGCCTGGATGCGGTCCTTGGGTCAGGTGAGCCCTCCAACCATTGCTCATGGGGAGCAGTCACCCTCAGCACACCCTGAACACTTTCTGCCAGGGCTGGAGACAACATCCTTGGTGAGACGGGTTACCGGTCTTGTCATGTAATGCTGTTCTTCTGTCCTTCTCTCTGTCCTTCTTCTTGTCTTGCAGACAATGGGACAATGGTAGGGAACAGACGAGGAATTTTGGAAGGCTGTCTGTATTCAGTGCTGGTCTTTTGCTGCAGGAGGGTGCAGGTGTCCCCCCAACAGTTGTAAAAAAATAGAAAAAAAAAATAATAATAAAAAAGTGGAAAAATCTCCTCAGGTTTTGGATCAAAATTAATAAATAGAAAAAATAATCTGCTGTACCTCTGGTTTTCTGTTTTGCTGCATAATCTCAAATGAAATTCTGTGCAGCTTCTTTCCTGAGGAAAGAGATAACACTTCTTTCCCATTACTAATCGCTGTCTTGCTCTTTCAAACTGTAAGCTGCTCAGTGAGAGGCTGTCTCTTACTATACTTATGGGCAGTAACCTGTGTAATAGGACCTTGATCTCATTTGGGGAAATCTCTGCACTACTCTAATGAATGCAATGAATTTACTTCCTCCAGATACTCTGGGAATGACTAATTCAAAATAAAGTATTGGAGTAATTGCAGAAGACATTTGTTATGTTAACACATGCCACCTGTCAAAAACTGAAGGCAAGACTTCTGCCACACTAAGTGCTAAGCTCTATGCTAAGATCTATTGCAACACATTTATAATCCTCTTGTTTCTATAACATCTGCATACCTTGAACTCAGAGTCACTAGGAACAATTAATAAATTCCATTGTCTCCCTTGGCATTTCTCCCTGGTGTGCTCAGGTTTTCCAATATTTATCTATTGAATAAATTCAATTCACTTATTTATCTGCTTTGTAACTAATAGCATTTAAAGGATAAGAATTAGAGTTGGTGTATAATCCTTATGTTGGAACAGATTCCCCCAAAGGTAAAATTTTTAGCTTTTCCTAATGGTCAGATTCATCGGCTTTTCTTTGGAAATTTATCCCATGGCTACTGTGCCCTCAATGTGAAATAAAAAGAAATCAGTAGGAAAAAAATTGACAGTGAACTTTACTTTCTGAGAATGTATACCTGTTCTTACTGCACTGAGTTAAATGTCCCATGATGGTTTATTTTATGTTTCTGGAAGGGGATGAAGGTGAAAAAGGAGATAGAGGAGAAGTGGGCAAACAAGGAAAAGTTGGACCAAAAGGACCTAAAGGTATTTATGTCGGTTTGTTGGCTATTACTGGTATATGACTATCAACATACACAACTGTACTGGTGCATATCATCAGTGTTGTTTAATGCTTTTCATTCCTCTCACCCCAGTGGATTTCACAATGCCTGTCAAATATTAATCAGGGAACCTAACAATGCTCTGAGAGTTTGGTGCAATTCATGCCAATAGATACTGAAGCTACACCTGGCAATAAATCCAAAGTAAATTTCATGTAATAAATCAGCACATTTACTGCTGATCTCCCAAGTGACAACCATAAGTGTGGTACAGAAGACTGAAAACTACCTAAATCGTACGTACAACCAGAAGGATTACTGTTCTCTTACTGAAATTATCCTTTAGGTGTAACTGAATTTTGAGAGTTACTTCCTGGCAATACATCAGGATGCTCAACAAAATTCAGTCTCAGCTGTCCCCATTCTGCAGAAAACCAAACTGAGAAAAAAAGTTCCTCTGAGCAAGCAGCATCAGGGCTGAGAACGAGGAGCCAAAGGAGTGTCAGGACTCACATTAAACATGTCCCACACCTTCACAGCGAGCTCAGCAGAGCACGCTGAGGCTCCAGACGTGATAGCGTCAGCCTTGTTTGCATACCCTAACTCAAAAGCTTAATGTATCATTAAAGTTTAATGATAATGCAATCTGTGTTCTTTCTTCCTTGACAGTGGTCTAATATTTTAAGTCTAATCAGAAAAGTGTCTAGCTTTATAGAATCTTTACAAACATCCTGTTATTACTGTTATAATGAAAACCTTCTTCGTTTTTAAATGAACTCATATGGCTTTGCTTCTTACCTTAAAAAAGATCGGGTAAGATTCAAGCAGACCAGGTAACAAACCAATTAAGAAACGACTTAGTGATGTTAACTTCAGTGTGCAAAGTGAGACTTCTAGAAATTAGAACTTAAACTATCAATCAGTCAAAAAGGCACCCATTATTTCGGTGCTCCAACGACTGGGAAAACACACACAGCACAACCAGTAGTTCCCTATTTGCAATCCTGCTTCGATGGAGGATTCCCAGCAAAGCCCGAGTACTTCACCTCCCAAACGAACCCAAGGCTTTTGTCTGGGGTAGAGAAAAAATCAACAGAGAAACACTTCCTAAGCAACATGCTGATGGCCTAGGTTGGCTATGAAGTTAAATCAATACTCACTAGGAGTTTTAGCTTGTATTTTCTGTACAAAAATATGATGTTTGTGAGCAGCTGAACAGGCAGTTTTGCTAAGTTGCCTTGCAGTGCCCTGCAGGTATCCCACAGTAGCAACGATCTGAACCTGCGCTGCCTGCAGGGAGCCACTGTGGGCCTTGTTTAAAGGCTGGTTTCTGGCATTGGAGTCACTTTGCTGTTCCCTGACAGAAGAGAGGAGCTACCTGTAACCCTGCAGCTCACAGAAACACCTCAGCAGCCCAGGCTGGTACAAGCAAGCTTCATTTATAAAACTTTCTAAATAAAAGTTAAACCATAAAGCTTGTAATCTGTTCATCTGTATATTCACATCAGCCCTTTTGTGTCCATGCCTTACATTTGGATGGGCCACACATGGGGAAAAGAGCAGCAGTAAAGGGCATCTTGGGGAAGAAAGGACAGGAACCATCCATACCTTTTTCATCCTATTTCTTCTCTCAGGAAACAAAGGAACTGTGGGGGATGTCGGTGACCAGGGAATGCTTGGGAAAATCGGTCCTATTGGTGGAAAGGGTAAGTCCTGGTCTGGGAACTTTCTTGTTTCCTTTTTTTTTTTTTTTTTTTTTTCCCCTTAAGGTAAATATGTGTTTTGTGTGAGTTCCAGGTATGGAGGTACATTAAATACCTGCTGTGACCAGTGGTCTCCAGAGAAAACTGTGCATAAAGATCAGTGATGAGAGCTAACTGAAATAGTTTTCTTTCCCATGTGCAATATATCACTTACATGGCTAAAAATAATTTGCTATGTGAGTCAAGAAACCAGTCCTTTGAGATGATAAAAGAGAAAGGGAGAAAATCTGGCCCTTGTGAAGGAAGTAGCAAGATCTTCCGAGATCTTGGAAAGAGATAGCCGAACCAGTGCCTCTGCTTTAGATGCTGAAGGGCCTGAGTCAATACTCTGCTGGTGCTCAGGAGGCCACGCCTGGTGATCCACATTAGTGTGCAAGGTGTCACCAAGTGATGCCCAGGACAGCCAGGTAAGGGGAGGATTTTTGGAGTTTTAAGAGAGCACTTACATAACGCAGGACAACCACTCCTTGCAAATCAAGGCAGACTCCAAATCTACTTGGAAAATCATTTCATGAAATTATCGGCCTGGAAAGAGTCTCAGGCTTTTCTTTTAGAGCTACTTAAGAAGAAATATTGCTTCTGCCACGAGGAGACCTGCCTCAAAAGCTCAGCAGGGATCCACTATCCTAAGGGGAACTCTGTGGTCTCTAAACCAAAGCATCAGCCCAGACAGGCGGGTGAGTGGGTGGAACAAGCTCTCCTGGGAGCTTCTCAAGCCAATGCTTTTTAATAAACCCTTGATGGCCCCTAGCCAGCCGCACTATCAGAGAAGAACAAAAGAATTTGGCCTGAGGGATTAATTTTCAAAAGTACCTAGACAACTGAAGACGCAGATAGCTATCTCCTAAGATGTCTCCAAGCACCAAAGGAGACTAGAATTTAAGAATCCAAAAACTGTTTATCTGAAAGTAAACCAATGCTCTCAGCCTTTAAATCAAGCTGTCAACCTGACTGTATAATGTATTGCTCCCTTCTAGGTGGATTTTTTTCTCTATTCCTTTTTTTATTTGCAGAAGCAAAGGCCACTAAGTCACTGTTTAGACTGACCATTAAACGTTCAAGTTCTTAAGGAAGCAACCCTGAAATTTCAGTATATTAGTGTGCAGGCTGTCAAGCGATGTTAATTAAAATGCCAGCCAGCTCCTGATTTCTGTTTAAAAATAATAACGATAATACAACCGTATAAAATAAATAGCACAGGAAAACATGCCATTCAACAAGGTTGAGCAAGTATTAACATTATTTGGCTTCTGAAGGTTTTAATTTTTAAAAGAAGAGCTGACACTAATTTCGGATATAGTCCATCTGCTTTTGATCTGGACAGCCAAGAGTTTTGACAGCTGTCAAATTACAGCTGAGATTACTTAAAAAAGAAAACAAAAACAAACATGCTGGTCACCTGCCTTTATTAGCATAGCATTTGGAGAAGCAATTTCATTTTATAACAATCATTTCTGTGAATCACAGTACAAGGGGAAGGCAGCTGGAGGAAAATAAATCCTGTTTCCACGAACTACACCTGAAATGAAACACTGTTCCTTACCGACCTCACTTCATGCAGGTGCTAATTGCTGCCTGCAAATATAATCTGCTGCACACATGAATTCGGTGGCTTAGCGACCATCAGCCCCATCTGGTCCCTTGTTCTGACATGAAACTACTGATCCCGGGAAAGGACTGTGTCCTGCAAGGCAATGAGAGAGGCCAGGTCTCACCTCCCTCAGGTTTTCTGAGTGCTTTCAGCCTCTTGGGATCTAAACTCTGGGCAGTTTATATTTAAAGCAGTACCAGGAACCAGCAGCACTCAAGATGCCTGTGTTATCGGTAAGTTAGCTATTAAAGAGTCCTCCTTATTTTCATTCCCCAGAATTAATCACGGCTTGTTTGCCTTGGCACATCTGCCAGTACAGTACATCTACCAGTAGGGTACATCTGCCAGTACAGTACATCGGGGCTTCCTATCAGAAGCACACCACTAATATATTATTAAACAGGGTTCTCAAACACACTCCCCTGACATATGTACTGTCTGAGATCTGAAAATGTATTTTCCTTTTTATTCAGGTGACAAAGGAGCCAAAGGCTTAATTGGGGTGTCTGGAAAAAAGGGAAAAGCAGGTATGCTGTTCATCCTTCTCTGAAGAATGGTTGAGTTTTCTGGGTCTCTGTTTTCAGGGTTGGTTTGTCTGGAAAAACTTGAGAATGGGTGAAATAAACAGCAAAAGGCTGAAAAAGTTATGTTTAGCAAAATGAGGATTGGGCAGGGACATGACTGATGGCTATGAATATAAAAACATTCACAACATGGGGATAAGTTAGCTAAAATAATAAAGAATGGTTGATAAGATAAAAACTAATATGTAAACAGGCCAGGAATATTTTTATACTGGAAACTAGAATAAAATTTTGGAATACCAAAGGAATGAAGTCCTTTAATAGTTTCCTAATCGGATCACAAGGACAAAAATATATGTGATTGTAGACAGAGCACAATCTGTTGTCAGATCTCCTGTAAGCAACACAATTGCTTACAAAAGAATTTGGATTTGATGACCCAGAAGGTTCTTCTCTGTCCTAATAACCTTGAATGTTTTCCCACCTTGAATGTTCAGATGTGTTCATTTATAAGACATTTCATAGGCAGCATCAGTCTGGCTCTTTATGGGAAACCATCAGCAAATTGTTTTCTTCCTGACAATAAGAGAGGAATAAACAAAACCTACACTAAGCCAGAATTCAGTTTACCAACAGAAAATATATCTGAGACTTCAATACTTGACAGACTGATTATTTGAGTTGGTATCAACTATTTCTGCTGTACCACAACTGTATGCAGCAGTTCAGTATCATGGTCCTTCCACCGAGGTATTTCCAGCACCACACAATACTCTTTCACTGAGAAAACAGTGATGCTGTTGTTTCTGTTAGAAGTCTAGGGAATCAGTGCTGTTTATGGATACAGAGGTGCCAAAGGACACCTTCGACATTCAGATGTGACACTATGTGATCAACACTTCAAGCCAGTTCTCGGTAGCCAGATGGAATTGATGATGAGAGGGGCAGGGGATGTGTAAATCCTACACTGATATGGGTGGAAGGAAGATGGCAAACTGTTCCATCCCCATGTTTAAAAGGCTCCAGAAGGTTTGAAGGTGGGCTGTGGCTGACCCTACACACACACGTATACACACACAAGTATTTCTGAACAGATAAATCCTCTGTCCTTTGCATTGCATCAGGCACAGTCTGTGACTGTGGAAGATACCGCAGAGTTGTTGGACAACTGAATATCAACGTTGCTCGGCTTAACACATCCATCAAGTTTGTAAAGAATGGTAAGGGTTGTTATATTGTGTATTTGCTGTGATTTATTTGGCTCTCATAACTTTTGTCACTGCCATTCTTCTACCACTGTTCTGTGGCAGAATCCAGGCAAAGACAGAGAGCTCACTGTGCGATGCAATGCAGTAACATACAGAAAGTAGGCAGTCTTGCACCTGTAAGGATACAAGCAGCTGATGAATAAAAGCAAATACAATACAGCAATGATCAACAGCGCAACTGAAAGAATCACAAAAAGAACCAGGCACCGCTTGCTAACTGCCTCTGCACTGTCATCCTGCTCATCCTCAGGCTCAGTGGCCACTCAGGCAATGAAAGGAAAAAAGTTTGTGCAGACCTGGTCCAAAGAGCCAGGAAAAGCACTAGGAACCTCTTGATCTTGCTGCTGCTGTGGAGGAGGGCTGCATTCATGGTACTCTCCTCATGCTTTCCCTCACTGTGAGTGTCATTGTCCTGTAATAAGGCAGACACCAGCACCCCAAAAACATGGATTATAAACAGTCACATTTGCAGGCAGTGCTGTCAGCGGAACAGTGAAAAATGTCCCTACTAAAAGGAAGAAAAATCTTCCCAGCATGGCAGAGATTTTGAGAAGGCTCCACAACCTCTTCTAGGCCTCAGTTGATATCTGTAAATTAAAATGTGTCTGAGACTGTTCTATGGCCAACTGGCACAGCTCTCATCTATATTACTAAATCCTGCAAAACTGAATGGCCATACCAGGAGTGGTCCTCTGCTAAACCGCACCTGCACTAACTCTGGAGTTGTGTGGGAAAGTGTTATTTGCCCCAGGCCAAAGCTCTGGCCATTTCCAACAGCAAGATCAACTGCCAGTCAGCCAGGAATGCTTCTGGCTACAGGATATGTGTTGCCTAAGAAATTTACCTTTTAAAACTGCTGAGCAGCCACAGTTTCCTTCCTAGTCAATGCCCCTTGGTGGCTACAGCAGCTGTGAATATCAAGCTGTATTTAAAATGGATTATTTTAGCAGTAACATTGACTTTCTTCTGCATGGAAAGGGCCCAGAAGCTATCCATACCCCTGTGTTCCTATCCCACGGCACTCTTTCACGATCTATAACATACAATATGGCAATATGGCAATGACAGGGGTGTCAATAAAGCAACAGGGGTGATTCAGAGTTAGACACTGCTATTTGTCCATGTAGCATGCCTCGATTTGGTAAAATTTACTTTAAGGACGTCTGGTTCTAAAGTGTCACAGGAGACAAATGCCAGTCAGGACTGAAGAGCCCTCATCCTAGTGCATGCATGGTGCTTGTCACTCCCACTAGTAGTCTCTGGTCATGTCCTCATTGTTCATCACAATTTCGGTAGTGGGAATGCTTTTCCTCTCTCCCTTTCATTAATTCTGATGTAAAAAACATCATATTGAAGCACCTTTGATAGCTGCTGAAATGCCATGAATGATTTTATTTTTTTTTTTGCCTTTAGTTATAGCAGGCATCAGGGAGACAGATGAGAAATTCTACTACATTGTCAAAGAAGAGAAGAATTACAGAGAAGCCCTGATGCACTGCAGGGACAGAGGAGGAACACTTGCCATGCCTAAGGATGAGGCAACCAACGCGCTGCTTGCTGACTACATCTCCACGAGCGGCCTCTTCCGAGCCTTCATTGGGATGAACGACATGGAAAAAGAAGGGCAGTTTGTGTATGCAGACAGCAGCCCGCTGCAGAACTACAGTAACTGGAAGGACGGGGAGCCTCATGACTCCACTGGCAGCCAGGACTGTGTGGAAATGCTCAGCACAGGAGAGTGGAATGACTCTGAGTGCCAAGTCACCATCTACTTCATCTGTGAATTCCTCAAGAAGAGAAAATAAATGTGCCATTAAAGATATCTGGCACCTTCTGTACATGCTGTAACCCCTCCTCATTCATCCGCTGTAGGGAAAGCAGACAAAGAGGGATAAGTCTCGATCCAGCCTTCACTTCACCAGGTTAAAAAATAACTACTGCTAGATGGCAGTGACCATAAAGTCAGCTCAGGTCTCCAATTCACCAACTGTGAATTTTTAATTAAATTTTAAGTGTAATTTGGGGTGGTTGGGCAAATTTAGAGCATGCAGAGGTGAACATGATCTCACTAATGCAGCGGAGGACTCACTTATCTCTGCTTCCCACTCTGTCACCCATCCCATTGGGCTGAGGTGTGAAGAACCAACTTACCAATGGCACTTTTGTCTGCAAGTCTGTGCAGCTTGTATGTGACCTGAGAATAGATAGAGATGGGGCAGTTCTAGCCTGATGAGCCCCAAAAGCTGTGCAAGGATCTAGAAAAGTTTGGCATAAAGAAAACAATATAAAAGAAGCAAAACCATTGCTGTAGGCAGTAAACAAGCACAAATAGTTACTTTTGTACCAATGTGCACTGCTGGTTTAACAAGTGACTGTGGGAACATATTATACCCTCCCTCAGTAGCCAGCAAGGTTTGATGTCTAATGCTAAAATTACATGTGCCTTTGTGACAAAGGAAGCAGCTATAAAACATGCTTTATCCTCTAAGAACCCAGATTCAAGTCTGGTTGAGCAACCTTAGTTGTGGGTTGACTTAATGTGGGACTCTCCACAAATGATGAGCAGTAAGTGCAGGTTTTGATGTCACAGCTGGCTCCTCAGTTATCCATGCCAGTATGTCAATGATGTATCAGATTTTCATATCTTTGCTAATACCAAAGGATCACTTTCCTTCATATAGTGGAAAAGGCATGCTCATGTGGGTCCTTCTATAGCATTTCCAGGACTGTTTTTAAGCCTAGGATGCTCCTGGGTCACAGCACCCATTTTGCTTTCAGAACTGAGCCTGTTTGTTCTTAGTCTTTCCTCGGGCTGCTTAAAAGTCTCTTCTTTCCTAATAGCAGGAGATGTCAGGGCCTCTGCAAGGGCTATTGATTTTCTTTCCCACTTGAGACTGAAAAGATGAGAATGCTACCTGGAGGCTGAGGACAATGGTGGGCACCACTCACAGTGCAGAAGCGTGCCCTGCAGGTCGCTCTTGCCACCAGTTACACATAGTGTTCTTCTGGGTGTATGAATAGCTGAACGTGAAGGCAGTCCCATCAGGTAGGAGTGCAGCAGGTCAGCTCTAAGGCTCCCTCCTACTGGTGCATACAGCACTGCAAAGGCAAGTAGACAACAGTCATACTTAGCCAAGCTGGTCTTCAGCAGGAAAATCCTCCAAACCATTCACCTAGCTGGTAGTTTGGCTGCAAACTCATCTCAGAGCAATAACCAACACAGGAGCTACTTGTTCCTCCAGAAAACCATTTATGGCTACCAGCAGTAAATTACCTGTGCTGCTACACACCCTCCGGAGAACTATTCAGCCCCTTGAATGCAGGGGTGGGAGCACATTTCTTCTCATTGCTCCCCTGCTATGCTGTGAGAGTGTTTGGGCAAATAGGTTCACTTAGCACAATGCACCTCATCCTGAATTGTTCCCTTCCTGAGAACTGACATCCCCAGCACCCAGCAGAATTACACTTTTTAGGATCTATAGTAATAAACTCACTAAGCCAAATTATTTCGCTTTTAGAATCATTAATGGATAATGATAAAGAATTAGTGGCTAATTCAAGGCCAAGTTTATTGAAAAAGTAATGCCTTTTTTCAGTCCAAGTCAAGGACTGCTAGACTTACTTGTGTTATGTCAGTTCTTACAAGTCAAGAAGAAATGGCATACTAACATCCCTGTGGGTAGGCACAATCACACTGGTACCCACCTCTCCACCCCACATCTTCACCTCTGAGCCAAAAAGTCACCAAAACATGCTTGCCAGATTGGGGAAATGAAATTCAGAAGTGCCTGGCCGTACTGGGATCACTGACTGATAAAAAACAGAGGTGTCCTTAATGCTGACAATCATCATTAACAGGCTATTCTCTTGTTCTTTAGGAGGAAACTCAGAGCTGGGAGAAGGTAAGGAGCAGAAACACTTTGCTGCAGGGTCAGGCTCTGCCTGGGATTTGACCAGGCAGTCTGGTCATGTATAAAATCAGTCTCCTTCATGTACAAAAGCAAGGAGCACCTGTCTAGATTGAAATATGGTCAAAGCAGCAAAGGAAGTTGGACTCCATCCACCCTGTTAGCAGACAGAGAATTACAAGTAACCCAGGAGCATGCCCCACGTGTGGGGAGGAAGGACTGTTGCACGGCTGAGGGAAGCAAGTGAGGAACTTGTGTTGGGTTTCTGCAATGGAAAGGCTGGAACTGCCTGCTGCATCCTTCACCTCACCTACCACACCAGATTCACCCCTTCTTAAATAGAAAAAAAAAAAAAAAAAAACAAGTCCCCTTAACCATTCTGCATTCACTGGGCAATTAGACCTGGGGTGTCTGTTTCTTTGCTAACTACAGAAGAGGGACAGCCCAGGAAAGCAGCACAGATGTGTAAACTAGCCAGGCATGAGCAAGGTCAGGTGCTCACATAACCCATTCCTGCAGCACCGGGTCTCAGTTAATAAATTTTGCCAAGAAGTCTAGCTCATAGGCCAAGCCAAATAAGACACTGTACCACACAGGAAACCTGGCAAGTAAGTCCGTACAGCTCTGCACCATGCAGACACAAGTTTGAGCTAGCACTTACTCAAGGCTTGTAGCTGTGTTTTGCAGGAAAAACATGCCTGTTATAATTACGAATTTGGGCTAGATCACAGGTTTCACTGCTAGCCAATGGAAATTCACTGTGGTAGGTAAAGTACCTTGGGTTTCTACATGAAGTGGATGGAGACGGGAGCACAGGAAATGGTGTCAGACTACTCATGATTTACGGTGTGTTGGAGCAGGGTACCTAAACCATTTACTCTAACCCCAGTATTTTTCCCATGTTTTTCTTTTCCTTATACCCAGCCTGAACCTTTCTTATTTCAATTTATGCCCGCTGTTACTTGTCCTCCTTCCAGATATCACTGTATAGAGCCTGGCTGCATCTTCTTGAACACCCCCCTGTAGGTCCTGGCAGGCAGCTATCAGGTTCACTTAAAGCTACTTCTCCAAAATGAGCAAGTCTGGCTTCCTTAGCTCCTCCTCACCATCCTGGGGGCCCTCATCTGAACTTGCTCCAATTTTTTCATGTCTTTCCTGTTCTGGAGGTGGCTTAAAAGGACAGAGTGTCCAGATGTGCTCTAACAAGTGCTGAATGGGAGGATAATCCCTTCCTCAGTCTCCTGGTGGTGCTTCTGCTATCACAGCCCAGGATGCTGTGAGCCTTCCTTGCTGCCAGGGCACACTGTCCCATGGGCAGTGCTGTCTACCAGGGCTCCCGAGGGCCTTCTCAGCAAAGCCCCAGCATCTAACGGTGCAGGAGGCTCTGTCTCCCCAAAAGAAGAAAACTTTGCATTTGCCCTTGCTGAATTTCCTAAGGTTCCTGCCAGCCCTCCACTCCCTCTGGGTCCCCTTTGCAAGTGTATTGACTGAATATCATTGGAGACACAGTGTCAAAAGCCTCCCTAAAGCTAAGATAAAAGACAGCCACTGCTCTCCACTGCTTATCCATAAATCTGGTCATTTTATCACAGAGAGCTACCAGGCTGGTCAGGCGTGATTTACCTTTAGTAAATTCATTGTGTTCCCAGTCAGCCTCTCCTCATTGATATGCCCAGAAATGTGCTTTGGGAGGACTACCTCTGTTAAGTTCCATGGGGACCAACATGATACTGACCAGTCTATAGCCCCCTGGATTATTTTTTGGTGTTTTTGAAGATGGCTGCAACATTTGCCTATTCCAGTCATTAGGAACCTTCCATGTTTACCATAACCTTTCCAAAGTGACAAAGTGGCCTTGAAATCAGTTCCCTCAGCAACTTGGCTGTGATCTGTCTGGTCCCATGGGGTTTTCTGGTCAAACTCTCAAGCAGTCCCTGACTCAGCCCTCATCTATTGCCTGTTGTTCTCTTTTGGCACTTTCCCTAAGCACAGAGGAATGGGATAACTTGTTAAAGAAAGCAAAGAAACCACTGCATGCTTCAGTTTTATCTGTCTGCTGTCACTACATCATCAGCTACATTCTCTTTGCTCAGCCTTTTTCTACTGACATCATGGTGGAAGCTCTTATTGCCCTAAACATCCTGTGCAAGTCCCAACTTCATCTAAGCTTTAGATTTCCTGCTGTTACCCCTATATACTAAGGTAATGTTCCTAATCTCTTCCACCATAGCCCATCACTACTTCTATCTCCTCTATACTACCTTTTTATGTGGAACTCCACCATGAGCTCCCTGTTCAGCCACACCAGCCTCATGATACATCTGCTTGTAGATGAACAGTGAACACAAGACAGAAGCCTAAGATCTTGACAGATCATACCAGGAATACTTCTGTGTTCTTCCTGCTCTTAGAGAGTCAGGATTTTATGATCTCCTACAGATTTTATGATCTCCTGCAGACTATCACCTCAATGCAAGCATTAACCTCCTGCTCACACCGGGTGTAGAATGCACACAAGGTGCAGATCTTAGTGATAAATGCAATGTTTTGAAAAATAATTCCAATAAAAAAGATTACAGAATAAATATATACCATTAGGAATATATTTCCCTCAACATTGTAAGCAATCTCACATGGGCATTAAGCAGACCCACTTCTTTCACTGACTTTAGTGTGGTCAATGACTTTTTTTAAAAAATATTACCTAAAGCAATGGTGTGACACATTCTTGACCACATCCACAAGAATACACAGGCAGCTCTATTTGGTTTCATCTAGTCCTGAATATTACACTGTAGTTGAAGTTCAACCAGATGAAACAGTTATTACAAGATGCAATTTGGCGCTGCGTGATGACATGTGGTGTATGTGTCACTGAAAGGGGCCAGCTTCTGGTTCTGTTGGAGGCATTGTTCTAGATTGCCTCACTTCAATACAATTGCACAGCTAGGAAAGCCATGAACTGCCTTTTTTTTTTTTTTTTTTTTCTTTCCTTCTTTCATTGAAGTCATACTTAACGTACTCAACGTGTGTAAGAAAGAATGAGGAAGATCAAAGTCGTAGCTTAATCCGGGTTGTTTTTATGCCTGTGTGGGAGGGGAGAACAGCGAATGGTACAAGAATTCTGTGAGCTCGGCCTACCTGCCGCACGCAGCGCACACTGCTGCTGCAGGCTGCCCCACCCTCCCTGGGCCTGGAAAGGTTTCTCCATGCTGATATTTCAACACGGGGAAGAAAAGATTCACTTAATTTTCATTAGATGGGTGGGACCAGGAACTTGCATCACCTTGTTTTGCAGAAAGCAGCAGTGGCCTGCCAAAGCACAGTAGTGAACCTCACAGAGATCTCTGTGTCTGGGAAGCGTGTGTGATCACGTGCGTTTTTGAGTTCTGAATTTGTAAGACCTGTAACATCCTCCATGCTATACCTATACTTAAATCCCACAGACGTCCCGTGCCTAAAGAAGAGCAGATCTCCTGCTGTTGGGGCAGTAAGGGGGCTGTAGTTCCCCATTAGCAAGATGCAGTACAGCATGGGCCTGTTTGCAGAGCTGCAACCCTCTCACACAATGTAACTTCATTTCACTATGTATCTTCCCTCTCCACCCAGATAATAGCTGCGTTAGTCTTTACTTATGTGTTTTACAAAACAGGCATAGCTTTGTAAAAGTAGCCAGATGCCAATTATTGCTCTGGTCTTACTGTTTCAGACATAGCTCAATCCTTAAAAACATAATAAATGTAAGTAATGTCTTTTTGAAAACATATTTCAGTCATGAATCCTCTGTTCATTTTTTCCCCTTACTAGACTTTTCAAGTCTTTGTTATTTCATTAACCTATCAGTGAAGAATTGTCCAGCAAGAGATGCTAATTTTCCCAACTTCATACAATGGAAGCCTTTGTACCAGTTGCCCCACAACATTCCCTGAGCATGTGGGACACTATACCATGTGGAGGGTGGAGGAGCAACAATGATGAACAGTCAGTTGGGAGAAAATTAAGTAAAACACTGCAGAAAAATGTGAATGCAGAGTTGGCGGATACTTAGCATGTGAACTGAGGAATTCTTTTCCCACTGTGAGCCAGCTTCTAGGTCTTGAAAATGCTTAAAAGCTTGTCTGAGGAAATTTGAAAGGCTGTCAGTAGATCAAGAAGAAATCTGAATTCAATAACTCAGGAACCCCAGAGCTTCCTACAAGTTCACATATGAAAGAGACTGAGCTTTCTTAGTGCCTGAAGAGGTAGAAATACATTTTCTGTACAAGGACAATTACAATCACACATAATTTTATGAAAGGTACACTTTTTCATTCCTACTTTCTCAGATATGAACCTTTTCCAGTGTAAGCACATAACACTGGACATATTAAAGTTTATGCAGGGAATGTATATGACTGCACTTCATATGATTTTCTCCGTGGACAGATGATAGTGACTATACAAGCCATATCATGCCATACCACTGAAAGACTCTCACTAAAGACAACAAAAGAACAGTATAATAATAATAACAACAACAACAATAACAACAATAACAACAATAATAATAGCAGAACAACTCTACATCATACTATCCAAGTAGCTATAGGAATCTGGGAAGCAGAGGAACCACAGAGATGGAAGGTTATGGAATCAGATAGGTATCCTTGCTTATCCTTCCTAGTTGTTCTAATTACATACAACTAATTAAATTCTGAAACTTTAGGCTGTGGTTCCTCCCAACACACAGGGATCTGATTTGTAACTCAGAGACATCTGATTGCATGTTGTATTACCAGTCCCTATATTCATCCTCTTTTGGTTATGGCAGTCAGGTAATTTTCTCTGAAGTTCCTATTTTCCTATTCCAATGGAGGGTTACTTGAAAAGCTGGAAGTGAGGGCTAGCTGCTTGTATGGCTCAGAAAAAAAAAAAAAAAAAAAAAAAAAAAGAATATCCAAGTTGGAAGAGACCCACAAGGATTACTGAGTCCAACTCCTGGATGCCCAGAGACCACACACACACACACACACACACACACACAATAAAATAAAAAATTCAATCATGTGTCTGAGAGAAAGCATAATTTAGACAGAAGAGATTTGGAAAAAGTTAAAGAGAGCACCTCAGAAGAAGAGCCCTGCAATAGTCCATCTGGGAGACCAGTTTTGGGGGAAGAAGCTGGAGAAAGTCTTGAAGGAACACAGCACAATCTTACACTGACAAAGATGTTTATGTTTTTTTGCTAATTGGGTTAGCAAAACTCTGAAAGAAAGGATTTTCTACAGAAGAACCAGACTGGGACATGGAAAGAAGTACTGGGAGGGAAGAAGTTGTTTATATTTGAGGTTAAGGACCCAGAACATAGATGTGGATTCCACTGATTACCTGCTGATCACAATTGCTTCTGTGGGGCTAAAAAGACTCCAGGCATAAGACAATCAGTTAAGTGTATGTGAGGAAGGCTGAAAAGAGTTTTGTGTCTGCCACAGATCCAAGAAGGAAGGTTGTACTTTTGCTTTGTGTTTACTTTACCACCAAATGTGCAAGGCTGCAACTGTTTCCAAGATACCACCCGCACGGTGACCGACACAAGGGGCTGGGAAGCTCAGATGTCTCTGGAAGGAAGCCACGGCAGGCTGATATAGCATCAGGTCTGAATGGGTTTGCTCTAAGAACTTAGCCTGCTAGGTTTTGACAGAAAGAAAAGCATAGACTTTGAGGGCAAATAAAAAGAGCATAACAACATTTTTCATTCACCATGCCAAACGTGCTCGGAACCAGGTACACATGCTTATGCAGTCCCTTCAAGTTACATTGAGTCAGTCCTTTCAATCAACCAGCCGAGACTGCTATTCAACTCATTTTAAGCAGCCCTTCTATCCTCTTTTAAATCACTGCAGAAAACACTGAACTAGTTTGGTCCAGGCATTTTTTGTCACCTAACTTCAAGAATGTGCAAGGTAGATGTCCACGTCAGGTACAGTCGCTATAAACTTCCTTTATAGTTGAGAAGCAGCCACAAATGATTTGTGGTCTGTTTCCAGTTATCTTCTTTAGTATGAAAAAACTTCTTCAAATGTGGCTGTTTCTTTCTTCCTTTGCAGTAGGGGTCTAGCCAGATAGCTCAGAGATGCACATAAGCACTTGGTCAGCCAGATCGCACCTGTTCGTTTTTTTTTTGTTGTTTTGTTTTGTTTTCTGTGCACTAGAAACCCAAAAGACTTCATGCTAGATTAATAATTTCTTTCCAAGTAGAATGTAGCTACATGTAGAAGTGTATGAACATTGCTTTAGTTCAGTACAACGAATTATAACTTCAAAGCACCATATAAACATTAACTCCAGTGCAATTAGACTATTCTATTAGTAAAATAATGCACAGAATACTGGCCTATTTATTCTTTTGCTATTATGCAAAATTAATGAGCTGTGTTTTTTGACCACTGATTCCTCCTTCCTCTAAATACCTGTGGATTAAAATTTAAGCTATTTAAACAGCTCCACAAAATTACTGGTAAGCCAAAAATGGAAAGGCAAGTATTTGAAATGCACTGCTACACACTGTAAACACTCAGAAGGGTATGTGAGCATAAGATCCCATCCCAAATCAGATTCTAAAGTAGATATTTTGTTTAGAATCAGAGATGCGTAGGGAGACTGCTCCTTTAAGCTCATTTGATTTTAGTTTTCACTTACAGTCTTGTAAATAAAAAACAAAATTTTCCTGGTAGCTATTTCATCTTCCCTTTCCCTCCCCTCACTCAGAATTTCTAAGAACAATGTGCAAGTTCACTCTGAGTAGTTACTTACTGTAAAGGGTGACAACACTCATGACAATGGAGGAACATATATAAGAAGTGAAAAAATGATTGGAAAAAAAGCACAAGATCAGGCACTGATGAACACGAGACTGTATTATCAGCTGTGAATGAACTAAAATATTCATTAGCATTACCTGGGTGAGTAACTGCTGTAGTTGTCTCATTAAAAATCATACAGTGAAAGTGAGATAGTTGGTCTTTAACTTATTTTTCATAGTCTGAACCACATCTTAGCAGAGTGTGTCTCAGTGTGAGGACAGACAAAACACTTCCCCTTCCTCTGTGAATCATAAGTTAAAGGATGCTAATAGAACTACAGATTGTTTTCTATTCAAAAATTGCATACGTACTCTGTGTAATACTTATTTCTTCATGAAGGACGCCAGGCTAACAGGAATGCAGTGTAACTGGTTTAGGATTTGTGAAAGAAGGAAAAAAAATCCTCGAACCTGTTTGCTCTACTATGAATCAAGACCTACTTGATCAAATGCTTAAACTTACCAAAACATTGTGCAAGAACCTGAAGCTGGGTTGAGTAGGAACCTGACATTGAGCTCAGTAGGATCTGAGTAGTTGAAATAGGCCTGAAAAAATATACTCACCATAAATTGCATTTACAAATACTTCCCAGTTCATTGCATTTGCAGCTGAGATTCCTCCAGAATTTTCCCCAGAGTGGAATCGTTATACAAATGGGACTAACCACGTATTTCCCCAAATTCATGGTGTGTTTTGAAATAAAGATACTGTTCTCACCTGTTATGCTAACTTCTGATGTTGCTTCAGCACTTGGGTGAACCAGAAACAGTTATCATTTGGAACTTGCCATCAGTATGAGGGCTGGTTTTCAGATGGTGTAAGTATATTTGTGGGCAGCATTTCACAATCTGACATCTGAAAATTGGGCATTAGAAATAAGGTTCATGTTCTATAAGCTCCTGAAAACATGTGAGTGCCCCCTGGGAGTTTATCATTTCAGTGGACAGACAAGCTCAAAAAATTCAAGGTGACAGAACATGTATTTGCGCTTACCCTGTGTTAACAAAAAAAAAAATGAGACAAATGATGACGTGTCCTATTTGTCTCTACTAAGACTCTTGGAGTTTTCCAGGATGTAAAACTCTGTAAATCTGGCTCATTAAAGCAGTTCAAATTTGTCTAACTAAAATAAATTCCACATACTAATTTCACTAAAATTATCTACACATATATCAACTATATGTTTAAACTCCTCTTTATGAACAATTTGAATTTCATGCTGAAATCAATATTCTTTCAGTATAAGCAGATCCATGTGATCTGTTTTTTCTCTTTATGTAGTATGGTTATAGCAGCACAGGTTTTAAAGATGCAGAAGCATGGCTCATCATGTGAAAGCTTCTAGCAGCTGGGTGCATCATTATTTCTTATTTATGTATTATTCAGAAAATTTTTTTTAAAAATCATAATAATGGTTTTCTGTTTATCCTCTTACAAGAGAATTAAAATCCACATTTGGCAGATTCCATAAAGAAGACAGAACATAGCAGTGTATTCAGCTCATAAATCCTGCGTTTATTTTTAAACCAATTTGTTATTACAGAAAACTAATCAATCTCAGCACAAGCCTAATCAATCAAAGAGAAAAAAAGGACAGTTATGTCTTGGTCTGACCCACTCAGTACCCTCATTTATGCCAGCTCTGACACAAAGAAGGCAGAGGTAAACCATGGGTGGGGGAACAGGATCCCTTGATTTGGCACAAGCCCAGTTACACTGACTTATGTGCAGCTTGAAGTACCAGAGGAAAGCTCATAAACAACAGAGGTGTCAGATTCCTGGATGCCAGGGTCAAAGACCCTGAGATGAAGTGTTGTCAGTAAAAGGACTGGGAGTCTGTGCATTATTCAGTGCTCAAAGAGCTCCCTCTCAGCCTTATAACTCCAGTAGTTAATTTAAATAGCAAAAGATGCCAACAGAATAAGACCCTACACTCTTAAGCAAACTGAAACTACAAATATAGAGGTTACTTATCGTTCACTTAATGATGCTCATAATTGCATTCAAATAGTTATGTTTACCATCCTACTAACAGTCATCAGATAAGGCCTAATTACGTGGCCTTACCTTACACTAAGATTAATCCTTCTTATTTACAACTGAATAAACTGGTGTTTTGAAATCTAAAGGCTTGCTCCATTTGCAAAAGTTTTTATGCTGTTTCAGAATATTACAGAGCATTTGTCTACAAACATATTTTAATTTCATAGAATCATTGAATATCCCAAGTTGGAAGTGACCCGCTAGGATCATTGAGTCCAACTACTGGGTCCCCAAGGGACCACTCAAAAATCAGACCACGTGTCTGAGAGTGTTGTCCAAATGCTTCTTGAACTCCAGCAGGCTCAGTGCTGTGACCACTGCCCTGGGGAGCCTGTCCCAGTGCCCGACCACCTCCGGGTGCAGAACCTTTCCCTAACCCCCAGCCTGACCCTCCCCTGTCCCAGCTCCATGCCGTTCCCTCGGGTCCTGTCGCTGTCCCCAGAGAGCAGAGCTCAGCGCCTGCCCCTCCGCTCCCCTCGTGAGGGAGCTGCAGGCCGCCATGAGGCCTCCCCTCAGCCTGCTCTGCTCTGGGCTGAGCAAACCAAGGGACCTCAGCTGCTCCTCATACACCTTCCTCTCTAGACTTTTCACCATCTTTGTTGCCTTCCTTTGGACACTCTAATAGTTTTATGTCTTTCTAATATTGTGGCACCCAAAACTCTACACATTACTTGAGGTGAGACCACACTACTGCAGAGCAGAGTGGGGCAATCACTTCCCTCAACTGGCTAGCAATGCTGTGCTTGATTTCTCTCCCTTCTTCTCCTTCCTGAATTCATTCATGGGAAAATGAAGCTACCTTTGTCTTTTGCCTAATTACCCTTTGCCCTCTATTGGATTTTTAGCCAGGAATTCACTCAATAAAACAAACAGTCCCCCAAAAGCAAATAAAGTGCAACTAGGGAAAAAAAGTGACTTTCTGTCAGCATGGATAGTTCATCAAAACACCAGGTACATACTTCTGACCAGTGAGAGAAGATCAGAGGCCAACGCATTACTACTAAAGATGAGTCCATGAAGCTCTGAGTGAGGAGAAGTGAGAAGAGCCCCACGCTACCAGCAGCTCTAATAGCACGGCACTGTGCTGCATCCTGCGTTGACAGCACTTAGATGACATCCTCCAGCCTGTGCTGGCCAACCTAAGTTCCTCTGCAATCAGCTAAACTGCTCCTCTTTTACACCACGAACCTGGAGGCTGGCAGGAAGAAAAAAACAGTAAGTACTGCTGGCGTGCAGTCCAACTACCAATTTCTCAGTCTTCATCCCCTCTTTTCAGCGAACATCCTAAATGCAGTTTTACTGGATCAGGCAAATGACTTCAACGGTTATTTTTCCTTTAGTTAGGCGATGCAAAAAGTGCCAGCATGCAATCAAAAGCCTGGCCCTGCATGTCAGAATAAAAATTGTTAGGCTGCCTCTGAAGAAACCTCAACAATGTGGTATTTACACACCAATTCATAATATGTACTGGTCCAAACATGACCGTAAAGTTCTGTTACCACTGGGCAAACACACTACACAAAAGGGTTTCCCTGTCATTCATCTTATGCAAAACAGTTTTATGCCAATTTAATTTCACTGGATAAAGAGGAATGACACCCAGTTTCCACCAGTATGAGATCAGAATCCTGTATGCAATTTCCAGGAGAATATTAAATGAATTAATCTATAAACAAAACGACCTGCATGTCATACAATCAACTTCTGGCTTTCTATTTGCTTTTTCTATATTTCTATAGCCCCATCCAGCCTGGCCTTGAACATCTCCAGGGACAAGGCATCCATAGATTCTCTGGGCAACCTATTCCACTGCCTCACCACCCTCAGTGAAAAGAATTTCTTCCCTATATCTAATCTAAATGTAAACTCTTTTAGTTTAAAGCCATTACCTTTGTCCTATCCCTACAGAGTCCCTCCCCAGTAGCCCCCTTTAGGCACTGGCAGGCTGCTGTAAGGTCTACCCAGAGCCTTCTCCAGGCTTAACAACCCCAACTCCCTCAGCCTGTCTTCACAGGAAAGGTGCTCCAATCCCTTGATCATCTTTGTGGAAGTTACATCTGCTTCCAGAGGTGCTTGTGGAAACACACAGAGATAAGATGAAGACCATAAATTCTTACATTGACAATACTTCCACCTACTAACCTAGTATCCTTTAAAATGTTCAGCTCTTCCAGAAGTGTAATGCTGAACAACACAAAAGGTAGTCTGAATCAGGCTACACAGGGCTGCTATATAAATAATTTTCATATCCATATAAGTAATTTTCATTTTATTTTTCAAAATATTAATTTATCTCTTCAGAAAAATATATTTTTATTTAAATACATATTAAAGATATACACATTACATCACTATACTTGGAATTTAAGTCATTGATTAATTCACACTATGACATTTGTTGCATCTTGGAGATTATTTAACCGCCTCAGCCATATACTCTGCAGCAAGTCTAGCTAAATAAATGTAAGATTCTCTCTTAGTTTTGAAAAATGACTCACTAACTATCAACAACCTACAGGCCTGTAAACAAGTTTCATTCTACTGGTGTTTTCCCTGCACTGACTACTGAATTGCCATGTGTACTGACTTACATACACTTGGGCTTTTTAAATGCTGGAATTTTAATTTATTTCACTTTTATCTCCTCCCGCACCTTGAGTACTGTGTTCAGTTTTGGGCCCCTCACTACAAGAAGGACATTGAGGTGCTCAAGCGAGTCCAGAGAAGGGCAATGAAGCTGGTGAGGGGTCTGGAGAGGGCCCTTACGAGGAGCAGCTGAGGGAGCTGGGATTGTTCAGCCTGGAAAAGAGAAGGCTCAGGAATGATCTTATCACTCTTTATAAGTACATTAAAGGAGGCTGTAGTGATGTGGGGGTTGGCCTATTCTTCCGTGTGCCTGGTGACAGGACAAGGGGGAATGGGCTAAAGTTGCACCAGGGGTGGTTTAGGTTGGATATTAGGAAGAACTTCTTTACTGAGAGGGTTGTGAGGCATTGGAATGGGCTGCCCAGGGAAGTGGTTGAGTCATCATCCCTGGAGGTCTTTAAAAGATATTTAGATTTAGAGCTTAGTGATATGGTTTAGTGGAGGACTTGTTAGTGTTAGCTCAGAGGTTGGACCAGGTGATCTTGGAGGTCTCTTCCAACCTAGATGATTCTGTGATTCCCCTTGCAGATATTTCTTATCATCTAAAAATGACAGTAAGTGATATTGCAGTTCTGTGACAATCCCAACTTTACATTAGGCTGCAATAAGCACATCAAGAACACCAGGGGAAGTTTGGACTTTATTTAATACTTTAGTTAAGAGAAGTTTTTAGTCCCTTTGGTTGTATAAACAGACCTTCCTAGGTAGAGTAAGTCAATATACATCTGTCTACTTATCAACTCTGTTGGACTTGAAGCTGCATCATTAGTTTGCCTTGTGGCATGCCTCGATGCAATTATTTACATAAAAATGCTATTAAGACAGCTGTCCAGCACAAACATGCTTTTGCCATGGAAACTTAAAAATGCAGTCCTGATACTGATCCCTTATGGACTTCAGATTTTTAAAAGATTCAAACAGTATCCAAATCAGTATATAAGGAGACAGATACGGCATTGTCATGTATACTGCCCAAACATAGTAATAATCATTTAAACAGCTACTTTCATTTAAATTACTAGGATTTATTTTAAAAAAAAAAAAAAAAAGGATTTCTATAAATCTGCTTTAGGACTATTTGTGTATACATATACCTAACAGTGATATTTAGACTTTACTGTGACAACCTTGTAAAAGTCAAGAAT
Organism: Anas platyrhynchos; assembly: GCF_047663525.1. Lineage (NCBI taxonomy): Eukaryota > Metazoa > Chordata > Aves > Anseriformes > Anatidae > Anas > Anas platyrhynchos. Next base: position 13,711,747 of record NC_092588.1, on the reverse strand, counting down.
ATCAGTGTTAAAAGGAAAGTGCAGGTTAAAATGAATGGTCCTTACAAGAAAAAAAAATCTATTGCTGCTGGAGCCCACACAGATTAATTGTGTAGCAGGATAATAAAGATGGAAATGTTTATGACCAAGTGTTATTTGTACTTCCTCTGAATAAGAGAAAAATAATCACATTTCTTCTTCCAAATCATAAACTGCTCAACACAGTTTTCTACCCACTCAGATCCCTCCCTGTGCAGGGCAATCTCAACAGATTTAGGACCAGACTGTTAAGTTAATTGGACATATGGTCTCCAGAACGCAGCCCCAAGAAAGAACCACCTACACCTCATCAGTTAGGCACAAGTCTGGATCCTATTCCCTTCCAAAACACACCCAAGTCAGGACCTGTTGGCATGTGCCTCCAGAGCCTGGAATTCTTCCCTGAAGATAAATGAATGGGACATCATGTTCATTTCTAAAATATGTCCAGAGGAGGAATAAGAGGTATCCTTCTCATCTGATAACTGTCAGGTTAAAGCACTCAGAAAAGAGAGGAGGCCAGGCTCAGTGCCTCCCTTAGCCAAACAGACAATTCAACCCTACATCTCCCACATCTTACGAGTGGAAGAGGCACGCAGCCACAAGGGGTGTGGCGATGAGGAGAGAGCACAAGAAAATACAAATTGTTGCTTCTTCCTTCCCTATTAGCCATGATTTAAAAACTGAGCTGCTCTTACTGCATTTTAGAAGTATCCCCATCCTACTTATATACTAGGTATGCTCTCAGGACATATGAGATGTGTTTAGAGGAGCTGACTGCTTCCCCACCTAGATTTTAGATTGGGGTGGGGAGGACAGGCATCTCAAGCTAAAATATTTCTTGTCATCACAAAAAACAAACCTCTGAAAGACACTGTGCATCTAAAAACAAAGGAATACAATGTTAATGCCCTTGTTGGTTCAACCTTCAGAGCAGCTACACTTGCATGAAACCTTCTTAAAACATTAGCTTTAAAATCTCAGCTGAATATGTTGAGGATTAACACCCAGAAACACCGGATGAAACAGTACTTACTCATTCAAGTGGACACCTTAAGTCTTATTTCAGCCTCTGAGAAAGTAATAGAACAAGTCCTAGAAACAACTACAAACCAAATGAAGCAGGTGGTTGTGAAAAGCCAATATGGATTTACCAAAGGCAAATCATACCTGACTAACCTCATCATCTTCTAGAGCAAAATAATATCTGCTTGTTGACATGGGGAGAGCAGTAGGTATTTTTTACACGGATTTCACCAAAGCACTCAGCACTTTTTCTGACATTCTTCTAGACAAACTGACAAGATTGGATGGGTGGTCTGTGAGATGGGTAGGAATTTGGCTAATAGGCTGCACTCAAAGGGTGGAATGAATGGTTTTTGCTCAGGCTGGCAGCCAGGCACAAGTGGGATGCCCCAGGGATCAATACTGGTCAACATCTTCGTAAGTGATCTGAATGGTGGCCTTGATAGCATCCTCCCCAGGTTTGCTGACGACACTAAACTGTGGTGAGGTGGACACATCAGAAGGGGTGCCATCTTACAGAGAGACCTGGGCAGGCTGGGAGAAGCAAGAACTGTATGAAGCTTAACAAAGGTCCTGGACCTGGGACAACATAACCAACAAGTCCAGTACAGGCTTGGATCTGTGTGGCTGAGGAGCAGCCTTGGTGACAGGGACCTGTGGGTGCTGGTGGACAACAAGCTGAATGTGAGATGTCACCGCAGCAATGAAGGTAAGTCAGTTCCTGAGCTGTTTCTGCAGGGGCATTACTAGCAGAGATGGAGATGTGATCACCCCACTTTGCTCAGCATCTGGCAGTCTGCATATGGTCCAGTTCTGGTTTTGCAATTTAAAAAAGACAAGGAGAGGGTCCAATGGAGGCCAGGAAGATGACTGAAGGGCTGGAGAACCTGCCCTATGAGGAAAGATTGAAAGAATCATATCTTTTCAACCTGGAGAAGACTTGGGGTGACCTCATCACAGTATCCCAGCACTTAAAGGATGCCTACAGAGAGGATAGAGGCTCTCTCTTCACAAGAAACCACACAGAGAAGGGGCAACAGGTACAAGCTGCACCATGAGAAGTTCCACCTTGACAAAGGAAAGATATTTTTTACAGTGAGAGTAATCAATCACCAGAACAACCCCAGAGGCAGAACCCCCATCAGTGGAGGTTTTGAGGATGCAACTGGACAGGGTGCAAAGGGTGAAGGCTCTCTTTTCCTTTGAAGGTTGGACCTGATGATCTTTTGAAGTCCCTTCCAACGTGGGCTGTTCTGTGATTCTGTCCTAAGCCACAACGGGAAAACCAACAAAAATGCTGGTGGATGCTACATCCTTCATCTGGGAAAGATCTGGAAAAGGCATTCATACTAAGAAGGATGAGAAAATACATTATATGTGGTCTAATGACCATGTACCTTTCTAGACCTGTATCTACCCCAAAGTTTTACATCAGAAAAACACTTTTGTAATACTATTGGATTTTAGTAATTGTGCATGGTTGAATGAAAAGCAGATGCACGTGACTGTGTTCAGTATTTTGAACAGGTAAACCAAATAGACTCCTTAGGGGAAAAAAAAAAAAAATGCATCCTCCTAATTTCAAAGCCTCAAACATCTAAACCAGAAGGTAAATAACCACCTTGTGCAGATCGGCATGAGGAAACAACCACATAAACGCGGCTGGAACTGACTCAGGGCTCCTGAACGGGCGGTTTTGCAATTCGGAGCAAACACCCAGCAAGCAGGAGGCCCCCAGCCCGGCCTGAGAGGCTCCTGAGGAACCTGCTCCTGCTTTTCACGGCTGCTGGTGCGGGGTTTTGGCCGGGAGAAGAGTCCCGGGTGGTGACACCGGGGCAGCTCCTCCGGCCCCGGGGCGGGGTGGGGAAGGAGGGAGGCGGCCGGGGCGGTGCGTACGGGCTCGCCCGCACCTGCTCCCTCCTCCTCCTCCTCCTCTTCCTCCTCCTCTCCTTCCTCCTCCTCCTCGCCCACCTGGCCGCGGCTCAGCCGTCCCCGCTCGGCGGCACCGGCACCATGCTGCCCAGGGGAGCCTCGTCCATGCCGCCTCCTCCCAACCCCGCCGCCTACTTCCCGCCCCCCCGGGTCACTCTGCCCTCGGGGCTGGAGATCCTGCGCACCTACTCGGGAGCCTTCATCTTCCTGGAGATCGTGAGTTGTTTTTTTTTTTTTTTGGAGGGGGGAACACCGTACACTTCTTCCCTCCCCCCCCGTCGCTCCTCACCTGCCATTTTGTGAGCGGGCTGTGGCAGCCGCCGGGAAGGAGGGAGGGAAGGAGGGAAGGGGAGGCACCGCCGCTCCTACCCCAGCCCAAAAAGGGGAGAAAACGGCTCTGTGCCCCGGGGAAGGGCAGCAGGAGCCGGGATCTCCCTCCCCGGTCATCCCCGCCTCCCCTCGGGCACCCCTGTCCCGGCCCTGTGTGGGGAGCTGCCCCCCCAGCCGCGTCCTGATGGGTGGCAGGGGGAGCTCAAGCTGCTGAGAACCCAAAATTCTCTCTGAAAAGTTGCAGTGGTTGTGCTACAGGTCCTGTGCAAACTCCTGCAAGTGTGCTTAATCTGTGTGTGTGGAAGGCCGTGCTGATTTATGTGGGACTGGGGTCCTTCGAGCTCAGTCTCTGTGCAACTGTGGCACTAATTAGTGTGTGTGGTGGAGAGAAATCTGGCAGAAGCGATTTTATTAATTTATTATTTTTTTCTTGGCGTCCCGCCCCGTGTGTCTGTGAGCTAGGTGCCACCCTGCAAGCTGTACAATGGCACCTGAGGAAGGAGCTGAGCACCAAGCCCTGGCGCTGAATCAGAGCCTGAGTCAGTTGGCACAAAAGGTTAATTAGGTTGGCTAACCTGGCAGGCATTTGCCCTGCGAGCTGAAGGGGACAGCTGTAGTATTGGGGAAATTGCACGGCCCTGCACGCTGAGATTAGCAATCTCTGCAGTAGTTTTCTATTTTTCTTTTTCTCTTTTCCTGGTTTTTGTTTCCTTTTTTAAAAGAATCCTGCAAGGTTCCGTGTTCAAAATGCTGAAAATATTTCGTGTGTATCCACTTTTTATTTAGCAGATGCTTTCTGCTATCCCTTCTGCTTCCCCACTGCCCATCGCAGCCTGGTCAATAAGTAACAGACTTGCACCTGCAGCCTTGTGAAACTAGAGAAAGTGGTTTGTCACACAGCAGCAAAAAAAGGAACCCTAAAGAACGACTTGAAGGCTAATACCAAAACCCTTGGGAGTTTTGAACTGAGACTACCGGTGTGTCTTTATGTGCATGCTGTTGCAACGTAACACTAGAGAGGACCCAACTAATTTTCTATCCAATTATAGCTAGTTTTATAGCAGGCAGCTTTTGAAAGGTATCGCTCTTCCAACCTTGATTCTCAAGGAAGTTATCTGAATCTGAAAAGGTAGCCTCTGACTTTGTAGTTTTAAATCTGTAGGATTTAAATAAGGAAGAAGTAGCTTGCTTTGAAGTTAACTGTAGCTATCCAACAGGGGAAGTAAATGCTCCATCAGTCCATTATGGCACAGTACCCCCACTACTCATTCGCTCAGATCTGTATACTGAAAAAAATTGGTAATGCTGTGTTCTTTCTCTGGTTACAATAACTTATGGAAAATGTACATTTCTCTAGCCATTGCAACATAGTTTATAACTCACTTTATTCTATAACCTAGCTTTATCTTTCACTTTATTACTTATTGTGTACTTTATCAGCATTTTATTACAAATACATTAAAAAAAAACGTAGTTTCATCTTCTTTATGTATCTCATCTGATTAGGACTACCAAGCTAAACAGTATGAGATTGAATCCAAATTTGATATGCATCATCATCAAGCTAACTTTAGTGTATGAGTGTGTGTATGTATACGTATATGTATATACATAGTTGTATATTTATGTGTGTGAGTAATATTTTCACGCTTCTTTTATTTCCCTTTAAATGACAGTAAGGGCAGCATTTTCAGCAGCAGCACACAAGTCACCTGAGTATGTAAATCCCATTGTCGAGACTGTTTTAAGAGGGGCTTTGTTTAACCTCCACTTAGTGCCTATCATTTCTCAGAACAACACTTATACTCTTAGAGAACTTTTGAAGTGTTTCCTCTGTTTTCCTGAAAGTATCAGAGGGCTTCTGATGTGTGATATGAAGTGCTAATTCTGAGTTAGAAGGGACTGAATGAAAGTTCTCTGTCAGTTCATCGTCTGCATTCCTTTCCTTGCAGCTGTTTGGAACAATAGTCTGGATTTTGGTAGCATCTACAAAAGTTCCACTGCCACTGCTGCAGGGATGGGTAATGTTCGTAGCAGTGACTGCATGGTTCCTCTCCATCGTGTTCCTGTGTGTGTTCCTCTTCGGTTATGCAAATAGAATTGCCGTCAACTGGAACCAGACAGTAAGATATTTATTTATTTATGTATACATGTATTTTTTAAAGGATTATGTTTATTTTATAAATTGAAAATGATTTTATGAGTAGTAGTTATCCTAAGTCTTGATGCCTAGGCTTACATTTAACAGGAAGTTTCTCAGAAAAGGAACTCAGAACTGGAAGAGGACAGAGTAGGGCCACAAGGGTGACATACGAGGGGAAATACGAGACCTCATTTGTGATGAAAGCTGAAAGAACCTGCCTTTTGAAACAGACTGAAGCAGTGTACTTGTCCTCTATAAGCACATAAAAGGCATGAGCAGCAGGAAAAGAGCTAGTTTAATAAATCACGACAACCAATTGGTTTAAATGGTCAGAAATAATTATAGACTAGAAAATAGAAAATATTTTTGAACTACTAGAGAAGTGAGTAACTAGAGGTATAAAGATGTATGTAATGTTGTAAAGGAAACAATACATATTTTGAACACATAGTGTGATGTGGTTGTCTGAAATAGCACCAGACTAAAGCACCCAAGAAGTCTCCTTCACTTCCTAAGAAAGTCTTCAGCTGACTTGGGGTCAGTTCCAGAACAGCATTGACAACTGGCTGTTAGATCTTAGGTAGTCAAAGTCAGCATAAGCCTTAGTAGCTTACCTTTTTTTTTTTTTTTTAATTTATTTTTATAAATTTATCTTCCTTATGGGAAATCTGGGGAAACTACAGATCTCATTATGTTCTCTTCAGCTTTTGTCCAGAGTGAAGAAAAGACTTAATTCATGCTGTAATGGAGCATTATGGCTTGTGCCAATAGTTCTCACAGGCTGTACCTTCTTACTAAAAAAGGGAAGCTGTTCGTTCTGGTTTTTACGAGCAACGTGGATATATGAGGTTATTGACTGTTAATTTATGTACTCCTTTGTTGTCATAAACTGGTTTTTACTTTGAGGTTTTTAGTGCTCAAGTAGTTGAGCACAAGGTGGTATTACTCTCTCTAATAATTCTGGGAGTGAATAATAACAGGTGGCAAAACTGTCATCAGAGTGGGAATTATCAAAAAAAAAAAAATCTTCTGAAAGCATCCAAACTCCTGAAATATAAAAACAGACATGTTTTAAAGGTGAAGGTGATCAGCAGTTTCTCTCACATGCCTTAGTTTTCTTACTGACACTTTTTTGATGATAACTGGATTTGTGTTTTTCAGTATTAATATATTTATGTATCTGTTCAAGTTATTGACAGTTCTTTGAAACAAATGCTCTTTAAAGCAAGATCATAGAGCTTTATAAGTTTGAGGCTCTAACAGCATCAAAGTCCATCAATGGTAACAAACTGGATTCTTCTAAAACAAACAATTCTATTAAAACAGACTGGATTCTATAAAAGCAAATACACATACGTACAGTCTTAGCTTTCCAGCACAATACAGGCAGTAATTAAGCTCATAATGAGTTACAATTAGAGAGTGTTACAGGAATTTACGCTGTGACATCCTCACAAGTTATGATGCAACAAAGCCCTTGAGCAGGTGCATAACTTAAGTAAATTAATAGTGTCCTGGGTTTCATTGAAACTATTTGCCAATTTACAATCATTAATCTATTTCAGGGTTGCTGGGTAAGGGCAGAGTCTTCTATAGATTGAAAAAGATTGTTTTAAGATGAGCATTTATCTTGCACGTTGGCTGCCTGGTGTTGGTAGTGCTTGGTTGTGCTATTAATTTTCTCCCATTGTATTTGATAAATCAGTGAGAAACTTTCCGTGTCAGGAAATTGCTAGATGAGCTGTATAAAAGCCATGCCTGTGGGACTCTAACTTACTCCAGAAAGGTATCGTAACTAAGGCAGTTTCTTAAATAAATGCAGTGTGGATCCTTTTATCTCTAGCATGGTGGCTGAAATCCAGCCTCTTCCAGTCTTCAACAGAAATAACAGGAGATATATCATTTGACCACTATTGTTAGGTACACAAAAGTTCTGCAACTTGTTGGCACTAAACTCTTTAGTAGCACTTCACAAGGATTTTTACCTGCTGTTTCAAATAAATAATTACTAGAAATACTAAAAAAATTCTATTGTTACACAATATAGAAGTGTACGTGTTCATTTTAGGTTGGCACGTATTTATATAAATACATGTTTTTGGTACTTCAGAAATTAAACTTATAATGGAACTCAGATATTACAGGTTATAAAATTAGAAAAAATGGGAAGAGTCGTGGCTTGCTTATGGGAGAGTACAAATGCATCCTTTATAGATTCATGAAAAAAAGGTGGTTTCAGACTCTGGAAGGCTAAGTGTAAATTTGAAAAATAGCTTGGGATTCTGACAGACCTGCGTTTATTAATACCGTATGACATAAGTAGCTCCACTGAGCTCATACAGATATTTAAAAAATAAGATGCTACACAGTGAAAGTTGGGGGAAAATATGTACCTTAATACATCACTGTATTAAACCAGATGGTATGACAAACACATTTTCTTATGACCTGACTCACAGTACACTAGTTCACAAAACTAGATGTGAAGTAGCATATCACGCAGATCTGGGGCTGTTTTACATATCCCTTGTGTGATGCTTCTGTGATTATACAAGGGTTAAGACAATGGAAAGTTAGGCACCGTGCTAACAATTATTAAAAACAAAACTGACCACCTTCCCTAATAACATCTCAGCTTTTTCGGTCATAGAAACCCTAACCATATGAGTGTGAAACCTTTCTGCTGCTACACGGCTTCACTGTAATTGCTGGCCAGGAGAAGGAAATTAGAGGCTTCAGCAGGAGGATGGAGGAAATGAAAGAGTTTGTCTTCTGAAAACACCTCTCCTGCATGCATTCAGCACCATCTTCCTCATGGAACTATTTGTGTTCCCTCCAGTAGCCCCAAAATACTGGATGTCCTTGATTATCTATGGATTTATGCACACCAATTATGTTGCTGAACTTCAGCGCTATGAAATTTGTGTGTCAGGTCATGTTGGGGTTTGGGGTTTGTCACGGAGGGAGCACACAGCTGCATGCAGTCTGTCACGGTGCACACAGCTGGTAGGGTAGAAGGTGCAGATCTGTCTGCCAGCTCAGCTGAGCAGGGGAAACCAAACCAGTAAGCTTCTGGTGGAGAGAAGTGCCTTCCCAATTGCAGCACAGCACCATAGGTTCTCCAGTGCTCTATCACTCTCATGTACAAGCAGCTGCTGGTCCCTACAATTTTTTGTATGAGGTACGGATGTTACAGGAGAGCAGCAGACTGAGGGAATGAGTCTTGTGTCCAAAGCTTGAGTTCTGGCAAGCCTTGGATGTGATGGCCATCCAGCTAGGTTGTAAAGTCACTTGCAGCCCTCTTTTCTTCTCTTTGTTCTGTCGATGTCAGTGGCGTTTCCTGGTTTTCCTAGAGAAGTAATAGTTTAAAAAATATAAAAATTAAAAAAAAAAAAAAAAAATAGAAGACCAGAAGTTGGGAATTACTGCAGCTGTTTTTGCCAAAACTTATATTCTTAGAAATAAGCAGTCATTAAGAAAAGTCGTATTGTCTATGACCTAGCCTCAAATGATAACTCATTAAGAAAAAATTATTTCCTGGTCAGAGTGAAATTGGAAACTGTAAGTGGCCTCTTAGATCATAACTTGCCAAAACTAACTGGAGTGTGAGTACTGGAGAAGCTATACATGCTATCAAATATGAAACAACCAATGAATTTGGAAATGAATTATTTTGATGATAACAATAAAATAAAATCTAACACCTTTGAAGAAACGTTTCTCTAATCAGGGAAACGCAGCGCATTCCTGCCTTGCTATCAGATAGCCACAAGGTAAGGGTAATGCACAGTAAGTTCTGGTGTGTATGAATACTCTCTGCTGTTGTGATGAGATCGGGATGCTTCCTCCTGGGTGCTCGCTCTTGGCATACTGGTAGTCCATTGCACTCACATCAATGACAGGTCCACAATGAATTTGTGCTCGAGATAGACCATGTATCATGGTTTTCATCAAAAAGCATACCCGTGCTTGTGTATAATATACAAAATGGTGCAGGCCTGCATGTGTACGCACACACTGCACGTGGTGTGTGGACTCAGGAACTGAGTGCAGTGCACATGTATGCTTTGCAGGCTCAACACCAGAGGGGGATGCTGGAAAAATGCGTTAGATGTCTTCAAACTGTACTGGAACATGTCTTGCATCTTGCCGCATGGAACACTCTGAGGCACAAGCCACAGAAAGATTTAGGCACCAAAGCTGCTTTTTTGTGTACACCAGTAATAGAATCCAGAAATGTTAGATGTCTGAACCTTGTGCTTAGCTAGCATTCGCTACAGAGCAGCAAATTGCCTAGAGAAGAGCACGAGAGACACATAGATAAAGCAAATCCTAGCTCTTGTTAAGTCCCAGGCATTTTATTCAGCAGGATCACAAAGTACGTCCACATTACTTTATTTTGTGTAGAGCCAAAACAGAGAGAGTTGAGGAGGTGCCTCAGTACTTGGACTTTGTACCATGAAGTAAACTTCAGCTGTGTCAAGGTTGGCATGTTTCTGGACACGTACAGAAGCAACATTTAAATGTAAAGGGAGCTTTTGGAGTTGAGGTTGTGGCTGGGAAGGGATTCGGAGGACTGCAAGTTTGTATTGTACTGCTTCAGTTGTGATAGTCAGCTTGAACGTCCTTTCTTTTTGATCTGAGCTTTATAAATGGAGAGTTCTGTGAGCTCTAATTGCTTTAAAGTGATCTAAAAGGTCAGCACACGTACATAAGCTGAGCACATGTGCCTCTTCATTTGAAAGAATATGGAGGCTGGGGAGAGGGAGGGTTGTCTTAGTGCTAATTATGTTAGTGAGTTGTTTGTAATTGCAAGCAGTTGTGAAAACACGTACTGTTTAAGCTCTCAGATGGATTTAGCATTGCTCACGTACAGTTATTGTTATCAGTGCTTGTTTCAGGTTTCAGTGTTGGCTTTCACTTACACTGAGAATACAAGAACTAGGTGCATGTTGTAGCACAGACTCAATCTGTTCTTTGCTTTTCAGGACTTTCTTTTCCACGGGGCTACTTTTGTCTTTTATTTTGGAGCTTTTCTACTGCAAGCAGCAACTACTTCTCTGCATTACTTCCCCCGCAAATTCAACTCCACCACACACGAGAAGATTCTAGCTGATCATGAATATAACATAAGCATAGCAGCCTCGGTATGTACTTCATTAATTTGTATCTGGGGACAGAAGTCTGTTTTAAGTCCTTGTAGCCAACTACTCAAAATGGAAGAAGTGATTGTCTTTGAAAGCAGCAAATATTTTCACAGTGGCATGCAAAAAATATCACAGTAAGCTGTTGCTCAGAGGGTACTTTTCACAATAGTATTTGAAGTGTATTATCACTACAGCTTATAATTTTAGATGAGATATTGTAAAAGCAATGCTGTTTTTTGGAATAGGAGAAATAGATAAAAACTGAGCCTTCATCAAAGCATCAGGTGTGAATTTCAAGCCTGTCCTCAGACTTGTGATTGCTTGGGATTTTTGGTACTGTAGAGGTAGTCCTGAACATGCCATGGGGAAAAATCTTGGGCTAGCTCCTTGTGCAGCTCCAGATATGCCTGACATCATAAAAGTATATAAAAGTTAGCTGCAAGGGCCATGCTGTTACCTATGACAAGGATTAGAGTGTTTTTATTGATAGCCTAAGCTCAGACTTCCTTTTTATCACTGCAATTGCATCATCGCCGAATCCCTGTATCTGGTGATGTGGGCGTGTGAAGCTGAGTCAGGAAATACACTGGGCGTTAGCTTTCTCCCTGACTGGACTCTTGAATGGCAAGGAGGGGTGTGGAACTGAACTAAAAGTACTGAGCCTTTTTTTTTTTTTTTAACCTCCAAGAGCATCTCACATACCTCAGGGAACTCTATGGGTTTGTTAAGCTTCTAAAATGCTCTGTGGGTATCTGTTGTCTTCAGAACTAGATAACCACAAATTTTATGCTGTAAACACCTTCAGCTTATCTTAGGATAAAAACAAATGAGCCTAAGGTGTGAAGTTTACATTCTCTCTGAAAGAAAATAAAGGAAAAACCTTTTGCTTTGGCAAGCCAAGCTCTGAAGGGGCACTCAGGACTTGGAGACTGACATGCCCAATATTACCCTCTTGCCATTAGCACACTCCGGCACATTTAATGGTACACAGACAGAGGTGGTGTTTCATGGCTGTGTCCAAACTGAGAGAGGACTTTCTATTAAATATTTCAAATTCTACACTTCAGTGTAGTTCTTCAGTCCTTGTTTGAGTGTGTTCAGATCCTACTTAATATTTGGTAAAATATTTTTCTTCAGTCACCTTCATTATCTTTTCTGCAGTAGAATACTCCAAGAATCCCTTTACCCTTCCATACTATTTTGAAGGAGAATTCAGTTCTTTGTGACTCTCAAATCCCTGCCAGGATAGGGAGGAGGAGATTTGCACCTCAGTAATTTTTAATTAAGAGATGCTGGGAACTGCTGAATCAGATACTGTAGTCTTTAGCATCTTCATGTTTGTTTGTTTGTTTATTTATTTATTTATCCCAAAATTATCTAATTAGAAAGTCAGGGCATACAGAGAAAAAAATTATGACCCTTTTCAAACACTTCATTAAAACAATCCTATGATCTAAATGGGGAAAAAAAAAGATAAAGCCTTGTGGACATTTGTCTTTTAAAATTACTTCTTAGATATGTATACTGTGATTAAAAATGTATCTTCCTTTTATGAGTGATAGTTTTAGGATGTAGCATCTATTCAAAACTTGATGTGTCGGATTAACACTTGTATGGAAAGCAAGGTTGTGATCATGATTGAATCTATATGTTCTAGGAGAATGACCATCATTAGCACTGGACAATACAAGAAACTATGTTTCAAAAATTCAGTGTCTAATTTTTTTCTTCTGGTTTATATTATATAACTGAGTTTGCCATGGCATGACCTTCAGTTTATATCTCTTCAATTTAGTTCTTGAGCAGCAGCAGATTCCTGGCATTTCTTAGGAATCTCTTCTAGTGTCTGGTTATCTGGTTAAGGAGGCCAGATTTGAATCAATCTCTGTATTTCTGCAAGTAAAGAACTCTGCTTTTTAGAGGTTTGTCTCCTTAATTGTTTGCTGGTAAAGGCATGCACTTGTAGGTCTTCTAATCAAACACTAAAAACTGAAGTTTTCAAACTTCCAAAACTGAAACATAAGGTGTAAGTATGCACAATTGTTTTGTACCATAACTTCTGAACGTGTTCTGTTTAGATCCTATTTCAAAAGATCTTCTGCAGCTAGCAAGTTAAAAACAGTAACATGGGTTTAAAACAGAGAAGTTTGTGAGAAAACTTCAGAGGATCCCAGACCTGTCTTTACGATAAGAATTTTGGGTGGGGAGCTACCTTTTGAATCATTTGTGTTGGTGTATTCTTTTGGAATAGAAAAAAAGTAGATCAATATAATGTGTGATTCACTTTTTTTTTTCTTTTCTTTTTCCCCCCCTACTCCTCTAGATTTTTGCCTTTGCAACAGCTGTTTGTTATGGTTGCAGCACAGCCATGGCATTAAGGAGATGGAAGCTATAGCGGTTGAAGAGACTTTAATGCCTGAGTGCTCCACTTCAGATCAAATTAACTACTACTTGTCTGTTTTACTGTAATGTAATTCCAAAAAAGACTTTTTTGCTTAAAATCTGTTTTCAACTGCTGAAATGCAAATAACCCCTAATCAGGATTTCCTTAACAGAAGACATGTTTCTGTCTCTTCCTTTTTTAGTTTTTACTTTTATTGGGTCCTCATTAGAAACGTTATTCACTGAATAGTATTAGAGAGTTCAGGGATAAACAGATATCATGAGCAGATAGCAGAATTTTAGTGCTAAACCAGAAGAGCAGGAAGAAAGCTGAAACTAAACAGACATGTTACCTGCACAGGCAGCTAAGAAGCTCCCCCTTTGTTAAGTCCTGGGACTGGGCTTTCAGTGCTTTGCAGCATTACAGTGCGCTCCACACAAGTGGACATTGAGGCTCCTGGTGGAGTCACTGGTCTTGTGTGTGCTGCTCCGTGCATAATCAGAGCCCAAACTGACTTTGCGGTATCAGCTTAGTATAAATTATTAACTTTGTACAGAGGAAATATTTTAAATATCCATGCAGTGCAATCTTTTGGTATTATCTTACAACCATATTCAGCTATGGTGATCTGATCCTCTAAAGCTTCTTGTGTTCTTTTGTAGATGGAAAGTGTCTGGGAGTGCCAGACAGTAGTTCATTAGTTTTAGGCATTTAGCTCAATCAGATCTATTTATACTGCAAGACAAACAGTGCATTTGTGTTGTGTGTATATAGGTGATATAATTTTGTTTAACAGGAATATTTGCACTGTTTTACTTTGTTGAAGTACGGCTGTGGTTTTGTTACTTAAAGTGCTGCATTTGTTACTTAATTATGTGAGTCAACTTCATTTGAATGGAATGTTACCAAATGGTGAATATTGTCTGACCTCAATTCATGCAGTGCGCTGTTTGTTACATCTTAAACCTGCGGTGTTGTAAAGGTGTTTTTATTTGGAGAGATGCCTATGCAACATCTTGCTGAAAGCAGTGGAATGCAAAGCAGTCCACCCATGAGGGAGTTTGCTTTTGGCAGGAATGAAGTTTAATTGAGCCTCCTTTGAATATCCCAGTTGTATAATGACATGCAATGTTATAAATACAAAGTTAACGAAACGATAGCATTGCACTCTGTTCCTTAACACTCATCCTTTTTGGCAGATGGCAAAACTTCTTTTTTTTTTTTTTTTTATAATGCTAGTAAATATTTTTTTTTTTTGCTCTTGTGAATAGTGCCAAATTGATAATGTGGGAACGTAAAGGTTCTCTGTCATTCAAGAACAACTTGCTCACTGCATCGTGCCAGTGCACCTTACAATTCTACAAAGACCAGCGGCAGTTGGGTAAGGGAAGACAGGACTTCCCTCATTCCTGGGCCTACTCAATCTCCTTGAACCAACAAAAGTATCTGCTCTGAAGGTCACTTTGCCAAATTTGTCAGGAACAAGGATCTCTGAAAGCCAGCCACCATCAGTGGAGCCCTTCAGTCTGTGCTGATCCAGGACAGAGATTTTTATCGGTGACACGGCAGTGAGCAGCCGCCCTTCTGACTACTGGGACCACCTCCTGAAATATTGCAATGGGATGGATTTGTGTATCTTTTCTGAAACTTTTATCTTCCAAAGATTTTATACTCTGCCTGATTATTTTTTTTTCTAATCCTCTACTTGCGTTAAAACTTGTTTTGTGAATGTTTTACCTAGAGCCATATACTTTTAAAACACTTCATATTGTATAAAATACATTTACACTGGAGTATATGGATGAAAATGTTTAACGGACTTATGCTAAGCAGCATTAAAGTTACTTAATATGTTTATGGCAGCAGACTGGTTATTAATCCTGTTTGTAAAGTCTTGTCATTAGTTCTCTTTTTGGAAAGTGTCAAAAAACTACCTTGCAGCTCAGTGTGATTCTAGACATACAAAATAAAGGCTAAGATTTCTCAAGAAGACACAACTACATTAGTTTTGTATAGTGGTTTGCCATGTGATACAGCATGAACATCAGTGAGGAGAAGAGCCAGATCAGCTACAACAACACTGTAAATGGGCGCTGCACTTTGGTGTGGTTACTCCCTCACCCTGGAACCTAGAAGTGCACGGCACACTGCAGACTGTGCACAGCTACAGCACCTGCAGCCAGCTGGGACGATGAGGGAAAGATCTTAACTTTTTGCCTCTTTAAACATCCAGAGGATGAATCCCACACGTGGTGTCAATTAAAAAGCTGTCCAAGGTTAGTTGGCCTTTGTACCTAACCTCGGAGTTCAAACCTGAGGTGTAAAGATGATGACCAGTGGGTGCTGTTTAAACGTCTTATACCACTTGTAGAAGAAGCCCAGGTAGCAGAGTGCAGTTAGCATAGCATGGGAACTTTATTTGCATAGTGAGGAAAGGTGAAACTTTCCCTCTTAACTATCAAAGACAAACAAAGGGCAGTGAAGAGATAAAGGTAAAAACTCCAGTAATGAAAAGGTGGCTTTCATATGAAAAGGTGGCTAAAAAGCATTGAAAGGACATAAATGTTCTGTTAGCATCTAAGGCGTTTTACTGGTCTTTGAGGAATATCTAAGGAAGGACACACCATAAAAAGGAACAAGGAAGCCATCACATTCCTTCTTTTTTTTTTTTTTTTTTTTAAAAAAAAAGGCCAGTAATTAATTTTGTATTACTTTGTAAAAAGATGGGTGTGACTCACAAATGGTGTGTGCATGCTGGGATGTCTGTATGCAAATACTGATAGGGAATTAGCACGAACCTTGTGATGGTTATTACAGGTGATATATGCAAGCTGGCTCTAATACGTCTCACTCTTTTCTCCTAAATTAAATGTATAAAAATGTCCCCAAGCCTCTGAGTGATGACCTTGAAGAGCACGATCTTAGACTTCTTCAAAGAACAAAGGGAGCCCGGGAGGAGATAGGAATATAAACTGTCACAATGAATTTAAGGTGGATGGAATTAGACCACAGATGCCAAAAAGTGTTTTTGTCAAATGTCTCTATGAAGTGAAGCTACAGTGCAGGGATATCCAAGATACCATGCAGGTATCTACTTTTATTGAAACAAAAAAACCCATTTCATAGTATTTTGGATACTGCTGTTCCACAGCTGCTGCTAAATAAGTTCTCTATAAGGAGACTTTTCTTCAGAAGGTGCAGGGAGAAGCACTAGTTTGCTATTGCTTAAGAGAAAGGAAAGGATACATTTTAGAAAGCTAAGCTTCTGTTGGAACATACTCAGAAAATGATGCACAGAAAGTGCTTCACTGAAGTCCTGACTCTATTTCTGTCTTCCTGAATATCTGGAAATGATCCAAGGTGACACAGCACCTGCAGTGACTATTGATATGTACAGGATCAGGCTGTTAATGATTTCTCAGGCCTTTGTATATTGGTTATAAATCATAAAGTGAGTAAATTTATGTTGATGTAAAACACATCTGTAGAAAGAGAGAGGCAGAACCGGACAGAGATCATGCAAATCTGTTCCCTTCATAAAAAGTTAAAGAAAAAGCACTGAAAAATCAATAGGCCAGTGTCTTTTCCTCTTTAGCTTCCAAAACCATCTCACAGCACTGACTCCCATTGCACTTCCTCTAATCCTTGTATTTTTGCAATTTCTTTATAAGTGTAAAAAATGTTGACGTTCTGGTCTGAATTTGAAAAAAAAACCAAACATGTTAAGAGAGCATAAAACTCTTGGAGAACTAGTTTGCTCCATTTTTATCTATATAGGGGGAAACTGGTCTCTGAATGCTGGTATCCTGATGCATTTCACAGTCCACTGCCGGACTTATACAGAAAGGCTTCCTGGTTGTGTCTGAATATAATGGGGAACCACAAATCCTAAAACTGAAGTGCAAACCTAACAATGGACTTTTCAGTCTTATAAAGTCTTATAAAATGGAAAATTGGAAAGTGAGAGCGTGCTGTATGTTTTTCTGATCTGCATTTTGGACAATTGGTCATGATACCTTGGCCTTTGTGGAGACACTGAAGACACATGGAACACCATCAGAAGAAGAAAAAAAAAATCAGCAATGGAAGTATTATATATATATATGTATTTATTTATTATTATTATTTTAAGTGGAGTTCAGCATGACTCTTCACCTTTCCCCTGGTGGGTTAAGCTGCTGTTGGTCCCTTATGGTGCTCCTGTAAACCCCCTTCCAACCTGGGCAGCCCAGAATTTACTGCGGCTGTACCTGAGGAGCTCCTGGGAAGAGAAGTGCTGTTCTGTCACAGATGGGAAGCTCAGAGAGGCTCATGTGCTGAAGGAGACCTGTGGTGGAGAAGAACCCAGCTGCTCAAGGCAAAGGTGGATTTAAATGTGGGCAGGAAGACAGCGGTGCCGTGCGGCCTGTACGTGATCGACAGGGACTATTTCTGTCTCTGTCACGGTCGTGTTAAGTCAGGCAATTAGTTACATGGGCTTAAAAGGTAGGACTGTTTGTGAAGGATTATGAGTTAAAGGGAGGCTTTATGTGCCAATTTGGCCATTCCTATATCCAACACTAGCTTCTGGGTATTCTGACCTTCAGTTTGATTATCCATTTGTAAATACACAGAGTTCCTGCTTGAGGTGTTGGTCTGCCTCCTGCATCTTAGAAGAGGAAACAGATCCTCAGGAATCTGCAGGTTTCAGCTGCTTCCTGCTACACGCAATGTTTGAGCCTTACAACCTTGGTGTTAGGAAAACTACCTGCATCCAGCCCGCCAAGGCACAGCTTGCAGGTCAGAAACCCGAGCTAAGTTTTGGCAACTAATTTGTTCAAGCTGCCTTCCAAGGAAGCACAATGATCAAGTCATCAGGCTTGGATAGGTATGTTTGAACACCTTCCTTGCTGTGGGATTAGTACAAATATCTGTAAGGATTCTGGAGATTGTGGGCAATATATTCACACACATGCCCAGCAAACCCAGTGTCAGACCTGGCTCCAGAGAGGCTCTTGTGCAAGGACTGGGCCCCAGGGACCTATACTTGATTACAGCATTACTAGTAATCTTTAAGGAATTACTGGAGCTTTTAATCTCATCCATACTTATTTTCTAGTCTTCTCAGCAAAGTGTGGCCCATATCACCAGGCCAGTGCTGTGGAACAGCAAACAGAAGATGAGAACAAGCCCAGAGGGGTTTCCTGCAGAAAAAAGGATCCTCTGCACTCTGGCTGCACAGCCAGGACCTCACACTGCCCCATTTCCCTGTACAAAGGCACTGGAGCTTCAGGGTGATCTGATTACCTTGCTGCAGGTGTTGTTTTAGGTTCAATAAACTTTATGACACAAACCATTGAGGCAAAAATTTTTCTTTTAACTAACACTTTGCAACCCCCCCTTTTTTTTTTTTTGTCCTTAAAAGGACTATAACCATCTTTCTTTGCAATTAATTTTCAAGTGGAAAGCATATTGTAGCATAAATTAATAATGTAATTACTGATACCATAGGTCTTACTGTTTCCAAATTGAAGGATCTGGAGGTATTTCCAGTTTCCTGGGTCCAGGTGAACACCCTAGCTACATCACAGCTCTGTGTGATAGTGTGACCTGAACAGGCATCCCCTCTTCTCCCTGCTTCTTGCCTGGTTTTGGAAAGAAAGCCAGGCATGCAGACAAGCAGGGAGCTGCACCGTGATCTGGACAAGCTGGACAACCCAGAAAGCAACGTGGTGTATTTGGATGTGATTCACTCTTAGGTAGGCAGCACATGCACAGATGAACTTTGATGGTTCCACCAAGACAACGTAGAAGTTAGGGCAAATGGAGGAATTGTGTGGGAGGCCCACTGGTTATAAAAGGAGGTTTACGACTTTAGCAATTCTTTGCATTTGTCCCATGCAATAAGTCTAGGTCCTGAAACTTGAATATGCCTGTTTTTCAAGCTGTAAATACCTTGTGCTGGGATGTGACGTCCTGGGGAACCTGTAGGGCCAGCTTAGAGCCTTGGGCTGTTCAAATAAGAGGCAAGGTGAATCATCACCGGATGCTTTAACCCCAAATTCAGGACCAGAGGGGAAGGGGAAGTGTTCCCCACCTCCCAAGTCCACTTCCCAACATGGTATCAGCTCTAAAGGTTGGAAGAAGGACAGGAATTCTTCTCTTCCTCTCTGTTCCCTGGCTACAGTCAGCATGGGCCCTGCATGAGCTGGAGAGCAAAAAGGAGGAGAAGCTGGACAGAGGTGTCATCTGAGTGCTAAGACACGGCTGACCTGACCCGTAGCAGTGACAGCTGTTCCTGGGCTACAACCCAAGGTTCAGTCCCTGACCTAAAATAAAAAGTAAATACACCCGATAATGAATTTGTCAAACAACATGTCTGGGTCTTAGCTGGAGCAAATGTTCCTAAAAAAGACAGAATACGTCAGAGAGAAATTTCTTGATGAACAAGAGGGCAGATTTTGCTTTTAGTTATATAAATGCAACTTCTTTTGAGGTCGCCAGCAAGGAATCTCACTAATGGAAGTAAGAACAGAATTTTCCCTCAGCACTAAATAGAGCTGACCTTTGAAATAAATGGTATTACAAATTCTTTGGCCTTGTGTCATTTGCTTTTTCTCCTTAGGATCCTGCTGCTGGGATAAGTTATTGCTGGAATAGCTGCTGCCACAAAAGGAAAAAGAGCCTTTGTGTCCATGGCAGACTTAGGAGACATGAAGGCTCCAAGATAAAAACCCAGCACTTGTGGGGTCTCGTTGTTTTAGGGTATCTGACTCATGGGTTGTGGTTGGTTTAGGGTTGGCAACGTTGAAACAAGCTAGGTGAGGCACAGTGTCACATGGGACTTCTAAGATGAAGAACTACTGCAGTGTCACCACTTAATTGATACCACCAAATTGTGAGTCTCTGCTGACTGAAAGGATATTAGGAGAAGAAGTCAATGGTGAATTTAACTCATTCATGAATCCCTTATTTTTCTTTAATAAAAAATAAATAAACAACAAGACCTCCAAGGAGAACATTACTTAGTGTAGCTCATGACTTAAACGTGGAGATCAGCCCAGTTAGTGCCGGTAGATGGAGCTACAACCACAGAAAGCCCTTCACTGGCTGCACTGACTTTAGGGACGTCCTTGGCCACTCAGTCTTCAGGGTTTCTCCATACCCTAATTTCCAAATAAGCAAAGCTGCCAGCAGTGCAATTAGGAAGACTCCTTATAAGTTAACTACTTTGTCTGAATGGATGGGGGTCACACTTTCATCTTTTTTTTGTCATACGCAGACACAGCAACATCTTAGTGCCGTACACTACTTCATACTTCTGTCGGTATGTTCATATTCCACATTTCATATTTTTTGGGAACAATCCCAGTACAGTAACGCAAAGCAAAGCCCCTTTTCTAAGGAGGTAAGAGGCATCTGGAGATAGCATCCTTCCCTCTTCTCCCTGCAGGACTCAGTTGGCTTTGTTGACCTCTATAAATCACATGTGACTGAAACTCCTGGAGCTCCACTAGGTCAGACAAGTGGAAACTAGCTTTCAGACCTTAAGGGGATTTTGGAGAGATTTCTTTTTCCTAGGGAGTTATGGATGTTAACCAAGTCAGCTCATTTAAAATGGCAGCTGAAGAAATGGAGCCACAGACTTTGCAGAGTTTGCAGATACTAAATTCTTTCAGATAGTCGAATTCTGTGCATGCCATGAAGACTTCATCAAACTGAGCTGGCACAAAGGTGGCAGATGAACTTTAATGTAGATAAATACAGGGCAAAGCATCTAGGAAAAAATGATCTATACCAAACTTGGAACTGAGAGTTACAACTTAGGAAAGACATCTTGGAGCCATTGCTGATGGCTCTCTGAAATCATCAGCTCAGTATGCGATGGCAAGCAAGAAAAGTCAATAAAATACTGGAGCTCATGAGAAAGTTATTAGGAACAGAACAGAGGGTGTAATGTTGCTGAGAGAGAGAGAAAGAAAAAAAGAGAGAGAACAAGAGAAAGAAAGAGAAGAAGAAAGAGGGGAAGGAAGAAAGAAAGAGGAAGAAAGAGGGAGGAAAAAAAGAAAGGAAGGAAGAAAGAAAGAAAGAGAAAGAGAGAAAGAAAAAGGGAGAGGAAGAAAGAAAGAGAGGAAGAAGGGAAGAGGAGGACAGAGAGGAAGACAGAGAGGAAGAGAGGAAGACAGAAGAAGGGAGGAGGGGAGGGAGGAAGGGAGGGAAGGAGGAAGGGAGGAAAGAAGAAAGAAAGAAAGAAAGAAAGAAAGAAAGAAAGAAAGAAAGAAAGAAAGAAAGAAAGAAAGAAAGAAAGAAAGAAAGAAAGAAAGAAAGAAAGAAAGAAAGAAAGAAAGAAAGAAAGAAAGAAAGAAAGAAAGAAAGAAAGAAAGAAAGAAAGAAAGAAAGAAAGAAAGAAAGAAAGAAAGAAAGAAAGAAAGACTGGATACAGACCGTATTAGTATGTTTATGATGGGATTAGGCTAATCAATGAATAATGGATCAGTGTGTTAAAAGGATGAAGGAGGAACGGATGCTCTGGTGTCCCTAATCCACCAGTTGTGGATTTTGAGTGCTAAGGGAAAGAGTTGCACTGTCATGTTCAAGCGTTCATCCTAAATAGCAGTTCCTCATGCCACCACCAGAAAGCAATGGGCTAGATGGCTCACCAGTGTGACCCCTGGGGCATCTCTCACCTTCTGCTGTTCACCAAAGAAGCTTGTGACCTTCCAAGTGGTGAAGTTCCCCTGTGGGATACAGCCTCACATACACAGTGCATTACTGAAATGCTGAGTGCATTTCATCAGAACTGATAGTTTAAAATAAAGCCAGCCAAGTTAAGATTTTTAGGAAAATGTACAACTTCTATGCCCCAGCATAAACAGAGATCAAGAAGCTCTGTTTGGTACATATTTGGTACATATGAATAACAGTGCTGGCTCCTGGTCCTTCACATTGCAATGGAAGAACAAGAGGTAAAATCAGGTCATCCTCTTATGCACAGTTTTGGGAACAGTGAATGGATACAATATAAGCTGCCCAAGTTAGCTGAGAAAGTTCTCTTGTCCTTTAACTACTGCTCTTCAGACTTTCCCCAAACAAATATTTCATCAGTGACATGCTGAAAACTAAGCATCTAAGCTTGTACATGTACAAGGTTATTGAAAGAGAAGTTTCACAAAATCTTCCTGTTCTTTCCAAGATACTTTCTGTCCTGTTTCTCTCTCCCCCAGTTCATTACCTTTTCTTCTACAGCTCTGCAAGGGCTGGGCTGCCTGTATGCACTTGCTCGTGCATGCGCATGCACACACTTCCTCATCCCACTCACATTTTTTGCCTTCAAAATCCCATAGCATCCTGACTCAAGCCATCTATTTCCTCTGCACTATCTTTTTTTTTTTTTCTTGTTTGTCTTTTTAATGCAGACCCAGTTTCCTCTATGCAGTGTCTTCAGTCTCAACATGCCTTGCTGATGTTTCATCCCTTCCTCTTCTCATATTCCTCACCCCTTCATTAATCTTCCCTGTTGTCAGCATTTACCAATTATCTTCTGTGTTAGACACAAGACGGGGATGCTAGTCATTGGAGTGACTCAAGCTGTGCCTCTTGTAGGGCTGTGGGACCTCAGGTAACAGGAGTTACACTCTGCTTCTGGGCATGCCACTCGTGCTACGTGTCGAGTCAGGGACCTGACAGGTACCTGCCTTGCCCTTGCAGAACATGCAGCTGCTTGGTTGTGTAGTTACAGGTTGGGTGTTCTGGTGTCTTGTTTTGTTTTTCACTGTAGGCAAAGCAGAGCAGCTTTTCCTAATTGCTCCTAGAAAGGTCTTAATGACTTCTGATTAAACTTTTCTCAGAGGACCCGGCAGAAAATAAGCAACTAGCATGGAGAATTTCTGGCAAATCATAAGCAATTGAAAAAGTCTTTTAAAGGAAAAGTGTTGTTTCCTCAATTATAGACTGTTTCCTGCCCTAGCCAGAGCATCTTTAACCCTTCATGCCAAACAAGTCCTTTGACATCCATCGAAGAAATTCTGCCTTTTCTGGACAAAATGTCAGCTGTATGATCACCACTGAAAAACCCTTGTATTGCTACAACCAAATATTTTCCATCACAGTCTGAACGGCATTTTCCTCAAGTAAAGGAGGCAGTTTCCTGAGTAACTGAAGTATTTGCTCCCTTCCCAGATCACATCTACTGCTTTCCTCGAGGTCTGATGCTGTGGTGCGGCTCTCCTGGCTGCAGCTGGGCTGTGCCAGCTTACATCAGCCAAGCATCCAACCTGCTCTTTCACTAAAGCTCTTTTTCAACCTTTATGCTTCGTTTTTCTTTACCCAGCAGCACCGTGAGGGTGGGTAACCACCCACTGGCTGCCAGCAATGTCTGTCCCAGAAGGCCACAAGCAGATGGAGCAGGTGAGGATGCTCTGAAATAGCTGGAAGAAAACAACCACCACAGTCAGGAGAGAGCCCCTGAGCCCCTGGCTCAGATGTGTGCCAGGCAGAAGGGAGCAGGCTTTTAGCAGCAGTGTTTCAGAGACCTTCACAATATCACTCTTCCCTCAGAGAGTATCTTGTATTTGAGTGTGCATTAAAGGGTAGCAAACTGCCACGGGATTCAGTGAGACTGTATTCTGTGAAGAGGCAGCCTGGGTTGTCTTTAACAGGAGATGATATGGGTCTGGAAGCTTTCCATTTTCCATCCTGCTGGCTTCAGCAATAATGTCATGTAAATCCAAAGGGAGATAAGTGACCTTCTAGCTCAAGGCACTGTGCTGGTAACACACATAAACAAAGCCTGTAGCTAGAGGGGGAAGAATTTCACCAGAACAAGGTCTAAGGAGAAGTAATTTCCTTTACCTTTCTGTGCAACACTCTTGTGATAAAAGGTCTCCCCTGATCAAGTGGTATTTCAGGCCCCTGTCACCTAAGGGGTTTAAACTCCCCTCTCCCTTTGTCAGAAGAGATCATTAAACAGACACTCATCAGGACCGAAATGGCTCACAAACACACGTCCATGCTGAAGTTACACCATAGCCCATAAAGCAGTCTTGTATTCGCAAGGTAACATCAGTGAACTTCAGCTGATGGCTGTCTTCCCAATGTGCCCTTGTCTTCTGTTACCAAATGTCTAGAGAATATCCATGACAAAATTACACAATTACAGAATGGCTGAGGCTGGCAGGGCCCTCTGGGGTCCATCCGGTCCCACCCCAAATCAAGCAGGGACACCCAAAGCAGGGTGCCCAGGATCACGTCCAGGTGGCTCTAGAAGATCTCCAAAGAGGAGGCTCCACAGCCTCTCTGGGCATCCTGTGCCAGTGCTTGGTCACCCGCACAGCACAGAAATGCTTCCTGACATTCAGGGGAACCTCCTGTGTTCCTGTTTGTGCCCATTGCCTCTTGTCCTGGCACTGGGCACCACTGAAAAGAGCCTGGATCCATTTGCACCCTCCCTTCAGGTATTTATACTCATTGATTAGACCCCCCCGAACCTTCTCTATGCTTTTCTCATTTCTACCTAAGACAGGTTCAAGTTAAAATTTTAATAGCTGTAAAACATGGTCCAGTCCTTGGATTATAGTGTCATTACTAGCCACTATCAGCTTGGATTTTCCCCTCTTCTCGCAGCACATGATGTGCTGACAGCTGTCCCCGGATGCAGTCTCATGCAAGCCTGCCTCCAACAGCAGTTTGGGACGTCTCCACCCCACTGCTGCTCCTGTCTGAAGGATGCTGCTGCATGTCCCATCCTGGCCCCGTGAAGGACACCTGTCCCAAGGGGAGCTGGCAGCCTTTTCAGGACACAGGAGGGGCATATGAAGCAGCACATCCAGCAGAAAGGGGAAAAAAAGGGTTTAAAATATTTCCTATCTTTAGCATTTGAAAAATATTGACTGTTCCAGTGTAACAGTGTGCCCCTTGTGGCTTGCTCCACAGCTTAGGCCAGCTCTCCCCTTTGATGTTTTGCCCACAGTATAATAAACTTCAACAGAGAAAAGAAAAACAGCTCGTCTCCTTGAGAGCAATGAACAAATGAACTGCAAATGTGAATTGAAACTGTGCAGTGTTTTTTGCAGCAGCAGATTCTTTTATGTTAAGTGGCCTAAAACGATACTGTAAAATTCAAACAAACAGAAGAGCAGTCAGCCCAGCTGGAATTTGCCTGGATCTGCCTGGGTAGAAAATGTTGTGTTTAAGATGTTTTAGTCAATTCCTAAATTTTGGTACCTGCAAAAAAAGGGAAAAAACTTTCTTCAGAGCTAGGCACCTATTTTAGTTCTTCCTTCTGCTCTGACTCTTGGTTTCAGGCAGCTCGGTATCAAAGAAACCAAACTGAAATAAGAAAAATGTAATTTCTGGGAAACAATCAGTTGCGGGAAGAGCAGAGCTCAGGTCCGAGAGTTATAATCAGAAAATAATTTCTGTAAGACTCACCAAAAATGTATGGCCAAATCCTCAGTACCCTATAAGTTAAAAGGGAAATGTTCTCTCTAATCTGTCTTGAACACTTCTCTTGGGAGATTTTTTTCCCCTCTCACTGTGTTCTTTGCTGTTTGTGTCATTCCTGGAAAGGGACTTCTTTTCTACATATCTTCTAATTTTGTGGTGGGGATTGTGGACTCTGGCAAAGTGCCAGAGTTTGAAGACTTTCAACACCAAAAGTTTCTAAGAAAGAAATTATGTCAGATAGACTTTCTTACCTCATATGACACTTGGCCTGAGACTTAGTGCTGTTATTTTATTATTTTTTTTTCTAGTATGCTGTAAGAAAGCTACACTAGACTGGTAGAGCAGACTGTAGATTATCTTCTGAGCAGTTCTTCACAGGTTTTATCCACAGAGGAGCAGAAAACTTTACCAGGAGAATGTAGTGCATCAACAGGAGCAACATGCCACACGAGCTAAATTTAGGACCTATTTTTGAAAGCGTGTATCTGATGTAAAAGGCTCCACACCATAGCTTTTTTAAGTCATGAAAGGCAAGCTCCTCAGAGACCTGAATTATGACTGTTGTGCACATTGCCATACCTAAATATGGGCTCAGACTCCAAGCTGGACTTTCCTGACTGGATGCAGGGTGGGAGGGCAGGTAAGGCATCCCAGTGCACAGATGGTACCTCATTTTTAAAGTATCCCATAACCAAGTGTAATGGAAGAAGGTCCAAGAGATGAGATGTGCCTCATGCTCATCACACACCTGTTTGCAAGCCACGTCTGTGCACACATCAGTACACACAGGGCAACAGGCCCCCACACCTCACCGACCCCAGGCAGGGATGCTAAGGACAGTGAAATAGGCAACACCATGTCTTGCTCTCCCTGTTGGCATCTGTCTTAACTTCTGAATTTCATGTGGTCCTGAGCAATACTGGAAGACCTGGACTGGAGACCAGTGCTCAACAAGGAGTGTTCTTCTCTGAAGATGCTGCAGAACTCACTGGTAGAGAATTGGGGTACATCATGGGACTGTGTATGGATGTATCTGCAGACAGAGAATACAGGGAACCGTTCTTTCAAGGCAGAGAAGACCCCATGGTCTTCTCTTTCTAACCCCAGGGTTAGAAAAAGTGTATTTCCATGAAGAGTTTCTACGTAATTTTTCTGCTCTAAAGTTCAGCCCTTGTATGATGTAAACCTATGCAAGATGCCCCTGCTACAAGATGCCCAAAAGACCCTTTTGATGATCCCTTTGACTCCACAATGCTCCAAGGCACCGAGGGTCCCAGAATGAAAATCACAACTGGGGTGCCAGTGACAAAGGCTGTGATGTGGGCATCTCAAGAAAGTTAGAGGCATGCCTCTGCCAGGAGTCTTCCAGGTAAAGTGTTAAGGACAAGTTGGCTTGGCTAGCAGGTGTGAAATTTCACCACAGAAATGCACATAGGCACAGACTGCAAGCCCCTGGCAAGCCATTTTTGTACAATTTCCATGCCAAGTGCTCATGCTAACAGCTTTGCATGCAAGTCAGAACAAAACTGAGTCCCAGTTCCAACATTCTCCTGCTCCCACATGGCTTTCCCTGAAATCACCTTGCATGTCACGGTTGCTTAGCATTGAGCACCGTAGTTACAGTTGACAAGACCTCAGATTTATGCAGGCCATAAGCTAACACACCAGAAAAGGTTTGCACGAACTGAGCCAGTTCTGCACAGAAGCAGTGGTGCTCCTGTCACATCACTGCAGCACGCATGGGTGCCCACCTGGCTACGTGCTGGCTGGGCTGGGCTGACAGCCAGGACTGGAAGAGTTAATGTTCTCCCATCCCCTGCAAAATGAGGGTCAGGGTTTGCTGTTAGCTCAAGAGCAATATTCCAGAGGGATGGTAAGAAAGGTGCCAGATAACTTGCTTCCAATGTGACAGAGGACTTACAAGCCAAGTGACAACAGGACACAGTATTCACTTATTGCAGGTGAAGTCCCTGACATTTGTTAGTGTCCTTAGAAGATTCTGTGAAGGAAGTCATCTGGGGGAGTAGGTTTATGGCAAGAAGCTGTCACTCACAGTTTGTTTTTCAGCAAGACTTCATCCTCCATCCTAGCCTATGATACGAATGTTGGATGAGTGGCTGATGAACCAGAGGGGTCACACTGCCATCCAGAGGAACCCATATAGGCAGGAGAATTGAGCAAAGATGAACCTCATGGTGTTCAACGTAGGAAATGTAAACTCGTGACCCTTAGGAGCAAAAACTTCAGGCACCAGTACATGCTGGTGAGAAGAGAAGGTACAGCAGGATTTCATTGATGTATATAAATACTTGTTGGGGAGAGTAAAAAAGACAGAGCCAGTAACAAGACAAGAGGCAATGGACACAATTTGAAATAAATTATATTTATATATTTAAAAACAAAAGCAAAACTTTTTTGTGTGTGTGTGTATTTTTGTTTTGTTTTGTTTTTTTGTTTCCCCCACAAATGTGGTCAAACAGTGACAGGTTGCCCAGAGAGGCTCTGCAGTCTGTCCTTGGCAATATCCCAAACCCAAATAGATACAGCTTTGAGAAGGGCAGCTGGACCAGAGATGCAGAGTTCTCTTCCAACCTCAGTTATTCCACGATGCTATGACTTTGGCAACACAAACAAAGCAAACCTCATCAGCAGAAAGGCCTGAAAGAGATGTGCCTTACACTTGGATAGATTTTCTTCAGGCAGCTAAGCAGCAGGAGCACAATATAAGACTGGTCACAGCACACGCTGCTTTGCCAACTCAGGTGATTCTTCAACAGCAAATGATCTGAACTGCAGGACCCATGTAACGCTGTCTCAAGGTAGGCCTGACAGGACGTGGAGCTACTGCTCAGTGGTACAATGCAGACATTTCAGACTAGCTGAAGAAGCCATAAATCACAGAACAGCAGAACAGTTGAGGTTGGGAGGTGCCTCTTGAGGTCATCTAGAGAGCCCCTTTTCTCTGCACACTTGCAGGCAGTGCAACGTTAGATACACCATATATACACTGTCATAGTCAGTGAGACTCGTGTCACCCATCCCATCAAGATCCTTCTCTGAAAAGCCTACAGACTGTTGGAAGCAGCTTTGGGTCAGGATGTTAATGGAGGTCTCCCAGCCATATGTCCTACTGTGGCCCTCAGAGTGCTTTGCAAGCTATATTCATTTCAACTGATTCATCTTTCTTTGAGTACTTTTTAGGGGGTTCTTCCTCGTAGTTTTTCCAGTCTCTACCACAGACAGAGTTTGTTCCCTTTTCTCTCAAATTGGGATCATATAACTGATAACACTGTTTGTCTCTATTTTTGTTCAGATGGCTTTTCTTCAGGTGCAAGCATTTAATCTCTTGCAGTAACTACAAAGTACTCAGAGGCTTTGTGTTACATGTCCAAAAAAGTGAAATTTAACTGAAGTAAAACACCAGACCACATTTTCTATATTTCTGACATCTAGTGCACCAGAAATGTTTAACCTATTTCTTTAATCATGTGGAGCCTGATCCAATCTCCCCCGAGGAACATCATAGTCCTTCTACTGACTTTCATATGTCTGGATCACATACACAGTGTATGCAGTGTATCTCCACCACATAACTCACAGAATGTTCTCCTTACCTTTCAAGGGTATATGGTACATTTTACATATACATATATATGCATATATAAAAGGAGTAGGATTTTACTGCCATGGCTAGGAATGAAAGTAATCATTAGGAAGTCGTACCTTGTACCTTGTGCCTATTCCAATACTGAAGTCTACAGCAAACTCCAAAATCTGAAGGAATGAAGGGAGGCCATTATTACTTTTTCTATGAAAATGCAATTTTTATTAAAAACAGAAGGTGAGCTAAAGGCACCAATCCTCTTTAAAATAACTTGGATTTTAGCATCAATAATGGAAATTTATATACTGTGGCTGGGTTATGTCTAGCACCTCTCCCATCTTTTCTGACTGTCCATAAATAAAATGTTTAAGGCCAATGAATATAATCAATGAATGATCTTAATGTTTTGCTCTCAAATTTTTCCATTTCACAGGAAGTTCAAGTTTCCTTCAGTAAATGGTGTAGACTTTCCCATGCATTCTCATATTCTAGTAAAATCTATTTTACACATATTAAGTCTTGGTTTATTTATTGGGGAAGAACAGGAATGCCACAGAATAATCATGACTGTGATATTTTTAAGGTTAAGTTTCTTTAAAATATTTAGCAACCCCTTTTACCCTGCCATTTTGAATGGGATAAATGCATCACTGCTTTCAGTTTCTTGGGTATGTCTGCAGTGGTTTCCTAAACAACAGCCTTACACGGGTTTAGGCTATCTGAAATGCAAGTCTGAGACCCAGATCAGAAGTGATAACAAACATTTGCAACAGTGGAGGGTCCCACTTCTTTCCATGGGGCTCTGGATGGGGTGGCAAGTCCCTATGTAAAGATCAGACCCTGTGACTGGATCCTTGATTTTTCCAGGCAGGAGGAATTTACCAGCTGGTATCTCAAACAGCAGAAGCTTGGCATATTTTCCTGTTCTTTGACGGTGTCAAAACATGGAATCTCAAGAACATTGTAAGAAAAGAGGGCATGTCAACTGCCCCTAGTGAATCTGATTTACTATGTGTAAAGAAAAACTTCATCCTTCTTACAAAACCACTTAGTTATTTTTCTGAGAACAAATTTTCTCAACAAATTAAACACTTTCTACTTTACAAGGAATACAAACCACTATTGATTGCAAACACAGTCTATCCTGCTAAAATATTGAAGGAGATAAAAACCTAAGCATTCCTGCAGGAGCAAACTCTAAAATTAAAGAGCTGGAATCTTCCATGTTCATTTTATTAAAGTTTCTCCAATATCTCTAATGAGCCCTTTATCACTAATTCACTTCAAACACTTGCTGACTTTTTGGTACTGACTGTAGGAAAATCCTCTGCTTACTCTTGCCACATCCTTTCCAGTGGCCTAGAAGAAGGTTTGTTAATGGTCTTTCCTCACCTACTCTTTATTCATTCCCTGCGTATCACAAATATTTAATACTCAATTCTGGATTCTGGTTAAGTGCTCAGTACACAAATTCCAAACCGCAAGCCAGGTGTTTGACAGAGCTGGAGGAGGAAACAAATTGCTCCTACCTATGGGTCCAGGGATTTAGAGCTAAGGCAGGACAAGCAGTGGAGCTGTTACCGACCGTCCCTGAGGTCCTGCCCTGGAGGAAGGCTCTGATGGATGGTCAGAGATGGCAAAAGATGCTGGAAGAGGCAGCTATGAAGAAGTGCTTAAATTCACACAGGTTCCCTGGCCATTGACTTGTGGAGAAGACAGGAAGATGGAACTACTTACCAGAAAGTCTTTAAAAGCACAGCGGGTAGAACACTTAATATATATTAAACAAAAATAAATAAATAAAAAATGTAGAAGCCTACTGCCAGCATTTTTAACAAGGGAATTCCCAGTAACAATACACCTGGTTTTACCTTGGTTGTCTGCAAAACTAGAGTCTATTCAGCCTTCAGTGTCATCCAAATGCTCTCTGGCTTCTGTCCCCAGGTGGGGAGATGCCCTTACCTGCTCAGCACTTACCTACACAGAGCACATCACTTCATGTTCTGTTCCTGGAAAACAAACCAGGTAAATATGGGTGAAGAAAAACCATGCTTGGCTTGTTCACCTGAACCTGGGGAAGAAGAGACTTGGGGCAAAAAGAGCATCCACTTCTTGGCATCCACTTCTGGGAATTTTCTTTAAAATTCTTCCCATTTTTTGTGACCTGGTCTAGGCCAAGAATAAGAAAAAAATAAATGCACTCTTTGGGAGTATTTCAGTAATACCTAGCGATAAGTTGTCTCTGGCAGAGATTATTTCTGCAAGATCCAGGGAGGATTTAAAATCCAAATAGAGACAGGAAAGCAGCCCAGCACTCCATTTGAATTGGTGGCAAAATTAAGTCAAGTGTCTCAGCAGCACCCGTGAGCTCTTGCCAAATATCTCTAAGATGGCAATTTAACCTGGAATTGTGTTGTGGCTGCTCCTTTTGAGAGCCTTCAGGGGAATAGAAGGGCATAAGCCCCACAGAGACTTTCCTGCACTGTGTCTGTAAATCTCAACAGTATGCAGTGAGTAAGGAGAGAGTAGAGCAGGCATAAACAGTTCTCTCCTTCCTTCCAGCTGTTTCTTGCATGGGGTTTGCTGTTAAAAGATCCATAGCAATAGATGATTGAGTTTGGCCTAAATCCCAGCCTTATGTCTATCCTTGCACTACAGAATGGATGTGAACAATAAAATTGGTTAGAGGTCTGTGGCTACTCACATCCTTAAGTGCTTTGTGTTCTGCAGTGTAATTGCTAGCCAGCTGAGGGAAGTGCTTAACCCAGTCTACTCTGCCCTGCTGTGGCCTCGCCTCAAGTAATGTGTAGAGTTTTGGGTGCCACAATATCAGAAGGACATGAAACTATTTGAGAGTGTCCAAAGGAAGGCAACAAAGATGGTGAAAGGTCTAGAGAGGAAGGAGTATGAGGAGCAGCTGAGGTCATTCGGTTTGTTCAGCCCTGAGCAGAGCAGGCTGAGGGGAGGCCTCATGGCGGCCTGCTGCTCCCTCATGAGGGGAGCGGAGGGGCAGGCGCTGAGCTCTGCTCTCTGGGGACAGCGACAGGACCCGAGGGAACGGCATGGAGCTGGGACAGGGGAGGGTCAGGCTGGGGGTTAGGGAAAGGGTCTGCACCCAGAGGTGGTCGGGCACTGGGACAGGCTCCCCAGGGCAGTGGTCACAGCACCGAGCCTGCTGGAGTTCAAGAACTATTTGGACAACGCTCTCAGACACGTGGTCTGATTTTTGGGTGGTCCTGTGTGGATCCATGAGTTGGAGTTGATGATCCTTGTGGGTCACTTCCAACTCAAGATATTCTATGGTTCTAGGATTGTAGGTGCAATCTTGACCCTGCTTCCAGGGTTTGGGGCATGAGGATAAACCAGCATCACAGTAAAAAATTCTTGCTCTGTATTCATAAGAACTTGAGAAAATGGCTCCTGTTGTGGGATTGGAGGAAGTGAAGTTATGGGTGGGCTATCTTGTAGCCTAAGCCTAAAGACAGAATCTGGCTTTGCAGCGTTTTCTGTCTTCATCTTTTCAAAATCAGTCTCCTATTTTCATGTCCAGCCTGGGAACATGCCAAACAATGCATTTTGCAATTCCATCACCTGCGCTGTGAAAGAAATGTAGGTGTGGTTGTACATGTGGATTTCTGCAGGTACAGCTGAAGTCATGCTGTCACTTCTGACAGTTTGCACCCAGCACTGGCAGAATGCCTCCCAGCTACAGCTCATGTATTTGGAGGCATGAAAAGCTGAGCACCTAATTAAGAAGGTACTGAAAACACAGGTGTTTAGATCAGAAGCTTGTCAGGTATATGCCAGACTCCCTTTACCAGCAGAATCATGTTACTAATCTATTTGTAGAACTTGATTTATGAAGATAAATATGACAGCCAAATTATGTCAACTTATGGCAAAAATCATGTATTTTTCTTTCAGCTCAGATTCCAAAAGGTTATTTTCTTTCTCATAAGGTTATTTTTAATGGCAGAATATATGTGTATGCTACCCAGTCCTGCATGCAATGCCAGGACAGCTCAAAACATGGCAATTATGTTGACCCACCAAAAGTTCAAGCAAAAAAGTATATGGTGCTTACCAATATTTATTAGCCATTTCAAACCTAGACAAAACCAGGGTATCACATTTATCTTCTTTCTTAGTACTTTGTGCAGAAATCCCTTGTATCTACTTCATTTGTGTCTTCATATCCTCCTTAATGTTAGCTGAAAGATCCTGGTTTCTTATGCTGTCTAGTAAGCCAAACTGTGTTAAACCTGTTCAAATAAATATGTAAATAGACAGAAATCTGCATATTAAACATTGTGAATCTTGACAGCCTACATTTTCACTGTGTCTTCTACACTTTTCTTAAACACAAAGCACTTAAGGAAGTGATTAGCCACAGACCTATAACCAATTTTATTGGTCACATCTATTTGGTTGTGCAAGAGCAGACATAAGGCTGGGATTTAGGCCAAACGCAACACCCATCCACATTATTTGCCTTCAGGGGTATTTCAGAGTTCTTTCTGAGATAATTCATTGGATTTGTTCAAGTGGGATGATCTCTGGCTGTTGTTCTGCTTCCAAGTATATTCAAGATAATGGGCATCAGCCTTTTGTGCACCCTTTCTCTATGCTTTCCCCCCTGAAGTGATGCCTCATGAGTGACAGCAAACAAACAAGTCAGCCACTGAAGAGGATAAGTGAAGACTTAAGATATCCGCCTGCCACCCAGCTCTAAGATATATAGATTGCTGAAGCCTCTATTCAGGTTTCTTATGTCTAACAAATCCAGATTAAATCAAAATCAATATATTTAGGTTTTGGAAACACAGTGGGTTATAGGTTTGTCTCAAGACTCAACGACATAGGTATTGTGTTGATGTAGGCATGAGAGGAACTCTTCTAAAATATCCTTCATGTGATCTTTTGGACCAAGAGAGATGTTACCAGAAAATCCATTTATAATAGACATTAGGAAGGGGAAGAAATCTAAACTCTTTCATGTGCATTGATCCACAATCTCATAACAGACTTTATTAGTAAAAATAACAAGATGTGTTGATACCTGCACATTTCTTTTTTTAACTGTGTATGTAAATTTTTTTTTTGCTAGTTAAAGTAATCATTTTGTCAAGCTCATTTGGTTCAGCTGTCACTTTCATCTACACAGTTAATCATTGCTCCTGAAAATGACTTAATCATGGGCTCTGCATCCTCAGAAGGAAGAGATTCTGCAATCTGACAGCAACCCCAAACTAGAGCCAACGCCTGGTTCTGCTATTTGAAGTTTAAAGCATAAAGGATGTAACTGTGTGACCAAAACAGACTAATACATGTCCAGGTCAGAGACAAGAGCAAAGGAAGCTGGACCAGAGAAGTGACTAACTAGAAAAGCCTGGGGCCTTGATGACTATGGGTAAAATAAGGGCTCATGGTTGAAAAAAAAAAAAAAATCTAGGAAGTTTATTTTATTTACAGAGTTCACATTAATGCTTCCACTATGGACAAGGATTGAAAGCAAATGCATTTATGCAAAGAAAAACATGATGCATTTTATGTCACAGTCAAGCTTTTTTTTATATTTTGCGAAAGACATTTTCTTCCCAAATCAAGGAATTAATTATCAAATAGACATACATTCTGGTTTTCAGAGTCTCAGCATCACAGATTCCTCCAAATGGATGAAATCTGGTTGTCTTAAGAACTGTAACACTCTATTTGAAAAGCTGGGCTTTACAGACCAAAACTTGAAAATTTTGCATACTTGTATTGATCTCATTGTCATATGTATTACACTGGAAATCTAAGTATGAATCTGTCTCTGAAAAGACTGACTAAATTCTTACAATATTTCTCTGTATTACAGTAGTTTTTCATATTCCTTCTTTCTGTCCTGCCAGAGCTATTGGTCAACAAACTGTGTATGCAGCAGTATTCAGAAAAATATAGTAGCTAACTATAAATTTCCAGGGCCTGAACAGTTTTAATATTTAACTTCTCTGTGTTATGCAAATCTTAAAGTGATTTTCATTCCAATTTCTTTCTCACTTTGGCCTTTCAATATCTGATCCAACTGAAGTGACTTTGAAAGGTACCACCTTGACCTTTTGACATTAGCATGATAGAAGAGAGAGGAATGAAAACCTATTGTCTTATGGAGGAAGAAGTAAAGTTACTGATTTAATCTCTCTCCTTTTTTTTTTTTCTCTCATTTTTTTTTTAATTGGATTAAATAGCTAGAGTGAGGTAGACACAATTCATCAGCACTTGATTTAAATTGCTGTATCTTCATTTTTTGTGTGAACCAGTACATGCTTATTCCTGTACATATGCAGACTGCATACTTATCACCAAAAGCTTCAGAAATATGTGGGTGTAGGCAACATCTGTGACTGCTTTGGCTGAATGTTCTGGCCTGTTGCAATCTTCTGACAATAGAAGCAAAAGGAAACACCTTTCACTGTATATGTAAGGCAAGAAATGCAATTTGTGCTTGTCTCATCTTTTCCATTTTTAAAATCCTTAATAAGTATTAATCATTTAATCCCACCTGGCTTCCTTGAAGAAAGAAGGTAGGTGAAGTTATCTCCATTGCACAGACAGGAAGACTGAGGCAGAAATATGACACATCAGAAAATATACCTCTAATTCAGAAGTCAGAAATCTGTATCACTTAATCCTGAATTTTCATTAGAGTGGTCAAAACAGACCAGTATACTTTGGGAGTGTCATAAGGACTCTTCAGAGAGATATATCAGCATTTTTCATGCAGAACATATAGAATGGATTAGAAGTACATAAAGGCTCATTACCACATATGTTCATGTTTCTAAATACTACATTTACTATGCAGTACTTCCAAAGTCCATATCAGCCCTGGGTTATGCCTGATTCAAGTGTATTAAAACTTGTTTTACATTAAATCATTCCACAGTACATTTTTACTAATGACTTGACATGGAACTGTTCTTCACTCAGGGGTTCATTTGTGAGCTACCTGTGGCTATCTGTGGAATACCATTTCAACTAATTTGGTCTAGATGATACTTTATTCCCACCTCCCCCCTTCAATAAATAAATAGATAAATAAATAAATAAATAAATAAATAAATAAAAGAACAAAGTATTAGAACAATGCTGGGCCCAGCTTGGTGTTACCACTTATATCCCAATTTTTAGATTGTTATTGCCATTTCTACAGAAGCAAGAGATGGAGTATTTTCCCCTTCTAGCCCCCTGTATAATATTGCCCAATATTGTCTGAGATTTAGACTTCTAAGAAAGAAGGGCTTGGATGCCTGAGCCGGGAAAGTCCTTTGTATGCCCTCCTGCTCTGTGCCCAACCTCCTTGGTAGTTTGTACATCTCTGCTGGTGTCTATGATCAGGGCATACACAATCCTTGTGCACTAACCAGGAACAGGCTTGAGCTGAGTTGACTCAGATCCTAGGGAAAGCTGAACATACTGGCCACCCAGACCCCATGTCCCTCTCCACAGACATATTCAGGAAGCTGCACTGACTACACACACAAAACCCATGTGTAGGTAAAATATTACAGGTTGGGAACCCCTGGCTAACAGCATGGCTTTGAAAGAGGTAGTACACAACTAGCCCCAAACTCTTTTACCCTCTGTTTGGCTTCCTTCACCTTCTGATAATGCTCATCCATTTCCCTAGCAGTTTCATTCCAAAGGGAGAAACACAAAACTGTAACAACCAACTAATGAATTGAACATTTATTTATTTAATTACACATATTTTTCCCTATAAATTAAACTAACACACAGCATGGGAGGGGAGGATCATCTCCTACTTAAATTCTTGGTTGAAGTTAGCTGAGCTTGAGTCACATAATGCTGAGACCCATTACATATCCCCCCAGAAGGAGACAAAAAATCCAAAGTTTGAAGTGTGGTGCTACAAATATGGGCAGAGTAAGATTTTGAAACTGTCAGCTTCATTTCAAGCAGTTAAGATCTACTGTTATTGTGATTTGAAGGTAAGCTTCACAGTGAACATCCTTATATTAATTTGGATATGAATTTAGACATACAGTTACACACACCTATTTTTAAGGACAGGGATATTGATCTTGGCAAGGCAATAAATTCCAGTAATATCTCTCTTCAGAATAAAGCCAAGACAATTCAAATCCGTTTATTTTTTTGTCTTCATAACATTTTGCCAAAACCATCATTTTCTTGGCCACATAATTCTGATTTATATTCAACAAGAGTAGTAAAAAGCTTTTATAGAGGAGACAGCCAGAGTGACATTTTCCTATAAATCACAATGATTTTTACTGCCACAAGATCCTGCGGCTCAACTTCAAATACAACTGTGCTGTAAACTGCGTGGATGAAACTGCATTCTTTCTGAATGAGAACCATGTTTCCCTTTCTCACTGAGTGACTCCACATTCCTATCAGTCTCTAGCAGATAATAACAATATCCAAACAAAAGCAGTTTTCAGAGCTGGTGGAGCAGCGATGGGAAAACATGTTCAAAGTGGGTGCCACTCAGCATTAAACCACTCTCTACCAAAAAAAAAAAAAAAAAAAAAAAAGGAGAGAAAGAAGGAAGCAGGCTTCTATGTAATCTTCTAGGCACTTTAACCAGGTGAGGGAGTTGGGAATACCTATATCCATTTCTTAACATAACAAAGGAAAATCCATCATGGATGGTTGAAATCCTTGTGGAAGAACAATCCCGTGCATGAATGTATGCTGAGGGTCAACCAGCTGGAAAGCAGCTCTGCAGAAGAGGACCTGAAGGTTTTGGTGGACACCAAGTTGAACATGAGCCAGCAGCATGCCCTTGCTGCAAAGAAGGCTAATGTGTCCTTGGCTGCATTAAGCAAAGTACCGCCAGCAAGAGAGGTGATCCTTCCTCTTTACTCTGCACTGGTGAAGCCACATCTGAAGTATTGTGACTAGTTCCAGGCTCCTCAGTACAAGAGAGACATGGATGTACTGGAGAGAGTCCAACAAATGTCCATGAAGATGAGCATTTCTCCTGTGAGGAAGGGCTGAGAGAGCTGGAAGTTTTTAGCCTAGATATGAAGAGGCTAAGGGAGGATCTCGTCAATGTATAACAACATATAAGCACTTGACGCCAGGTTCTTTCCAGTGGCACCCAGTGCCAGGACGAGAGGCAACGGGCACAAACTGGAGCACACGAGCTTCCATCTGAACACCAGGAATCACTTCTGTGCTGTGCGAGGGACAGAGCACTGGCACAGGTTGCCCAGAGAGGTTGTGGAGTCTCCTCCTTGGAGGTATTCAAAGGCCACCTGGACATGGTCCAGGGCACCCTTCTCTGGGCATCCCTGCTTCAGCTGAGGAGTTAGACCAAACAACCTCTAGAGATCCCTTCCAACCTCAGCCATTCTTTAATTCTGCACAGTTAAAATACTTCTAACCTGTTATATACAGTAAGACATTTGTTTCCTGAGAAGGGATGACATTTCTCTTCCCCAGTCCTTTCATTGTGTTCTTTGGGAACTGTCCCCTGTAAAGTGAGGTGAATGGAGCAGGGTCAAGGACACAGTATTTTGATATGACTCTGGATTAAATTTAGGCAAAGGTCTGTCCACTAAGCTCAGGATACACTCCTACTTTGCCAAAATCTCAACAGAAGCTGTGAGAAGCCTGCAGCCATATCTGGAACAGACTAAAAATCATTTTATTGCAGTCCATCACACAGTGCTTATCTCCTAGCAATATGCATGTCACCCAAACTCAGGTGACGAGGGTTCCTGGATCATTTCTATCTTCTCCCTCTGCACCAAATTTCCTGGACAGCACAGACGGCAGCCTCACTCCAGAGCTGCAGGCAAAAGCAGTTTTATCACAGGTCCCCCACACTTGCTGTTTACCCTATCAGACACTGCTTCTATGTCAGCTAGGTTCAAGGGATCGCCCCACATGCATCAGCTTCCACACAGATATGTGCTAGACACTGTGGTCAAATGAAAATATGAATCTAAAAGACACAAGCATAGGAAGTCAATGAATGAACATGCTTTCTCATGGCAATTCAAAAATCACTTACATGGTTGATGGTGCATGGATCATGATTATATTTAATTTAAGTTTTGGAGAATTGCAGTCTTGAGACTCCTCTTTAACACAGCATGCATCATCCCAGCCTCTCACCAGAGCACAGTGCCAGATGGAAATGGGGATCGTGGTAGCTGGGTGGGAACCCAGGCTCAAGATCTCAGCTCCAGAAACCTATGTGCAAATGAAAGGAAGTTCAGATTTAAATCTCTACTTACAGACAATTTTGGGGGGTGGAGGAGAAATGCACTTATAGTAGAGTAGTGTAAATTGTTGGCACATTTAGAAAGTTGTAGCTCTTTGTAAAAGCCACTTTCCCTGCTCAAGCAAGGATTATCATTGTTATGTATAGTCAGAGATAGGCCTTTTATGATTTGTACTTCCATATGAAATAAAATTCTCCCTTTCCTTTCCAAAGAATTTATTTTCCACTTTTATGACTATAAATGCATTAAAATGATGAAATTTC
The DNA here is from genome assembly GCF_047663525.1 of Anas platyrhynchos. Classification (NCBI taxonomy): domain Eukaryota; kingdom Metazoa; phylum Chordata; class Aves; order Anseriformes; family Anatidae; genus Anas; species Anas platyrhynchos. The sequence goes on along the minus strand of NC_092588.1, from coordinate 13,672,216 downwards.
TCTGGGTTAAGCTATCCTTAAGGGGGCCAAGAAAAGAAAACTGCCTACGGAAGCAGACAGCATACTACAGCAGGCTGGCAGCACAGAAGTGCAGCTACCTCAGTCACCTGTGGAGCGCACACTGAGCTTTCCATGCTCTTTTATTTCTGTTTTGCTTTTAAAAAATAACAAGTTGCAAAATACTCATTATGGCAGTCGTGGAGGAGTGTGGAAAGGTTCCATTCAGCTTGTGTAGACCTGCAGGAGAGTGGTTGCTTCTTAACCCTGAGACTAATGTAGCACTACTTTCAGTCAGCTTTTCTCCCTCATGGCTACTCAGGAGGCCAGGCCAGAAGATAATAACATTTCTCTGCAGCTTGAAAAGACAACAACAAAGTCGGTGGACTAGGCAGTGCTGCCTTGACATACATTTAATAAAATCAGCCCTTCCTGATGGCCCTTCTGCAGTCCAGAGGACCAAATTAGAATGGCTTGAGACAGCACTATAGAGTCAGTGCTGTGGCGGTGCCTCACGGTGTACCCTAGGCCCTTCCCTCACAGAAGAAATTTTTGGATCTCTCAAGTTCTATTGATTTCAGAGAGGTTTTCCTTCCTCATAGCCCTTTCCAAGAATGTCTGTCAGAAGCTGAATGCTCATTCTTGCTGACAGCTTGCGATCTGCCTGCACTTCTACAGCTGTTGAAGGCACATCTCCCTTCACATGAGCTAGGGAGAGCAAGTCCAGGCAGCATGTACCAAGCCACTTCAGCAGGTCAGGGACAGGTTTGGCTGGCCTGCCTACAGAAACTCATGCTCTCTATTGCACTGAGACATCCAATACATTTAGATGTTTTATTTCCCCCGACATTGAAACAGTGAGGAGTAAAGAATGACTCTAAAATAAGTATGTTTTGGAGGCATAGTACCTAAAAAGTGAACTCTTTTAATCATTGTATTTTGAAACAGTCATGATAGTGTTACTTCTGTTTTGTTTTGTTTTGTTTTCATTTGTTTGTTTGTTTCCTTTTGGAAATATCCTCAAATACTTCTGATTAAATAACGTGCTCAAGCTAATTTTCTTTCTTTCTGCCCTTCACTACCTGTAAAGATACTGGAGAAAGAAGTTGTAAAATCAAGTGAGCAATAGGGTACTGAACAGAGTTCTAGCAACAAAATAAAGTTCTTATTTCCTACACACACCCACACATTCTGGAAGCAAAGTAATATTGTTTGGCTAATGCTGTATCTCCCATTCTCAAGGTTAGATAATGCAGAGCAAGACATATATTTGGATCAGAGGTGTGAGTTAATGAAAAGAGAATTGAAAATAGACATTTGCAGTACCACTGATAGAAATATGAACTGATTTTATCATATAGGTCTGGGAAAAAAAATGTGTGAGTGTATGAATTGGAAGAGAAACATCTACGTGTGAATAAAAGAAAATCATTACACTGGACTGAGAATCAAATTCTGTGGTACCCAGCCTGGGACCTGATTTACTTTATGAAAGGCTCAGAGGGTGACCTCATGAGCTGATTTTGAACAATGGGGAAGATGAAGACAGAAATAATTTTCTGATTTGGAGATATATTACTGAGATCCAGTCTGGGGGCTCCCAACAAATTGGCAAAAAGACATTGGCAAGCTAGAGGGAGTTCAGCTGAGGTCCACCAAGATGCTCAGGGCAGGAGCACTTGTCCTTAGAAGGGGCTGAGGGAGCTGGGCTGGTTCAGTCTGCAGAAGGGACAGTCCTGGGGGGACCTAAGAGCAGACCCCAGTGCTTATGAGGAGGTCGTCGAGAAAATGGGGATCCAGGCTCACAGTTTTTTCTGGTGGATAGATGAGAGACTCAGCATAAGCTGAAAGAGGAGAGGTTCAGCTGGGTATAAACTGGAACATTTTCCCCATGAGGGCAGTCGAACACTGCAGCAGATTACCCAGAGGCTGTGCAGGGTCCATCCTGGGAGGGTTTCAGCCCTGACTGGGCTTGCTCAAAGCCTTGAGCAATCTGGTGTGAACCCTGAGCTGAACCTACTTTGAGCAGGAGGTCAGGCTAGAGACCTACTGAGTTCCCTTCCAATGTGAATTTTCCTATGATCCTATGATTTATTAGATTTTTCCTAAAATATATGTTTGAGCGAGCAGATAATAATTTTGCCTAGTCTTTTTAAACTGTGTTTCCAGAGACAAATTTCACCTACTGTGTCCAGCAAATTCCTTCCTCTGACTGCTGAAAACTGCTGATAAGTGTGTCATTTATTATGATGATTTTTATGATTTGGCACCACTTTCACAAAAACTGTTCAGGAGCCATTTCATATCAAAGTGGGCAATCATACACAGTCATTTCAAATGGAAACCACAGGTCATGGCAAGCTGGGCTATTCTGTGATTTTTGTGAATGAGAAATGAAAAGGTAACTATTCATCAAGTATTCAGTCTCCACATCCAATTAAATGGCACCTCTGTTTTATTGAGCATAGCTTATTTCACTGTACTAAGAGTTTTAAACTAACTTTTCAAAGACTAGTGGACAATTTATCACTACAAATATGGGCAAGCACACTGAAGCCAAGAAATGCTCTGAAAGTATTAAGCTGTTCTGAATAATATTTCAATACAATTGAAGCTGCTGTTTTCATGTCCCTGAAACAGCAGAACCAGAAATATTTGCAAGCTGTGTTGACATTCTTGAACACACCATTAAGCAACAATAAAAGAGGTTGTCATAGCTGCTGTGTCATAATGGAATGAGCTTGTCTCTCTTCAAACTGGTGGTGGCATTTTGCTAGTCAGAACATTAGGAAAAAATGTTAAAACCAGTGCCAGAAAAAAAAGGGGGGGGGGGGGGGGGAGAAGAAAAGACTCACAAGACAGTATAAATCATCTTTTGTTTTATCTTAGTTCAAGATTTATTCCCTTTTTCTTTCAATCTGTTAATCAATCTTTGAAATAAAAAAATAATAACAATAATACAGAAATGAAATCTAAACCAATCAAGATTAGTTGCATAACTAACAGAAAATGTTTACAGCTATTACATTTCTCTGTCTTGTGCAGCTTGTCAAGAAATAGCTGTTAAAGTTTGCTTTCAGCACTTTGCAACTGAGTTTGCATCCTGTACATTTCCTCCCTGTTTTTTTTTATCCTGACCAGAAGCACTTAATGTGCATTGGCCACTACTGACTTAACTGCAGGTACTTTGTGCCAACCCTCCCCTCACTTACAGATTATGCATATCTGGGGATTCAGTACTCAAAACTAAAATATAAGCATATAGCAGGGTGTGATTTTGGTAAAATTAATGATGCAATGCTGTTTAACATTGGATTTCTCACTAGAATTTGCTAAAGAATACATTGTAATAAATAAAAAAATAATTTCAAGGACAAGATTATGCCTAAATATTAATAAGCAGTGAAATGGAAAGAGCTAATATGCATATAAATATGCATCCTTAGAATCTTTAATTACACATCTTCATCACTAAGATCATTATTTCACCATCGTGATTTCTATAATCATAAGTCTATAACCAGTGTGGAAAGGCATCATTCTGAAGATGTTACTAACTTCCAGAAACAAGTTTCTCAGGAAAACAACATCTTCTACTCATAATATTCATGCAATAATGTTAGAACTGTTAGAACCCATTCCTGCATACTGTATACGAGAACACTAGTATACCCATAAGCACAGCTGTTGTTGCTAGAGAGACTTCAGAAAAGGCAGAAAAAGGTGCAAGATTTATCTTTTGGCTGTATCAGAAGATAGGTTTTAATACATTAAATATAAAACAAGTGAGAAAAATCTAGCTTAGAACTCAAGTCTGAGGTACTAGGCTTTTAAAGTTATTTGTTCCGTATGATATATAACATATGCATGCTCAGAGTTATACAAACACAGAAAAAACTGTCACTGTCCTGCTCCTTCCAGTTGCTGCATGGATCTTAAGAAGCTGTAAGCAGAAATATTCTTTGAGTTCAAGCAACATACTGATATGATCAGAAATATCTTAAATATGCCCATAAGTGGGCATTGGCTTTGCCATCTATCACAAGATGGAGGGTAGACAGCTCTAGCATGAAATTCTTCAAAAGAATACACATGCTTTGCTTTCATACAACACAGAGTAAGATTTGCAGCATTTACAGTATTCAAGATGAACTTATTCAACAGGCAGCATTTTGTCCAAACCTGAGGAGAGAAGCAGGGACTGCAGAAATTGAGGTGTAGGGCTTGGAAGCAGTGTCATGTCCCCTTGAGAAAATGTCAACAAGTACATAATTTCATAACTTTAGCTCATGTTTCCAAGTATCTCTGCCATAGAGCATATTTGTGAACAAATATCAGTTGATTACACTTTAGTCACAAGAATAAACCTTTCTCAAGTCCCTTTCTTTGAAGACTCACTGTACCTCCTTAAACACCTTTCTCTTGGGCTGCTTCTTTATAAGATCTTATGTGTGGACAATGAATATGATGATTCCTGCTCTCAGAAAGCCTCTTATTTTCCTAACAGTGAATTCACCAGCTCCCTGCCATACTTGCTACCTTTTTTTCTTCCTTTTGATTAGAATCAAACCTAGAAGATCATCTTCCATGGATGATTTAATTAGTGCCACAAAGGTGATGAAGGAACTGGAGCACTTTTCTTGTGAGGAAGGGCTGAGAGAGCTGAAAGTTTTTAGCCTAGATATGAAGAGATTAAGGGAGGATCTCATCAATGTATATCAACACTTGACACCAGGCTCATTTCAGTGGTGCCCAGTGCCAGGACAAGAGGCAACGGGCACAAACTGGAGCACACAAGCTTCCATCTGAACATCAGGAAGCACTTCTGTACTGTATGGGTGATGGAGCCCTGCCACACGTAGCCCAGAGAGTTGGTGGAGTTTCCTTCCTTAGATATTTTCAAAGGCCACCTGGACGTGGTCCTGGGCTCCCTGCTCTGTGTGCCCCTGCTTGAACTGAGGGGTGGGACCAGATGAACTCCAGAGGTCACTTCCAACCTCAGTTATTCTGTGATTCTGTAATTGCATTTTTTGGTGGGAATCTACTTCTTTAACCATTTGCTAACTGTTGATGTTATAATGATTTATTTCTGTTCTTTTCTTTAGAATTGTTAGTAAGAATGTCTGCTCAACAATCCACATATGTACTAAAATGTCAGGTAATAGACATAACAGCAAAAGGTGACATTCAAATATAGCTGTAATTGTATGAGTATTGTATTTATACTGTAATGTTTGTAATTGTCTCCCTGTTCTTGTATCTTTAAACAACTGCATCAAAAAAATACTGTCTGTTTTATCTGGCAATCATGACCTACCTAATCAAAGCCTCCTATCAAGTTTGGTAACTCCTTTGAAAGTCTTTTAAGGGATTGATTTCAACAAACTGGAGCCTGTTTTCATTTCTTTTAATCCTTTGCCAAAAGTGGTGCTTCCAATGTTTTTACACCAGGTTAATTTGTAAAGAAAAAGTGCTAGGAAAAACAAATTAAAGATTTGCTAATAATGTTTCTTTAGGAAATGGGAATATGAAAAATAAAACCGAAGTAACCTCTGAATAGGTTGGCATAAGTAAATTACTAAAGCACATTCTGGATTTTAAAAACAACATTCCAAAATTGAAGACTTCTTCAGCCCTACCTAACTAGAATAATTCTTGTCTTCAGTGTCTTCCATCCTCTAACTTCCAACAGATTCAAACTCCTCCTCCTCCACAAGGGAATGGCCTCAAGTTTCACCAGGAGAGGGTTTGGTTGGAAATGAGGAGACATTTCTTCTCAGAAAGAGCAGTCAGGCACTGGGACGGGTTGCCCAGGGACGTGGTAGAGTCACCGTCCCTGGGGGTGTTCCAGCCCTAATGATTTTATGAGTAATATGGGTTGTCAGCTCTGGGGTTGGACGAGTGAAGAAGAGAAAGAGCACAGTGAATGAAGAAGTCAGCTGAGAGGCTAGAGAGATATGAGAGATAGAAGAGAAATTTCTGGTTTTCTCTCCCTGAAAGGAGAGTTGGCATTAATCCCAGAGTCTAAAATTGCAGGTCAGGTGAGTAGTCTGGGCCTCCTGACCATTCAAGCCAAGGGGTTTGCTGGAGTACAATAATCTTCTGGCCCAGAAGCCTGGATTTTCTCCCACTAGAAACAAGGGAAAAGGGAGAAAAATGTGATTGCAACACAGAGCCAAGGCATGCCTGAGATGTGCACACAAGCCAAAGCAGGTGAGTAGCACCATCTGGACCCACACCTTCGGTCTGGTAACAAGTGAAGCATGTTGCCCTCTCCCTCCTCCAGTGAGTACACTGCTTATTTAAATTCTTACCCTCTTTATCAAATATGTCTCTGCAAACCTCTTCCACCTAAAAGGAAACAAGTAACCCTATGCTGCCTTAATTCCGTCATTCACATAATATAGCTTGAGATTAAGACAAAAAAAAAAAAAAAATCCTCAATTACATTCACTAAAAAACTGAGGTTTAAGGAAGGCTCTTCAAAACTTCGGTTTTGAACTAATACAAAGGTTAATGAATCTAGCACAGTTTCAGCCACCAGAAGGATTTTTTCAGCTGACAGAAGCAACTTGAAGGAAAATCAGATAAATGCTATCGGCAGGTGCCAAAATAGTTTTAAATGCAACTTGCAGTGGACTTCCTGAAAGGGATTATTTAGTAGAAAAAGAGGCAAGATTTCATCCCTGCCTTTTTTATAGTTCTATTCTAAAGGTTTCCATAAAAATACTATAATCTGGTTCTTCAGGCCTGAGAAAGGCTTTTATATCTGCTCTAACTTTCAGAGGCCTTTTAAATATTTTGGCAATTGGAGCCATCATTACAGATTGGAAGTCTGTTGAAAAGATACCTTAGAGACATTTGGCTTTACTTTGCATTCTTACAGAAAGAAACCGTTCTGAAGAAATATGGGAAAGAAAATAAAAAGAACTTTACTGTCCTGCTGAGAGTCACTTTACCTATTTTTCCCCTGACCAGACATCCTATTGGAAAAGCACTGCAATGGATACCTGGACTCCGATGACATCCTTTGGACAGGAAATGGACTTTGGCTTTTTCTTCTCAAGGTCTTACTTGCTTTTTTTTTTTTCCTTTGCCACCTTCTGATAATGTCATTATCGAACAGACCTTTGCTTGAACAATTGAATACCTAAAGGTCCTTGAGAAGCTTTTCTCTTTGGATTGAGTTCACTCACCTGCTGGGAAAAACAAGGAATTGGTGCTATGATAACAAGGAAGCTACAGCAGATTGAAAAGGGGATTGAAATTTGATCCAGGGATCAAATCCCTCCAGCTCCAGGGCTAGCTAGGGGTGGTCTGCACAGCCCTGTAACCTATAACATGATACACCTCTATACCACCATCACCTGCCATAGGGAAAACACTAACTCCTTGATTTCTTACATGAAGTTGCTGCATAACTTGCCCTTAGAGCACTTACAGCTGTAGTTGTCTTTATGCTCAGCCTAGTTTGCTGTCTGATATTATCCTGGGATGTCTGTCAGTGTTACTTCTCACCCCCCTCCCATCAATGATATCAGACTGCTTCCCCTTAACGCAGAGGTTCTTGAACTTTTGGAAGGCCACCAACTCAGGCTTCAGCTAGGTCTTGTATAATGACATTAATCTGAAAAGCAACACAGCACGGCAATTTTTAAAAGTCTTTTGTGGTGCACATAAGAGTTAGAGTGTCCCTAGGTCATGCTATGGGACTATTCTGAGGAGGAATAATACTGTCCAAAAGTTGTATAACTGTTTTTGTTTGTAAAACCTTAATTGCTGTATGTTGGTGAGTATCATCATCAGTATGAGAGCTGGAGGACCTCAAGTTACCAAGATTTTCAGTGTCGTGCTAATAAGAAAGTCTGGAAAAATCAAGGTTTTACCCTTGGTATAAAAGTTCCACTCTACACATATGCTTCCTACATGCTGTTATTTAATATGCTTGAGAGCAACTCTGCCCCAAACCTGCTGATTTTGATGGAATTTTTTTCTATTAACATCAAAAGGTATTAGATAAACCCCAGAGTGTATTTGAGGGAGTGGAGGCAGAACTGCTATGAAGCAGAAAGAGCAGAAAGTCAAAGAATTCAGGAAAGCAATATTTTTGAATGAAATATTATTAATTGAATGAAATATCAGTTAGGAAAGAAATAAGAAATGTGAAGAGAGTCATCAAGTTAATCAAAGAATTATGAAATGACTGAATCTTGAAAAAAAAAAAAGACAATATTAATGTGCATAAGTTAAGGTATTTAATAAGTTATGAAACATGCTTTGAGGGTATGAACTACATTCTCTGGTAGTGGGGAGGGAGGTTGTTTTTCCTGAGATCTGAAAATATCTGGGGATTACATTCTGTCAAGTAAGAAAGAGGCTCAAAACCAAATCCAGTCATTATTTATAAATGTATTGGGATACTTTTGCTTTAATTCTATTTTGTTATAATTCTGATACTGGACTGAATTTTACAAAATATGTATATCCCTATTTTGATGACTTTTGTATGGAAAAGTCAAACAGCTGCATTCCAATACTGGACACTTCCACCTCTTCCCCCCATCTATACTTCAGTGGTTTGGCTGGCACAGAAGCAAGTAAGCCAGTCAAGGGACATGCTTGGTGGAACCCCGTGATGGAGGTGGTGTGTCTGCACGTAAGCAAAACAGTTGACAAAGTGGATTAATTCTCCTCACTGACCTTATTTTTATAAATTCTCCATTTCCTTACTCTCCTCCTACTCCTTCCTCCAGTGTCAAGCATCTCACCCTTTTGATTTCAGAATACCTTGTCTCTTACTTTGTTGCAGAGATCTCCTTGTTAATGTGGGTGCCCAAGGCATACAGTTCCAGAGGTTGGGTTAATTCTTGATGCATTGACTGAAGCAGTTACACTGAAAGAGGTAATAAAGCCAGACTTCAATGGCAGTGGCATTGAATCCATACGACAGCTATCAAAGATTTCCTCATCAAAAGTTTTCCCGCAGCTTTAAAACTTTGAGTGAAGTTTGGACAACCAAAACATTCACAGTAAGATGTAATTCTTTATCATTTCTGCCTCTGAGATACCACTTGAATAGAAGTACTCTGAGAACAAAACAAAACAAAACAAAACAAAAAAATCACATTTGAGTAAAGTTAAAATCATAGGATCATAGAATGGTTTGGGTTGGAAGGCACCTTGAAGATCATTTAGTTCCAACCCCCCTGCCATGGGTAGGGACACTTAGGGAACTGAAGGCCTCTTTTCAGTCTTGTAAGATGCTGAAATCTAGACAGGCATTTTCAGGCTTCGCCGATGCTGCTTTCTTCCCTGTTGGTTTATTCTCCCCTAATTGTTTCTTTAACATTATCCAAGTTTACTTCCTAGGTACTAAAGACCAAGAAGGGCTATTTTCATCAAAATCTGGTGGTGAGAAAAATCTCCCTGAGGAGATCAAGTGGTGTTGTAACAGGTTAACATGTCAGCTAGTAGGTTGCTCATATGAAGCTGTGGATCTTTGAAGCTTAATGAACCTTGTAAACTTTCCACTCATCTCACAGTACAGAAACATCTGGGTGAAATAGCATTGAGCTTACTCACTATGAAAACACACAGATGAACACTGACATACCTTCTTTCTCATGTCCATGAATGAAAGTTGAGCTGAAGAGTGAAAAAAAATAAAGTTACTGGTATTGAAATCTCTGGAGAGCTGTTTTTTTGGTTTTTTTTTTTTTTTTTTTTACTCCTGCAACAGAAACTCTGACTTGCTTGGTGATGAGATGTTTCTCCATTCATACTTAACATGTTCTAAACTGTTTAATACTTTGTTTTTATATGTTTTAAAACTTTGTATTAAAGGAAAAAAAAATACACTGAATTTACAAGAGAATCTTCTCCCTCTTCTTTTGTTATAAGTAAAAGTCCTCATTTGAATGCTCCCAAATAATCACGTCAGAGAGAGTACAGAGCTTTCAGGGCTACTCAGCCAAAATCCTTAGGTCTTCGAGCTGTCCTTTGACCCCAGTCTCTGCTCTGATACTGCTAGTAACAAAATCATTCATTGTAATGGTTTCTGTGATGTGGTTACCTGTCCTATAGATGCTGATCTAGAGGTTTGTCTACATCACAAAATATTATATGCCTTCATAATCTTTATAATTAGCTAAGCCAAACCATCAGACATGACCAAAAGTTTGTTTAGAATTATGTCAGATAATCATGCTTTAAAAAGATAATGCCTATATTTTTTCTGTTAAACATTAGTAGCATAAAAAATTACTATACATTTTTTTCTAAATTGCTGCTCCATTAAGTCTTTTCTAAATTGCTGCTCCATTAAGTCTTTTTGCAACTAATGTTTAACCGCCGATAGAATCCTTATTTACTAATTAAGAGGTTTTGTACATTAACTGGACTGATAATTTTAAATTGTAAAACTAACATAATCCAGGATACTAATTTTTATACAACCTGGCACTACCTTTCCACTTGTTCACTGGAACTAGAGCTATCTCTGCGGTAGATGTTTCCGAGTCTAGTTTGACTGTTATCAAAAAAACAGGGATTTGAGAAAAAATATCACCTTCTTAAAATGCTGCCGTGGTTTTTTTTGTGTTCACAAAAAAAGATTTAAAAGTTTTAGAGTTTATACTAAAACCTGTCACTTACATGTATATTAAATGCCCTGACTTGCATTAATAGATGTTATCAAATAACTCAAATGAAAACATTTCAAGTCATGAAAACAGAATGAGAGAAGAAAAGGAAGAAATCATGTTATATGAGAAAGAGGGAATAGTATTTTCAAGAAAATGAAAAGAAAATAGATTGTCTACAAAGAACTCATGTTTATTTAAAACAGCCTGATATTGCTGAGACAATATTTGGATGAGCTCTCATGGTGCAGTATGCACATTCTTTTATCTTAGTTATGAAACCTGGAGTGATGAAAAAAATGGCTTAAGAGTGCCTTGCAGATAACATTTACCATGATCATAGACACAGCAACTCCTGCTTTCAGCTTTAACTAATGTCTTCCTTATGATGTAATAAGCTTGTTAATATTATTTAGGTTCCAAGCTGTCATGATCAGAGCTTGTGTCTTCTATGTCTGTACTGTCCCTACCACATAGTATTATAGGAAGCTTCAATAATATCTATTATAAACACTTTATCTAGTATTTATTAAAATATTTAATATAAATAATGATTAATTAATAATTACCATATGTATTGTATCAGCAAACTACTCCTGCAAAGCAGTTTCTAAGTTATAAAATTTGCTTTGCTGAACTTTCTAAGATCCCACTAACAGCCCATGACTGTTTTTGGAGATAGGTTTTGAATAGGTTTTGACATAACAACTGATTAAAAAGTTGTGTTTATTTATTTATTTAATTAATATGTGTCTTTTTTCTGCGTGTATTTCTGTAATTCCTCTTTTCCTTTCTCCTGGTTTGTCCCTGACCTCCTTTTATTTCTGTTTCCAGTTTATAAAATTTTTCCTCTCTTCTTGGCAAGAGAAACAGACTTGTGGCCTAGAGACTTTCAAACATACTTCTGTAGCCATGGATTTTGCATACCTAGCCTGCTGTCTGTGCCGTATTTAAACTGAAAGGTTATACCGAAGCAAATATTTCTGGAAATTTTTATGAACTAAAAGAACTTTACAGCCATTTATAATTGTTTGGCATTGGTACTGAAGGCCAAATGGGTGTCAGTAGGCAGGACACACCAGCTGTGTTTGCCAGTCTTGTTAACACCTATGTGAGCTGCTGCAGAGATTAAAGAGCAGAGCAAGCAAACGAGAGGAAATGGGGCAGAGCACAGCTCTGCTTTGCTTTGCTTTGCTCTCCTCCCTTCCTCTCTCCTCCTTTTTTTACTTAAACTTCCTCACAGGAAAATCAACTTGTGCACGGATGGCAAGTAATCTGAGAGGTGTTTTTTCCCTTTGAAAAGAAGGTGGCTCTTCCGTTCACCGAAAAGTGACTGGGTATTTACCGAATGTTTCCATCTTTTTCACTAAGCAGAGGTTTTACTCCCTTTTCACCCTTGCAGTTCTTTCAATATTTTCTCTTTCATTTAGAATTACGTTTGCAGAAGAATCATCATCCACCAGCATCGACAGGTATTAGGAACACACAGTACCATCCATTAGTGGCTCTGATGTTCCAGAATGTTCTAAGAACAAGGAAATCTACCTTCAGATTGATCCTGATGACAGCATCACTACTGAGGGAGTTCATAACTGCTATTTTATTGAAGCTGCTGTGGCCATGGGGTGGTACAGAAAGCAGTTTACTGACCGTATGCTTTGATATAAAGAGCATGATATTCCATTCCTGGCTCTGGTGGCACCATCTACAGTTCCTAATTTCCCCCTACAAAACCACCACAGGATACACAGCATAGCACCTGCTATGTTTACTGCACCAGCCAAGGATCTATCTCCAACCAATCTCATCTATTATGGATAGATATAGTGGCCAAATTACTATCTTGCTCATATTTATTCAAAGACTTCCTCATTATTATTTTTCCTTGCAAATGATCTGAAGTCTGGTTATAATGTGACTGTTTTGCTTTGTTGTTATTGTTGTTATTCATAATTTTTCCAATGGAGCAAATGATAGCTTCTAGATTTATTCATAATCTGGGCATTAAGCAGCCAATCCCTGAAATGCACAATGGGACTCCTGTTGTACAGATTTTTATCTAAGTGTTGTTTGCACATCATTGCAAAAGCTCTAACTGTTTTTAATATTGCGTGGCTAGTTAAGAGACCTTTTGAGTGTGGCAGAAAGATATGACTATAGTTCAAGGGCTATAGATGCCAACATAAGTGAATATTAATGCAGGGTGCTCCAGTTTTCTGTAAATATTCTTGTCAGTACTTCAGATTCAAAAATCATAAACCATGAGATAATGTGAATGTCACTAATGAAAATCAATGCACTTCATTTTCTGCAGCATCAGAAATGTTTTTCAATCTATTTCCTCAGCTTTGTGGGCTCTCAGGAGATAATGGCTGCTGACACTCTCAGGACATTAAAAAATTTGCCTCTATAAAGTAACAATCTAGGAAACTTCACATTTGTATTTGCTTAACATTTGCTTTTATTTATAGCTATCTGCTAGCAAATTCATTAAGCAAATGGGACAATGTCCAATTTCCAACAGGATTTGGGTCCCAGATTTGGCAGTGACTTAGAGGAAACCACGTATGATGAGAGAGCCCTGTATCTTACCTCATGTACCTCTGCAGAAATCTTGAGGCTGTGGTGTTCCAAAACAGATGGATTTGTGTGTCTAGCACAGATGTAGTCTGTCAGGATAACAATTTCCTTCAAGGCCAGAGGAAGGTGTTCAGGTTCTGACAAGACGCAGTGTATGTGCCAGGCCAGGTGGCTACCACCTGTACAGTCCCTTCGCCTTGGTCAATTCACTCCAGTGCTCTCTCCAGCTTTGGCAGAAGCAGTAATTGAAGTTAGAAACACTGCCCTGGAGCTTCTTGTCACATAACCTCTAAAACCGAACGTATAAAATAACCAGCTGGGTTGCAGTTTCCCCCTGGTCCTCTTCATAACCGCTCCCCAGCTGCACAAGCCATAACGGTGTATGCCACACCGTGTGCTACCAGGAAAATGAATCACAATTCACCATGTAGTAACTTCATTTCTTATGACAACTATATACACCTTAGGCTTTCCTGTACTCATGGCCAACTGACTTGTACAAGGAGTTAGGAACATCAGATGAAAGAAACAATATCTACCCTGTCACCAAAAGTAAGATTCTCGAAGAACCGGATGCAGCACAAAAATGATCCACGACAGGCTGCAGGAAACTGATGACAAAGGATCAACCGTAATGCGTATGGCGAGGAACAGCGCTGGCCCACGGACAGCTGGTGGGAGCAGTGACAGAAACTTGGAGAGGTATTTAATTCTCGAGAGAACTGCTGCTCTCAGAAGCTTTGCTGTGGTCAAATTACAAATTACATGCTGTGTCCTCCTGGTGTTTAAGACACTCTACAGAAGTTTGTGGGGAAGTTATGAAGGAACTCATCAAAAAGGGGATGAGGTCATGGGATCAGAGCATGAGGCTGAGCGCTGCCCAGGAATGGAGCTTCCCTCTCCTACAGGTGCAGAGCTGCTTCTCTTCCAGGACCGCCTGCATTCCTCCCAAATCTCTTCTTTGAAGAGAAGACTAAACAATAATCCTGAATTTTAACAACAGACTTCTGGATCTCCTGCCCATTCCTTGAATTTGGTAATGCTTACAGAACAAGCGAATGTCATGTTAACCCTGATGAATATTTGTACTGAGTTATTCTGAACTTAGAAGCAAACATATCAGCAAGCACAGGTGTCCCATGGAAAAAACATATGGAAAAAAAAAAAATAATAAAAAAATAAAAAGGAGGGGGGATTTGAATCCATATCCAGTTTCCTTTTCCACAAAAGGGAAAACAGAGGGAGACTGTCCTGGACACTTCTAGAGGGGCCAAAGAAAAGAAAATGGGAAAAGGGAATGAACTGTGTTAATGCGCTTTCTATAAACAAGCCCCAGAATTTGATTTAGAAAAAAAAAAAAAAAAGACGTGCTTGTTTGAATAAATTCTTTCTGCTCTATGAGTTTCAGTAGGAAAACCTGGACAAAATTTAGAGAAACACACATACACACACAAAAGCTGAACGGATCATTTACAAGGAATATTGAAAGTATTAAATTATTTGAGTTTGGCTAAACAATGACACAATAACATTTTCAGTCCACAAGTATTTTTAAACTTTATTTTAAACTTTATTTTTAAATGCTGTTTTTACAATGAGGCAGTTTATAAGTGAAGTGAATATGTGGGCCACTCCTTTTAATACAATATCTCCCTGGCAACAGGGCCAGCAAAACAGAAAAAGAGATTAGGTGACCAATTGTTTCTTCCATCTCTCATGTCTTCGATTTCTTTGCTGGATGGCTGATACAGTGCTCGGACTCAGCGACTCCGCTGGGTGGGTGAAGCTCGACTCGGTATGTTTCCTTTGGCAAAAATCATTGCATGCAGTTAGAAGGTATGCTGTGTTGATATCATATGGCTGTCTAAAGGAGAAAAAAAATCTCTTTGTAGTGCCAACAGAAAAGGCTTGGCTATCGCAAGATCAAAATTTCAGTAATTCCTTATGAGCATTTTTAAGCCCTAACTTAGAGAAACAGCAAAGAGATTTTGGGAAGATCAGAAAATTAGTCCAGGAACTATGGCTGGGAACGGTTCCCTGGAAGGGCACCCGGCTTGCCAGCCCAGAATGTTACTCATGGACACTGAAGGAACTCAGAACAGATGATGGAGAAAATGCAGATGTATTACTAACATAGATAAATGATACTCAAAGATAAATGATACTCAAAATCAGATGTCTGACCTGAAATGTATGATCTTCAAATTTATTCCAGATAGAAAAGAGGAATACCTTGCAGAAGGCGTCCCTGATACAACCTTCTGTAGTTTTACTGTGTCCCTGCCCTTCTCACTCAGAGACAGGAGTGCTGTAATGCACTCCCAAAACCCCTAAAATTGCAGTTGTTACACAGTGGGTCAGTGCTTGTGGATATGGATATTCCTCTGTAGGGAATGTATTCTCATAGTTCCCTGCCTTCACTGGCTAGTACCTTGCTCTATGAGCAAAAGCTGGTTTTAACCTTAAAAGCCTTAAACGGTAAGAATTACTTCTGAGACTGCCTCTTCACCAGTGGTACAAATTTACAGCAGAGATTACAGAGAGTGCTCAAGCTAAGAGGGTCCAATTTAATTGCATTTTGTTTGTTTTCATTGCCTTGCATTCCCAGTAGATTCACAGCCTCTAATTCAGATCTCTACCAATTCAAAAACCTCTGGAAGTGTTCATTCCCAGGACACACCGTAAGTTTTGTTTGTTCTCCCAAGATTTTTCTCTTTCAGTTAAGGCCACAAAAGAATATGACAAAAGCATATTGCAAAATGAAATGAAAGCTATAAAGCATGTTTTCATTACTTATGGCCAGATTATTCAGCTCTTGGCAGACACCAACGCGGATATGGGAAACAGGCATGAAGGACAGCCCTAAATCATGCCATTTAGTAACAAACCTGACTTGGCAGAGTCAGGAACTGTCAATTAGCTGAATTAGTTAGCCATACTCCTTTCTTTCAGGCATGCTCAAAGAATGTTCTTTAGAGAAGAAAGACGGGGAAAATCCACTCTGCTGATCTAACTTTCTGATTGCAGAACAACAATTTTATCACCATTAGCATCCTCCGAATGCCAGCCTGTTCTTCTAGCCTTTACTCACACGTGTATTCCTTTCTCAAAAACAATCTGAGAGGCAACCATGCCTCTTTTCATCCATGAAAAGATTAAAAAAAAAAAAAAAAAAAAGAGCTTCTTCTGAAGCTCTTGAAGTAGAAATTAAGTGGTATGTTCCTCAAAGATCTCATTGGCCATCTACACCAAAATAAATTTCATTCCATGAAAAATGAAAGGAAAAATTCCCCAATTCTTTTTATCCATTATCATCTTACGCAGTAAAAAGGAGCAAACTTAGACTCTTAGTAATATCAGTCTGGTTTTCAGATACAAAGCACAAGTATATATTTGGGATTAATGAATTTTTAAATCAAATGAAATAAGCAAATACTCTAATTTATTTGGGGAGTAAATATTAATGACTGATTTCTGGGACAATTCTCATCTCTTTGCTTCCCAACATAGCAGAAATCAGCACTACAGAACGTGAGCGCACAGAACTGAATATACACACACGTTGCCATCCTGAACAGGAGCAGGCAAGCATACAACATCCCGTGGCATGCAACATCTACCCACAGAATCCTTGTATAAAAAGATCATTTTGGTGAGATGCAGCATAGCTCTCCTTCATGTTACTTCAGGTACTTTGGTCAGTAATGTCCCTCATCCTCCCGAAAATAATGGTTATATTTTGTGGCCATGGGGGTACGGAGAATTCCAGGGCATGAAGAATTAAATGCTAGTCTAAAGAATGATAGCCCTAAGCAGTGTGGACATGAGCTGTTCCCACCCTACTTATCTGTAGCAGTATGAGTACGGTGTTTGTCCTTCTTGGCTGTCTTCTTTACCAGAAATCTCAGCCCACACGAAACCACAGCAAACACTTTCACCTGCACTCTTCTCACTTCAAAGGGCAGAGCTTTTTCAACATTACTAAGAAAAAATTGTAAATGAAAAAATAAAAGCTTTCTTAAATAAAATTCCTCTTATGTTCCCCAAAACAGCAAAAAACAAATAGACATACATAGCAACTTCGCCTGGTGACTTGTGCTAGAAGTATTCCCAGCAGGCCCTATAGCTAAAATAAGTTTGGAAGAAAGTAATTGAGGAAACTTTTTTGGTAGAACATACAGATTGCATTAAACTGGAACATTTTGTGAATTTCTTTTAAGTACATGGAATTGTCTGAGTCAAAAGCAATGATGCAACTCCCCATCCCCACTTAACTCATTCTGACATTTTCTAAATTGTTTCAATTTTAAACAAAACGTTATTTAAGTCCAAAGTTAAATCTCTAAAATAAAGACATTTTGCTTCCAACACGTTCTTTTTTTTTTTGTTTTCCAGATTTCTAATTTGCCAAAACTGTGATGATATAGGAGGCATATCTCAAAAAAATAAAATCCAATTTACTGTCACTTGCACAATTCTTAAGTATTGCAAAACTGATGGTATTGTTGCATAGGCTAAATGGAATTGTAAAACACTACACATAAAATGCTGTATAAAATAACAAGTACAACACTTCTATAGGCAGAAGGATAATATATTTTTAATTTCCATTAAAAAACACAACCATGCTTAAGTTTGAGGGGCTGATTCTGATAATATTGTCATTAGAAAAACGATTACACCTTAAATCCAACTTAAAAGAATTATGCAAGAAACAGTGTTAAAGATGGAAGAAAACAGCTGCTTTCTGGAATATCCATCTTTTAGGTGAAACGGAATTCCTTTTGAAGAGAGAAGTCATTGAGTTCACTGCAGGTACTAGTGGGGAAAATCCTCTGGCCTGGTTTACTCAGCAAGAACACACACAGTCATATTGACCTCCAGTGGTCTGACCTATCTTCACCGTCCCAGTCATGATATATGCAAGAGGTTTATCAGTAAACTTCCTCAGCATGAACAGATGCTTTCAGGAACAGATGGTTTTACTCAATGGTGAACAGCTCCTTTGATAATATTTAAGCTGATCAGACCTTAAGAGCTTTTTTGGTTCAGTACTATTTTCCTTCTCAGAATCTTTCCAGTGGGGTACTCAGTGCATCTTCTAGGTATTGATGCTATCCTCTAGATCCTACTGAAAAGGATCTATGTATCAAAATACAGAACCTATTCTATGAACATAGTTCTGTTGCCTAATGGCAACGGGTATCCCACTGTGAATAGGAAACACTCAGTCTTGGCATAGAGCTGAAGGGACTCTTCATGAACTTGTGTAGCTCTTTACGGGAAGCAATCTTCTCATATTTTGTTGATAAGAAGCTCAATAAGAATTAAAACTGTTCATTAACACTGACATCAGTAATAATGTCACCAGCATCTGAGTCTGATATTTGTAGCTCAGGTATCACCTTCAAGATTAACCACACCATCAATCAATATTAAAGCCTCAAATGCTGAGGATAAACAAACAACAACAAAAAGTCAAACAGCAGCTTCAAAATTCTAGCCATGTAGACTAGTGATATAACCACAGACAAATGGAGGAGAGTCCCCTTGCATCTTGGACAGATCTCCTCTGAAACACAGTGACTGTGGTACATACCTCAAAGCATCTCTACCAGCTCAGACAGTTAGGACTGTTTTAGTTACACCAGTTTCATTTCTGGGTGAAGAAACTCTCATGTGGAGAGGAAAAAAGGCAAAAGGAACAGGTTTGTTATCAAGCCTACTGTTTCGTTATTAGTTATTAGTATGTCCAGTGTAATGTATATTTTGGATTTCAAGCTGTCATCTAAGTGGAGCAGGACTAAATGGAGGACTACCTAAAACTAGCTTGAAAATTTCATGAAAAATATTGTAACTGTAAATGTTAAAAATTGTATTGTAAATGTAAAAGTAAAAATTCTGTGGGACTGTGGCCTTTACAGGAGGTTCGACAGGTGGCTAGCTTTAAAAAGAGGGATGTTGCTGTGAATGTTTTTAAAGTCTGTTACATACCTAGGTACCACTGGATAGGAATAGGATCCGGAACCATAAAATCTGTAGGAGTTAAAACCAGCTTTATTTGTAACCTCTGCTTCCAGTATTTTAGACAGAGGCCATAAACAATCCTGTGCTGTGCAAGTAAACAGGCTGGGTAAAAGTGACATATTGAATGTTATTAGCTCTATGGACATAAGGACCTGAGTGAAACATCATGTCCAGACAGCACTGCTAGAGGTTTAGCCCAAGGCAGAGATGGAAATCCAGAGGGAGAAATCTTTGCCTGCAAAGGCAAAGGAGAACACAGCTGTGGATGAGATTGGGCATATGTTCTCTGCACAAAAATGCAAAGCTGTATTACTTCCAGAAAGAAAAGATATCTGGGAAGCACTTTGTGCTTCAATAATGCTTAAGTGCAACTTAAGACACATTATCTGGCTTGCTTAAGCATTCACAGCAATTAGCAGCTTAATTTTAAAGCTAAGATTAGAGAACACTTCAGTGTTCGTTCTGCATGGCCCCTAGTTAGCATCTTACACACCTGTACAGGTTATATCCCTAAGAGTTAGAAACTGTAGATAACCAGCTTGTTTTCCTTTTACTAGGTACCATGCAAGACTTTTCTTGCCTGTGACCTTGGCTTGGGAAATCCCTTATGTTTATACTTGGAGTTGGAATTGTACTCCTGGACTCTGTTCCTGAATTCACGCTTCTCAACACTGTTCGTCGACCGTGTCTTCCTGCAAAGTGAAGAGCAGAGTTAATTTCTTTAATTTAATTTCTTAATTTTTTTACATATTATTCTTTGCAAAACCAAGACCCAAGGTGGCAGCCCAAATATTAACCTAATTAAACAGAGTAGTATAAAAAAGCAAACCCAGAGAAACTAAAATATTCATTTGCATGTACTAGTTTTATAGCATGAGTAAGTGCTATTCATTGTCAGCTGAGCCAGCAATAAAACCATCCACCTGATCATTATTTTATTCTGAATAATAACAAAGGGCGCTTTCATATGAAAAAATTATGTCAGCCTTAAAAGAGTTGTAAAACAAGTACAGACAAAAAGATTCACTTCCAGAAAGATGAAACAGCATCTTAGAATGGGTAATTCCAAAAGAGTCCAAATTATGCCTGCTTTTCGGGGGCAGAAATGTCTGGAAAAAGGAATTTGTCCCTACAGCACTAAACTGCAGTATCGCCTTATTTTTATAACTGGTATTTTATAAGAAAATGGCACCATAATAAATATAGCGAATAAAGATAAAGCAGTTGATTTTTCAAAATTAACTACGCTGGTAAATATTCTTTTATTCTCTCTGCAGTTTTATGTGCTGAAACATTTTTTTATAGACTAGAATATATTTAAGAGTGAAGTAATCTCATTTAAAGGGAAGGTAACTTTCCGTGGCTGTGATTATTGCCACCAAAAAACTCATCAGAGTCACACAGAGAGGGACAGGCAAAAACAGATGTTGCACGTGCCCCTCTGGCTTACAGCCTTGCTTCTGGGAAGACCACAGGAACAACAGTGCTTCTTTTTAGCAAAATGCAACATCAGCTTGGCCAATAGCATTGGTCCTTCTGTTCACAAGCAAGGTACTATAAAAATGGCTTTATACTGATTGCCTAAATTGGAGAAGAAAGCAAAGAAGCAAGAGGACAAAAAAAGGAGATAAGGAAGTTGAAATGGCCTCTGTGGCAGTGGATAACTGAAATAACCTCAAACTGATGACCAAGCTGTTAGTAAGGTTTGAACACCCCTATGTTCCCCTTTGCCCAGATGACAGCCTTTTCCAAAAACCCAGCTGTTCCCACGCAGCATCACGAAAGGCAAGGTGACTTTTGTTCAAAACAAAACTTGCTTTTGGTGATTGCTGGTTCTGCACTGAGCGTTGCTTTGGCTTAGAGTGACAGCAGCCTTGTAAATTCATGAGTACCACTTGTGTCATGTCTTAGGCTTAAAAGGCGTCCTGTTTTCACTAGCCTGTCTACAACCTCTGTTTATTTTTCAAATATTTTTTTCTTTAACAAGCCGCAACAGAACCCAGTGCATATTACCTGCCTCAGACAACTGTGGATGGAGAACATCTATATCCTAGAGAGACACAAGGCAGGCCACCTGCCTTGGGCAGAAGATAATTTCTGACAGAGATAACAGGTTTAGTCTCCCATAAGCTCTGCCTATATCACTGCAGGTACCTACACTCAGGTAACTGCAGGTACCATCTGACAGAGCAGTGGAGCAGGAGACTCCACCCAGAGAGGATGTGGAGTCTCCTTTGGAGATATCCAAAACCCAGAGGGATGTGATCCTGTGCAACATGCTCTAGGTGACCCTGCTTGAGCATGATCTCCGGAGGTCCCTTCCCACCTCAACCATTCTGTGGTTCTGTGATACCACTCAGGTAACAGAGCACTGGAGCTACTTCTCCAAAGCACTCCTGAGGCTTGACATGTCAGCATGCCCAGGTGAAGACAGTGTAAGCATGGCAGTGTGTGTGTGATGTCCAAATCACCACCCCATGCTGTACCGTGGCTGTGTCAGTCCTTATTCTCCATCACCCCCTCATGTTGCACAGAGAGCGAGGAGCTCGCTGTGCAGCCCTGAACCCAGCAAGCCAACTCATTGTGGCAACAAGCAGTGCTTAAAAACTTGAAAAATGAGTTTATTGACGAGGGGGTGTCACACCTGCAAGGCTTTCCCCTCACGGGGCACACTGAGGGCCTCAGGGGGAGCGGGGCCGGGCCCTCTGCGGGTCATGGCGGGCCAGGGCCCGGCGCTGAGGGGCAGGAGGAACCGGGGGGAGCCGAGCTCCAGCTCCCCGCCTCCGGCGGGACGGAGAAAAGGGGGGTGGAAATCGCTCCCCGCCGTCTCTTATAAAAGCGGCCGCAATGGCTCTGCCGCCACAGCTCGGCGGGGAGGCGGCGGCCGGGAGCATGGTGCCGGGCGGCGGGCAGGGCTTGGCCGCCCTGCTGCTGCCGCTCCTCCTCCGCCTGTGCGAGGCAAGTGCGGGGCTACAAGGGGGCTGTCAGAGGGGGGAGCCGCCGCCGCCCTGACCCGATTTTTCCCCGTTTTGTTCCCCGTTAGGTGGGCGGCCGGGAGGCGGCGTGTCCCCGGCCGTGCAGCGGGGGGTGCCCGGGGGAGGCTCCGCGCTGCCCCCCGGGGGTGCCGGCGGTGCTGGACGGCTGCTCCTGCTGCCCGGTGTGCGCCCGGCAGCGAGGCGAGAGCTGCTCCCCGCTGCTGCCCTGCGACGAGAGCGGCGGCCTCTACTGCGACCGCGGCCCCGACGACAGCGGCGACACCGGCATCTGCATGGGTAAGGCGGGCGGGGGGCCGCGGGCAGTGCCCCCAGCCTGCGGCTCCCCGCTTAAAAGGGGGGGTTAAAAAGCGAGACCCCCGGGGTCCGGCAGTGAGGGGTGGGAGGGTGCTGAGCGTGCCGTCGGGGTGATCTTAATTCATTTTCCTCGGCAGTGCTGGAAGGGGATAACTGCGTGTTCGACGGGATGATCTACCGCAACGGGGAGACCTTCCAGCCCAGCTGCAAGTACCAGTGCACCTGCCGGGACGGGCAGATCGGCTGCCTGCCCCGCTGCAACCTCGACCTGCTGCTCCCCGGCCCGGACTGCCCCTTCCCCAGGAAGGTTGAAGTGCCCGGAGAGTGCTGCGAGAAGTGGATCTGTGACCCGAAGGACGAAGTGATTTTGGGAGGGTTCGCTATGGCTGGTGAGGAAACTAAATCTTATGATCACACTGTGGGAGAAGGTGATATACTGGGAATATCCATGGGCTTGCACAATCCTAAAACATGTTGCTTTGTGCTCCTTCTTTTTGAGTTTTCCTCCTCTAGAGTGACCAGTAAGTATAACACATCAATAAAGGTTATGAATGTAAAGGTTATGAAGGAATAGGTAAAGGATAGTCAGAGGATGAATGTGCACCACAGTTTTAAAATGTAGTTTACCTGAGTTAGTTTCCAGTTCTGGGATTTCTGTTTGTCTGCTGCGGGGTAGTTCTGTGAGTGGAATAAAACAGGGACAAACTCATAATCCTCCAAACATTTTTTTGCCCCTGTACTCAAAACTGCAGTCTTGCTGTTTGCCCTGCAAGGATATGTTACATCATAAATACCACTCTAACAGCTTAGCCTACAAAAGACTTCCCCTCCCCTTACCCCCCCGAAATTCCCCAGCTATTACAAGTGGTCAGCCTGGTAGCTAAAATGCCAACAAATTCCTTTCTGTCTGTGCTAGAGCTCTCATCATTATTGTTGGCCTTAAAAACATTACAAAATACTTGGAGAAGCAGTAGTTATAAATACAGCAAGCGGATCTGAAAACAAAAAATTCCAAAACACAACTCAAAGTGCTTTCATAATTGAAAAAAAAATAGACTACGTAATGTTTTTACCTGTTTTCTTACTGAATTACGTGTCCCTCCCCTTTAAATCAGGCTATCAGTTCAACATGAATTTTCGCAAGCTACTTTTACTGAGAGTAGAGGACTCTGCATTCTCTTCCAGTCACTGCTCTTTGTGGTGTTAAGGAGTTACTTATGCTGAAACTCAGCTAATCCATTTGAAAAACAATTAAAGAATGATCCAGGAAGAAAAGTTCTAACAAGTTTTCAGAATTCTCCAAAGTGTCGGATGTAAGACACATAAAACGTAAATGAAAAGCTTGCTGACTTTCTACTATCTTTCATTTTCTTTGATTTTTTATTTTTTATTTTTGACTGACAAGGTAATCCTTGTAATGCCTACAGATTGATTATCTGGATTCTTTCTAGCAGTGGCCATCTGTCTTGGAAAGCCACCTTTTTGGATCTTTATCTTTCAAAAGACAAAAATGCATTTCTAAGGAAGCTTAACAGCCAAAGGTGTGGGAGTAATGCAGGAAAATTCATGTGACTGTCTCATGTGACTGAGACAGCATTCTGTTTGCTCATATGATAACTGCTGAACCAAACTATATAAGTTGGCAAGATTTGCATAATACAGCTTAACACATCCATGAGGGCAGAACAGGTATTCAGAGTTGGTGGTGGCTTTGAGCAACTGCTAACAGCTGGAAATTCCTTCCTTCCTTCCTTCCTCCCCTCTATCACCCATCTATAATCTGTCAATAGTTGACAAGGTTGCGTTACCTTATGACTGTGGGAATACAGCAGTGTACTTCCCTGCTGTTTATTAGTTTAGATGAATCATCCAACCTCTCTCAAGTCATATCTAATACAAATATTTTTGTGACAGCTTTAGAACAGATTTGTAATATGTTCCCATTGGAAAGAATGATGATTAAAGACTAGCTGAAGCACTGTTCTGATGGCATGCACCTTTCAGTTGACTTTTAGATGTAGGAAGTAACCATCAAGGGCTCTTAAACAAGCAGGTGTTAAAATTCCTAAAGCATGAATTTTGGACCTTTTTCTTGGTCTCTTGTTTTGTCCCACATGTGGTAGAGGTCAGTTAGTTACTGGGCTTTCCCATAAGTTTTTCCTGTAATAAAGTTCTGTGGGGTTTTGTCTCCAGCATACAGACAGGAGGCCACACTTGGGATCGATGTGTCTGATTCAAGTGCCAACTGTATTGAACAGACGACAGAATGGAGCGCTTGTTCCAAAAGCTGTGGAATGGGCTTTTCCACCCGTGTCACCAACAGAAATCAGCAGTGTGAGATGGTGAAGCAGACACGCCTTTGCATGATGAGACCTTGTGAAAACGAAGAGCCATCTGATAAGGTAAGCTGCAAGCAGTGACAGGGAGCAGGATCTCTTCAGCTGCTATGCTACAGTTGCAATATTAGAGTCTAGAATGCTCCAGGTACAAGTGTGTGCAAATACACCTTTTAGCATATGGGCAGCAAGCCCATTATTTTTGAAAAGCATTAGATTTGCCACATATGTTCAGCAGCTTTGTGCTGCACATCATTTGAGCCATCCCAAACAGATCAGATTTCTAGTTCAGTGAGCATCTTAGAACTGCAGAGAAATGTGTGAAATCCTGCAAAATCTGCTTGGGTAAACTAAACCTTTTCTTAGTCCTTATGATGCTTTGCCAAAAGCAAACCCAACCCTGACACTTAAGGGGCAATAAATGTGTTTCTAAGGGAGCTGAGGTTTTTTTTGCTGCTACTACACCTTACGCAAGTGTTGGCTGTCAGAGAGAATAACATCTAGTTAGGGAAGAGACCATCAGTTTTGTAATGTTCTCACATTGGAAAGCATTGCTAAGGCTTTAGCATTGCTTTGCTGAATACTCTATGCAGTTTTGAATGCTGTGTATAAGAAGGATGTGAAACATTTGGAAAGAGTCAGGGAGATTAACAGGAATGGTCAGAGGTCTAGAAAACATTTTTCTAATGAAAAATTGATTAAACTGCACTTTTTCTGAAAACAAGGGAACATACATGAGTCCCCATAACTGTGCTGAGTCCATGGTGGACATGACAAGAAGGGGTGAGCTTAGACTGCAAGAAAATTAAGACAAGAGAAAACCTTCCACGTGGTAAGAATAGTGAACCTGGATTGTACAGTGCAGTTGTGGCGTCTCTGTCACTGAAGACTTCCAAGGACAAGTTAGACAGGCATCTGTTAAGAATAACTTGGATAAAGTTGGTTCTGTCTTGGGTCTCAAGATTGGGGCAAGTCTTCAGAGGTTTGTTCTAGCCTTCTTTTTTCTTCCTGAATTGAGTCCTGTAACTTGGTTGTTTGGCTTCCTCATTTTCTGATGGAACTACAGTTACCTGAGAATTTTTTTCCAATTTTCATAATGAATGTTGGCTTGTCTTGCCTCAGATGACAACAGTGGGCTTTAATTATTTGTCACTTATTACTCTGCCAATAACGACATCAAGGTGAGAACTTGCAGGGATGAGAACCAGTAAGTAACTATTGAAATAGCTGCAAAGTCCTACTGATGTAAAACTAGCAAAGAACAAATTTCAGTTTTCAGAGTAGACCTATATCCCTGATTGTCAATGTTTAACTGCTTTCTGTTTTATGCAATGTTGTATCTAATGTCTTTTCATATTTCTTTTAGAAAGGGAAAAAATGTATCCGAACAAAGAAGTCCCTGAAAGCTGTTCGCTTTGAATACAAGAACTGCACTAGTGTGCAGATGTACAAACCGCGTTACTGTGGCCTCTGCAGTGATGGGCGATGCTGTACTCCACACAACACCAAAACGATTCAAGTTGAGTTCCGCTGTCCTCAGGGCAAATTCCTAAAAAAGCCGATGATGTTGATCAACACCTGTGTCTGTCATAGTAACTGTCCTCAGAGTAACAACGCTTTCTTCCAGCAGTTAGATCCTGCATCTAGCGAAGCAAAAATATGAAATGCATGATTTGTGTTGCCCAAAAGGTATGTAGTTCATACAAAACTTGACCCACAATCAGGTGAATGTAATAATTGCATATGTAAAATATCTAAGATTTTTTCAAAACTAAGTGCTTTTGTTTTTTCTGTAGTTTATTGAATACCTCATTTGACATTTCCCCCTCTCCAAATGTCTTTTATTCACTTGAAGGAAACTGTACCTTGGACAGAGCCTTCTTTTTTTCTTAACAGTGGCATGGAGATTACAAAGAGAACAGCTAGTCTTTCCCTTTGAGTTTAGGGGATAATGCCACAAACTTTGGTAGGAATAAGACTGGGCTTTTTAATAATAAATGGATTCCTTGGAGAATTCATGATAGTGTGCCACATAAGCTTCCGGGTTCTTAACTTCACTTTGCATAATGTGTATAAACATTTACACACTGTTCTTTCTTCCATTCTAATGAAATTCTTTCTGGTAACCATAAAAATCTTTCTGATGAGAGTGTTGAATTCTTGTGGCTTATAATATATCTTCTTTCTGTACCTCTTGACTTTCTCTGATGTTAATTTTGCACATATCCTCAGAAATGACGTAGCTAAGATCTCTTATCCTGAAGCATAGGAGATTGATGGCTGACAGCAATTAAATTTCTCTTTGGTAGCTTCATTAGCAGCCTAATCCAAAACCCACTAAAGTCAGTGTCTTAAATGAACTTGGTTCTAAGCAATGTGCGTCTGTAGATAGAAGTATTTGGGTGCAAAAATAAAATTGCTGTAAATTCCTCTAAAACACTAACTGTATCATATGGTGCTTCATTAATTAGAAAGGTGTATATGTAAATAGAAACTGTATATATTGTAATATAACTTTTCTCTACTAAGTAAATAAACTTTATGTGATTCAAAATATTTTTCTAAAGTTGTGTTGGTTTTTGTCTTCTTTTAACTAATGGTTAACTTCTTCTTTTAACCAATGGAATTATAATAGGTAAAGCCAATGGGAAGATAAAGAGTCTGCAGACTCGTAAAATCAAAAGGCCCAGTCTTGTGAGTAAGTTAATCTGGGAGACAGGATGATGTAAATAAATGTTTGGAAGCAACCTGTCCTGAAACATAGTGGTGGAGAGGAAGAAAAGTTGTGCAGTTTGGAGTTCGGGTTTGTGTCTGAAGTGTTGACGAAGTATTTAGTTGCATCTTGCAGTATTTCTGCCTCACAAATCAGCCTATCACCCTGATTGTGCTATATATCATATACACAGGGAACACAGAGCCTGAGGGTGGCAGTTTTACTTATGTTAAATCATGTTCTTAACAGGAGTGTTCAAACAGGTTCAAAGTACAATTAGGCAAAATTCAGCTGCTTAGACTGTGGGGTCAAGCTTAGCTTGGTATGTCTCTCTGTTAGAGATAGCAGAGTAGTATTTATGCCACAATCATGGTCTTGGTTCTACAATTACCTGGTAGGAAACAGCTTTCTTGGGGAAAAAAAACAAGCAAACAAACAACAACAACAAAACACTGAGCATTCTTTGAAGGAGCTGGCAAGCTTCAGTTGGGAAATTCCTGTGACACACAGTGGAATTCAGCTCCAAATTAAGACACCTGAATTTGGTGTCTACATGTAGACACCTAAGTGCCCATTTTAGCCAATGGAGCCCACATAAAGTTAGCTGTGAGCAAGCATCAACAGCTGAAGTATTTTTAGGAACACTTAAGTCGTCCTTAAAAGGATGAGGCCCTAGTGTTAAAACCCATACTGGTTCAGTTAACGTTAGATATGTCTTTGGTACTTACCTGGACTCTTGCATGCTTCTCCTCCATAACTGTACCAACGATAAACTTCTTTGTAGTCATTGCTATTGTTATCCAAACATCCCTGACTGCTTTAGGTGGGCTAAACAGAACAAGATTAGTCTTGCCCCTCATTAGGAACATAGCACTGCATGCACACTGTCCTTGCATTGGTTAATTCCTAATGTAGATAATTTGTAAAGATCTTCCTAGTTTTGCACCCCAGTAACCTTATGTGCTAGGAAATGCTGAGTGTCGGAGGGCATGAGGCCAGGACTCCTCTAAGTGGCTAAGGAGCAGGTTAGAATCTGGGAAAGGGGTAAAAAGTATATCAGCTACTTTCACTCCACATCGGTATCTGCCTCCCTGAGGTTCAGGCTGGTTTCTACAACACTTCTGATACAACACAAGCTATCAAGTATTTCTCAGGATCGTCTTGTAAATTACATGCATCTTACTTCTCAAGAGATATCTACTGCCAAGTAATGCAGCATTTGATTGTCTGGCCAAATTTAAAGCATCTGGATGAATAAAACCCAGCTAGTCTCAAGCCAGGAGTAATTAGAGAAGAACGTAGTCAACTACTGATTTCCTAAGAAGCAAAATGGCTCACTCAGTCACTGCTCTGACAGCTCCTCTAATCCCTTCACACCCAAGGTAATTTATGCTTGAGCACTAGTTTATCGTTGTTGCATTGCTTCTCCTTTATCCCTCTGCTTTCACTTTATCTTATCTTGATTTTCACATAATTCCTTATGTTTTCCTTCTCTTGGATCTTACAAGCAAAGTGCAGGCACCACTTTGAGAGAAGCTTTTCAATGGGCAGCTTTCTCTTCGCAGGCAAGTTGAAGAGCTCGTCTGGGATATGAACCCATGGCTCCTTGTACCTTGAGATCATCCACTCTTAAGTTCGCTTTTTTTCCCCCTTCCAAAGACAAACATTAATTTCTGATATTTTAGAAGAAAAGTAAACCATACTCTCTGCTGAGACACTTCTTGTGAATCATCCATCACTTCCTTTGAAAAGGGGCTGTATGTGCTATGAGTCTAATTCTGGCTTGAGTAATTCCTTTTGCCAACAAAAATTTCCTCACCACTTTAAACTATGGTCTTCACTTCAGCACATCCAGTGCCAAAATACTCTCTAAAACCTGCCTTAGTGCTTCTCTACATAATCTCCATGTGTTCAACCCACTTTAGGAGGAAGGAGTTGCATTCTTACAAGCACTACAACCTTCAAAACCAGAAAGTGCTACATTGTTCATATTAGCTACCTTTATTAGCACCGGAACTCTTACAATCTGCTTGTCTTCTTACAATGCTGTAGCATTTCAGCAGGAAAATATCTTCTGGAAAGGAACACAAATGTTTCATCTGGAAAAAAAAAGGAGCCAAAGATCTGACCTAGTTCTCTACAGTCTTTCAGACTATATACATAATACCAATTCAGTGGCTATTTTTAGTTTGCCTTAGTTGATACAGCTTTTCATCTGGTATCACTTTTGTTATACTCATTTAGATTTGTTTGACTTTAATATGGACAGTTACTAGCTCAGGCTGAGCCAATTTCAGCGTGTTCCTGCAAGAGGCCATGACGATAATTTAACTATAACACAACAGCCATGTGTCAAACCTGAGACATTTTTATGAGTAAACACCAATAGTAAAATGCTGAACTTCTGTGTCTCGGGGCTATGATTTTCCCACACAAGCAAAGTTAAATTATTCAGGTTGAGCAAAATTAAATTATTGAAATATCAACAATATATTTTCATAATTTCCCATGTTCCCATCTCAACGTTTCAAAGAATATCACTGTCATGGTTTTGGCAGGGATAGAGTTAATTTTCATCATAGAGGTTTGTATGATGCTGTGCTTTGGATTTAGGTTGAGAATAATGCTGATAACACACTGCTGTTTCAGTTGTTGCAGAGCAGTGCTCACCCAGAGCCAAGGACTCCCCAGCTCCTCGTGCTGCCCTGCCAGCGAGGGGCTGGGGGTGCCCCAGGAGCTGGAGGGGACACAGCCAGGACAGCTGGCCCCAAATGCCCAAAGGGACATCCCACACCACTGGGATGCTCAGCAATGGCAGCTGGGGGAAAGAAGGAGGCAGGGAGGCACTGGGAGTGGTGGTGTTTGTCTTCCCAAGGCACTGCTACATGGGGAGCCCTGCTGGCCTGGGGGTGGCTGGCACCTGCCTGCTGGTGGGATGGGCAACAAATTCCTTACTTTGCTTTGCTTTGCCTTTGCATGTGGCTTTTGCTTTGCCTGGTGAACTGTCCTTGTCTCATCCCATGAGTCCTCGCACTTTTACCTCTCTGATTCTGTCCCCTGTCCCACCTGGGGAGAGTGAGTGAGTGGCTGAGTGGTGCCCAGCTGCATGCCAGGCTAAAGC
The DNA here is from genome assembly GCF_047663525.1 of Anas platyrhynchos. Classification (NCBI taxonomy): domain Eukaryota; kingdom Metazoa; phylum Chordata; class Aves; order Anseriformes; family Anatidae; genus Anas; species Anas platyrhynchos. Next base: position 13,641,512 of record NC_092588.1, on the reverse strand, counting down.
ACAACAATCACCCTACATTCAGTGTGTGGGTCTGTACAGTGGTATGTGCTGGCTGACCTCTTGGTGAAACAAGCACAGAACATGCTGGTAGACCCATTCATCCCATGCTCTCTGAACAAATTTATTACCTTTCCTTTGCCAGTACTAGCAAAGGATTATTCCAAACCTTTTATTTGTTTCTGTAATTAATTTAATGGTTTTCAGTATTAGCAAAGGTTAGTGCAACTTCAATAAGTGATGTTGGAGTTAGACAACAATACATCCTACAGCACATATACCTAGTAGAGACGCTTGTATCTACTTTCAGGACTGTTTCAGCTATAGGACTCCATTCAAGCAACATGCTCCCTGCATTGAGTCTGATACAAATTTGGCTAATGTGGTAGTTAAACATCCAAAGACATTCTAAAGAGAGATGCTATTAAATTTGTTTTCACAGAATCAGAGACTGGTTGAGGTTGGAAAAGACCTCTGGAGGCCATCTGATCCACCTCCCCTTGCTCAAACAGAGCCACCTACAGTTGGTTGCCCAGGTCCATGTCTAGGTGGCCTTTGAAAAATCCGAAAAATCTCAAGAGATCCAACAGCACCTCCCAGGTTAGTATGGTTAGTGAACTTGCTGTGGATGCATTCCACTCCTGCATCCAGATCAAAACAGTTAAAATTGATATTATTGATAAAAATGTTGAACAGAATTGGCCCTAGAATTGAGCCCTGGGGAATGCTGCTGGTGACCATCCACCAGCCAGACGTAGCCCCATTCACATTTTGAGCTCCATGGTTGAGCCAGTTCATCATCCTGTGTAGCATGAGCCTGTTCATTGTGAGGGCCTTACAGACAGAAAGATTGTGCCCACCACATTCTCTTCATCCACTAAGTGGGTGATCTTCCCAAAGAAAGAGATCAAATTATTAAGACAGGGTTCTGTTCTGTTCTGTTCTATTCTATTCTTCCAAAAAGGCAGGATGTAATCTATATACCTGATTTGCAAGAGACACTTCAAAGCATGTATTTGCTGGCTAAAGTTAAAAATATAATTGCCTGCTTTGTCTTAGCTTCATGGCAGGAGCTTGTACTAAGCGCAAATCTAAAGAACTAATACACTAACTGCTTTTTAAGTTTTGTCAGTGGAACAGAGACATAATACCAGCTCTTTCCCATACTCTCCTAAATAATTTGTTTCTATTTTGGGTACATTTAGCTATATCTTTAGCTTTAAAATCCAGAATTCAAACCACTTTTTTTTTTTTTTTTCTGTGCTTGCACAATCCTCAAAGAATAATGAAAAATAAATATAAGTATTGCAAATATCTTTTTTTTTTCTCCCCCCACTCTATAAGGAGACCAACTGTCAGTCTCCTTAACTAGATACATAGCACTACAGTGAAAATCTCACAGTGAGTAAAACCTACAATCAATTTCAGTAGAATCATGGTTTCACCCTTTCTGCTTTCCAATATAATTTCAAGAGTAGTTAAAAAAATGCAGGAAATGATAAAATTACCCTATTTTTTATTTCTAGTCCAAGTCACAGTATATTTTCATTCTATTTTTATTAAATTTATAAGCATGTTGGGAGATGGACAGAGAAGGAATTAAGTTACTGTTTCTAGCCTGGTAGCATAATTCTTTGGTATGAAAGCCTTTTGTATTAACTCTTGTTTCAAAAAGCCATGCTAGCTATTTCTACCATGCTAAATTTTGTAATATGATTCTTTAGTATAGACATAACATTTAGTGGGACCTGCAGGAAAATTCTGCCTTGTTTTTTCCATTACCAATCCCAGTTTATATATACTAATATGAACAGCTATTCTCTGAATAGAAGATATTAAGCTTATATCAAAGAAACCTACCATGCAGCTGTGAGAGGAACAGTTTATCTGCCAATATTTACTAAATACTCATTATATTGGTTTAAATCACTGGAGTTAACACTGTTATTCCTATGAACAAGCCAAGTTAGAGCTACCAGCCTGTAGCTGTATAATTAAGCACATCTTTAAAATCTCATGTTCTCTTTGTGGACTGTAGAGGGAGCTCGGAGGATTGACTGCCTGCCAGTGAGCTTGCTAAAATAATATAAAATTAATCTCATGCTAAGTCTCTCCACTCAGTGAAACGGTAGGAATAGCCATTGCTGATCAATTGATTTGATCAATTGATTTGAAGATTGCCTAACTGAAAAAAAAAAAAAAAAACAGTTTATACCCCAGGAAGTGTATTTATCTGTCTTAGACATTTAAGAGATCATGTTAAAATAATGAATAACAATACCCCACTGATCTAAAATGCTTCAGTGTTCATGAGTTTTATTTGTTGTTATTCTCAGTGGTAGAATTAAATATTGCAAAAATATGTATGTTGCTTTTCATTTCATAAAGGAAGACACATAAGTCTGGTCTCTTATGTTGTCTCTCCTCTTCTTCAGCCTCCCTTTATTTCTGTATGTGCTGAGGCTGTTTTTCTCTTTCATATTTTTTCCATACTTTCCTTGACAAAATGCTCTTTTTATCCCAATTCTCAAAGCCCGTATGTATTATTCACTTCTACACTGCCCTCAAGTGGCAAATTAAACATGGATATCCCATGACCAGAACCCTTTTTTATGCATCCCATGCACCCCATGCTTCTTGACTTCTCCATTTTTCTGTGAGCCTTGCAGCCCTCAGGGTCTATGTTATGTCTTTTGGTTTTTGCAAAAACATTGCTTGGAGCTAATCACATCTTTTTCAGACAAATCCAAATTTAATTTTGCTGAAAGCAAACCATTTATAAAGCTACTCTAAAGAGAAAAAGATGTGTTCAGGGAAATTTGCTCTACTTCGCCACTGGGTCTGGCTCATTAGAAACCCAGCTCAGCACCCCATCTCACCTCAGTCAGAGTAATCCAGAAAAAAAAAAACTACTGTGCATTCAGCAAGAGATTTGAGCCTACACATAACCCAGCACTGCGCACTAACAATCAAGACAGAAAAACATGCATGTTAGCCCCTGAGGGAGGATTGCTGGTTTGTTATTTTTCCCCCCTCTGTTTTTAATTATATAATTACGTTTCAATAGAAAGCTGGCGGTTTTATTTTGTGCAAATAAAAACAAATCCCAGAAATCCTTGCATGGATTGAGGCATAACTAAATCCTCTGAATTGCCTTTGTAAACAACAGCAATCATTGAATTGCTTGAAGATGCGTACCCTTGCCACTTTCCAAAATCTTCAGGCCATAACAGGCTGCTTGATTCGGAAACTAACTGCACATCTTTGGGGAGAAGAATTGGACTTGTTACATCTGTATATACCTTTAACATTACTCAGGTTATATGGTTTGTGACTTTCTTACTCTGTGGGATATTGGTTTGTGATTGAGCACTGAAATTTTGTCATTCTCGTACCAGGACTCTGGCCTGCTTCCAGCCCCTAGGACCACGGAGGTGATCGCCGCCTCCACCACCACAGCATGGCTTGGAGCGGGGATGAAGGAGCCCATAATATGGGCCAGAATAATGAGCCTCATTTCATTTCAAATTTGCAATGAAATACTTATTTCACTGTAACAGCCCTGTTCTTTTCCAAATCATGGAGAAGAGGGACACCTGGTGGCTATGGGCCATTTCACCTTGTAAACAGACTTTGGGCTCCTGAAAGTTATAATGCATCTGGAAGGATGAAGCCAACTTATAGAACAACTGCCACTGTTCACGGGGACATTAACAGCAAGGTAGGGCAGAAGCCCGCCCCATTTTTAGACGTCTTCAAATTCTTATGAGCATTGCAGAAGTGCTTGCAGGCCTCTGCCACGCCAGGGGCCTGGTTTGGATTGGAGTAAATAAAAAAGTGCAAAGGAAAAGTTTCTGATTCAGTTAAGTGACAAAGATGCAAAGGATGAAGGAAAGGAGAGCCCCTTTTACCTGGTTAGCACACTAGGCACTAAAAGCTCAGAATACATGAGCAGTGTCCTCCATACCACACACAATTTGTGGTAAAACCAGGAAATGAGCCCATTTCTCTTAAG